>NW_003852397.1:39970176-39997063 GCF_000181295.1 Otolemur garnettii | reverse complement strand
TTTTTTTTTTTTTTTGGTTGCAGTTGTCATTGTTGTTTAGCAGGCCTGGGCAGGGTTCGAACTCATCAGCCTTGATGTATGTGGCCAGTGCCCTAGTCATTGAGCTATGGGTGCCAAGCCCCTTCTAAGCACTTTTCAAACATTAATTCATTTAATTCTCTTAACAACCATATGATGTAGGCACAGTTATTTTTCCCATGATGCAGATGAGGAAACCAAGGCACAGGGGAGTTAAGTAACTTACATGAAGTGTCATAGTTAGTATTTAAACATAGGCAGGAAGGCACATAGTGTAAAGCCAGAGTCTGCACACTTAACCACTATGTTGCTTTTTAAGGCATTATCAGTGCAAAGGCCCTGAGGCTGGAACAAACTTAGTTTTTGGAAGGAAAATACCAGTATGGCTAGTGTTTATTTAGGGATGAGTCCAGAGAGATAGGCAAAGGTGAAAATAGAGAGACTCAGGGAAAGAGGAAGTATAGATTATTCTCATTGCTGGAGGCTGTACACAGTATTGATATGATCTGTTTTAGTTTTTAAAAATAATTTCTCTCAGGCTCAGTGCTGGCCACATACACCGAAGCTAGTGGGTTTGAATCCAGTCCAACAACAGTAGTTATCATTATTGTTTGGCCTGTCAAACAATAATGACAACTACAAACAGAAAAATAGCCCAGCATTGTGGTGGGTGCCTGTAAGTCCCAGCTACTTGGGAGGCTGAGGCAAAAGAATTGCTTAAGCACAAGAGTTTCAGTTTGCTGTGAGCTGTGATGCCACTGCACTCTACCGAGGGTGACATAGTGAGACTCTGTCTCAACAACAACAAAATAAAAATAAAATAATTTCTCTCAGGCTTGGCACCCGTAGCTCAGTGCTTAGGGTGTTGGCCACATACACTGGGGCTTGTGAGTTTGAACCTGACCCGGGCCTGCTAAACAACAGTGACAACTACAACAAAAAAATAGCCAGGTGTTGTGGCGAGTGCCTGTAGTCCCAGCTACTTGGGAGGCCAAGGCAAGAGAATCACTTATGCCCAAGAGTTTGAGGTTGCTGTGAGCTGTGATGCCACAGCACTCTACCCAGGGTGATATAGTGAGACTCTGTTTAAAATAAATAAATAATTTCTCTGGATGGAAAAGGAACTTCATGAGGGTGAAGAAGGAGGTAAGCTTAAAAAAAATCCTCAAGAACGGGTGGTGCCTGTGGCTCAGTGAGTAGGGCGCTGGCCCCATATACTAAGGGTGGCGGGTTCAAACTTGGCCCTGGCCAAACTGCCACAAAAAAATAGCTGGGCATTGTGGTGGACACCTGTAGTCTCAGCTACTTGGGAGGCTGAGGCAAGAGAATCGCCTAAGCCCAGGAGTTGGAGGTTGCTGTGAACTGTGACGGCACTGCACTCTACTAAGGGCAATAAAATGAGACTCTGTCTCTAAAAACAAACAAGCAAACAAAAATCCTCAGTAACAATTCTGTTTTCCATGTGTATATTTTTGTATAGTTATATTAGTTTAGACACACCTCTCAGATTCCATGTTACATTAGCTAATGGAATGTCTTTACATTTTTTATTATATTATTTTTTGTAAGTGATTTTAATTTCTGTTAAATGCAGTAAGAATGATTTTGAGAGGACAAATAGAAAGCAATCATGTGCACTGATACCAAGCTACAGCCAATCTGTAATAGCCTGGCTCATTTTCAAAATTCAGTCTTATTTTTTTAAACAGCTTTATTGAGGCATAATTTACACACCATAAATTTCATCTAGTTTAAGTGAATAATTTTATGGCTTTTAGCATATTTACAGGCTTGTGCAACCATTATCACATTCTAATTTTAGAACATTTCCATCACGCCAGTAAGAAACTTCATGCCCATTAGCCCTCACTTCCCATTCTCATCTGAGCCTAGGCAACCACTAATTTACTTTGGGTCTTTATAAATTTACCTTTTCTGAACATTTCATGTAAATGGAACCCATACAGGATGTGAGAGTTCATGTCCAGTCTCTTCTCACTTAGCATAATGTTTTTGAGGTTCATCCAAGTTTTAGTATCTTGCAGTAGCAGTATCTCATTGCTTTTTATTGTTTAATAATATTCCATTGTAGGGATATGGTACATTTGCTTCTTACTCAACAGATGATGGACATGTGAGTTATTTCTACTTCTGGCTGTTGTCAATAAACCTGGTTTAGACATTCCTGTATCCATCTTCACATGGACGTAAAACATAATTTAGAGTGGAGATTTCTCTTGGGAGGAATGAAATTGCTGTTTTTTTTTTCTTTTTGGTAAATCTTTATTTACATTAATTTTCAGGCTTAAAACCGGAATGACCTACACTATGACTTTATTTTGATAAATTGCTATCCCAAATTATTTTCATTATTTTGCTTTTAGATGTAGAGCTGTAGCTTACTTGAGTAAGGAACATCTTTGCATTTCTTAATGTTTTCAGATATTGAGAAATAATTTCTGAGTGCTCATAGATTTTTTTTTATTGGTGCTCAATTTGTGATTTGATTAAAAATGTGTTTAAAATGAAGATATTCTTTAAATTTTTGTTTTAGCATGCAGAACATATAGTTATTTCTGTCTTTAAAATAATCTTCTGTAGAAAAGGAGGTTTAAAAAGCACAGACTGAATTATCTTTCTTCTTTGTTATTTTAGCTGCTGACATTTTTAATTCAATTTAACAGTGGCCTTATATTTTTAAAGTTAATGAAGCAGATTTCAGGTTCAGTTAGCAGCAATTTAAGATGACAATTCAATCATTAGTGAAACTAATTATTAAATGGAATACTCACTATAATACTCAACCTCATAATGAAATAAAATCTTAGGTCCAAGTGCTGTGCAAAAACTGTGAGCTGGTTGGTGTGGAGCTCTCTTTATAAAACAGCACAATAGTAAGGTTGAAAGATGGTAGTCTTGTACACGAGATTATTTTCAGCGGGCTAACATTAAATATTTAGGTTCATTTCTAGTCATGATTTCATTTAGCTAAATCACATAGCATGTGATGAACTTTGTTTTACAGCATCTCTAACCATCTTTCTAAATGTAAGTATATTTATATATATATTATGTTTATCCCATTTATCTTAAATGCATATGACAGGTATAATAATTACCATGTTTATATAATCAAAATAAAATAGCAATAATGCTATTATGAATGCTCTTGTAGCTTTATTTTGATAAGCAAGTGCCTGCATTTCCTGGAGGAAATTTTCTAGATCATAAGGAATGCAGTGTTTAACTTTGACAGGTAGGATCAAACCATGCCCCAAAGTGGTTGAACCTACCTGCTAATCCTACCACCAGTCCTTGAAGAGTGTTTGTCACTCTCTCTTATGTTAATAGGTGAAACTGGCAATAACGCCTTGCTGTCAGTAGTCAAATGGATGAGTAAGCAGTGGTGTCTTAGTCACTTTGGGCAGCTATAACAAAGATACCTAGATTGGGTGGCTCAACAACACACATTTGCTTCTCACTGTTTTGGAACCTGGGAAGTCCAGGATTAAGGTACTAGCAGATTTGGTGTCTGGGAAGGGTCCATTTCCTGATCCATAGATGTCTTCTCACCACGTCCTCACATGGCAGAAGCTCTTTGGACTCTCTTTTATAAATGCGCTAATCCCATTGATCAGCATTCTGCGTTCAAGACTTAAGTACCTTTCAAAGGCCCCACCTCCTAATACCATCATCACATTTTCCACTGTAGAAATTGGATTGGGATTTTTACCGTGTAACTTTTGGAAGGCAAAAGCAATCTATAATAGGTGGTATATGTACAAGGTCTGACAATTAAGTTTGCGAACTCATCCTAGAAAAAGTGCTACATTGGTGCATATCACTGTGGTCACCGTCAAAGTATTATTCAGTGCCTAGTCCACCCTTCACAGCACTTCTGGAACTCTTTCTGGAATGCCCTTCAGAGTTGTTGTATGGCAACCCCAAACATGCCATAATAATAAATGCCACCCGGTAACGGACTGCCATACATTGACACAAATACAGCTGTGAGACCCTGAGATACCAAGGTTATGAAACCTTCCTGAGTTATTTGTACAGTGCTGGCAGGGTAAGCACACAGCGGCAAGTTTGTGAACTTAATTGTCATAATTTGCACAATGACACTTCCGATGGTCATTCTCGAAAAAGAGTTCCAAAAGTGCTTTGAAGGGTGGACTAGGCCCTGGCATCGGTGCACTGTTTCCCAGAAGGAGTACTTTGAAGGTGACCATAGTGACATTCAGCAATGGGGTGTGTAACACTTTTTCTAGGATGCGTTTGAGAATGTGTCTGACGTGGTACACTGGAATATACTGTTCAGGTGACAACATGAGTGAATCTCAAAGACATAGTGTTAAAGAGTAAAGTAAAAGACAAAGTAAAATATACTGTATAATCCCTGTTTAATAAAGTTCAAAAAAGATAAAATTAAGCTGTGGGGTTAGAAGTCAGTGATTCATTTGGGGGAACCAAGGAGACTAGTGATTTGAAAGGTGGCAGGAGACGAGTTTCTGGTAATGTTTCTTTCCTTCACCTGGATTTCTTCACTTTGTGATATTTTCTTTGAGCTGTGTACTTAATGATCTATACACCTTCTGAATGCATGCTAAAATTCCATAAGAAGTAAAAGGCAGAGATTCAACTTAAAAATCACTGATTTTATCTTCTTTTGATTTTAATCGTAACATTGATTTGAACTTAAACAGAATCGTCAAAGTGAAATTTATTTAAAACAATCTTTTATGTTAGTAAAATTCTCTAATAAGTACTCAGAATTTTCCACCCCAGCAGTATCTTTTGCCCTTTATTTTTGTGATTTTTCTTTTTGGAGACAGAATTTTACTTTGTTGCCCTTGGTAGAGTGCTGTGGTGTCACAGCTCACAGCAACCTCAAACTCTTGGGCTCAAGTGATCCTCTTTGCCTCAGCCTTCGGAGTAGCTGGGACTACAGGTGTGTACCACTACACCTGGCTAATTTTTCTATTTTTAGTTGAGGCAGGTCTCACTCTTGCTCAGGCTGGTCTTAAACTCTGAGCTCAAGCATCCACCGCTTCAGTTTCCCCGAGTGCTTTGATTACAGGCATGAACCACCATGCCCGGCCTATTTTTGTGATTTTTCTATAGCTGTCTTTGTATTTTTGGTCTTTTATCACATCCTTAATATTCTGCTGATTTATAATACATTTTAATTTCTGAACAATGTTACTCTTGTGATTCATTTGTTTTAAGATAATTATAACTGTTTTCTAATATAATTACTTAGTATATTTCTAAAAAAATAGCTAGGATTTTGATTGGATGACTTTAATTTTACAAATTAATTTAGGAGGCATTGATATCTTTATATTGTGATTCTTTTTCATCCAACACTACAATGTCTCTCCATGTATATAAGTCTTTTCTTATGTCATTGAGTATTTGTAATTTTTTCTTTGAAAATTCAATTATAATCACATAATTAACATATGAATACATTCTTGTTGTTAAAAACAAAAACATTACAATTAAGTCTGTCATCCTAACTGACATATAACTTTTCCCATAGTGCTGTCCGTGATTATGAATTTGGAGTCTATCTCTTCAGACTTTTTTATGCATCTACATACATGTGAATATTCACAGAGAGGATACAGTATCTTGATTTTTTAAATGACTTTCTACATAAATGCTGTCATACGATCCATACTTGTGTGTCTGTGTGTGTGTATGCTTGCTTGTGTGTTACGCTCCCCCACCACCTGCTGCCAGCAATAGGCCTCAGAGATCTTTCCATAGTGGGACATTAGAATTCTTCATTTTTTAAACTTGCTAATTCATGTACATGAGAATGGATATTACAGGTGGTTTATCTATATCCATATGACACCTGTGACACGCAGATTGCTTTACTTTCTTGTGATTATAAACAATGCTAAACCACATTCATAAATCCACAGTGTATCAACAACAAGTGCCAGAGGGTCCAGACATGCCCTCCCACTGCCACTTTCTGTCCATGTATACCCAGCACTGAAAGCCAAATTATCATTTGAATGTCAGGTAATGTACATTTTTAGAAAATATACTGTATGGCAATCCATTTGCATACTTGTAAGTTTTTCTTTAAGTAGATTTTGA
Source organism: Otolemur garnettii (assembly GCF_000181295.1). Taxonomy (NCBI): domain Eukaryota; kingdom Metazoa; phylum Chordata; class Mammalia; order Primates; family Galagidae; genus Otolemur; species Otolemur garnettii. The sequence continues at coordinate 39,990,925 of NW_003852397.1, read as the reverse complement.
GATGTGAAATTGGTCAAAGGATATGTACTATTAAATCTTAATAAATACTGCTTAATCTTATCCACAAATATTTTCTCCAAGTGGCATGTCCGTTAATGATGTATAAAAATATCCATCAATACTTCATATATTAAAAACTAAAGGAGGTGGTAAAAATGAATGATTACTGCTCTCATGGAGATTACAATTAAATGTCACCAAGTATCTGAATTATTGTGATACAAGGCAATAGAGATAATATCTTAAAAGTAGTTGAACTTTTAGAAGTAATAGCTTATAGAGCTTGGCCTGGGAAGAGATATTACCCTACCTCCAGGATGCCTTGCTGAATTCTTCCAGCCAAAATAGTAGGCTCATAAACACGATTTGTGGGCTTACCACATAGATTCACTTGTTGAAATAGTCTCACAATAACCAAACTCATATAACTTGAAATAAAAAGAAAGTTATCAGTGCATAGTAAATAAGAAGTGCCGGAGGATCCAGATATCCCCTCCCACTGCCACTTTCTGTCCACATATCTCCAACACTGAAAGCCACATTATCATTTGAATGTCTGCTAATCTATGTTTTTAGAAATGTACTCCATGGCAGGCCATTTTCATGTAGCCTCTCAGAAGCCTTTCTATTGGGAAAACCAGGTTATCAACCTGATCACCGTGCATGGAATGAGAAAGAGAGGAAAGAGTGGGGTTAGTTATGGGAATTACCAACTCTACTCTATAGTATGGGATTTACCTGCCCCTGATCAGGCAGGAAATATCGTGTCTCTTAGACAAAGATACTGTCTCTCTTAGACATTGATGTGATGGCACAGAGTCAGCCAATTCTTGTTCCTAGCATTCTTTCTTTTCTGGACTTACAAAAATGGATAATTCTCCATTCTATGGGTACATTATTTTCCACTATAATCAAGTACATAGATCACTACAAAAATTTTGAGACAGACTGTGTTATGGTCCATTATGTCACTTGTAAGAAACCCAGTCCACAGCGTCCTTTCTCATTCACTCGTGCAAGTTTCAACTTGCTCAGCTTACTGGTGCTGCTGGAAGGGCTTCTTTGGTTTCTGTCTACCCAGATTTCAAGTTTTTGTGTATTTCAAAACTTTCATAATAACCCACATTTTATTCTCTAGAAGCAGTCTATGTTTCTTAATTCCAATAATAAAATCAATAATTACAGTTTGTTACGTTTATTTAGGGTTTATGATGTGTCATGCATAGTTTCAAGGACTTTAATACATTGACTCATTTAATCCTCTTTAAACTATCTTTCTCTATTTTAATTTTTGTCCATCACAGTTAATTTCATAGTTTCTATATCTAAGGGAGGAAACTCATTAATTTTATTTTTAAAAAATTTAATTAAAAAAATTTTTTTTGACATAGAGTCTCCCTATGTTGCCCTCTGTTGAATGCCATGGTGTCATACCTCACAGCAACCTCTACCTCCTGGTTTCAAGTAATACTCTTGGCTCAGCCTCCCACGTAGCTGAGATATAGGTGCCTGCCGTAATGCCCGGCTAGTTTTCACAGACTGGGTCTCACTCTGGCTCAGCCTGGTCGTGGACTCCTGACCTCCAGCCATCCATCTGCCTTGGCCTCTCAGAGTGCTAGGATTACAGGTGTGAGCCCCTGCACCTGGCCAATTTTATTTATCTATTATTAAAGTGACCCTCGATATAGGCACAATATATGAAAATGTGATTAAAATACAGCAAGAATTTTAAGTGGGAAGAAATTCTTTCTGATTAGGTCAATAAGAGAAACTTCTCATGAAGGAAAAAAAGGAGACTTAAAGTATGATCAGAATTTTTATTGGCAGAAGTAGGAGAAAATTCCAGCCTTAAAAAAATGTTTTCTCCTTAAAAGGTTAAGTTTCATTTGCCTAGAAAGTTTACTTATATGAAATACCTCACTTTTTAATAATGTCTGATAAAGAAGATTTATTTTATGAAGAATTTGCTATGGGATGGGGAGGGTCAGAGGCAATGTGGAAGTTTTCCTATACATTTTTTATTGTCTGATGTAATGAAATGGACATAGAACAAAAGCATCATTGGATTCATGAGCCTTTTTCTTCTAATTGTGTTTCTCACATACTTGTGCAATTTATATTTTATTAAAAATGAGCCTTGAGAGATGCTCTTAAAGTCTGGTCGGGGAGATGAGAACTTATTGCCTTCGATTGCAGCATTTGTTATTTTTGAGGGAGAAAGCATTGGTGGTCACTTACAAATTGTGAGTCTGACCTACATTGCAGAGCTAGCAAATTTCCCCGGGAACCCGATCAATAACACACTGTTATTATACAAAAGGAGCTTGCTAACAGCCTTTCCTTTTTTGACAGTCAAAAAAACAATTTGTTCAATTTTATCTACTCTCCTAGAATTCCCATCAGGTGAAATTACTCCCTATTTCATAGTCACAAAGCATTTCATTTAAAATAATCATGTTAATTTTCATTACATTTTAAACATAAAAGTTATACATGGAAAATTCTGAGTAATGATGGTAGCAGGCTAGTTGTATCTGATACCTCTCCTCCCAACTTGCATAGAAAACATGCAAACCGGCATCAGAGGAGGAAACTAAAGGAAAGAAAGGAAGTCAAATTTTGGATGAAATTTCTAGTATCTGGAATTAGGGAAGATAGATGGAGAATCTTATTTTTGGACTACACACCACCTGCCCACTTTTTACTTCTAACTGAATAAAGAGGCTAAAAAATAATAACTTTTTAAAGGTCAACCCCTACTTAAAAGTACTTATCCTCTTAATCAAGATTTCTCAGTCCTGGTACTGTTGACATTTTGGATCTAGTAATTCATTGTAGGGGGCTGACCTGTGTGCTGTGGAATGTTTAGCAGCATCCTGGTCTCTACCCATGAGATGCCAGTAGTATTCCCATCCTACCCCCAGTTGTGACAACCGAAAATATCTCCAGGCTTTGCCACACAGCCCTTAAGAGACAAAATAGCTCCCAGCTTACCACAGTCCTACACGACCAGAGTAACTAGAGCCTGGAGCTTCTTGTCCCATCTCTCTTTTAGCACCATAGGAACCTCACTTTTCCTTTTTTGAATGACAAAGTCAAGAGAAACAGATTGTAGTGCCCTGAATCCTGGGACACTTTTTTCCCTCCCCAAATTTAAAAAAGAGCATTAGGACTAAAATTCATCTATGGTGCTAGAAGTTAGAGTAACGTTTACTTTCAAGGAGGAGATATTACCAGAGCAGTGACATCACAGAGACTTCTCCGGTGACAGAAATAGTCTATATTTTGATATAGATGGTGGTTATACAGATGTTAAAATTCATTGTGCGGTATTGATCATCAACTTGACTGAATTAAAGTTTTACCTCAATTAACAGCAATGACAAAAGAAAGACTTAGGGGTAAGAGAACCAAACATAGAGTATATTGAGAGGAGAAATGACAAAGGACCTGAAGATTAATAAGAAGAACATACCTCTGAAAATTAAATGACGCAAACAGTGAAGAATACATGTGCTTGCATAAAAGAGTTTGGTTTGGAACGGCTAATGAATTCTCATGCAGCCCACACCAGTGGCTCTCCATAATTCCTATGAAGCAAAGGGAAAATTAGCATTATAAGCTGGGGCTGTTATTCAACATACTGCCAGAATCTTGGAAATATTTCAGCAGTCTACAAGGGTAATGGATCTGCTTGAAAAATGTAATAGATGGCCCATCCAAGCTGTGCTAGCAGCAGCAGCCTCCACATGCTCACTACAAAGCTGGGGAGGAGAAGTCCCATCCCAGCCACTTCTCTGTCCCCTCAAATGCAACCATGTGTATTAACCTGTGTTCTGTGCAGCTCTTCTGCTGCATGGGCACCGCTTTTTAAGGCAGAGAGTTCTTTGTTCCCCATCCCTATGGTGACACTGATTCTTCTAAATCTGGAGAGCAATATCAGAAAACAGGATGGTTGGGGGAGGGTGCAAGGGGCCACCAATGGCTCATTGTTTTGGGGAATTAAGTCCACACAAGCACAGCATTGTGCCCAAATATAGTCACAGTGACCGAAACTCTGCACTGAGTTAGGCCTGACGTGTATGGAGCAGTCAGAATTCAGAGTGGTCAGTGTAATAATGGCAGATCTGGCATGGAATCAGTTCTCATCTACTTAGCAGTGGTGTACCTGCTTCTTCACAACACTTCCTCTAGTCCCCATTTCTAATCAGGTTTCTGCCTCTAATGGTCCCCTGTGTAGAGATTTGGAGGTCACCACTGCTGTCAAAGAGTCAGTCTGCCCAGAGTGGTCAGCTCACCAGCATGAGTTCACATGTCCTGGAAGGTCTAGATTTTGAATGTGGTCATTCTTTGAGTGTACTTAACATCTTAGGCCTTGTGTGTTCAGTGTGTTCAGTGTTCAGGCCAGTGGAGTCTGCACTGTTTATGGTTCTTATCCTCTCTAGGCCTAGATGAAATCTGGCATCTTTAGGAGGGAAAGTGGTATGAAGGCTGGGTGCTGTGGCTCATGCCTGTAATCCCAACACTTTGGGAGGCTGAGGTGAGTGGATCATCTGAGCTCACGAGTTTGAGACCAGCCTGAGCAAGAGCAAGATCTGTCTCTAAAAACTAGCTGGGTGTTGTGGTGGGTGCCTGTAGTCCCAGCTACTCAGGAGACAGAGTCAAAAGGATTGCTTGAGCCCAGGAGTTTGAGCTGTGATGGGAGGACTATAAAGTGAGACTCTGTCTCAAAGAAAAAAACAAAAGTGAAAGTGGTCTGAGGATATATATGGCTGGAATCTGGGTATGTGTGTGGGGCTTTTGCATGTCCTTCTGGCATATAGGTTTTCACTGCTCCAGAACTATTTCCCAAGATTGATTGTACAGCCTTTTAAATAGTAATTCCTCCCCTAAAGAAGGTGGAACCACCCCTACCCTGCCTCATCCTCACTCTAGCTACACCCCACCAGGGATATTCAATATTCCCCGACACTGGCTAGTTGTATCTTATCTGAACTCCAACTTGGGACCCAGAAGACCTGGGTGGCAGGATTTCTTTCCCCTTAGCCCTTTCTTAGTCTCTGATTCTTACCCAACACTGCCTAAAAGACCCCTCAACCCCTTAACATGCCTCTCTCCCCTCTTGGCTTTATGTAGTAAAACCCATTATTCATCCATTCACTAATTAGTCAGGGTTATGGAAGCATGTGAAGCTGATGGTATCTTCATTTTTTAGAGCTTATTTCCCAGCGGAGAAAGCAGACTAAGTGAATAAATAAACAATAAAATCAGAGCATGAGATACTGACTGGGAAGGATGTAGGGAATGCTGAGAAGGTATAGTTTTTGCCTATGTAAATGAAAGTGCCAAAGACTCAGAGAAGTCTTAAAATAGTCCCAAGGTTACTAAATGCAGTGAGGGCTTGATGGCCTATTGTCATTTATTTCCCCTTTTTTCTTTCCTAAACGAACTATTTCTTGAGTGTCTTAGGAAAAGCTGAGTGACCCAACTTCAGTTTCTGCCCTGATTAATATCACCCAGTCGTTAAAACCTCATCCTCCCGGTTAGTCTGAGAATCTGGGTTTAACCCCGTCAGCGAATAGTATTTTCTGGTTGACACTGATTGGCTCAGGAATGGGCACATGATCTGATTTGAGCCAATTAAGTATATTCTTTCTTTTACTCTTTTTATTTTTTAATCAACATAATTTTAAGTGTGCCGGGACAACTGAGATGCGGAGGGAGTTTTCTAGAAATGCCTGGGAAGTTTTCTGCTTTCTATAGGAAGAGATGGTCTGTCTAACTAGCTAGGAAACAAGCAGACCTAGTTGTTCCTAACAGCTGGCTCATGGCCAATAGGCAAATATTGAGAGCGAATTCTGACACCAAGATAGCTGAGTGTAAAGGAGGAAGTTGTCCTGTTGTTGAAGACATCAGTGAACCTCTAGACTAGTGTTTGTTAACCTTTTTTTTTTTTTAATCTCACAACATACTCGAACCTATATAGTTAAGCTTCTGCAGCACACTTAAATTATGTTGATCAAAAAAAAAAGAGTAAAAAAAGAATATACTTATTATGCTTTAAACTTCTTTCAAATTAATGATCTTTAAAACTTTGTGCAGCACACCTAAAATCCTCTCACCATGGCACAGTGGTTGAAAATCATTGTTCTAGACCAGTGGTTCTCAACCTGTGGGTTGTGACCTCTTTGGGGGTGGAACGACCCTTTCACAGGGCTCACCTAAGACCATCCTGCATATCAGATATTTACATTACAATTCATAACAGTAGCAAAATTACAGTTATGAAGTAGCAATGAAAATAATTTTATGGTTGGAGGTCACCACAACATGAGGAACTGTAAAAGGTCGTGGCATTAGGAAGGTTGAGAACCACTGCTCTAGACTGACTGATCTTGAAAGCCTAGTCATGTGCACTCAGCATTCCTGCATAGGCCACAGCTTCTGTTTACGCACAGAGCATGGTAGAGACCTCCCAGCGCAGCCCTTAACCAGTGACAGACAGGAGGTGGTGGGTAACTACCTCAGCTGACCTGTCCCTTGCTTGAGACAGCTCTTGAGTATTCCATGTGACAGAGAAGCCCTCCCCACTTGGGGAGCGTTTACACTGAGCTGTGAATGAGAAGAGACTGCCCCTGGGGAGAATGCTCACAGCTGCAGCAACAAGTAGGCACAGACCCTAATGTGGTATTTGTTTTGGCACGTTCCAGAACCAGAGAAAGGGAAGGCAAGTACAGCTGGGCCCTGGAAAGCAGAAGCTGGAGTTCTAGAACCAAGGAGTCTGATAAAGTCCTTTCCTTCATCTTTCTTGCAGTTTGGCCTTGGGCAAGTTATTTAATCCTGTGAGTCTTAGATTTCTCATCATTAAACGAGCTTAATAGCAGTACCCATATGACAGGTTTATAATGAAAATCAAATGAGCTCATGAATGTGAAGTGTTTATCGCAGTCCCTGGCCCAGAGTGGTTATTCTCTCATCTAGATTAGGTTTGTTTGCCTAATGTTCAGTTTGCTATGGATTTTATGTCTTTTCAGGGTCATTGTCAGAAGGAGCCAAATAAAATAACACCCAGCTGAACCTTGGAACAATGAAGTGCAAACCACTCCTGATAAACTCCGAGGAACCACAGCTAAGCTTTTCTTTCTTTTTTTAATAGAGACATTATCCGGATCTAGTCATAACTCTAGTTGCCCCCAGAATTTATCTGTTTGCCAGAAAATCTGGAAGCATGCCTTAAAATCTGGCAAAATGTGAGATAAGTGTGTCCTCTGAGTAAGAACACAGCTCCTTTCCCGCAGCAGCATTTGCTGGAAACGATCAAAATATAATCTGTCAAAGTACATGAAGATTGTGGCTCGCAATAAACACTTTGGCCAATTTGTCCATCAAAGAAGATTAAAACCTTGCTGTAGATGTATTATTGAAAAAAGCTGGAAGTGCTACTGTGGTCCCACTGGAGCACACATAATTAATTACCTGATGGACCTTGACACATGCATTGTGGGCTGCTTGAAAGCCTGCTTCGAACTGCACTCCAGTGGGATCTTATTATTACTGCAGGCGAGATCCTGAGGTAGCTCTTACACTGAGGCCATCACAAGTATCTCTGCCTCTTCAGCCCGTGCTCAGCTTGCCAGGAAGCTACTGCAGAATTGCATATGTAATTGCACAAGGACAACTTTGTACGGTGCTTCCAGAACTTATCTGCAGGAAGGAAAGAATCCATCCATGCAGGCTACTTTTAGCAGCGTATTATTGTAAATCCACAGTAAAAGCCACTGGATTTAATCATATGTCTGTTTGTTTACAACAAAGAACAAAGACCAAGAAAATGTATGTCACCTTCCTGACTGGTAGTGCTCTTTCCTCTAGAGCTTTCTGTCAGAGCAGTCTAATGAAGTAATAGAAACTGCTTATTTTGTTTATCTAGGACAAATAATATTTTTCTTACCTCTAGTAAGTACTTAAAGCAATCAAATTCTTCTATATTAAGTCAAAAGCTATTTAGTGACCATTTCTGTCTGCCATCATATCCTAATTTTCTATAATTATGTGCTATTAAAAATGGAATGAAGAGATAGAGAAGGATTCAATTCCTAGTTCAGCCACTTATTCATTCTTTGACATTAATAACAGTAATAATGATAGTTAACGTTTATGACAGCTTACCAGATCCCAAGCATTATGCTTAGCACTTAACCAATACCCATTTCATTTAATATTCACAGAAAGCCTTTGGGGAGGAGATGTATTATCATTATATCCTTTTTATAGTTCAGAAATAAAGACTTAAAAGGTTAAGATACTTGTCCAAGGTCATACTCTTAATAGATGACCTGGCTGCATTTCAAACTTGGGCTGCCTGACCCGGAAGATTATGTATTCACAGCACATTTTGCCTCTTCTTGGGATGATTTCCTTATCTTTGTCTTTCTCTCCTGGGTAACTAGGGAGTCCAAGGCTCTGCCCAGACTGTTTCCAGACTTGGTGTGGGAAAGAGCAGAGTTGGCTCACAGCTGAGGACCTGAAGCACAGAGTGAGTGGGGCCAGGGTCGCAGGCCACGGGAGTGCCAGGCAGGACTCAGGGAGGTTTGACATGCCCAGTCCTGGTCCAGGTATCCACAGTGAAGGGTGAGGCTGGATGTGGTGGCTCACACCTATAATCCTAGCACTCTGGGAGGCCTAGGTGGGAGGATGGCTTGAATTTAGGAGTTTGAGACCAGCGTGAGGAAAGCAAGACCCTGTTCTACTAAAAAATAGAAAAACTGGCTGGACGTTGTGTCAGGCATCTGTAGTCCTAGCTACTCAGGAGGTCGAGGCAGGAGGATTGTGTGAGCTTAGGAGTTTGAGGTTGCTGTGAGTTAGGCTGAGGCTATGGCACTATAGCCTAGGCAGCAGAAAAAAAAATCACACAAAGTGAAGGGTCAACAACAGAGGACCTGTAAGCAAGTGAGTTTGGGAGACAGACTGAAAAAACTGCCCGAGTCCATGGGGACTCCAGCAATGGGAACTTCACAGCAGATGTCCAGAGAAAAAGATGCTGGTGGGGGTGGAGCTGCAAAGGTACCAAATGCATTCCTGCCACTGATGAAACAGAAGTGATAGTACTATTTCTCTTACATGGATCTCTTCAAGAGCAAGCAAAGTAGCCATGTGGAAAGCACTTTGCAAATTCTAAGGGGAGAATTTTTATTACAGAGAGTTTTCTGCGTTCATGTATACACAATGAAGTAAATCTGTGCATCTGTGATTCTTCCAAAGTGGCCTCACATAGGACACCTCAGTTGGGTTTGGGTGGGAAGTAGAAGATTGGTTTGACAAAGAAAAAGAATAGGTAACTTTTCAGCTTTGTCATGTGTTCTGAAGGGAGAATTTTCAAGTGTACCAAGAAAAACACCACTGCAGTCTGGTGCTCTAATGCCACGGATTCTAGGTGATAACACATGGTATATTGACAGGCTGAATGCAGGATTTAAAATATGTATGGTGGATTTTGTTTTGTAGCTGCTGATCAGCGTTGGCTAGTGGCAAAGGGAATGTTTGGGGATTGTGAGTGCTGTCCTCTGTTGTAGGAGGAAAGACAGCAGAGTAAGGGGGCTGCATTGGATGCAGAGTCAGTAGAGGAGACCTTGGGATGCCTCGTTAATACCCCCAAACAGCTGGGAGGGTGAGGCGGGTGGATTGCTTGAGCTTAGGAGTTCGAGATCAGCTTGAGCAAGAGTGAGACCCCGTTTCTACCAAAAATAGAAAAACTAGGCTCAGCACCCGTAGCACAGTGGTTATGGCATCGGCTGCTAACACTGAGGCTGGTGGGTTCAAACCTGGCCTGGGCCAACTAAACAACAATGGCAACTGCAACAAAAAAAATAGCTGGGTGTTTTGGTGGACGCCTATAGTCCAGCTACTTGGGAGGCTGAGGCAAGAGAACCGCTTAAGCCCAAGAGTTGGAGGTTGTGTGAGCTGTGATACCACAGCACTCTATGGAGGGTGGCATAGTAAGACTCTGTCTCAAAAAAAAAAAAAAAAAGAAAAAAGAAAAAGAAAAACTAGCTGGGCATTGTGGTGGGTGTCTGTAGTCCCAGTTGTTTGGCTGCTTGGGAGGCTGAGGCAAGAAGATTGCTCAAGCCCAAGAGTGTGAGGTTCCTGTGGGACTCTATCCATGGGGACAGAGTGAGACTCTGTCTCAAAAAAAAAAAAAAATGCCCCCTATCTGTTGAGTACAGGCTGGAGATATGCATGGTGGCAGGGTCACAGAACACCCTACTGGGTCTCTGTGCCATTCCCTCAGCCCAGACAGCTGAAATTATCTCCTGGTATCAGGAGGCTGCTACAGGGAATGCACCCAACAGGGTGGTAAGGCTGTGCCTGATTTGGCTGGCAGCAGAATCAAGAAGGTGCTAGGCAGAGGCACAGCTGTTGCCTGGCATGGAGGCCTGGCAAGCAGTGAACAGAACCATAAGCATAATGCAGGAAGCACCGAGGAGCTGTATAAAGCTGGGAATGCCCTTGGCTCCCACTGTATACCATTTACTTCAGGTTGAATAGGAAATAGTCATAAAGCTCATCTCTCTACTGGGAATGCCCTTGGCTCCCACTGTATACCATTTACGTCAGGTTGAATAGGAAATAGTCATTTCTGTCAGCTAGTCCCTGGATCTAATCCGAGAGGAGGATCCCAAGAACAGGTAGAAGAAATGAGTAAACCTAGTCTCAGTTCGTGAAGGAAACACTAGCTGGAGTAAGCCTTACCTTATTCTAAGATGAATAGGGAAAAATCAAAGGAACGACGATAAGATTCTGAAGCAGAAAAATGGAGAACACACTGTTGAGATGTGGAGAAAAAGGATAGAGTTAAAAATAATGACAGCTAGCTTAGGGACGAGTGTAGTGATAGCACAGAGATAACTGAGGCTTCTAAGAGGAGACCAGAGCGGAGGGTGAGAAATATACACGTGGTAGGAGAAGAAAGCTAGCCTCAGCCCTGGGCGAGCTGACTCTGTACACGGCAATGGCTAATCTGTTCATAGGAATGGGAAACAAAATTCAGACATAGCCTAGTGATACTTTTAGATTTCAAATACTTCCAGAACATTCATTCAGGAAGTAAATCAAGTGGCCTGCAAAGGGGATTGGGAGGATCATATTTCCCTCTGGTATCTTCTCAACAATATTAAAAATAGGGGTAGATGGGGAAAAGATTTGGCAGAGGAGTCGTACAAGAATTTTATTCTGGTAAAATTATATCTGTATATGAAAAACATTTCATTTTCTGACAGAGTAAGTAAAATAGCGACCAAAAAATCCACCCCAACCCCCCCAAAAAGGCTCAAAAGTGAGGTCTAGCTGACCTAGAGATAGAGAACTCAGTGGGAAAAGCAGTTTACAAAAAAAAAGGGCTTGCACTAAGCACAAGTTGTACATAAATTAAATTTAAAGAATGATAAATATGGTTTTAAACCAAAGTAAAACATCAAAAACAAAATTTTGAAAGAATAATACCTAATAATAAAATGGACAGGGTTGGTTATGTATGGTTATCCAAAGCATTGACATATAAATACATGTTTATACATATTTGCTGGATGAGTATAAGACTATTGCCGTATATGTAAAAGTAAGTAAGAAATGGAGATGGTCCTTTAAAAGAGGCTAAATCTTTGCCTTCTTTCACTGGGTAAAGTAGAACATCCAGGAGAATAAAGTGGAACTTTTCCTTTCTTTATGCTTAAGAGATAATTTTTTGGTTATTACAAAGCAGAAGTCAAATTCATTATTTCCATATAACTATGTATACAATGGGGATTGGTAGATTCTCTGGGTGAATAACTTTTATGTCCTATATTTAGGACATTCTGAGGGAAGACAGGTACCTTTTACCACATACTAGTACCCTGATGTCAACAGGTCTAAAAGGACAACGTGTCTTTCCTGGTTTCTGTCAGCTATGAAATCAAAAATGCCATATTCCTCCCTCCCCTCCAAATTAGTGTGATTGACTGCTTCTTAATGTTTCACTTTATTCTTTTGGCCATACATGATTCATTGAATTATCCAGGTTTTTTATTTATAGAGAACTGATTGCAGTGATTCATAACCATGATTTTTTAAAGATGACTTAACAAGGAGCCACAGTGTTGGCTGTTACAGGTGTCAGTATCTGAAGCTCCCTGTCTTGTCTCTCCAGATAGAAACAGAGTCTGCTTTAAGACTGTGGGGGACTTAGCTGAAGATTAGATAAGGGTTTTTGTGTTATAAACAAACACCAAAATTGTCTGATTCTGACTTTGTTAGAGTGAGTGGAAAACCAGCAAGGATGGTTTGAACAGTTTGTCCTAGAGGCTCTGAAATGAATATCTATTCTGGATTAGGGATGTAGACTAAGAACACAGGGCATTCCAGATAGATAGGCTTATTCTGAATTTGACCGATTAAAGAAGGAATTTATCACAAATCCTGGTGGTGGCTGTATTTTTACCCTTGACCTGATCATATACTTTAGATCATCTTTTAAACAATAAGAGATTGTTCCCTAACTTGGGGCTGAAATCTAGAGAAAGTATGTATCTTTGTTTTGGGAAATAAGTTTCAGAAAGTATCAAGGGTGTGAATGATGTACCTCCCTCCTGAATTTGACCTTGGCTCAGAATAAATGCGGCAGTGGGTTGGGGATTTCCTGGGAATTTCTTCACCCTGCTCTAAATGTGTCGGAGACACACAGCCCTGTTCTTTGTCCTCTATTGTCTATTGTGTTCACAGAACATTTAATTCTGTTTGAGGAATGCTAAAAATGGATTATTTTTCCTGTATATTACCTATTTTGTGAATTATCAGGGATGAATTTTAGGTCACCTTTGAGAAGTATAAACATGCTAGGAAATGCAAACTTGTTAGTAGATGCAAACTTAGTAGAACATCAGATGACTATGGACTGGCTGCCCTCATCTGTACTACGTATTGTATGCTGTGTGTCAAAGCAACATGAAAATATTTTTATATTCATTTCTTTATTGTCAGTGCTTTTATTAAGTGAACATTTTTGATTTTATATTACTATTGCTTCTGCTTCTTAGGTCAAATAAGCACAAACACATGAAGCAGAATTATCCTTTAAAAAGATTTCAAATGACAAATTTGTATCTGTGAAATTTTCTCAATAATTCTGATTTAGGCAGGGCACGGTGTCTCGTGCCTATAATCCTAGCACTCTGGGAGGCTTAGGTGAGTGGATTGCTTGAGCTTAGGAATTTGAGACCAGCCTGACCAAAAACGAGACCCTGTCTCTACTAAAAATAGAAAAACTGGGGCAAGAGGCTCACTTGAGTCCTAGAGTTGGAGGTTACAGTGAGCTATGATGCCATGGTACTAGACACAGGGCAACAGTTTAAGTCTCTGTCTCAAACAAACAAAAAAAAGATTTATTTATTATGTTTTTTTTTCTTTTTTAAGAGACAGAGTCTTACTTTGTTGCCCTTGCTAGAGTGCTGTGGCATCACAGCTCACAGCAACCTCCAGCTCTTGGGCTTAGGCGATTCTCTTGCCTCAGCCTCCCAAGTAGCTGGGACTACAGGCGCCCGCCACAATGCCCAGCTAACAATGCCCGGCTATTTTTTTGTTGCAGTGTGGTTGGCGCCGGGTTTGATCCTGCTACCCTTGGTATATGGGGCTAGCACCCTACTCACTGAGACACAGGTGCTGCCCCTATTATGTTTTTAATGTTACTGTGATCTAAGAGTTTGCAGAATATTCTTGCTACATATACATATACAAATATACATATGTCTTTGAAATATCACTTGGTTTGATTCTGTTACATTATACCTAAAGGGACTTAATTTATTATGTATTCCTGGTCCTACCCCATGTAAATAGTTTATGAATTGCAGGGCTACTCCAGGGAAGAACAATTGTAGTCAACTAGTTAATGTGCTCGCTTATATGTGGTGCTTCTGATGTACAGTAGGGTGGTTGGTGGTGGGGTAAGGGTGTAAGGTATAAGGAGACTTAGATCAGAAAGGCAGGGGGGAGAGGAGTCAATGCAGGAAGGTTAGGTGAGAGTGGGGAAGAGTGGACAAGGGAAGAATTTTCAGTGGGGGAGGCCGAGATGAGAAAGCTCCCCAGGTATATATGATGCTGAGAGTTGGAGGGCTGGAGAATGGATTTTAAAAAGTGTTGTTGTGGATGTGTATGGGATACCCTTTGGGTTTCTTGCAGAGTCCTAATTAGGATTGGAATATCTCTGTTTAGGCTGCTCAGATAGAGCCTGTGTGGACACTGGATGTGGGTGCCAGGTGCTGGTGATATAGTGTTGCAATTCTGATCCATCAGTAAAACAAATAACATTATTCCTGCTGGTAGTGGCTTTATAATGTGCCAACCTATCTAAGCTGGAACTTTATTTCCCAGAATTTCCTTCCTAGAAAGCTGAGGGTTAGGGATGGCTGCAAGAGAAACTTGCGTAAGCTCTGGAAGGCAGGGGCACAGCAGCTCCTTTTCCAGGGAGCTTCCGGAATTTCTTTCATCCTTTGTCCATACCCTTGGTAGTAGAAGCATCTGCCCTCTTACCACGTAAGGTAAGCTGCTGGAGTGCTGGGGGTGGCCTGCTGGTCCTCGTGGGTCTCCCCGGCTGCTGCTTGGAGGCCTAGGGTTGGTACAGGGCAGCTCTTGGGAAAGGGACCAGCTTCTCCTGGAGGTTTCCTAGAGTTGTGAGGCTGGAGTTGCCAAGAGGCAGGTTACAAACATCTGCAGTTGTTCTTGTCCTACTGCTATGGTTGACTTACGGTGATTTCAGGCAAAGCCCACAAAGCCTTCTCGAACCACATGTTATGCCTACAACAAATCCTTTATTCTCTGTCACGCACAGCGATTCTGCTGCTGTGATTGAACCTGGACAGATATGCTGCTGCCCTTGCAGAGTTTACATTATACACAGACAGTATTCATTTTAATAAATAAGTAAATTGTAAATATGGTTAAAAGTGAAAGGTGCTGTAGATAAAAAAATTACAGAAGGAAAAGTAAGGGGACTTAGAGTGGGAGGCAGGTGGAAGGCAGGATGCCATGTTAACTGGAGTGGCCATGATGGGCCTTATTGAGAAGGGAAGATTTGGACACAGTCCTGAAGGAAGTAAGGGGATAGCCCAGGGAAAGGAGGGAGAGAACACACTGGAGCATATCAGGAGTTCTAAGGAGTCCTGTGTGACTGGAAAGAGGAGGACAGGAGTCAGTTGAACTGTGCTGGGATCTGATTTGCACTGTGGGAGTTCGCAAACTGGCTTGTGGGCCACATCCATCTGCTTGGCCTGATTTTTGCGCAGAAAGTTTTTTCGTAACACAGCCACACTTGTACATTTACATATCATGGGTGGCTGCTCTCAGACTATACCAGCAGAGTAGAATAGTTGTTGTAGCAATGAAAATAATTTCATGGTTGGGGGTCACCACAACTGTACTGTATTAAAGGGTTGCGGCATTAGGAAGGTTGAGAACCACTGGTCTATACCCTTAGTAGTAGAAGCATCTGCCCTGTTACCATTTAAGGTGATCTTCCTGGCTCTCTTTTCTCCCCCCCCTCCCTGTGGCACAGAGGTATAGACATCTATTTAACTTGACCTTAAGCACTTGGACACACAAAGGGGAATGTCAGAGGGGGTTTCAAGTGATGTTGCAGCAATGGGACTATAGTTCTGCCCAGGAATGACCAGCCATGAAATGATTGCTGTGTTGTGTCTTGTTTCTCAGCCTTTGGAACCCCCACGTTCCTTTCAGTCCGTTCCCAAGTCTGGTGCTCTGGCCTCCTGTTGGTTCTGTCCGTCTTCCTCCTTCTACCCTGTATCATGCTGATAAAGTAGATTCCCTGTTGCTGAAGTTGGCTGTAGCATGTAATCAAGAAACCTATTGATACAGAATGCCTGGTGGCATTCTTTGCTGTATTTGTATCATGACATTGTTCTAGTCTATTCATTTGGCAACTGTGCACTGTGATTTCTTTGTTTGGGAAGCGCAAACAAGAATAACAATCTATTGAACTGTGCTTATTCAATAGGGAACAGACAGATAGAATTGGTGCCAGAACTTAGGAAAGTTATAGCAATCATTTATGAAACTAGCATAGCTATCAATAATAACAATTTATTAATTACCTACTTGAAAGTCAAAAATTTGATTTAAAATTCCTACAGATGCCAGGTATTTTGTTGAACAATTCTATCTTCTATATGTAAAAATCAAGACTGAAACTGGCTGGCTAACAAGATCTCAATCTTGGTACAGGTTGTAGATCTCCAAATGAAAAGGAGTTTGTGTCCTCAGGAAGCAGACACCCAGATGCAACGAGAAGGGCAAGAGATTTCTTGTGGGAAACACCTGTGAAAGGTAAAGGGCGTGATCACAGAAGAGTTAGAGGGAAGCTTCAGACCGTACTGCAGATCCGAGCTCTGCAAAAGGAGAAGGGGCAGGCAGGAGGACTTGTACAAGAAGCTCATGTTGTAATGCAGCTCGGAGAAAGCCTCAGAGGCTGGTGGAGAGATTTGGTGCAAATATTTTCAATCAGAGGAGTCTTGTGTTGGACAGGGGTCTTCCAACTTTAGTAGCCCCGCTGAGCTCAGTCACCGGCTGGGAGCAGACTGGGAAAAAGGGTGACCTCAGTGTGAATCCTAGGCTGGATCCCAAAGATGCAGCCCCTGAAGGCAGTCCGCTAACTGCATTCCCTGCAACAAGTTACCTCGAAAAGTATTTGAGCAGAGTACTTCCACAGAGGCCACAGAAAGCCAGAGGAGGCAAGGGAGGAGGAATTTGCTTTCAAAAATCAAAGTCATGCTCTTCTACCTAATCATTTTTCAAGATCACATAGGACATGAAAACTGAATGTGTGTGTGAGATCATTCTGGGTGTTGTGTGTGGTTTAGCAGGAAGTCTTTCGGTCTATTGTTTGGGAAAGTGAATTCTGGGGAAGGGTCACAGATGGGCTGCTGGGGAGAACAGACACTGCGGCTCTAAGAACCGTGTAAGTACATTCTGAGAGATCTACATCCTCTGCCTTCTTGCCTGCTGGAGTTACGTTCTTTCTGTCCTCTACTCTCTTTCATGTATCTCTGATATTTCTTCCTCTTTACTGAATCACGCCTCTCAAACCACATATAAACATTTTCTAGTGCTAAATTCTTCTCCTATCACTTTCCTTTTATTCTGTACCTGTGAAGGGCAAGCACATGAATGCTCCCGTCTTCCTTTGCATCCATTCATTCTTCAGTTCACTTTAATCTGACTTCACTTTTCCCCTCTCCTTGGGAGTTCAGTTTGTCAAGGGCACAAGTAACTTCGTGGAGCAAACCCAGCAGCCAGGTCTCTGTTCTTCCTGCGTGACCCTAGCGGCATCAAACACTGCCGATACCTCCGTCTTTCTGAAACACTGATCTTTATCACATTCTCCTGGTTTCTTTCCCTTTCGCTCTGGCATCACCCTCTCAATATCATTAGCTGACTCCTCTTTCTTAACCAAATCTAAACTTTGGACTTACTCTCACTGTGGCCTTAAGAGAACATTCTAAATCTTTGTCCATCCTCGTATTTCTTGGGCAGGGCAATTCTTTAAGCGGGATGTTCTTTGTATTGAAGGACGCTTTACCATCCCTTGTCCCCAGGCAACTAAATTCCATGTAGTCATTGGGATCTTCATTAGTTGCTCCTTTAGCAAACCCTGAAAGGAGGAATTTGTGCAAAGGGCTTGTTTAGGAGAAGCTCCTAGAAGAATTGAAAAGGATGTGGGGGAAATAAGGCAAAATAGGAGAAGATCCAAGAAGGATTTTGTTCTGGCTTGAGACAGGGAGCTTAGGCTTTTGTATTCCCACTTTTATTAGTTATTGGCTACAGACTGCTGTGTTTGGGGGGGTGACACGACAGAGCATTTGGGATGAGACGGTGAGATGTGAACTTACAAGCACATTTAGCTCTCCGTGCTTGCATCCAAAGTAGTCCAGTAGCTCTAAAGAAATAACTGAACAGAGTTGCAGGTACAACCCCTTAAAAACAAAGGAGGCTGGGCCCAGTAGCTCACCGGTGTAATCTCAGCACTTTGGGAGGCTGAGACGGGAGAATCACTTGAGCGTAGGAGTTTGAGATCAGCCTGAGTAACATAACGAGACTCCATCTCTACAAAAAAGAAATAGAAAAATTAGCCTGCTATCCAGAGGGATGCATCTATAGTCCCAGCTACTCAGGAGGCTAGGCAGGAGGATTGCTTGAGCCTAGGAATTCAAGGCTGCAGTGAAGTATGATGATACCACTGCACTCCATCCTGGTAAAAGAGTGAAACCCTGTGTCAAAAAACAAACAAACAAAAAGACATCCAGACATGGAGGAATGGACACCCTAAACTAGTAAGGAGGGTTTCAGGGGACCTGGCTGGGGCAGTGTCTGTTGCAAGTGTCTGTAATGGGAGCACGTTTGCAGCAGGGTGGGTAGAAGATGTGTGTAATCAGGAGAAGGGAGGGTGGGTCTGACTGGTCAGACCGCTGCATTGCATTCCTGAGAGTGGCCCCTTGCAGACCTGTTTTCTGGAATCTCCCTGGCTGGGAGAAGGCAATGATAGGAGTTACAGTGTGAGTTTGTAGGAGCTGTATTGGCACAGAGGCCTGCTTCCAGCCTGTGGGTCCAGGAATTACTTTTTCGTATCAGCTGTCCACCTGGCTTGTACTTAACAGTCCTGGTATAAAATGCCCTTCACTATGTGTGTCTGTCTCAGCAACACAAGAGTCTCATGAAGATAACAGGATGCCTTGTGGGATGGAGTGTTCTCCTCACTACCACCAATGAACAAGAATTCTGTTTTGCTATATCTTTTGGATGGAGGTTTTATAACTTAAACAATCACAAAGTTGATAATTTTGAAGTAGAAGAAGTTCTGCTGTTTTAGGAAACTCTTGAATACAAGGTAATGCTTACAAGTTTTAAAAGAGTATTACATGGAGGGTACATTGTCAGTATACTTCAGGAGCAAATGGAAGAAAATAGATGCTACTGTGTGTGGAAATATTGAAAAGTAGAGAAGAGAATAATTTTCAGTTCTAACACGAAGGTAACTGATTTTATCATTTTATTATAATTTTTATTCTTTTTAATATTTTACTATTTTTACATGTATATTTTTCATATAATATTTTCCCACATATTATTATAATAGAAGCTTGTAATTTTAAAGTATGTCCGAAATTTCTTCGATACTCCTTGCTTCTGCAAATGGTTCTTTTTTTTTTCTTGTAGAGACAGAGTCTCACTTTATCGCCCTCAGTAGAGTGCCATGGTGTCACACAGCTCATAGCAACCTCCACCTCCTGGGCTTAGATGATTCTCTTGCCTTAGCCTCCCAAGTAGCTGGGATCACAGGTGCTCGCCACAACACCTGGCTATTTTTTGGTTGCAGTTCGGCCGGGGCTGGGTTTGAACCTGCCACCCTTGGTATGCGGGGCTGGCACTCTACTCACTGAGCCACAGACACTTCCCCCAAATGGTTCTTAATTTACCTCCTCTTAAGTGTGAGATGGGCTTAGTGACTTACTTCTCATAAATAGACTATGGCAGAAGTAATACTGTGTGCCTGTGGAGACTAGGTCAGGAAAAACAATGCTTCCTGGTTTTCCCTTGAGACATTTGCAGTGGAGAAGCCAGCTGACATGTTGTAAGGATGCTCAAACTGCCCTAAGGAGAGAGTCTTATAATCACCTCAGCAAACAACCTCTTCCAGGGTCTCCATCCTACAGGCAGACAAGGGAGTCATTTTGGAAGCAGAGCCTATAGCCTAAGGCAAGCCTTTAGATGATGGCAACTCTGGCTAACATATTGCCTCTAACCTCATAAGAAGACCTGAAATCACCCTGCTAAACTGCTTCCAAACTTGTGTTCCTCAAAATCTATGAGATAAAAAAATGTTGTGGCTGGGCATGGTGGCTCACACCTGTAATCCTAGTATGCTGGGAGGCCAAAGTTGGAGGATCCTTTGAGCCCGGAGTTTGAGACCAGCCTGAGCGATGTAGTGAGATCCTGTTTCTACAAAAAAGAGAAAAATTAGCCAGTGACATGGACCTGTAGTCTCAGCTGCTTGGGAGGCTGAGGCAGGAAGATCATTTGAGCTCAGGAGTCTGAGCTTGCCCTGAGGAGTGATGACACCATTGTACCCTAGCCTGGGGAATAGAGTGAGACCCTGTCTAACAACAAAGAAAATCTGTTGTTTCGGGATAATATTTAATGTAGCAATAGATAACTAAAATGAAGTTCTTGATATATTCAAGCTGTCTTTTCAAAAGGCTGTACAAATTTATTCACTCATCAAAAATAGTTAAGAATGGCTATTTTACTATGCCTTTTTCAATTGAGTTTTTATGACTAAAGGAAAGAATCTTTGCTAATGTAGAAATAAATTATGTTCTAGATTCTTTCATTCTGCTTTGATTAAAATTATAGTTGAAATAATTTCCCTGTCACTTAATGAAAACTTTAATTAAAGGAACCATTAACACAGGGCTTTAGACAATGCAAAGTATGATTTAGTTACTGGTCCTTTTTGAGAGAGGAAAAGAAAGGGTAGAAAATATGTATATCATTTATCATAATATTTAAGTTAATTTTATTCTTTTGAGTTTCTGTCTAAAATGTGTTTACTAGGAATGGCAAAATGTTTTCTGTCATCTTGGTAATTCTTCTTTTTTTTTTTTTTTGAGACGGAGCCTCAAGCTGTCCCCCTGGGTAGAGTGCCCTG
>NW_003852397.1:39948051-39969689 GCF_000181295.1 Otolemur garnettii | reverse complement strand
CCTGGGCTGGGGATTTGAACCGCCACCTTAGGTGTATGTGGCTGGCGCCTTAGCCGCTTGAGCCACAGGCACCGAGCCACTATTGGTGTTTCTTATAGGTAATCATATCTGCTAGAATTTTTTTGGTAGAGAACAATATCTTTTATGTAAAGTTGTTTGTTTTTTAAAGAAGGTGGCTCTTCTCCTCAACCTCGTGATAATTAACTATTAACTGGCCGAGGCCTCACACATTTGGTTACAACAATCTCAAGCCATTTTCAAAAGTCTTGAAGCAGGGGAAATATTTGTAAGCTTTTCCATTTAACATAAGTCATACAAGTAAAAATAATCCTTACAATTTTATAGCAGAATCAGCTCTTAAATAAAAAATGAAGCCTCAAGTTCTTATCTACAGTCTTTTGATAGATTAAAAAATAGGGAGGAGGAGTTCTTAACATTAAAACATGAAGAAGGCCTTGAATAAAATGTAACATTTGTAGTTTTCAAATAGCCTTCTATGTGGGAATATGCACAATGTGATGAACTACCTTGTTATGGCTGCTTTCAAAAGCACGTCCATTTTTTCATCGTCATTTGGAATGTGTAGAGTGCTTTATTGCTTTGAGGCTGCTTTTGTAAGTGACATTGCCTGCTCAGTAAGAGAAGCCTAAAGCAGACTGCAATGTTGTTGCCCTACCAAGACCTGGCCTCCCTGCTGCGTGAATGTGTGACAACGTGCCCCTGAAACAGTATAGAAGGAAAACCATGAAACTGAAATGGAAAACAACTAATTATACTTATCAACACTTACATTTTTATGTAACACTCCAAAAAATGAAATGATTTATATCCCTGAATTTACTCTTGCGGAGTGTGTTTTTCTGGGAACTTCTGGAGAGGATTTTTGGTTTCTGTTGATCTGTCTGTTTTTTGAGTCCGCTAATGAAAGCTGCTATTTGACTCCCTCTCCTACGTGGTTTTCATTCTCGAAGTACAAGTGGAAAGGCGCTGTCTTGTGTAATTCTGTGTAATATTTATGAAAGCATTTTTAGTTGACTGCCTTCTTATTCTTTAAGATACATTTTAAGTAAACATTTTAAAATGTAAATATTTTTATTTAAATATATTTTAAATGCATCAGTGCTGCATCTTAAGTACATAGTTGAGCAAGACGGCACGCACACCGTTTTGTATTTGCTCGCTTGAACAAGCCACTTCCAGTTCTTCTCCGAGAGAGGCATAACTAAATAAACATAAGCAAAGAAATAAATGCTAACGCAAATAATAATCAGCAATTTGGCCATGTTCTGACATGGTAACAGAATGGATGTTATCTTGTTCAGGGAGTATTTATTTTTATGTGTGTCAGTGACTCATGAAGAATTACAAGAAACTCTCAAATTTATGACAATTAGGAAAAATGTGGTATTTTTTCTCTTGCCCTCAGGTCCTTTCAAACTTCAATTTTAGAAATAAATTTGCTTGACTATGTTTATTTCTGCTATCATAGAAGAATTTCATTTATATATATTTTATTTTAGATTCATACGAGGGTACAAATTAGGTTACATTATGTTTCTAAGGTAAAGTTCAAGTTGTAGTTGAGCCCATTGCTGGGGGTGTGCTGTATACTCATACCCATGAGGTGAGAGCTTACCAAAGCCCCTTCCTCCTCTTTCTCCCTTCCTTCTTCTCTCCCCCTAGAAGAATTTGATTTTATGAAGTAATGTACAGTCCTTGTGTTGGCAGAAACATAACTAACAATGAGGGGAGAAAATCTTACACCCCCTTCTGAATGTGTCTCTCAGCACTTTGTGCTGGAAAGTCACTGCCATACTGTTCATTGCTTGGTGAAGAAATCAGTCTGGGTCTTCCCTCACACTATTGGCTTCGAACCATCAACCCTGCCTCCAACCTGTTGTCTGATATCTAGACCATTGCTGTCTGGTGTGGACTTGGGTTGGATACACAACCTGGTTCTGTCTGTAGCCCTTCCTGACATCTCCATTGCTCATCACTAATCCCTAATGCTGGACCTGGGTGTCTGGCACCCCTTTTCCTTCCTGGCTGGGCTCTCACTAATCTAAGAATGGGGATTGGGCACCTGCAGAGATTGTTCCTTCTAGGCAGGCTGATTCAGAAAACAGAGCAAAAATTTGCTAGGAATTGCCACTTGTAAAGAGTGTCCCTATCACACAGTTATATGTTTAAGATTGCAGAAAAAGAAACAAAGCAGGTGTTAAAACATTAGCTGAAAGTACAGAGCTTTCTTTCTAAAAACATGTTCCTATCATTTTGGGTGGCTTTGGAAAGAGAAATACAACAAAGCAGATCATCATAGAACTATTTGTATTTCCTGTGGCAAGAATTTACATTAGCTTTATTTTATTTATTTCTTTTTTTTTAAAATTAAAACATAGCTGTGTACATTAATGCAGTCATGGGGTATAATGTGCTGGTTTTATATACAATTTGAAATATTTTCATCAAACTGGTTAACATAGCCTTCATGGCATTTTCTTAGTTATTGTATTAGGACATTTATATTCTACATTTGGTAAGTTTCACATGTACCTTTGTGAGATGCACCATAGGTGTGGTCCCACCAATTACCCTCCCTCCACTCATCCTTCTCCCTCCCCTCCCCTCCCCTTCCCCATTCTCCATATTCTTGGGCTGTAATTGGGTTATAGCTTTTATATGAAAGCTATAAATTAGTTTCATAGTAGGGCTGAATCCTTGGAAACTTTTTCTTCCATTCTTGAGATACTTTGCTAAGAACAATATGTTTCAGCTCCATCCATGTAAACATGAAGGAGGTAAAGTCTCCATCTTTCTTTAAGGATACATAATATTCTATGGTGTACATATACCATAATTTATTGATCCTTTCGTGGGTCAGTGGGCACTTGGGCTTCTTCCATGACTTAGCAATTATGAATTGGGCTGCAATAAACATTCTGGTACAAATATCTTTGTTACAATGTGATTTCTGGTCTTCTAGATATATGCCTAGTAGAGGAATTGTAGGATCAAATGGCAGGTGTACTTTTAGTTCTGTAAGTGTTCTCTAAATATATTAGATTTAATTCTTTTTTTATTTTTTGTAAGAAAATAGAACAAGACAAGGCAAAACTGAACCAAACCTATTCCGTAGTCTTATGTGCATGTGTTAGCACCTAACCAACCCTCCAAATCTAGTGTGAGAGATACTAAGTGATCCTATTGGATCCTATCTCTAGTACTTCTAATTAGATCCTCCAGTTCCTGCTCCATTATTTCCAGAGGACTTTGGAAAGAGTGCAAGTTTGATCTCTCTTCCTGCAGTGACTGTTCTCCACTGATCTCCTTTGTGACCTCCAGTCTCCCCCCACAACCCACCCTCAATGTCTCCTCTGTGAAATCTCCTTTCATCTCTTTCCCTCGAGTTGAGTTGATCTTCCTTGATCCCATGGCTTTATCTCAAATGCAGCACTACATCTCACACTGATTTATAAGTATTTCTCTTTCTCTTCCACACTTTGATCTCCTTCAGGGTACAGCACTTATCTCTTTTGAGACCACTGAATCTAGATGTTCATGAAATGTGTGTGGAATGAATGAGATGTTGAGAAGCAATTAAAAGCCAGATCTAGCCATTGGTTGGAAATATATTAAGGTGTGATATGGCTAACAGGCTCTGTGACACAACTGTTTCATCTTTCCTTAAAAATGCTAACTTCAGTCTGTGGAAGGTTGGACTGTGCCCAACTCTGATGTGTGAAAGCAAGTTTGACAGGGTCTCAATTTCCCTTCACTCTAGCTGGCTAAAAGAATGCTCAGTCAATGCTTTTCTCTATGAAACCAATACATTTTTATTTGGTTTGACATTTATTAACCTCTGAATAATTTGCTATAGGTCAAGTGATAGAGTTGAGAGAGGTATTTCTTTTGAGAGACAGGTTGGCTGGCTGCCTGGGCCTGCTCTCCCTTGAGTTCCATCATCCCTGAAGGGCTGCCCTATTCTAGGTCTGGTTCTTTGCCTTCCACAACCTTGACATTTCATCCAGCACAGGAATGATCATGTAACAAACCTGCAAAACTAAGGTGTATTAATTTACAATGAGAAATATAACTGGCAACTGATAAGAAATTCATATTGTTGAGTAGTGTATTCTGACTTTCTTAGGAAAACATGACTGGGAAACCATTGTTAAATCATAAGTTGTTTAGTGGTTCTAGATGAAGAGAAAAGCCATGAGTGTTCCATGTTTCACTTTCTTCTTGGTCCCCAGCTGCTGGGCAGACTCAATATTTGCTTTCAAGGGATGTTATAGTCTTTTTTCTGACTGGAGAACTCACTAAAAAGTCCTTGTCTTTTTATTTCCCACTTATAAGACTCCAATCCCACTTATAAGAATTAGCAGGATTTCTTCAGGTAAGACTAAATAAAACTATTTTAAGATCAAATTTCCATGTTATAATTATAATCTAGTAAGACTGCTGTCACACTGCACATCCTGGACACTTTGACTAGACTTCAGTGTTTTCAAATCCTTGTAGCCCCACATTTTCTTGAATTAATTCCTACATTTAGCTAATTGTATTCATCATGTATTAGCTCTTATTAGTTTCCTTCTCAGGAAATGGCAACATTGTTTATAGGTTTCAGGGGCTCAGGGCTTTGTTTCTGATGTTGATAGCATGGTTTTTGGACACTTGGTCCACTGCCACACTCCTATAAATACAGCTTGATAATTATTGCTTCAGTGGGATTTTTCGGACCAGTAGTGCCATGTATTAGTGCATCATGAAATTAGTGGGTTCTCACCAGAGCTTAAAAATGAAATAGAATAGAAAATATTGGGATACATGGCACATAGTAAGGTAAATGTTATTTTATATAAATTCTCCAGATAAGGTTGTGATGTAAAATGTTTTTTTGTTTCTGCGTTATAATTTATACACCATTCCCTAGGACTCAGAGCTTTATCCTCTGTCTTAGAGAGCAAGATGTTCTTTGTGTGTGAAAGTGTTTGAAAACATATTTACATAAAACTTTGGCCATGGAGATTTGTTATTGAGAGGAAAGTATAAACTCTGGGTCAGAGACCTGCAGAAATGTCTCATACTAGGGAGTGTGTGACAAGAGCAATGGGTAAAACAGGTGTTAAGCTCATTGCACTATGATTGTGCTGCTATATGCTAGCAATGCAATGGTCTAAAAACAAAAAAACAAACAAAATAGAAGTGCAAAGCACGCAAAGCCCAATGAGATGAGAAGTTAGCTGGGAGAAGAGATAGAAGAACATGGGGACTTTGCCTGGCCACTGCTTCTCTGTTGCACAAACCTTTCTTTTGCGTTAGAGACTGGGCTTGTGACGGTAAGAATATAGCTGCACTGAATTCACCAATTTCCAGGTGAGACAGGCCTACAGTGACCTCTGGTCAGAGTCAGCCAGTCAGAGTAAGTGGAATGATTTTCATATGAAATTCAAATTTTCTTAGGAAATTGCTTTCATAAGCATAAAAATACACCTTATATTTAGGTACTCAAAGGTAACTATTTAGCAAACTCTTAGAGGTACAAATACATCCCCCCCCACCCCCGGGCTCTACCTATTTCCTACAGTTAATGTGCCTATGGACAGGGGGTGCTGAGTGTTTGAAAGTGTCAGACTACATTATCTATCTGTCTGTCTATTCATTTATCTGTTCATCTGTCTGGCCATCCCTTGTTGAGCACCCATGTACTCTGTGCAAACAGTTTGTTCTGACATTGTGTATTTGTAGGAAAGTTCAGGTTGGAAGGGAATTTAAAAATTATTTGACTCAAGATCAAGATGGCTAACTTGGTAGTATGTGCTTTCTTCATGGAGAGGAGCCAGAATAGTAAACAGATACATTTTGAACACATAGTCCAGGAGAGAACACTAGGATTCTAGGATTCACCCAAGAAGTGACAAAAATCACCAAAAATGTGTAAAGTCAAAGACAGCTTTTGCAGCTAGGGACTGTCTGAGAGCTGAGAGAAGCTCCTCAAAGTGGGTAAACCCTAAGAGAGAAATCTCCAGGTCTTTACACTCTGAAATAGGTTTTAAGATCTTGGTGGGGGAAGAACCCCTTGACCCACGTAGGTTTCTGGCCTCGTATATGGAGCTGCCCACAGATTGCACGGGGATGTTGTAGCAGAATGGGAACCCATACAGAATTCCATAGGCATCTGATCCTGTGCTACATAAGAGCCTAGATGCTGAGGATCTACAGGCTCAGCTCCAACCACTGTGTTGCTCCAAGGACGGAGAGGGAAGACTGGGCGGGCATCTCCCATGTACACTGAAGGAGGTCCCCAATGCCCTGCTTCAGGCTGCTGAGATTGGGGCATGAGTGGACTGTATTCCCCAGAGCTTCTTGGCCTATGCTTCTTGTCTGAGAGGGACTCTACACAGGTCCCAGGTACTATTTTGAGAAGCACCGTGTGTAACTGTGGGCCTGGAGACTAGCCTGCCCAGCCCATCACAGCAATGCCAGCACAGGCAGTTTAGGTCTCAGTGGGATGTGCCACCATTGCTATTGCCATCACTCATGTCACACAAGCTGCCCAGGGCCTGAGAACATTTCCACATACCTGACCCACTTCTCTCACTATTGGCTTCTGAGAAAGCCACTTGAAGGTCTAAGAATCAGCCTTCCAGTACCCACTAACACTGGTGCCAGCATAACTTGCTCTGAAGTGTAAAAACAGACACATTTACCCCACTGTTACCATGACCAGGGCCTGAACACTGGGTCCACTGGTATCCAGGTACCCGGTAAAACTTCATCACAACCTCAGCTAAGAACCGTACCTCAAGCCATGAAGGAAATCATGGATACGACTGACCCTGTATACTGCTACAGAAATCATACAAAAATCACACTATTATAGGCACCTAAAATTGAAGCTGAAGTGTCCTACTTACCCAACAACATGTGTACTCAGCTGATAATATATATGTACATTCTTCAGGAAAAAATTCTCTGCTACAAAAGTAATTTCAAAAAGTTGGAGTAAGCTACTGCTACACTAGATCCTTGGATATCAACAGAAAGACATAGGAAATATGAAAAGGAAAGGAAATATGTCACCACCAAAGGACCACAGCAATTGTTCAGCAACAAATCCCAATCAAAAAGAATTTTTCAAGATGCCAGATAAAGAATTGAAAATATTGATTCCAGAGAAGCACAATGAGATGCAAGAGAAATCTGAAAACCAATACAAAGGAATGAGAAAACCAATGAGTGAGAAATTTGCCAAGTGGATAAATAACAATGGACCAGACAGAAATACTGGAACTGAAAAATTCATTGGAGGAAATAGAAAATGTATTCAGTATCTTCAACAATAGGTTAGACCAAGGAGAGGAAAGAACTTCAGAACTTTAAGATACGTCTTTTGAAATAATTGTTAGGCCAAAATAAGGGAAAAAAGAATAAAAAGGAATGAATATAGCCTATGAGATATCTAGACCTACATAAAGTAACTGAATTTACCAATTATCAGTATTCTTGTGGGGGGAAAGATTAAAAAAATAGAAGTCTATTTAAGGAAATAATAGATTAAAAACCTCCCAAATCTAGCAAGAGAGTTAGACATCCAGATACAAAAGACCCTTTGATCTCCAGGAAAATATGTTGCAGAAAGGTTTTTACCATGATATATTATAATCAGCTAGAGGGCTGGGTAAAGAAAATATGGTACATATACACAATGGAATACTATTCAGCCATAAAAAGAATGAAACCATGTCTTTTGCAGCAACATTCATGGAACTGAAGATACAAGTCAGATACTGAAAGACAAATACCACACATTCTCACTTACAGTGGGAGCTACGTAAGGTACACACATGGAGACAGAGTGGAAAATTATGGGCATTGGAGACTTGCACAAGTGTGGAGGGTGAAGTGGGAGGATAATTGGAGGTTACTTGGTGGGTACAATGTACCTTGCTCCAGTAATGGATGCACTGATGGCTCTGACTTCACTACAGTGCATTGTATCAAGGTAGCAAAACTGCTCTTCTACCCCATGAAAGTTAATTTGATGTTGTTCTTGTCAGACGGATGCATCTTCTCGATAGATCCCCTTGGC
The DNA here is from genome assembly GCF_000181295.1 of Otolemur garnettii. Taxonomy (NCBI): domain Eukaryota; kingdom Metazoa; phylum Chordata; class Mammalia; order Primates; family Galagidae; genus Otolemur; species Otolemur garnettii. Next base: position 39,961,594 of record NW_003852397.1, on the reverse strand, counting down.
AGGTAGTAACTCAGCCTTTTGCTTTTGTGAGAATATAATTTTCAAGTTCTTCCTTGTGTTAAACTAAAACTCATTTTCCATTGGGTCCTTTTCCTTTAGCTCCTGTCAGAAACCTGTTGTCTTAGCCACATCAGCCATGAGCACTGAAGAGCTGCCTGCTGCCTTCTAGCCATTTCCTCAAATAGGTGGTTTCTGAGCCAGTCCTGAACTAGTCTGAAGGCATGTTAGTTAGGTTTTGCATTTTTACAGGGTGGTGGGATTAAGGCTTTATCTGATGTGTTATCTGATGTCTGGTAGGCCTAAGGTATTTTTCCATTCTGAACTATTCCAGTCAAGCCTCCAGTCTGGTGCACAGCCCTTGTGCCTTTGCTTTTCTCTGGTTTTAGAAGGCCATTCCAGGATCTCTCTGGGACTGGCATCCCATTCTGAGTCTCATCTTAACTGGGGTCTTTTCTAGCCACAGATGTATAGGATCTTATTCAACCTGGATGGTCTTCTCAATGGTACTGTTACGCCCACATCTGCCAGCAGATGAAACCCATGGAATTGATGCCTTCTGAAATTGAGCCTGAGCTAATTATATACCCTTTGAACTTTCCAGTCTAGATTCCTGGCTCATTTCCTTGAGACCAGTTCTAATGCCAGATCAGTTTCATAACTCTGGTGCTCTCTTCTGGGTTTATCTGCCTAGTCTTGTCTTTAATGCTCCAAGTTCCAAACTCTCCAGGTTATGCATATTGGTCTCAATTCTGTAAGTTGTCTGAATTATACCACATGTAGCCATGTATATGATACCTTCATTTATTTGAATATAGTCACTGTTTCAGTTATCTCCTGTTGCATAACACATTACCTCAACATTTAGTGGCTTAACACAATAACTTATTTACTAATGATTTTGTACAAAACTCAGTAGGGAAATCTCACTTTTGCTTCATGTGACATTAGCTGGCATGGCTTATTAAATAAAGATCCACCTCCACGTGGCTCATTTGTGTGGGTTGGCAAATCAGCACTACCTATTGTCAGAGAGCTCAGCTTGGTTTGTTGCCTGGGTGCCTCAATTCTGCTGTATGTGGGTCTGTCCTTGTAGCTGGTAGGGTTTCCTTCTGATATGGTGAATAGGTTCCAAGAAAGAGGAAGTGGAAGTTGCCAGTCTTCTTAAAGACTGGGCCTAGAACTGGCACAATGTCACCTTCCCGTCACTCTTTTGGTCAGAGTGGTCATATGTTCATCAAGGGGTAAGGTGTATAAACCCCACTTCTTAATGGACGAGAGTGACAAAGATTTTGCACCATAGACACATTTTGTGCTATTCTTATGTCTTCATTCCTCTTTCTCACTCAGTCTTTTCTAGGTTAAAAAGTACTTGTTACTTTCCCACTATCACTTGACATCAATTCAAGTCTTATCAGTATATAAACACCATTTACTTTATAACCAATAATTATGGTCATGCTAGGAATTAAGCTGAGATGACTAAGATACAGATCCTGTCTCTAATCATAGATTAAAAGCATACTCTTTGTCCTCCTCTGATCTAATTCTAATCTTTCCCCTCCAAGCATCTCACTAAAAAACTAATGAAATATTTTTATTTTTATTTATTTTGTTTATTTTTTTGAGACAGAGTCTCACTCTGCCACCCCAGCTAGCGTGCTGTGGCAACAGTCTAGCACACAGCAGTCTTAAACTGTTGGATTCAAGCAATCCTCCTGCTTCAGTTTCCTGAGTAGTTGGGACTACAGCTGCCCCCCACAGTGGCTGGCTAATTTTTCTAATTTTAGTAGAGATGTGGTCTTGCTTTTGCTCAAGTTGGTCTCTAACTCTTGAAGTTGGTTAGTCCTCCCACCTCCTCAGTCTCCCAGAATGCTAGGATTACAGACTTGATCACCACACCCAGCAAATGACATACTTTTAAATGTAAGCTCATGATGCAGAAGGAAACAAGACTTTCACCTTTTTTCTATTAAAGCTCATTATCTTTTTTTTTCTTTTAATGTAACCTAAGGTCATGTTACCTTTTTTAAGAGTGACCTTTTGTTGCTGATTGACACTGAGCTTGTTGATGATTATGACCCTATAGCTGCCTTTTCTAATGAACTGCTAGTATGGCATAGTACTAGTGGTTATTGCACTTGGAAAGTTAAATTTTAGACTCAATTTGGCTATTTAATAGTTGTCCTTATAGAGTTTTACCATATATCTAAGCTACTCCTCTGGCCTGTCAAGATAATTTAGATCCTATCTCTCACCCAACATGCAAAGGGTCTGACAGTTAAATTCATGAACTTATCCTAGAAAAAGTACTAAATACCTCGTTGCTGAATATCACTATGGTCACCTTCAAAGTACTCCCCTTAGGAAGCACAAATATGAGTGGCTAGTCCACCCTTTAAAGCAATTTTGGAACTATTTTTCTGGATTAGGCATTAAACCTATTATCATATTACCCTTGATGTCCTCAGTGTCATCAAAATGTCTTTCTTTCAGTATTTCCTTTATCTTTTAGTAAAGAAAAAAGTCATTGGGGGCCAGATCAGGTTATTGGGGAGGGTGTTCTAATACAGCTATTTGTTTATTGGCTAAAAGCTCCCTTATAGACACTGCTGTGTGAGATGGTGCATTGTTGTGATGTATAAGCCATGAGTTTTTGGCCAAGATTTTCAGTTAAGATTTTTCCTCTTTCTCTGTTGTTGTTTACTTGACCTGTTATGTTTCTCATAGTCAGCCAATGATTTTGCCAGACAATTCCAACAATTTTTTGCAATGTTTTTGTCAGTTCTGCTTGTTATTGGTCACCCAGAACTCTGTTTATCAGTGACGCTTTCTCTCCTCTTAGAAAAATGTTTAATCCACTTGTATACTACCATTTTCTTCATGGACTAACATGTCCTTTATTTCACTTCCACATTTGCCAACTTTAATAAGAAATTTGTGAATGGTTGGTTGTTGCTCTAATTGAAGGTCCAACATTCTTGTGGTGACACACTAAAACAAACAACAGTAATGAATGCCACTCTGCAAGACACTGCTGCATGTCCACGTGAACACAACTGTGAGACACGGACATAGTAAGATCATGAAACCTTGCCAGGTTTGTACAGTGCTGCCAAAGTAAGCACACAGTGGTAAGTTCGCAAACTTAATTGTCAGACCTCCTACCAATGTTTGGCCAACAGAAAAGAATGTGCTGTGTCTCAATAAGCCTACTTCATTTTTAAGATTCTTACTGAGTTAATAAAAGTAACAGTTTACACCCATTTAAATTTGATGAATTTTGGCACAATTATAGGCATACTTTTGAAATTACCACCACACTAGAGACACAGAACATTTCATTATCTTCCAAGGTTTCCGCATGCCCTTTCCAGTCACTCTTTTTCTCCATGTGCGTGCCCCAGGCAGCTGTTGACTTCTTTCCTATCTAGATAGGTTAGTTGTATTTTCTAGAATTTCATATAAATGCAATCACATAGCATGTACTTTACCGAGTTTGGCTTCCTGCACTCAATATAATGATTCTGATGTTCATCCGTGTTTGCTTTGTTGGTATGTTCCTTTTATTGCTGGCTGTTGCTGAGTGGTATTCTGTTGTGGCTATCCAGTTTTATGTTGGTAGACATTTGTTTCTAGTTTTGGGTCATTGTGGTTTTTTTTTATTGTTTGGGGTTCGTTGAGGGTACAAAGAATTAGGTTACACTGATTGCATTTGTTAGGCAAAGTCCCTCTTACAATTGTGTCTCACTCCCAAGAGGTGTGCCATGCACCATAACTCCCATCCCCCTTCCTTCTCCCCTCTCCTTGTTCCCTCGTTCCCCTGCCCTGCACCTTGAATTGATTTGAGTTTTTCTTTTGTGAGGGTATGTATTAGATCATCTCCTGCTTCATATTAGAATTGAGTACACTGGATTCTTGTTTCTCTAGTCTTATGATACTTTACTAAGAAGAATGTATTTCCACTCCATCTAGGTTAATACAAAAGATGTAAAGTCTCCATCTTTTTTAAAGGCTGACTAGAATTCTGTGGTATACATATACCACAGCTTGTTAATGCATTCCTAGATTGGTAGGCATTTAAGTTGTTTTCACATTTTGGCTATTGTAAATCAAGCTGCAATAAACAATCTAGTGTAAATGTCCTTACCATAAAAGGGTTTTTGTTTTTCTTTCCTTTTGGGTAGATGCCTAGTAATGGGATTGCAGGATCAAATGGGAGGTCTAGTTTGAATTCTTTAAGGATTCTCCATCCTTGCTTCTATCTTTAGTCTTTGTGAATTTGTGAATAAAGCTGCTATGAGTATCATGTATAGGACTTGGTGTGAATGTGTGTTTCCATTTCTCTTTGGTACCTGCACCATTTCTCCTTTGTTTTTTTTTTTTTTTTTTTTGTTTTCCTTTTTAACCAGACTCTTCCTTCCTCAAATTAGTATCAGTTTCACCATTCTTCAGTTTTTAAGTCCTAACTTAAGCCCCATTTTGAAAATAGCAGCAAAAGTTATCCATCTCCAACCCTTTGGTATATCTTGCTATTCTTCTAAAATTTTCCACATGTAAATTCTCTCAATTCATGGAATATAATCCATCCATTTAGAGAATTCATTCTTTTTTAGCTAGCAGATTTTGGGGTAAATCTTATTAAATACTTAAAGATAGGTGTCAGACTAAGCACTCTATGTACATTAATTTCCTACTTATAACAATCACACAGATAGATAGCTTTTTTTTTCTTTTTTTGGCCAGGGTTGAGTTTGAATCCACCTCCTCTGGTATATGGGGCTGGCACCCTACTCCTTTGAGCCACAGGTGCTGCCAGATAGATACTATTTTTATTTTACTTTTTAACAGATGAAGACACAGATGCACAGAGAGATGAAATGAATCAACTTACCTAACTTCTGACAGCTGGGGAGCTAAGTTTTGAAACTACATGTTCCTTTTGGAACCTAGAATCCAAACCATTTAACAAGATAGAGGATGGTGATTATGATAAGAGAATTGGGCATGAGGTACCGTGGATATTTCTAAAATAGAAAGATTACTCTGAGTAAGGAAAATCAGGAATTTCCTTGCCAATGGGAGATACGAATGTAGGTCTTGAAAAGTGCGATGATTTGGATGTGGTATGAAGTTAAAATAGAGAGGCAGCATGAACAAAGGTGCATGGTAGGAATGGGAGAGCCATTCAGCAGGCTTGTGCAGAGATCTGTGGACTGGTGGGGGTCCAGGTAAAAAGTGGCCCTGTGAGTGGATACAACAGAGGATAGACTGTAGTCAGACCAACATGGGCCTTTGAATGCCAGGCTAGGAAGCTGACCCTGGCTATAATTATGAGAAAAGGCACACAATGCTTAGGTTATACTTTAAGATTAATAGGGTGGAGTCAGTAGAGGTAAAATTAGAATAGCCAATTAGACATCTGCTGTACTTAAAAAGGTTAAGGGCCTGAATTATAGTGGTGGCGATGGTAAGGTTTGAACTGGAAAAGTCAACTAAACTTGCTGAGTATTAGAAATTCAAATGATTTTTGTATCATTTACTGTTTTGGGCTCAGTTTGTAGCTCTGCTCCTCCACATTTATATAAATTAACTTAAAGCACTTCATTGCATTTATGCCCATTGATAGTGTTCTAATTTTTCTAATTTATAAACACAGAGTTCTTAAATTATGCTATTTGCGTATAGAAGGAATAAAATGTAAATCAGTTAAAATTATCCATTTATTTTACTCATTAAATATACTGCTTATTATTCTTACTTGGATAATATTGGGCTAGTAACTCAGGTTATATCTCTTTTGGCTCATATTTAAAGGACTTCATATGGTTATATAAGTATTTAATAAAGGTAGTTGACTTAATAAAGTTTCAGTATGAAATTGAAGAGCTTACAAAACACTCCTATATTTTATTTATTGAGATGTAATTTAGATGCATATCTTTTTTTTTTTGCTGTCAGCATCTATTTATTTATTTTTCTTCTTTTTTTATTTCAAAATATTACAGAGTACAAATGTTTTTGGTTACATATATCAGTTTTTTTATACATTAATGCATTTATGGGGTACAGTGTGCTGATTTCATATAGAATTAGGAATGCTTACATCACACTGGTTAATATATACCTCATCTTGTTTACTTAGTTATTATGTTAAGACATTTATACTGTATACCAAGTGTCTTCAAACTACCGCCTGCAAACCACTTGCGGCCCACCTAGGACATTTATCCGGCCCACCGGGTGTTTTTGCCGCCGCTGCCTGTCCTGCTTAGCAGCTAACTCGTCCCAGGGCCTGCAGTCCGGCCCTCCAATGGTCTGAGGGACAGTGAACTGGCCCCCTGTTTAAAAAGCTTGAGGACCCCTCCCCTGTACCATTGGTGTGATTCCACCATTCACCTCCCTTGATGTGACCTCTCCCATCCCTCCCCATCTCCTCCTTCTCCCTCCTTCATCTTGGGTCATAGTTGGGATCTATCTTCATATGAAAATGGGAGTGATTGTAAATTGGTTTCATAATAGTACTGAGTACATGGGATATTTTTTCTTCCATTCTTGATATACTTTACTAAGTAGGATATGTTCCATCTCCATCCATGTAAATGTAAAAGAGGCAAAGTCTCCATCTTTTTTAAGGCTGCATAATATTCCACAGTGTACATATACCATAATGTATTAATCCATTCATGGGTTGCTGGGCACTTGGGCTCCTTCCATGACTTGGGTATTATGAATTGAACTGCAGTGAACAATCTGGAGCAAATATCTTTGTTATAAAGTGATTTTTGGTTTTTTGGATATACACCTGGTAGAGGAATTGCAGGCTCAAATGGCAGGTCTACTTTTAGATCCTGAGTATTCTCTGTACTTCTTAGATGCATATCTTAATGTATAGATAATAATGCATACTCAAAAATGGTAAAGATGGTAAATTATATATGTATAATTGAATATATTTAAAAATTTTAAAATGTATAATATGATACTTATATAAAAATTTTTAAATGTATAATTTGATGAGTTTGACAAATACATACATGGACATAACATAAACACAACAAGTTATAGAACGTTTCATCACCCCGGAAAGCCCTCTTATGCCCCTTCCAGACGATCCCTGCCTCACTTGGATTTATATCACTGTAGATTTATTTTGACTGCCCTAGACTTTAACATAAATGGGATCATGTGATATGTACTGTTTTGTATCTAGCTGCTTTCACTGAACACGGTGTTTTGGGTTTGTCCATGATTCTTGTATGGATCTGTTCCTCTTTCCTTTTTATTGTTGAATAGTGTTCTAGTGTATTAAGGTGCCATTGTTTGTTTAGCTATTCTCCTTTGGATTTGGGTTGTTTCCAGTTTGGGGTCAGTATCAATAGAATTGTGATGAACATTTTTGTGCAGGTCTTTTGTGTGGACATAGAGTTCCATTTTTTAGATAAATACCTAAGAGAGAAATTGCTAGGTTGTATGGTAGGTACGTGTTTAACTATAAAGACACTGCTATACTGTTTCCCAAAGTGTTTATATTTTAAGGTATATTTTAGGATTATTTAGTTCTGGGCTTCTTGTTTGTATAAAGCCCACCACAGGACTTGATTAAGAATGCAGAATTAACTTTGACAATGGGAACTTTGCAATTACAGATGGTTATCTTAGCCAGCAGCACCATTTCCTCCATAATTATGCTATAAATTAAGGGTGACCCCTGAGCCTATTCTGGTAAGAACTTCAGTAACTGGAAGGTGAACATGAAACTCTCCAAGGTGTTCTTAAGTATTGCCTAAAGGAAAAACATGTGATAATGTCACATAAGTTAATAATTTTAAAGAGCCTATAGGCCTGGCAGTCGAATTAAATGCTTAACAATAATTCAAAAATGGCTTACAGAAACTTAAAAATGTGAATCACTTAGTGAGGCTGAAATTACGCTCCTGACATATACGTGTGACACACAAGAGCACTTACCTGGGAATTTATTACCAGCTTCTGAGCAAACAAAGCCTGACCTACATTTGACTAAAGTCAGCTGTCTTTGGTTAATCCTATGGGCTTCTTTTTATTAATGTCACAATTGCTAATGTGGTATAACATTGTCATTACTGAATAGCACAGCAGGATGAGCTGCAGCTGTTATTTCTCTTTCTGAACCTACTGAGTCATTAAATCTGAGTTTGGGGGAATACGAGTTGTAAAGATTATTCAAATTCTGATTGAGAAATAGGACTACTGGGAAATTGTAGGTACATAAAGTAAAACTTCGAATCAATCATGTTTTTTTTTTTTTTTGTGAGGCTTGAATGTTCAAAATTGTTCCTTATGTTTAATTTGAAATCTACTGTCAAGGAAATAGAAGGTGAACATAAGAAATAAAAGAAGGATGATAATTATATGCTACTTTTATTCTGATGGAAAGGTGATGTATTCTTACTGGGAAAATATTAGGAAGATAATTTTTCTTCAAAAGATCATAACCTTTTATTTTAACAATCCTAGTGTCAATTTAAGACTGATACATGCTTTTGTCCCACCAAGCCAGAAAATAGCTGATTTCTCCCTCATATCTAAGGGAAATTTTGTTATATCGTTTGTAGCTATTCTTTGTTAAAGTTTCTATCTCTTTTCGAATTCTTACTTTGCCTTTGCTTGCCATCAGTGCTTTGTAAAGAGTATGACCCTACAATTCCCATACTGAGCCGAGGAAGCTTTGCCTGCCTCTAAAAATTTCCAGTTTTTGAGGGAAATACAGAGATAGTTAATGTTGGTTGGATACCACATAACCTATTAGCCCAGGATAACTCACAGTTTCTTCAATAGATTGTACTACCTGCCTTCCAATGGTGTCATGTATTTTTGAAGCTGGGTTCTTGCCAGTTGCTATGATAAGCAGCAATTACCACACCAAAGCAATGCAGAAAAGTAAACGAGGGGGGTGATATCCAGTCTGATTCCGAAATTCGAGAAGTTGTGCGGTGCCCAATAGGTGAACATATTCCAGTAAGCAAGCACTTGTAGTTATTTAAGAATGAAATAAAAACACTTTTTTTCAAATGATTACTAAGTTGTTAGGACAAAATAACTCACTGAGTTGTATGGATCTGACTACTTAATAAAGAGAACAATTGGATATTTCTTTTGGATTAAGGCTACTGTGAAAAGGCAATGGAGGCAGTAGGGTGCTGTGAAGTGAGATGTTTTGGGAACTCCTATTATAATCAGACAGTCATTTAAAATAATTCCAGGCATTATGGTTTGTTCAATTCCTGTGATTTTTGAACTTATTTTTTAAAAAGTTGAGAGCAACAGAGCTCAGGGATTGGCATTTCTGAAACTCTTTTCTTCTAGATGACATTTTGGAAGTCAGCCTTCTACCATACTGTTAGTTTATTAACTTCAAGCAAAAACATGAAGTCGAAAAACCCTGCCTTTTAAATCATACCCATCAGGCATAGATGTTCCTGCTTTCACTGCTCTGTACAGAGTGTGGTCTACAGCAGCTCATGAGAAAGTCAGAATTGGGCAGCACCTGTGGCTCAGAGGAGTAGGGTGCTGGCCCCATATGCCAGAGGTGGCAGGTTCAAACCCAGCCCTGGCCAAAAATTGCAAAAAAAAAAAAAAAAAAAAAAAGAAAGTCAGAATCTCAGGCCTTGAGCTAGATTGTAGCAAAGCTTCAGTTGACTCAGGGGCACATAAAAGTTTGAGAAGCCCCATCACTCATACCACATCCTACCTTATCTGCCATCGCTGGAAGTCCCCCATTCCTTTCAATGTGTCTTTAGAGGTTACTTTTCCTGTTTCCTACTTGTTTTAGGCCTTGCTATTCACCAGTTAGACTAAACCTAATGTCTGATATTAGTTGAAATGTGTATCATTTCCTAAGTAAACTAGGAATTTTAGAAGATGCTTTGTAAAAATAGTTGTCTAACCCAGGGTTTTCAAAATATCTGTTATGGTCTGAATTTTTGTGTCTCCCACAAATCCATCAGTTGAAGCCCCCAATGTGATGGTATTTGGAGATGGGGGCCTATAAAAGGTACTTAGATAAGGTAATGAGTGTGGGTCCATAATGAGTAATAGTGCCCATCCAGTGACCCACAGGAACTGATTAAAGGGCCACAGCATTAGGAAGGTGGGGAACCACTGCCTTACAAGAAGACACACTAGGGAGAACTCAACATCCCTGTCCCACAGAGAATCAAGAAGAGGTCATGTGAACGCACAGGGAGATGGTGGCCACTTACAAGCCCAGAGGAGAGGTCTCAGAATGAAATCTTATTTTATTTTATTTTTTATTTTTTCTTTATTTCTTTTTTTTATTGAACGGTAACTATGTACATTAATGCACTTCTGGGGTACAGTGTGGGGTTTTCACATGCAATCTGAAATACTTCCATCAACTGGTCAACACAGCCTTCATGTCATTTTCTCAGTTATTGCTTTAAAACATTCACATTCTACTCTTAGAAAGATTCACCTGTACCCCTATAAGGTAAACCTCAGAAGTAATCCCTCCAAACTCCCTCCCTCCACCCATTACCCCCTCCCTTCTCCCTCCCCCCTCCCCATATTCTTAGGCTATTTGGTTATAGCTTTCATATAAAAAGGTTTAAATCAGTCTCATAATAGGGGCGTGTACGTTGGATGCTTCTTCCTCCATTCCTGTGATACTTTGCTCAGTCAGAATGAAATCTGATGTGCTAACACATTGATCTTAAACTTAGAACTGTGATCTATGAGAAATGAATTTCTGCTTTTGATGTTCCAGCCACTGGTATTTTGTTGTGGCAGCCTGAGCTAAGACACTGACCATAACCAGCACTTGGCACTCTTGAGAGGCCCTGTGTATGCTGATTTGGTAATTCTGTAGCTCAGAAATCTGTGTATATACAGCCTACGCAGTGAGTATTAGGGTTATTTTGTTATTCCACTATTTCTCTGACAACCTGATCATAAGAATTACCTGAGACTTTGCTGCAAATTCCTAGGGCTGTCTTTGGAGAGCCTGATTCGGTATACTTGAGATGGGACCCTAGGAATCTGTTTTGAAAAAGCAAGCCAGGTGATTCTGATGAATTAAGTAATTAGGTGAAAATTTTCTAACCCAAGGAATAAAATTATGGAATATTAGACACTTATAGACTGGCAATAAATATTAGTGGGCCTCTTCATTTAGGGGATCTTCCATAGTTCAGGAAGAACTATGAAGCTGGTAATGTTTATTATTTAGGAAAGTCCAGATTCCCTTGCAGTATTCTTGCCTCTCTTCCAGGTGACCAGAGCTATCCTCAGCTCTGTGCATGCAGGTATGCTCTTGGATTCTGGGCCACTTGGAAGGCATTTGATAAGACAACTCACACTGAGGTACATGTGACAAGTTACAGCTTAATGTAATATTCTTCCCAGGTGTGCTTCCAGTCCAAAGAGGGCAATTCTTTTTTATCTAATAAATTAAGGGCTGTGTGCGTGTGTGTGTGTGTGTGTGTGTGTGTGTGTGTGTAGAGTAGCAACAAGGGGTAATAATTTCAAGGTAAGAGAACCTTCTTCATGACCATCTTACTATTTCTCATAAAAGGTCATCTAATATATCACAAGTAAGTTGTTTTCTTGGTTTTGCTATTGCTTCCAACCAAGGCTGCTTCTGAAAAAAATCTCAGCCTAAGTGTTCCAGAACCAGTACAAGGAATATTTTGTAAATGCATAGATTTTGAAATCCCATACCATTGTGTTGTTATATTTGTCTTGAAAATGTCTTCAACATTTCTCAGTGTAGCCACCACGCCTTTCTCTTATCATTTAGCTTTAAATTTTGAGGGTAGGCTCATTGTGCGTCATGAAATGTTTTTTCCTGGTGTGAAGCAGAAGGTACACATGTCAGGCATGGGAGATACAAACATGGGACACTAAGAATGGGAAAGGACCATCTGACAGAAGCAGGAGCTTTCGGCCCAGGGGGGAATGACTGCTCTGTGTACCAGAGTCAGGTAGTAGCAGGGCCTGGAATGGAACTGAGGCCTCCGGATTCAGATTCTGCTTTTTCAAGTCATCAAAGTGATCATAGCAAACACTTACCCAATCCTTGTTATGTCCCAGGGAGTGTTCTGTGATCACACGTTGCCACATGGTCTTGTTTAATCCATACGCCACATATGAGGCAGGTGCTATTATTGTCCTCATGATACAGAGAGGAAAAGAGAACTGGAGGACACTATAGCTTAGGCCCAAGTGTCTTGTATTTTCTGAGTATTGGGTCTTTGTGCCAGTCATGAATTTCTTGTCCCTTAGCTTTAAATTTCTCCTTCAATATGTGTTCTATGGTAATGAAGTAGACTTCTAAAGCATTTCACCTTCTCAGTGAGCACATCAAGGTCTGTCACCATGGTTCACTTGTACTTTCAAGGACTGCCACTGCTTGCACAATAGCTTTGGACCAACCCTGGCTCAGGCAAACCAGTAATCTTCTTCACCATCTAGGAGGGTGCAACCACACCTTCAATGAGGTTTGAACCTTAGGCTTGAGGAGGGGGCTCCATTCTAACTTTGCCCTTTGTTGGATAATCTCCTTTGGTCCAGGGTATCCTATACTTATTTTTTATTTCAAAATATTATAGGGGTAAAAATATTTTTTATTACATGGATTACTTTTACAATGCTTGTTCACAGTTATAAGTTTGCCAATCACCTAAAAGAGCAACTTTTGTCATTGTACCTTTTAGGTAGGTCACTGCCTGTCCCTTCCTTTCTCCTCCTCCATGCTTGATTTTCCTTAAGTTTTACTTCCCTTTATGCACATGTGTGCTCATCAATTAGTTTCAAATAGTGGGTGCATGTGGTGTTTGTTTTCTAGTCTTTAGGTACTTCACTTAGGATAATGTTCTCTAGTTCATCAAAATTGTTACCAGAGGCATGAAGTCATCCTTCTTCATGACTGAGTAGTATTTCATGGCATATATATACCACATTTTGTTAATACATTCATGAATTGACAGTATTGATTCCAAATCTTTGCAATTATGAATTGCTAGTGGGCAGGAGATCCCAAATTGGACACCTGGGTTCACTATAGGCCCTCAAGTGGAAAGATGTGGGATCCATTCTTCCATATGCTGGTGAGAAGAATGTATAATCTTTGGTTATTGGATAAAATGTTCTGCATATCTGTTAGGCCCATTCATTATAGAGTCCTGTTTAAGTCCAGTATTTCTTTACTTATTTTCTGCTTTATGATCTGTCCAGTTCTATCAATGGGACACTGAAGTCCCAGGAATTACAATGCTATTGTTTATCTCTTTGCTTAGATCTAGTAGGGTTTGCTTGCATCAGAGTACTCCTGTATCAGCTACATAAATATTTAGGATTTTTATGTCTTCTTGTTAAATTGCTCCCTTTACCACATATGAGGTTTGATAATTAAGTTTGTGAACTCATCCTAGAGAGTCCTACATACCTCATTGCTGAATATCACCGCAGTCACCTTTGAAGTAGTCCCCTTAGGAAGGTCTGCACTGACACCAGTGCCTATTCCACTCTTTTTTTTTTTTTTTTT
>NW_003852397.1:39944199-39947920 GCF_000181295.1 Otolemur garnettii | reverse complement strand
TTTTTTTTGGTTGCAGCCATCATTGTTGTTTGGTGGGCCCGGGCTGGGGATTCGAACCCGCCACCTTAGATGTATGTGGCTGGCGCCTTAGCCGCTTGAGCCACAGGCGCCGAGCCTCCTATTCCACTCTTCAAGGCAATTTTGGAACTCTTTTTCTGGAATGACCATCACAGCTGTCATCATATATGGTCTTAAATTAAGTTCATGAACTTGTCACCATGTGCTAATGTTGGCAGCACTGCACATTCAACTTGGTAGGGTTTCATAACCTTGGCATGTCAGTGTCTCACTGCTGTGTTTGTGTTGATGTATGGCAGTATCTTGCTGAGGGACATTCATTATTGTGGTATGTTTTTGTGTGTCATACAATGACATCTCTGATGGTCATTCCAGAAAAAGAGTTCCAAAATTTTTCTAGGATGAGCTCGTGGACTTAATTTTTAGACCTCATAAAATGACCATTTTGTTTTCTTTCTTACAATTGTTTGATTTAGAGTCAATTTGATCTGATGTAAGAATGGCTCCACTTGCTTTCTTTTGGTTATGCTTTGTATGAAATATTTTTTTTTTCCATGCCTTAACCTTAAGTCTGTAAGAATCCTTGTGGGTTTAGATGTGTTTCCTGGAGATAGCAGATACTTGGCTTGTATTGTTTTTTATCCATTTAGCTAGCCTGTGTTTCTTGCATGGGGAATTTAAACCATTCATGTTGACAGGTAGGATTGATATGTGGGATGCTGTTCTGTTCATATGGTTCACTCCTTAGTTTTGTTTTGTGCCTTGTACTGTTGTTTTATATGAGCTCTGAGCTTTATCTTTGGAGTGGTTCTACGCTGGTGGGTAACTGTTGCGCTGATCCATGTATATATAGTCCTGAATATTTCATGCAGGCAGATCTGGTCTTGACATAGTCAGTCAGTGTTTGCTTGTCTGGAAAGTTCTTTAATTCTCATTCATTTATGACAATTAGTTTTATAGGATACAAAATTCTAGGATGGTAGTTGTTCTGTTAAAGAAAACCAAAGATGGGCCCTCAATCCTGTGGCTTGTAAAGTCTTTGCTGAGAAGTCTCCTTAGCCTGATGGGTTTCCTTTATAAGTTACTTGCTGTTTCTTCTTACAACTCACAGAAGTTCCTCCCTTGTGTTGAATTTTGTCTGTCTAATGACCATGTGTTTTGATAATTGCTTCTTTGTGATGAATCTCCCAGTTCATTGAGATTCTCAGATCTGGGTGTCTAAATCTTTAATAAGACCAGGGAAGTTTTCCTTGATTATTCCCTTAAATAGGTTTTCTAGTCCTTGTGTGTTTCTTCTTTGCCCTCAAGGATACCTATGATTCTTATATTTGGATGTTTCTCATACTTCCATTCTTCTTAATTCTCTATTCATTATTTTTTCACTGAGTTAATTCAAAAAAGTTGTTTTAAGCTCTGATATTCTTTTTTTTTTTTTGCCTAATCCAATCTATTCTTAAAACTTTCCACTGTATTTTGTATTTCCTTAAACGAATTTTTTAATTTGAAAAGTTTTATTTGTTTTTTCTTTAATATATCTATCTCTTTAGTGAATTTTTAATATATTTTATGGATTGTTTTTCTAGTTTCTTTGAGTTGGTTTTCCATTGCCTCTTGAATTTCTTGAGTTTTCTTACATACACATTTGGAATTCTTGGAAATTTGGAATTTGGAATTTGGAATTCTGTCGTTTCAGTATTTTCTTTTTTGTTGGTATACATTGCTTGAGAGCTGGTGTTTGCTTTTCGGGGTGTCTTTTCATTCAGAGTTTTCCTATTTCTGTAGTTCTTTCACTGATTCCTTCTCATCTGAAGTAGCTGTTGCTTCTTATTTTTGGATTTTATTTCTTTTAGATGGGGCTTTTCCCTTTCACGTCTCTTATATAAGTGTATTTGTTGCATATGTTGAGTAAGAATCTTTGACTTTGTGGGTGCTTTGCTGGTGATCTTCATTCTGGGTGAAAGCCATACTTATAGATATCCTTAGTGTGGTGTTTGTCTCATTTGCTACTTATTTTAGGCTGTAGCAGTGGTGAGCTATGTTTATGGGCAGATTCTCTGTCTCACTTTGACAAGAGAGAATAGGTCTTTGAAATCTTTTCTCTTTCCTCAGCCCTATGGACTTCTTGACTATGTGAATTGTATTGGCATGACCAGTTTAATCTCTGGGATAGTAGGTGATGCTTGTGGGTGAAAAACCTTCTTACCCCATAATGTTGAGTCAATAAATGCTCTGTAAAGGGCTGTGCAATTGGACGCTCCTGTCAGTACAGGGTGCTTGCCAGGAGGAGCAAGCTGTAGTGTTTTTGAGACCTGTGATCATCTCTAGCCTTTCAATGGGAGCACTTAAACATCCCAGGTGGGTGGGGCCCTGGAACTTGCTGGTGAGTCCTCATTCTCTGTCCCAGGGGGGTGGGTGAGGAAGTGAGGCTGGGCGGGCCTGGGTTGGGTGAGCCTGCCCTCAGGCTCCACAACAGCTGGTTAAAGAGAGTTTGAAGGTCTGCTCCCAGCTTCTGGGGAAAGGCTCTATGGAGGGCCTGAAATGTCCCCCTAATCAGAAAGTCTGCTTATGGAGATGTGATTATCTGAGATTCACATCCTTGCTCTGTAGCTCTCGAATCTTTCTCCAGCCCACTTGCCTGACCTGTTGGCATGTAGCTCTGTGAGCTGATGATCAGGGAGTATCCTAGGTCAAGTACCCCAGATCCACTCTACTTCTTCAGGGAGCCCATACTCCATAGAAACCTTAGCCTGCTAGAGAGGGATTGCCACTGCCAGACTCTTGGCCCTAACTTCAGTTGTGGAAGGAATGGGTCAGGGAGGGGCTACAGCTCCTGGACAGCCTAACTACCTAGTACATGCATGGTTGCTATGTCACCCGTGGGCAAGCTCTTCCTCTCTGGAGGATCTACCCCAATCCAATAGCATGGTTTTCCTGTGAAGGGGTTGGGTTCTCACAGCTTGCCATGTTTCAGAACCCACATGTCAGTTTTTTCCACGTGGGCCTCTTTACCACATAAATCCAGCTCCCAGACCTCCACCCTGTGTTTCCAGTCCCCCATACAAGTCTGGTGTTGAGGATGGGGTCTACCCTACTTGTTTGACCCACCAGTACATGACTCTGTGAGATGCCATCCAGCAGGGAGCTCCTAAATAGGTCACATGGGGTCCACTGTAGACTCCCAAGTGGGAAGGTGGGACTCACTCTTTGTGGGAGCCTCACTTTGTAGCACACACCCACCTTGGAGAAGTGGTTGCTTGCCATATTCTCAGCTCAAATTGTATTTTCCATTGCAGTGGTTGGGGGAAGGTAAGGGAAGAAGTGTATGAATGGAAGAAAGCCAGCTTTCCAGTCTCAAGTGGTACTCTTCTTGGAGGGGAGCCCCACATTAAATAAAGGCTAAGCTCTGGGATCACACAAGTTCTCCCTACTTTTCCCTGTTAACACTATTCCTGGGTTTGTGGGGGGTGGAAAAGCCTCCAAGAAAGTTGGTAGCCCACTGGTTGCTAATGGCTTGTGGAAAAGAGAGAGGGTGTCCCTTTTCCCTTTCACTGGGCTTTGAGCCTCCCTGAGTTTGATCCTTGTGGATATCTTTTTTTTTTTTTTTTTTTTTGAGACAGAGCCTCAAGCTCTCCCCCCGGGGAGAGTGCCGTGGCATTACAGCTCACAGCAACCACCCTTGGTGTATATTGGTGGTGCCGTAACC
>NW_003852397.1:39916422-39944122 GCF_000181295.1 Otolemur garnettii | reverse complement strand
TTTGGCGGGTCCGGGCTGGGGATTCGAACCCGCCACCTTAGGTGTACGTGGCTGGCGCCTTAGCCGGTTGAGCTATAGGCGCCGAGCCTGGATATCTTTTTAAAAAAAAAATCTTCTTCCCTCTCTGCTTTGCAGTTTTCCTCGATGAGGCCTCTGGGAGCCCCTGGCACCTCTCTCTGTGATCTACACCTGCTCTGTATCTCTTCTCCCTCTTTTCTCTGAAATCCACTCTTCCTCTGGGACAGTTTGGTAAGTGATATCTCTAGTTGGTCATCTTGACCCTCCCCACTTCTAAGGCATCCTTTAGAATTTTCTTTACGTCTTAATAGTTATTCTTCTAGTGTAGTTTAATAATTTTTTTTTTTTTTTTTGCAGTTTTTGGCTGGGGCTGGGTTTGAACCTGCCACCTCTGGCATATGGGGCTGGCATCCTACTCCTTTGAGCCATAGGCACCACTCATTTAATAATTCTTTTTACTAAGCTTCTATTTAGTTTACTGTGTGGTTTCTGTTTTCTCATTTCCTAATTGGACCCAGATGAATACTGTTGTCCTTCTCCCCTATAATAATCTCTTCAACTATCTAATTTGCTTTATGATTTATTTATACAAAGGTATTTTCATATGACACCAGTAGACTGTCCTACTTCTTTGAGCTCAGAGATTGGGCAAGATGACCTATGATAACTGATTTTTTTTAAAACTGATTTTAATAAAATAAAAACTGATAACTGATTTAAATTAAAAAACATTCATTCATAAAAACTTTTATTGTGAATATAGTTTATGTAAGGTGCTGGGGTCTTTGCCTTAATGAGCCCATAGTGCTATAAAGGAGGCAGGCATTTAAATGGAAAAATTGTAATACAACCTGGTAACTATTGAAAAATGAACAGAATTCCCCAGAAACACAATGACAGAGACAGTCGAAGTAGCCACATATGAACTGGCTTTGGAAGAGTTTACTCAACTATAAAATATATGAAAATCAGTTTACATGGATGACTATAAACTAATTTTCTTTAATAGTGTGAGAAAATATTAATATGCTAGTAAAGGTAGCACATAATGAGTGATGGCAAAATATCATCAATGCACTAGTATTCAGAGGCCAATCTTCTCACCCATTCCCTGGGGGACCCTGGACACTTTATGGAACTGAGGGTCTCTGTCTATAACTTGAGGCCATTAGATTACATAGTCCCTGATGTCTCTTGTAACTCTAAGTGGCATATATACTTTAACATAATGCAATATATACTTTAATATACTGCATTTGAATAGCAGATGCAGGATTTACCAAACAAAAATATTTTAATTAGAAAGCCTTCTGAATCTTATTTTATTTTTTGATTTTTTTGAATGTTATTTTTTAAAGAGTAAGATAACGTTTGGTTAAATAATAGAAGATCCTTTGTAGGAGATAAAACAAATAGATGTTTTTATCTGGATGATTTGGTTTGTCCATCATTGACTTATTTGTCTTTGAGAAATGTTTATAATTATAAAGTGCTGGCTCTATAATGGATGCTTTATATTTTCTGAGCAAATGATAAAGTCAGTCCTGCCAACAGTCTTGGTGTTTTGACACATCTCTAATTACACTGGTGGCTACAGATGGATGTTGCTAGGGATCAAATGGTAAAAGAGTGGGTCAATAGATCTCATGGCATGGACATTTTTTCAGAGGCCAGAAAAGGAAGCTGAGAAATAGATTCCTCAATGAATATCATGAGTAAGAAGGAAAATGCCCAGAATATTTGAATGTTTATTATTAGCACAGGTTATTAAAGGTCTGAGAATACATTAGTATTTGAAATTATTTTAATTAATAATACCTCAAACATTAGAGATGACAAATGGGCTTTTCAGTAGATTCTACTTATTTTGTCTATAATAGCTTACTATTATGACTAGAAAAATGGGCATTGGAGTCTAGAATTCCGGTTTCAGCATTAACAGCTGTGAAAGCTTTGAAAGGTAACTTAAACGCTCTGAGCCTTATGCTTACAAGTTCGCAAAATAAGGATAGCAATAATGGTACTTGCATTCTAGGATTAAAAAAGATGATTTTTGCCATGAATTGTCATAGTTCCAGGGAAAGAAAAATTACTCAATACAAGTTAAGATTTATTATTGTTGCAGCAAATATCTCTGGAAAACATTATGGATGTGTTTAACAGATGCAAAAAGGAGGGGTACAAAAAATCCTGAGATTTTATTTGTAAATTAAACTCATTAGGTCTGCTTCTTTCCCTTGTAAAATTCTTGTAGGAATTAAATGTGTGTGTGAGAGTACTTTCTTCATGACACAGGCCAGCTTGTTTACTAATGTGAGGCAGGATTTCTTTTCCTTTAATGTTCTTTCTTTCTTCCACCACCCTAGCACATAAAGCGGGGGGGGGGCTTAAGTAAGAATTAGTAAGACAGAAATTTATTTAGCATAATGGTATGTCTTGTCATTGGCATATTTGATTGCCTCTCTCTTTGAAACATAGGGAGATCTGTCCACTTCTCTGCCTCCTTTGATACCATCTGGGTACAAAATACTATCGCCCATCATTGCAGGAAGAGGCCACTTTACTGGGATGCTGCTTCTACTCCTGACCTCTTTCAATCCATTTCCTACTTGACTTGCAGAATTACTTCCTGCTGAAAGTCCTCTAATTTCTTCCTACAGTCCTTAGAATAAAATGTACATTGATCTCATCTTCTGTGTGTTCATACTGTCCACTGCATGCCAGTTCCATGGGCTTGCCTTCTGTTCTTTAAGAAGGCCAAGATCACTCTTGACTTAAGAGGATTGACCTTGCTCTCCTGCCTGCTTAGAATACACTTCCTCTCCATGGCTTCCCTTGGCCCTCCTGCAGCTCTTTCTTATCCTTCTTTGCTCTCTTCAGAAAGGCCTTTTCTGGTCTTTTCATTGCACTGTGCTATTTTAATTTTCTCCATAGCTTTTATCACCATCTGATGTTTTCTTTGAAGGTTAAGTTCAGAATGACAGTGTGCTCTTGTCTGTCTTATTTGATGCTTCATTTCCAGGACCTAAAAAGTACCTGGAATATAATGCATACTAAAAAAGCCCATTAGTTGGACATATGAAGTTAGACTTTGAAAGGGATCTACAGTAGGAAACGCTTGTTATTATTTTTGATTGTTTTGTTTAGAAGACTTTAAAGCACATAAAATCTCCTCTAGGATAGGACCTCAGAAACTTGCGTATATTTTAGGCATATACTTATCTTGTAGAGCCTGGGATGTCTCACAGCTTCTAGAAGGATCTAGACAGAGTTAGTGATAGAACTGAGATCGGAGGAGGATAACAAACAGGAAAAAAGTCTGAGGGCACCATCAGCAGAAGAATGGCTCCAAATCAACTGTGTATATCCCTATAGTGGAACATAAGACAGAGTACTTCTGCAACTTGCATCAGTGTGGCTAAATCTCACCAACACAATGATGAATGCAAGAAAAGATAAACTATAGAGTGTATGATTTCATTTGTATGAAGTTCATGAACAGACTAAATTAGTTTGTGGGATTAAAGTCAGAACAGTGGTTACCTTTGAGGGGAGGTTATTGACTGGGAGAGGCATGTGAGAACCTTTTAAAATGTTGGAAATATTTTATATTTTGACATGAGTGGTAGTTACATAGTATGTATGTAAAAATGAATCCTGTTCTATATCTAATACAATTCAATAAAAATATTTTTTAAAAAACCCACGGCGATAGCCATTTGGATTAAAAACAAACAAACAAAAAAGACTGAGGCAGAAGGAGATGGAGAAAGAGAGAGGAAAGCTCTAAGACTGGAAAGGCTCCATTAAGTCGGATCCTCCAGGGACCCATCACCTTTCAGCTCCATGGGTGGGTGAGATAAACCTATATTCAACTTTCAAGGAAACTTCTCCTGCATATCCTCTAAGTCAGACCTAATTGGTCTAACACTGGGGTCACAACTCTAGTGCCCAGAGAAAACTCATGACACTCAACATTGCTCAAGAGTGGATTTTAGTAGCAAAAACAAGCTTGGGAAACGCTGAGCTCTAGAATTGTTTTTTGAAAACCGCATGAATAGTGACACACATTACATGCAAAATTTGGTCACAGTCACAGTGAAAAAGCGGCTCCTTGATTTTTTTTTTTTTTTTTTAAAAACAGGGTAGTTTAAGTTTGTCATGCATCATAGTTAAAGAGGCTTCCTCTCATAACACAAAGCAATCAAAGCAAAAGCCCTTACCACCTAACTACTTCATGTACAAATCCATATTTTTCTCCAGGTTAAAAATGTAACATCTTTCTCAAATATCATGTTCTTCTGAACTCTTATGTAGGGGAGGTTGTGGGAATAGGGTCAGCTGGGAGGAGACATGGCATTCTGACGCTCGTGTAACCATTTAATTAGATGACATGACAGTGCCAACACACTGCTGCTTGGACGATTTGCATTCTCCATAAATTACGGAGCAGGTATTTATCCTTTGTGGAGGGGGGATACTTTTCCTCCCTTTTGGCTCAGATTCCCTCTGAGTTTTCAGAATGACCAAGTGCTTGAAAATAAATTTTGTGTGGTTCATTTTATTTTTAAAGAGGTGAGGGGATATTTATGGCTGAAGACCCAGTTCTCAACATAAAGTCCCTTCCTCACCCTGCACACGAAGTTTACATTTCTATGAGCATTCGTGGCTGGCATTTTGAAATGCATCATGCTTGTGATTCTTTTAAAAGATTCAAGGTTGACTTAAAGAGTTGGTTTGAAAAGCACAGATTGTTTCCTTATTTCAACAGAATGAAATGGCTCATCTAGTTTGCAGTCTGCAGCCGTCCAGAACTGGGCAGCATTCATTGCATGAAGTGGTTCTTTAGTTCATATCTTTTATAGTCCCCAAGGGTTTCCTTGCTGGTTGTGTTGTCCTGTTTAGTCTGCCATTCTTAAGTGTAAGTCCTGGCTCCTCCACTATTTGCTCTGGTTTCTCTAGCCTGTACTTATAAATGGTACTATATTGTTAAGAATAAGCTAGTCCCTCTGGATTTTGCTCTTCCTGATCCCATGGGAGTCTTAGGTCCCTGGGAGGTAACTTTCAGATTTTTCTAGTTTTCACCAATGAATGTCTTATATGTATTTACAAATTAACCAGGCTCATCCTGGGTACAACTGTGTCAACAGTCATGTATCTGCTACAAGAGAGGCCCAGACACCTTTGAGGTATTAAAGCCAAAGTGTAGAAGAATGTGTGATGGTTTTAAATTACGGCTCTAAATTCTTCAGTGTTTTTCTGTCGAAAAAGTTGGGTCTGTGTCCCTTTCTCTGGAATCTGGATGGGTCTATCATTGTTTTGACCAATAGCAGAAATGATGCTATGTGGCTTCTGAGATCATATAGGTCATAGGTCAGGTAAGGCCATGCACTGCCACCTGGCTCTCTTGGAAGCTCTCAGGTGCCCCCCTGGGAATGCTCTCTCTCAGAACCTGTTGCCATGACCACGCTGTGTGGAGAGGCCACGTGTAGGTGCTTTGGTCAGCAGCCTTTGAGTTCTTCCAGCCGTCTGACATGTGAGTAAAGAAGCCTCTAGACAATTCCAGGGCCCATCCATTTGTATCCCACGCAGGCCTTACACTCCTTCTAGCTGAGGCCCAGACATTGTGGAGCAGAGACCAGTCTTTCCTGTTTCTGCCCTGCCTGAACTCCTGACCCTTAGACTCGTGAGACAGGAGAGAGTGATTGTGGCTTTACGTCTCTCAGTTTGGGAGGGTTTGCTGTGATGCAGCAAGGATGCCTTGCTCTCCTCTCAGGTGTTGTGCTCTGCTCTGTCAGGGGGTCCTCAGCAGTGCAGTTATGCCTTTGAGCACATTCACAATCGCCCTTCCATCCTGCAGCTGAGGAACCTGAGCCTCAGCTATCTACTGAGGTCCATTGGGTCTGTCTCACATCCTTGCTAGACTTTTCTTATTTTTAGTCTTTTTTTTTTCTTGAGAATTTATTTATTTGTTTGTACTGATAATTGAAAATGTAATAATTGTCTATACTTATAGGGTACACATGATGCTTTGATACAGGGATACAATGTAAATTAATCAAATCAGGGTAATTGGGGTATTCCATTGTGTATAGGTACCACAATTTCCTTATCCAGTCTACCAGTGAGAGACACTTAGGTTGATTCCAAATCTTGGCAAAGTGATTAGTGCTGCATTAAACATGGGAGTATAGATATATCTTTTAGATATGCTGAATTCTCATCCTTTGGACATATATGCCCAGCAGTGGGTTGCTGAGTCGTATGGTAGCTGTACTTCTAGTTTTGTGAAGAACATCCATCTTATTCTCCATGTGGTTGCGTTAAATTTGCATTCCCATGAACAGTGTATGGCAGTTCCCCTTTCTTCACATCTTCCCCAGCATTTGTTATTGACTATCTTTTTGATAAAAGCTATTTTAACTAAGGTGAGATGATATCTCATTGTCATTTTGGTTTTCATTTCTCTAATGACGTGATGTTGAACATTTTTTCATATACCTATTGGCCATTTCTAGGTCTTCTTTTGAGAAACGTCTCCGATCCTTTGTCCATTTTTAATAGGATTATTTTATTTTTCCCCATTGAATTGTTGGAACTCTTTATACACAGTGTATTTTAGTTATTAATCCCTTGCAAGATGGGTAGTTTGCAAATATTTTTCTCCCATTCAGTAAATTGTTCACTTTGTTGATTGTTCCCTTTGCCGTGCAGGAACTTTTTAATTTGACGTGATCCCTTTTGTCCAATTTTGCTTGGTTGCCTGTGCTTTGGGGATGTTGCTCGAGAAGTCCTTGCCAGACCAGTGTCTTGAAGCAGTTCCCCAATGTTTTATTTTAGTAGTTTCATAGTTTCAGGTCTTAGATTTAAGTCTTAAATACATTTAAATTTTATTTTTGCATGCAGTGAGAGATAAGGGTCTAGATTCATTCTTTTGCATGTGTATAACCAGTTTTCCCAGCACCATTTATTACAGAGACCATCCTTTCTCCACTTCATGTTCTTGGCCCCTTTGTGAAAGATAAATTCGCTGTAGATGCGTGGATCTACTTCTGGGTTCTCTATTCTGTTACATTGGTCTATGTGTCTGTTTTTTATTCCAGAACTGTACTCTTGGTTATTACAGCTTTGTAGTATATAATTTGAAGTCAGGTAATTTGATTTCTCCAGTTTTTTTCTTTCTTCTCAGAATAGCTTTGAGTATTCTGGGTTTGTGTGGTTCCCCATAAATTTTAGGATTACCTTTTCTATTTCTGTAAGTAATGTCATTGGCATTTTGATGGGGATTGAATTGAATCTGTAGATTGCATTGCATAGTATGCATATTTTAACAATACTGATTCTTTCAATCCATGAAGATGGAATATCTCTCCATTTTTTTTGTGTTCTGTTCAGTTTTCTTTAATCACTATTTTATAGTTTTCATTAAATAAATCTTTCACCACTTTGGTTAAGTTTATTACTAGGTATTTTATTTGTAGATGAGATAACTCTTTTATTTCCTTTTTCAGATTGTTTACTGTTGGCATATAGAAATGCTTCTGATTTTTTATATTGATGTTGTATCCTGCAAATTTACTGAGTTCGTCAGTTCTAACAGTTTTTGTGTAGAGTCCTTAGGTTTCTCTAGATATAAGAACATATCATTTGCGCACAATGATAACTTGACTTCTTCCTTTGCCATTTGCATTTCCTTTATTTCTTCTCTTGTCTGATTGCCACAGCTAGAACTTCCAGTGGTATGTAAAAGTGGGCGTCCTTGTATTATTCCAGATCATGGAGAAAAGGCTTTCAGTTTTTCTCCACTCCCCATGATAATTGGTGTCATATATGGCATTTAGCAATTAAGGTAAGTTATTGGTATACCCAGTTTTTTGAGAGTTTTTGTCATGGAGGGATGTTGAATTATACTGAATGCTTTTCCAGTGTCAATTGAAATGATTGTATCACTTTGGCATTTGTTCTGTTGATATGATGTATCACCTGATTGACTTGTATATGTTGAAGCATCCTTGCATCATTGGGATGAATCCCACTTTATCGTTATGAATTTTTAAATGTATTTTTGAATTTAGTTTGCTAATATTTTATTGAGAAATTTTGCATCTGTGTTCATTAGATATACTGATCTGTAGTTTTCTTTTCTTCTTCTTCTTCTTCTTTTTTTTTTTGTTGTGTCCTTGACTGGTTTTGGTATCAGGGCTTGTAGAGTTTGGCAGTATTCCCTCATAATCAATTTTTTTTGAATAGTTTAATTAGGACTTGTATTAATTCTTTGAATTCTTGGTAAAATTCAGCAATGAAGCCATTAATCCCTGGACTTTTGTTTGATGGGGGACTTTGTATCATTGTTTCTATCTTGTTACTTGTTATTGGCTTATTCAGGTTTTGGATTTCTTCCTGGTTCAATTTGGGTAGGTTATATGCATCTAGGAATTTATCCTTTTTATCTGGGATTTCCAATTTATTGATGTATAATTGCTCCTGGTGGTCTGTAATGATCATTTAGATTTCTGCAGATCACTTTAATGTCTCCTTTTTCATCTCTGATTTTATTTGGGGTCTTTTTTCTTCTTACTCTGGATAAAGATGTGTCCATTTTCTTTATCTTTTCAAAAAACCACCTTTTTGTTTTATTGATATTTTGTATTTTTTAAATTTCCATTTCATTTATTTCTGCTCTGATCTTTATTACTTGTTTTACTAATTTAGGTTTGGTTTGCTCTTATTATTCTAGTTCTTTGAGATGCATCATTAGGTTGCTTAGCTGAAGCTTTTCTACTTTTTTGATGTAGGCATTTATTGCTATACACTTTTCCTCTTATTTCTGCTTTTACTGTATCCCATAGATTTTGATATGTTGCATTTTCATTTTTATTTGTTTTGAGACATTTTTTGATTTCCTTCTTAACCTCTTCATTCACACAGTGATCATTGAGAAGCATATTGTTCATTTTATTTACTTTTTTTCAGAAGTGTATTGTTTAATTTCCACGTGTTTGCATATTTTCCAATGTTCCTTTTGTTAATGATTTTGAATTCATTCCATTATGGACAAAGAAAATACTTGGTATGATTTCAAAGCTTTTTAAAAATTTTAAAGACTTGTTTTATGCTCTAACATATGATCTCTCAGTGGGAATGATCTATGAGCTGAGGAGAAGAACATGTAATCACCAGCTGTTGGATGCAATGTTCTGTAAACATATATTAGGTCCATTAGGTCGATAGTACAGATTAAGTTCAGTGTTTAATTGTTGATTTTCCTTCTAGATGATCTGTCCAATGCTGAATGTGGAGTGTTGAGATCTCCAACAATTATTGTACTGGATTCTAACTCTTTCTTTAGCTCTGATAATGTTTGCTTTATATATTTGGGTTCTCCAGTGTTGGGTGCATATTTAGAATTATTATATCCTCTTGCTGATTTGGCCCCTTTATCATTATATAATTACCTTCTTTGTCTTTTTTTTTTTACAGTATTTGTTTTGAAATTACTTTATCTGATAGAAGTACAGCTACTCTTGTTTTGGCTTTCATTGTTAAGAGATGTGTTTCTCTAGCCCCCTATTTTCAGTCTTTGTGTATCTTCCTAGATGAAATGTGTTTCTGGCAGACAACATATAGTTGGATTTAAAAAAAAATCTATTCAGCTGTTATATGTCTTTTGATTGGAGAGTTTAGTCAATTGACCTTCAATGTTATTATTGATAGGTAAGGACTTATTTCTGCTATGTTGTTATTTAATTTCTGATTATTTTGCCTGCCTTCCTCCCTCCTTCCCTCCTTCCCTTCCTCTCTTCCTTCTCTCTCCTTCACTTCTTCCCTCTTTTTCTTTTTACTTCCCTCCTTCCTTCCTCCCTCCTTTGTTATAAGTAATTTTCTCAGGTATGGTGTTGTAATTTCTTGCATTTTATTTTTTGTGTATCTATTGTAGGTTTTTCAATTTGAGGTTACAATGAGACTTGCAAAAATACTTTATAGCCAATTATTTTAAGCGTATGACCAGTCTTCTTATAAGCAGGCAAACAAACAAATAAGCAAGGAAAAATCTAACAGAAATTCTACCCTTTAAGTCCCCCTCTGGTTAATTTTTTGTTGTTTCCATACATATCTTTTTATACTGTCTGTCTTCAAAGAAGTTGTTGTAGTTATTTTTGGTAGGTTTGTTTTTAGTCTTCCTACTCAAGATTTAAGTGGTTTATACACTACAATTACAGCAATAAAATATTCAACATTTGTGTCCTTACTGTTACCAGTGAATTGTATACCTTCAGATAATTTCTTATTGTTTATTAATGTCATTTTCTTTTGGATTGAAGAAATTGTTTTAGCATTCTTTTCTTTCTTTTTTTTTTTTCTGAGACAGAGTCTCACTATGTCACCCTTGGTAGAGCGCTCTGGCATCACAGCTCACAGCAACCTCCAACTCTTGGGCTTTGGCGATTCTCTTGTCTCAGCCTCCCAAGTAGCTGGGACTATAGGTACCCACTACAACGCCTGGCTATTTTTTGGTTGCAGTTGTCATTGTCATTTGGCAAGCCTGGGCCAGTGAACCTACCAGCCTCAGTGTATGTGGCCAGCATCCTACTCACTGAGCTACAAGCACAGAGTCATGTTTTAGAATTTCTAGTAGGACAGTACTTGTGTTGATGAAGTCCCGCAGCTTTCATTTGTCTGGGGAAGTATTTATCCTTCATGTTTGAAGGATATTTTTGTAGGCTATAATATTTTAGGTTTAAGGGTTTTTTCCCTTCAGCACTGTGAACATGCCATGGCACTTTCTCATGGCCTTGGGTTTCCACTGAGATGTCTGCTGCCAGATGTAGCGAAGCTTGTGTATGTGTTACTTTTTACTTTCTTCTTTCTTCTCTCATGGACTTTTCTTTATCCATGATCTTTGGGAGCCTGATTATTAAATGCCTTAAGGTAGTCTTATTTAGGTTGAATTTGCTTGGTGTTCTGTGACTTTCATACCTGAGTATTGATATCTTTCTCTAGGTTTGAAAAGTCCTGTGTCATTATTCTTTTAAATATACTTTCTACCCTAATCTCTGTGTCTACCTCCTCTTTAGGTTTGCCTTTTCCCCTCTCTTTTCCTTTTTTCCCTCCTGACTATATACTTTCAAATAGCCTGTCTTTAAGATCATTAGTTCTTTCTTCATTTCTCAGTTTTTCAGTTGAATTCTTCAATGGCAGAATTTCTGCTTTTTAAAAATTATTTTAATCATTTTGTTGAATTTCACAGATAAGCTTCTCTGTGTTATCTTGTAGTTCACTGAGTGTCTTAAGGACAGGTCTTTAGAATTATTTGTTTGACAGATCACATATCTCCATTGCTCCAGGATTGGTCATTGGTACCTCATTTAGTTTTTTTTAATGAGATTACATTTTCCTGAATGTTTTGATGTTTGCTGATGTCTGAGCATTGAAGAATTAGGTATCTATTTTGTTGTTTGCAGTCTGGGCTTATTTGAACCCATCCTTCTTGAGAAGGCTTTCCAGATATTCAAAAGGAATTGGGTGTTGTGACCTAAGTGTTTGGTTGCTGCAGCTGTATTAGCAATAGTGTGTCCCATGTCCAGCTGTGACTCTTGCAGACCTGTGGTGGTACTATCTTGGTGTGCTGGGGTAACATATGAGAGAATTCCCTGGGTTACCAGGCAAAGTCTTTCTCTCTCTTTCGTCACTCACTGTGTTGACCTGCTGGAGTTGGGGGAGGAGTGATGTTGGCATTCTCTCATGACTACTCATGCCTGCACACCTGAAGCCAACCCAGCCCTGTCCTCCTCAAGGCCCACAAAGATTGTTGCCTGGCTACCTCTGATGTTTTTTCAAAGCCCAAGGGTGAATCTTGACAACTGTGATCCTGCTAGGACTGGGTGTTTTCTTTGGGGCAGCATGTTTCCTTGAGGCCCAGGTGGGCCCAGGAATGACTTTTGGGAAATAAGGCTTAGACTCAGGGGCTTTACAAGTCTGCTTGGTGCTTTATTTTACTATGGCTAAACTAGTACTCAAATTGTGAAACAAAGTCCTCGAACTTTGCCTTTCTTCTCCTCAAGTGGAAGAAGATTCCCTGAGGCACAGTGCCTGTAGTACACAGGCACTGACTTGGCCTTGATAGTTGGTGTCTCACTAGGTTACATGCACCCCAAATCCATTGCCTCTGAGTCAGCATAGATGTAGGAATTGCCCAAGGACTGCAGCTTTTGTGGCCCTACTACCTTGTGAATTGAGTCTAGGCTCTAGGCTACTTTTTGTCAGCTGGTGGTGGGGCTAGCAGGAACTTGGGTTTTAGGGTAGAGTATTTCCCTCTGGCTGTGGTGGTCTAAAATGCTCCCTCCATGGGTACTGGTAGAATTCTGTCCTGTGCTGTGTTTCCCTGTGCCAGGGTGGCCCAAGGTTTCAATGCAAAGTCCCACAATTACTTCACTGTACCTCCCATGGACACACAGATTCTCTTTCCACTCAGTGCTGGTGTGACCCTGTGGGGGGATGGGGGAAGTGTGGCTTATGCAATGCAAGGTTATCTTTTCTGGCCTCTTCAGTGCTTCTTTCCTTGATATAATGTTAAAAACAGGTAGTGTGATTACTCGCCTGATTTTTAGCTCTTCTGAGGGTGCTTGCTTACATGGATAGTTGTTGAATTTGGTATTTATGATCAAATGGAGGGGATGATCACTGGAGATTTCTACTCAGCCATCTTGCCCTACACCCTCCAATCAGTCTCACCAGAAGATTCTGTTCCCCTAACCGTCTTTACTCCTATATCAATAGGCCTCTGGGGGACACATTTCATCAGTTTTCCAAATGAAGCCTTGAATGACATAGTTTCAGGTATCGTCAACCTACTGGTAACCTACTGATTTCCACTTAAATTAAAAAGACTGTTTTTAATCGTCTGGAATGACAAGAGTAGGTACAGCAAGGAGAAGACTAGATATTTTCATTGGGATATACAAATGTAACCCAAATGCCTGACACCATCCACACCTTTTCTACTAAAGGCTTCACCAGATGTTAAGTAGAAATTAATCAATTAAGAAGACTTCTGGGCTGGGCAAGGTGGCTCATGCCAGTAATTTCTTGGGAGGATGAGGTGAGGGGGGTTGCTTGAGGCTAGGAGTTGGAGACTAGCCTGAGCCACACAGCAAGAACCCACCTCTTAAAAAAAAGAAAAAAAAAAGAAAAGAAAGAAATTTCTGGCCATGTGGTAGCAGGGCCCTTTAGCCCTTCGCTCCTTATGGGTGCCTTCTTCCCTGCTATATTTTGGAGAGTTATCTTGCATGTGCTTCCCTATTAGGTCGTTTCATCAACTGGCCCTGTCTGGACTATCAATTCCTATTCTGCTTTCAAACCACTGCAAGTTTTGCTGTTTAAGATGATTCTTGAGGGCTGCTTCCCTGCTGCTTTCTCCTCTGGCTTCTCACAGAACCTAGAGCTTCAGGCTAATCTCTAAGGCGTCTCTGTCAGCCTGCCCCTCTGCCTAGCTCTTGGATTGCCTTTAAGTAAGGCTGACTTCCTGAGTGTTCCTGACTTAGAAAGGAATGCAAGAGCCAGGCTTATAAGGCTGCTTTCCTAAATTCTTCTTGAACTAATATCCATGTTCCTCTTTCCTTTCCCAAGATTTCCTGCTTCCCAGGATGCTTGACAATGGTAATGTGTAGAGGAAGCTCTCTCCAATCGTTAACACAGGGGCTCTGTGGCTCCCATAAGGGAAATCCCAGCAGAAGAGAATATTCCAACAGTACTCCATTTGCCAAATTTTCGTTTAGCACCATCCAAGATGAAATGCAGTGATGGAAATGCTCTGTATCTACCCTCTCTAGTAAGGTAGCCATCGGCTGCTTATAGCTACTTGGCACTTGAAATGTGACTTGTGCACTGAAGAACTGAAGTTTTAATTTTTTTTTTCACTTTAACTATTTTAAATTTAAATATCCACATATGGCTATTTTAAGCAGCTACTGTTTTGGACAGTATTTCGTCTTAATAATACTATGTTCATGAGGTCAATAGTCTATTCAAGGTGAACTGCCAGGTTGAGTTCCATTTTAGTCCTTCCTCAGTTGAGATATACATTGAGACCTGCCTATCTTTCATATTGTCTTTGAAGGTTTTGCTCCCAAAGTTGAAGGCAGTTCTTCAAGTAATAACATGTGTTTCTCCCCAGAATGAGCAGGAAGATACAGTCAGAGTACAGTAATAACCATGCAGATAAGAACAGATCGGAAGAACTTTATCTAGTTCTTACTATGAATACTGCACTAAGAACTTAATGAAATAAAATATTTGTGTATTTATTAAGCACCTACTATATGGCAGGCATTGTTCCAGGCCCTGGGGATATAGCAGTGAATGAAGTCCCTGCTATCATGGAGGAGTGTGCTATTATTTTCTATTAGTAGGAGGGTGCTAATTTCTTGCTCTGAGAAGTGAAACATTTCAAAGGTTTCTGGTGAATTCATAGAAGCACCGATAATAATGTTTTCTCATGAAATGTCACCCTGGCCACCACAATTCTGTGGATAATGCATCAGCACCCATTCGGCCTTAGAAGTGAATCACTAGTAGAGGTGTGAGGCATTAGAAATTACTGTTTCACTTTCTTCAGTTGAGGCTTCGGGTGGTGCTTTTCTCTTCTTACATAAATAAGCTCTGCGAGACTGAAGTTGTGGGTTGTATAAAATCACAATATGGTGGTGAAGTTTGGATTGGGACCTTCTATGTGGTGAATCAGTGAATCTGTGATAAATGAATACATTCAGAAGGACCTAAAAGACATAGATGGTATGTTCTGGTTGCAATTCCTCTGTCTAGTCTTATCCTTTTGAGATCTCTATCTTGCATCTTCCACTTGCTAGTTACGTCCTTGGTGAGTCATCCGACTTTTCTAAAAGTCTTTGTTTCTCGTATATGAACTGGAGATAATAATACCTATATAAGATAATTGTAATGAGAAATGGCATAATGGCATAATGAGGCAGAAAGGCTAGCCATGCTCACTAAACTTTCTATTTGCTCTCATGCAGTTCACAGCAGTTAGGTGGCTCATGTGATTGGTTCTGTAAATAAAACATGAACATACTGTGTGTCACGTTTGGAATGAGGCATTAAAAAGTTAATGACTAATTTGCTAATCTCTTTCTTCCCCTGCTGTGGTAACTCAGAAGGTAGCATGTTACAGGTGGCTCAGCTACAAGACGATAGCGCTTCAGTCAAGCTGGGCCCCTGCATGATTGTGTGGAACAGAGCTCTGGCTACTGTTAATTAGATAGGTAACATAATGAGAAGGAAACTTTTACTGTGTAAAGCCCCAGGATTTGGATGGTTTGTTATGGCAGCATAAGCTTAGGCTATCGTGAATAATATCAATCTTACAGGAAATAGGGTGCTATTTTAATAAACACCTAAAATATTTTGTCTTAGCAAAATACAAAGATTTTGTATTTAATGAAAATCTAAAATAGTTTGTATTTTAATTGGGTCCAAAGGTAATGAGGATAATGATATTAGAGACCAGGGGAATAGTAGTCCAGGTTATGTAATGGCAAAATGTTTGGTACTGTCATCTGCTACAGCCTGAGAGGCAGATAATATTCTAATGAACTTTTAGTCCCAGGGGGTGGGGACAGTTTGGAAAACAGAACATTTTCTAAGAACATACTTCATAAAGAACTATGGATGAAGATTGGTTCATGGGATTTTGGCAAACAGATAGAAAGAAGGTTACTGAATTTTTGAGAGAATCTAAAAAAGAAACCATAAGTTGATGGAGCCTTGGTCAGTCTAGATGTTTGAGAAACTGTGTAGATTAGAATAACATGTTATTCCCTATTGAATGTGAAATGTGTATAAGAAATGAACTTTTGGCTGATAAGTCATGGAGAAAGGCAATTATTTGTCACCGTAGTGGAAGCTTGTCTATACTAAATGATGAAGTATATAACAGCTTGAGTTCAGTGCTTAGCTTAGCTAGCACAGAATGAACACTCAATCATGTTACTAAATACCTTTTATTATTGTGTTTATTATAGCTGCTGTTGTTACCATGGTTAAGAGTGTGTGATTATGATAGAGGGCATCAATCTGATAAAGGAGTCTATCTGATGATGTAGTAACCAGGGTAAAATCTGACCTGCTATAGTTCCCATTCCACTTTATTCTCCCCTCTCCTGCTGTGGAGCCACAATGCGAGTGGGTTTATATCCTATAACCACTTTTCTAAAAGATGGTGATTCACCGACCTGATGGCACTATGGTACACATATATACACACACACACACACGTACTTGTATATATTTCCTGCTCAGCGATTCCCCTTCCTGTACTTTCCCACCCAATTATTCTGCCAACAGCACCTTCATTTGTGCATGCTGTGTATAGGAAGGATACAAGTTATAATTTTCTGTTGTTTCCTCCCAGCCCCACCAGGCTACAGTGGATCCAGGGATAGCCAGTTAAAATTCCCCACCCATCACGCTTTGGATGTCAGTGCAGAGGTGAGTCTCTGCCCTAAACTGGGCACTGCAGAGTCCTTACAGTAGACTTAACACTGTAAGAGACATTCCTGTCCCCGGGAGGATCTGTAGGGGATGAATCTGTAGGTAGGTCTCAGAGCATTCAGCTTGCTGTAACAAAATACTTCAGACGGGGCATTTTACAAATAACAGAAATGTATTTTTCACAGTTCTGAAAGAAGGTCCTGACAGACTTAGTGTCTGGTGAGGGGTGGTACTTTCTACCTGTGTTGTCACGTGGTGGAAAGGGCAAGGCAGCTGTCTGGGGCAGCTCCCCTCTTTTAGAAGGACTCTAATTCCTAATCATCTCTCATAAGCCTCACCTCCTAATACTACCGCATTGGAGATTAGGCTTCAGCACCTGAATTTTGGGGGAACACAACGTTCAGACCATAGCAAGCTGTTTCCTTCTGTCCCCAAACCCAACTACACGGAACAAAGTGTCTGTAGCAGGAGAGGGTAAGGACACAACTTAGAAAGTAATGGAACAAGGTTGAGCTTGATAGCTCATGCCCTGAATTTAGCAATGTGGGAGACTGAGGAGGTGGGAGTATTGCTTGAGCTCAGGAGTTCAAGATCTGCCTGAGCAAGAGTGAGACCCCATCTCTACCAAAACTAGAAAAATGAGCCAGGCATGGTGGTGCACACCTGTGGGTTTAGCTACTTGGAGGCTCAGGCAGCGAGATCACTTGATCCTAGGAAGTTGACATTGCAGTGAGTTATGATGTCACCATTGCAATCTACCCTGGCAAAAGAACAAACAAACAAACAACAAACAAACAAAGAAGGAGAATAGGAGAGAGACAGCGGGGTGGAGAGCGAGTGAGAGAGAACACTGATTTCCTATGGCCTTCTTCATCTTTGTGCGTTTGTGTTATTATCTTTTTTGTTGTTATGAAAAGAGGAGTTGCAGTAGTTTGTGTTACGTTTCTGTGATTTACATCAGATGGATCCTGATGGAGCTCCTACACTGTGTCAGAGATATGTCTAAAACAGCCCATGATGGTAGCACAGCTTCAGTGCCCTTGAATGGTTTGAGTTTTTATATCTTCTAGTGTGTCATAATTCAGAGCATTTAAAAAGTGTTTTTTACCAAGTCACCCATAGTTACTTGTATCTTAATTTCGTATTTCCAGTAAGTTTAAGTTATCCTGCGTTTTGAGTATATTTATTGTCTCTTTTGAGTATTTCTGCTTTTTGTGGTTTTATTCTACTTTTGTTGCAAATGTTTTGCATCTTATGAATCTATTATGTAAACTAACTCTACACAAAATTGGTTCCCATTTTTTAGTGAGCTATTACTCTTTTGACAGCAACAGCAAAAAGATGCGATGGCTATGACTGAAACGGAGTGTACTTCATGCATCATAAAGCAATAATGTATCACGGAATGCTGATTTACATTCCCAATATTATGGTTACTTGTTTGCAAGTAACTGTAGGCATTTACACTTGTTTTTTTAGATTACCACCACCTTCGTGAGTTGTGAGCAGAAACAAAATTGTGTAGTAGTTTGCCTTATTGTTATTCTAAAGCAGGCCTTGTGGCTAAGTACAGTTTCCTATAGGAATCATACATAGGGTAGTACAGTAAACTGTGTCAGCTACATGTAAGGACATTAGTGGAAATTTAATTTGTCAATCCACTCTGCACAGTCATTTACTGGAGTTCATGTTTTGAAGACATTTTAAGATTTCAAACATTAACCATCAGATATTCCTACCTGTCCAGAAAAGGTGTCACTACTGTGGTTATTTCTGGCTGACTGGTCCCATAGAGTTCCCACCAGTCTTTCTTATACTCCAACTCAACAACCTCTACTTGGAAATTCCAAACACCCTAAAAATATATAGAAGAATAATAATTAGAGCTAATAAAAGAGATACAGAGAACTAAGGTGGGAAAGGTTTAACTTCATCCTCTGGTAACATGTTTCAGATCCCCACAGTAGGCTCTTCTCCCACCTGGCTCATAAATACATGGGGTATCTCCTGCCACGAGAGCTTTCTAATCATCAAAATGCGTTGCAATGAGATGATTTTGGTATGGATATACTTTTGGATATCAATTTTCCAAGGGAGTAATTCTTATTAAGTGAGGGATACAACAATTAGAAAGTCCCAGTTGCCCATGTAGTTTGGTTTTTCTCTAATTCAAGTTGTCAGTCACTACCTATCCATAGTGATGAATGAGGAAAACAATTATTTTCATTCATATTTTCCATAGTAAATATGTTCCACCTAATTTTTATGCTGAAGATAGAACATGAGGACTATTCCTTTTGTTTGGTTGTTGCCGATTTTTTAGACATTGTTATTTGAAGGCAAATACCTCATATCTTAACCCTACTTTGCATCAGATGTTGGCAAGAATGTTACGGAAAGCAACAGGTTTCAGAGAGAATGTAACATATACATATTATGTGTAAGTACAAAGCTGTATTAACAGCTAAACTTACTTTTTCAAATGCACTTTCAAATCCACGTTTTAGGTTTTGCACTTTTTATTGATAAGGATGGTTAAAAAAAAAGATCCCTAGTCACTGTGTGGAAACAGGCATTGCCAAGGAGCTTGCAACCATACAGCCACAAGGAGGAGCTCAAGCACCAAATTAAAAATTAACACAGGCTAATAAAGTCCGGGGCGCCTGCTTTTGGCAATGCATTAGAATAATATTTATTTTTATGTGGAGGTGAGGTGATTTGTGGGCCTTTTGCTCAAATTAATTTCACTCTGAGGAGCTTATGTTGTTAGGCCGGTATGTAATAGTGTATTTAAATAAATATGATCATATAAGCATAATCCATTCTTTACTAGTAACTAGATGGATTTTTAAAAAATACAAACAAGACCATGCTTCTCCTTGGCTTAAAAGCCCTCCAGTGGCTCCTTTCAGTTTGAGAATAAACTGTGCCTTCTTTCTCGTGCCTGGCGGGGCCCGGCATTGTCTGGTTCCCACATTCCTCTCTGGCTCCATCTCAGGCCTCTCTCCCCACAGAGCACCGTGGTGGGCACACTTGCCTCCTGACAGGCCTCAGAAGGGTCCCTTCCTGCAGGAAGGACTCTGCACTTTGTTGTCTGCTGCCCTTCTTTCAGGTATCTGTGTGGCTGCCTCTTTCTGTCCTTGGTGTTTCCTTTCAGTGCCACCTTCTAGAGAGTCCTTCCCTGACACCTGAATACACACTGGCCATCTCCTCCGTTTCGTTCTCTGTTCCTTCCTTCTCAGCAGTTATCACAAGGTGTAATTCTTTTGTTCACTTACATGTTTCTCATTTATGACCTGCTTCTATATTCGAATGTGCCCCAGAGCAGGGACCTTGTCTGTTTAATCACTGCAGTGTCCGCAGTGTCCAGCACAAACCCTGTCACAAGGTATATGTGCAATAAATAGGAATGAAGGAGTCTTTATAACTGAAACCGTAGGTGCATGGCTGGGTCCATTGTGTCCCTGGAATAACAGCCACAGAAATAGTTTATAAAAGCAAGTCTTCTGTCTTGAGGACCTTTGCTCGTAGTTTGAAGGGCCATTTCCTGACTCCACAACAATACGCATGCTATTCCTACTGCCCCCCAAGGAGAGGCAGCAATGGCATCTGAAAGGCCACCAGGGCAGAATAACAGCAGCAGTGTTGGACAAACAAAATTAAGCAAAATGTGCCAACATCTTCCACTGCTGTCTGCATCATTTGACCCGGGCAGATGTGGGCTTGCTTCTGAGGGACGCTCAGCCCCAACAGTTGGTGCTGACCTCTAATGATGTCACCAACTTTGCAGTTCTGAAGGTGCTGATAATACAGGTTCTCAGTGACCCCATATGTCAGACAAAGGGGGATGGCTGATAGCTCCTTTGAGGAGGCCCTAGTCTCTCCTCTCCTCTGGGTCCATCTTTCACTAAGGGAACAGGCCCTCATGAGACCAGATCTCACACATGCTGATGCGAGAACTCACGGAAAGTTCCTGGCTCTGCCAAAACTATATCCTAAAACTCCTAAAGCTTGGGTTTCGCCAAGTCTGTTATTTTACTAGGTGTAATCTGTTTCTCTATACCCTGTATTTGGGTTTTGTAAATAGTTTCTGATTTTTCCAGTCTTGACTAGTAATAATTTGACATTGCTCATTTTCTCCTACTTCCTAGAAAACTTTTTCAAAGTAGTACATTTACTTACCAAGAAAATAAACACTTGCTTTCTGAAAACGTACTCATGGAAGGTTCCCTAAAGAAATAGATATGCTACTTTCATAGGAACCAAGCTGACACACTATCTGTTCTGATGACCATTCTGAAACCATAATTATATGTTGTAAAACTTTAGAATACAAAAGAAATTACTGCTTGCATATACATTGTTTAGTACTCTCAGGGCTCACTTTGTCAGGATGTGGTGTTAGAAATGGTCTTATATTTTTGAGAGAGTTAGAAAGAGACAGTTATGATTGAAATAGAACGTGGATCTTTCTTATAGGCCTCAGCTTAGTGGGAAGAGATGGTCAGACGCTACGTAACCTGTTCCAAAGATGCAACGAGAAGGGATGATTCTTTCACTTAAACAGTCTAATCTGTGCTATTGGATTAGGTAGTTGATGAAGGTGCATGTTAAGATGTATATTGTTTCTGGGTGATATTGATCATGTCGTGCTCACCTATTTGTGACTAAAAGGTAGTGGCACTTGAACAGTCATATGACTTTAGCTGCTGTTGTCACCTTTGTTAATAGTTCCAGTTTACTGAAGGAAAAATTCAGCACACTTGTTAAAGATGGCAAGGGGGTCATGAAAACAGGCAAAGGGACTACTGCAGTGAGGTCTTACAGTGCGGGGAGAAATTAGACTCTGCCTTGAGTCCAACTCCATCTCCAACAAGGACAAGTGAGGGTTTACTCTCAAGGAGCAAGTGGGGGCAGTGGATAAAACATCACTGAGTGAAAACATTAAGGATAAGCGTTTTTTTTTTTTTTTTTTGCAGTTTTTGACCAGGAATGGGTTTGAACCCGCCGCCTCTAGCATATGGGGCCGGCACCTTACTCCTTTGAGCCACAGGCGCTGCCCCAACAATCTTATTCTTGTAAGAGAAAGCTGGCTATGCTTATGTTTGTTTTCCATAAAACTATTTTGCCAGTATGTCCATCTGAACTATGGGGCACTGGGGTCTCTCTATGTTTTCTGAGGATATTATGAAGTTTGTGGATAAGTAGTTAACAAAACCCTTTCTCTTTTGAATAAGAATTTGACCTTTGTTTAACTCTTCAGCTCAGTTCCCCTGGTAACCTGACAGTGACAGAATGTCAACTATGCTTTTAGGCAGAATTGCTTGTGCAGTTTTGACCATTGACTGTCAAATTGCATCTGGACTGGGAGAGCTCTATATGAACTGTAAGTACTGAACAGGGAAGCCATTCTGTGGACTTCCCTCAGAGGTGGGACTCATGTCTGGCAGAAACTTTGGAAGCTATTACTCCTCTGGGTTAGCAGCTTTTAGGTCAGAGGATCCTACACCTCTGATGGGGGCCTTATCTCCTTGCACCTGAGCTGTTAGACAAAGGTTTGATAATCAGAATCCATAGAGAACTCAAAGTTATTAATAAGAAAAGAACAAGTGATCCCATTTCATTGTGGGCAAGGGACTTGAACAGAAACTTCTCTGAAGAAGATAGACACATGGTCTACAGACACATGAAAAAATGCTCATCATCTTTAATCATCAGAGAAATACAAATCAAAACCACTTTGAGATATCATCTAACTCCCATAAGACTGGCTCACATAACAAAAATCCCACAACTACAGACATTGGCATGGATGTGGAGAAGAGGGAACACTTCTGCACTGCTGGTGGGAATGCAAGCTAATATGTCCCTTTTGGAAAGAAATAGGGAGACTACTCAGGGATCTAAAATTAGACCTGCCATTTGACCCTGCAATTCCTCTACTAGGTGTATAGCCAAAAGACCAAAAATCACTTTATAACAAAGGTATTTGCACCAGATTGTTCATTGAAGCTCAATTCATAATAGCCAAGTCATGGAAGAAGCCCAAGTGCCCATCGACCCATGAATGGATTAATAAATTGTGGTATATGTATACCATGGAATATCATGCAGCCTTAAAAAAGATATAGACTTCTTTTACGTTTACATGGATGGAGCTGGAACATATTCTACTTAGAAAGTATCTCAAGAATGGAAGAAAAAATATCCCATGTACTCAGTACTATTATGAAACCAATTTAAAGTCACTCACACTTTCATATGAAGAATAGAGCACAACTATGGCCCAAGAAGAAGGAGGGAGGAGGGAGGGATAAGGAGGGAGGGGGAGGTCAGATCAAGGGAGGGAGTGTGGTGGGATCACACCAATGGTGCATAATGCAAGGGTACATTTTGGATCTATTAGTATAGAGTATTTTAACACAATAAGTAAATGAGATGAGGTATATATTAACCAGTGTGATGTAAGCATTCCTAATTGTATATGAAATCAGCACATTGTACCCCATAGATGCATTAATGTATACATGATCTGTGTGTTTATGATTTAATAAAAAAAAAAGAAAATTATGAAGAAAACTGAACACCCCCCCCAAAACTGGGAGCTTGTGGCCCATCTTAGTAGGCCTCTAACCACAGGAAGGCCTTCTTTTGGGAGAATCTAAAGAAATCCTGGTCCCATTCATGTGAATATTTGCCCCTTGCCTAGACAGGGCATGTGGATTTGGGCAGGATGATCCAAGTGTTCAAACAATGAATTCTTTCTCCATCTTAGGCTCCATTTACTCCTGAGTCAGACTTTATCTAGGGAGAGACAGAGGTAGCTACAATAGCTCTAGGCCAGCAGGTTTCAATCTGTGGGTCTTGACCCACAGGAAATATATTAAAGGGTCGTGGCATTAGGAAGGTTGAGAACGACGGCTTTGGGTTTTCATCTTGTCAGCTTAGTAACTGTTGGGGAAGAGTGTGCCTCTTTTCTTTCATTTTAGCAAACATGGCTAATGCTATTGCCCTAGCTGGGAAGGCATGGGCTTCCGAAACCATCCCAGAGACCAGCGTGATGAAAGCTGTCCTGTATTCCCCTAGGCGCAGGCACTTAGGAACCTTTGAATCTCATAGCCT
Organism: Otolemur garnettii; assembly: GCF_000181295.1. Lineage (NCBI taxonomy): Eukaryota > Metazoa > Chordata > Mammalia > Primates > Galagidae > Otolemur > Otolemur garnettii. Next base: position 39,920,476 of record NW_003852397.1, on the reverse strand, counting down.
GCAACTAGAAAAGAGTGGTTTCCCAAAGAGGAACTGGGAACTGCGTTCCAAGAAAGTGGGAAAAGATCCTAGGAAGACTCATTAATAAGTGTCTGCTACTGTAGCCCCAAGCATCTAGGAAGAGGAAAATCAATTATTTGTCCTCATTAATATTTCTCGATCATTTACAAGTCACTAAAAGGTAAAAAGTTAAAAAAAGACAAGCAAAAACCAAGAGTTAAACATAGAAGTATCTAATGTGTAGACAGGGTGTGGGTGACAGATATGTGTGACACTGTAGTGGGGAGGAGAATGAGAAGTGCCCGTGCTGTAGGCATAAACTGATGTATAAAAATCAGTAATAATAGTGACAAGTCAGTATTACTGGAGAGGAGTTCCTTCATTCTTGGCTTCCATCCTGTAGAGCAGATTCCGCAGACTTTAATGTGCGTACCAATCATCTAGGGATCTTGTGAGAATGCAGATTCTGAGTCAGAGGGCTGGTGAGTGTCCTGAGGCCCCACATTTTGAACGAGCTGCCAGGTATCTCTGAAGGTGCTGACTCTGGGACTTTGCTTCCAAGCGGGGCAGCAGAGGGTTAACTCCCCACATAGCTTGCAGCCACCTCTTGTTCTTAAAGCAGGGATGTGTTCTTAAAGCTGCCTCCCAGAGAGATTTGGGCAGCAGTGGGATGGTGTCCTGAGTGCAGTGCAGCCTGCGAGCAAGCTTGTTGGAGGGTCTGTTCTAAATGACTAGGCCTGGCGGGCAGGTTGAGTGACCCTGGAATGCTAGTGCCGGCAGTTTCTCTTTGTGCTGTGGCAGCACTTGCAAAAGCACATGATGCTGCTAAATGAATTACACACAGTGAGATAATCATAGGCCTGCACTGCCAACAGGCAGCTCCCACTGGAATGAATTTGGAGAGGGAGAGTATTAAAAAAATAGCCAAACGGCAGGATAATATGTAACCAGAAACATTTCTAAAATGGGTCATAAAAGGATGTTTGGGAAAGTTAATTTTTAAATGTATACTCTGACTCTGTTGTGCAGACTCCCTAGATGACTGAGAATACCATTTCTCCTCCTGCTACAGTTCTCCCCCAGGCTGTATTTGGATAATATTGATTTGTCTCCTTGATTTGTTAAGCAGCAAATTTAACCACAACAGGTTTTAACTTGCTGACTTGAATTTTCATAGCATGATCATAATTAGACCCAACAAATCGCAGGAAACTCAATTGTTTTCTAAATTGAATCTTTCTTTTATGTTAGAAGAATAAATGGTGGTGCTTCTCTCAATATTCGAAGACCAAATGTTTGAGCCCAGAGCTAAAAAGATTAATAACATAAAAAAGAATAACATAAAAATATGGAGAGAGACAAACTCTAAGAATTTAGGACCTGGCTGTTTTTCAGGTAGTCATTGATCATTTTGATTTTTAAAGGCAGAAATTACAATGTATGACATAGACCAGTAAGTGTAACAAGGAATTGTTTGGTAGTATTTTGGGGTAAGTTTTCTCTAGCATCGCATAGTTTTTGAGAGGAATTGAAGGTATATGGAAGCACTACATCAACTGTTTTTCACTTTTCACCTTACTCATATGACAAATATAACGTAGTTGGCATTATATACCTTAGAAGGTTCAAAAAAAACAAGATGCTCAGCTGCAGCTCCCCTGACCTGTCCTTGGCTCTGTTTAATTTTTTTCAAAGAGGGCGGGGGAGGGAGAGGAAGGAGAGGAGGGAGATATCTTGGAGCTTTGTTATGCTTGTATGCCTGTTTGCTCCTGACACAGGAGTTTGGTGAAAAGGCAGAGTGATTTTGAGAAAAGAGAAGTGATTTTGCAACTCCAGGGCCCAAGCCCTGAGCTTTTGTTTCTGATGTAAATAGATATTGATGGGCTCATCTCATTTTTCTTAATCAGTACAAATAAAAATGCAAAGCTATCCCAATGTTTATGCCTCACAAATATAATTTGCAAATAAGGTTAAGAAAATAAGATGGTAGGTGGTGTTCATAACTGGACAAGTTACATTTCTCAGGAGCTCCGTCTTGATCACCACATTAATGCTGCTGTGGATGCTTCCTGTTATCCTACTGCAGTTCTGAACTCCCTGACTCTGGGATAATTTTTTCCATAGTATTTCTCATGTTCTCACATAGCTTATCATCTATTTATTTGTTTTGCTGATCAACTGTCTCCTTCCTCTAGAATTTCAGCTCTGCAAGAGCAGGAAAATTGTTCGCTCATGTGTCCTACCTGTCTGGAAGAGTGCCTGGCCCTTGCTAGGTCTTCAATAAAAGCATGGGTGAATAACTTAATTTTCGTGTGTAGAATGAGCTCATTCCCATTTCTTAGAACTGTTGAAATTAAAAGAGGAATACAGCCATCTGCTCATACTATGTCTCAAACACACTAAAAGTGTTTTTTGCCTACTAATATCACTTGATTATGGCACTGGTGAGAGTTCATTTGATAATAACAAAAATTTGATTCACATGTGGATCAATCAGATTATCCCAAAGGGTTCAGTTACAGTTAGATCAGAGTTTCTCAACCTTGGTACTAATGACATTTTGAGCCAGAGAATTCTTTGTTTTGGGGACTGTCTTAGGCATTGTGGGAAGTTTAGCAGCATCCCTGGCCTTAAGCTAAATGGGACCAGCATCACCATTCCTCTTCTAGTTGTAAGAAGCAAAAATGTCTCCAGACAGTCAGACGTCCCTTAGTTGAAACCACTTAGTTAAATCAATAAACCTAATTTTAAGTAAACTCATTGGCTTATCAAGGTTTATCTTTAATCTTTAAAGACAGAATAGCTGTCTTTTATGAAGTACTTATGTGGTAGGCAGAATAATGACCCTCAGTGATCTTCATACCTTAATCCTGGGAACCTGTGAATATGTTACCAGACGTGGCAAAAAAGACTTGGCAGATGTGATTGAGATTAAGAGAGAGATTATTCTGGATTATCTAGGTGGCCCAGTCTAATCACATGAGCTTTTAGAAGTAGAGAGCTCATTATAAACATTTTTTTAAATTTTTATTTTTAGCCTCTAAGTAGACCTGCTGGGAGAGCAGGTCTTTTAGGCTGTAAGAGAGAGATGGGATCTCAGTAGATGCATCAGGGAAATGTGATGTGATAGTCTCAGCCCTGTATTGCTGGCTTTGAAAATGTAGGAGGGAGGCCATGAGCCAGGGAATGCTTTGGCCTCTACAAGCTGGGAATGACCTGCAGTTGACACCCAGCACTCTGGGTTCTACAACTGCAAGGAACTAAAATGAGCAAAAAATGGATCCTTCTCAGACCAACAGATAAGAACATAGCTCTGCTGACATCTTGATTGTAGCCTCAAAAAACCTACAAAACTAGGTTTTTTGTGTTGACCTGCAAATATAAATTTGTGTTAAGGTACTATTTTGGTGGTAATTTGTTAAAGTAATAATAGAATTTATCACAGTGAGACCTTTATATAATAACTTTCCAACTTCCCATTTTATAGATGTTGTGGGATGAATTGTGTCCCCACCAATATATATGTTGAAATCCTAACCCCTAAAAAGGCAAGTAAGGTTAAACGAGGTCACTAAGAAGGACCCTCATCCAGTAAGACCAATATTCTTATAAGAAGAAGAGATTAAGACACAAACATCACACAGAGGAAGATCATGTGAATATACACAAAGAAGATGGCCATCTACGTATGTAGGCCAAGGAGAGAGTCCTTTCAAAGGAATCAGCCTAAAACAGAGACATAGACCTAAGGATCAGAACATAGAACCCAGAGATGAAATCATGCTTATATTCCCACTTGATTTTTGACAAAATGGATAAAAGCACACACTGGACAAAATACTCCCTGTTCAATCATTGGTGCTGGGAAAACTGGATAGCCACATGCAAGAGATCAAAACAGGATCTGAACCTCTCATCACTCACAAAAATTAACTCATGATGGAAAAAAGACAAACTTGGCAGTGCCTGTGGCTCAAAGGAGTAGGATGCCGGTCCCATATACCAGAGGTGGCGGGTTCAAACCCAGCCCCTGCCAAAAGCTGCAAAAAAAAAA
>NW_003852397.1:39873763-39916402 GCF_000181295.1 Otolemur garnettii | reverse complement strand
CTCTTGCCTCAGCCTCCCGAGTAGCTGGGACTACAGGCGCCTGCCACAACGCCTGGCTATTTTTTGGTTGTAGTTCAGCTGAGGTCAGGTTTGAACCCGCCACCCTCGGTATATGGAGCTGGCGCCCTACTCACTGAGCCACAGGCGCCCTACTTGCTGAGCCACAGGCGCCACCCTATACAACTCTTGAGTGAGAGAGTGAATCAAAGTGGAAACAACAGAGGAATTAGAAACAAAAAGCATGAAGGCACAGGCAGCCAGACCTAAGGGAAAACTGACCCTGCACCACAGGGAAAATCTACTTCCTGAAACACTTACGTTACCAAGCAAATATGAACAAAACAACCATTAGGTTTGATTTGGAAAAATAACAAAGTATTGGGCAGCACCTGGGGCTCAAAGGAGTAGGGCGCTGGCCCCATATGCCAGAGGTGGCAGGTTCAAACTCAGCACCCAGCTAAAAACTGCAAAAATAAAATAAAATATATCAAAGTATTTATAAATTCAATGAAATAAGCCAAGCATAGAAATACAAATACTTCATGTTCTCATTCATATGTAGAAGATTTAAAAAGTGGATCTCATGAAAACAGTAAGTTGGTGGTTACCAGAAGTCAGGAAGAGTAGGGAGGAGGGGAAAGATGAGGAGAAGTTCATTAATGGTTAGAAACGTATCATTTGATAGAAGACATAAGACCTAGTGTTAGATAGATCAGTAGGATAACTATAGTTCACAATAATCTATTGTATATTTCAAAATAGCTAGAAGATCTTCATAGTTCTAGCTTAAAGAAAAGACAAATTTGGGGGCAGCACCTGTGGCTCAAAGGAGTAGGGCGCCAGTCCCATATACCAGAGGTGGCGGGTTCAAACCCAGCCCCAGCCAAAAGCTGCAAAAAAAAAAAAAAAAAAAAAAGGGGCCTAGGCAAAGATTTCATGAAGAAGACCCCAAAAGCAATCGCAGCAACAACAAACTTAAATAATGGGACTCGATCAAATTAAGAAACTTCTGCACAGCCAAGGACACAATCAAAAGAAGAAATAGAAAACACATAGAATGGGAGAAAATATTCATGTTATGTATCTGATAACCTGACTCTACAAAGAACTCAAGCAAATCAGCAAGAAACAACCAAACCACCCCATTAAAAACTGGGCAAAAGACATGAACAGAAACTTTTTAAATGAAGATAAACTAATGGCCAACAAATTCGTAAAAAATGCTCAACATTTCTAATCATTAGGGAAATGCAGTCAAAGCCACAAGGAGAAATCATCTAACGTCAACCAGAATTGCTTGTTTTATTTATTTATTTATTTTTGGAAACAGTCAACTCTGTTACCTGGGTAGAGTGCCATGGCATCATTGCTCACAGCAACCTCAAACCCTTGCCTCAGCTTCCCATGTAGCTGTGAGTACAGGCACCTTCCACAACCCCATCTACTTTTTCTATTTTTAGTAGAGACAGGGTCTCTCTTTTGCTCAGGCTGGTCTCGAACTCCTGATCTCAGGAGAGCCACCTGCCTCAGCCTTCCAGAGTTCTAGGCTTGCACAAGTCACCATACCCAGCTGAGAACTTTGTATTAAAAAGTCCCAAAACAACAGATGCTGGCATGGATGTAGAGGGAAAGCAACTCTTGTACACTGTTGGTGGAACTGCAAACTGGTACAACCCCTCTGGAAAGTTGTATGGAGATACTTCCGAGACCTTAAAGTAGACCTACCATTTGATCCAGTAATTCCACTGCTGGGTATATACCCAAATCAAGAAAGGTCACTTCATAAAAAGGATGCCTGCACTTGAATGTTTGTAACAGCGAAATTCACAATCGCAAAGATGTGGAAACAACCCATGTGTCCACCCATACATGAATGGATTAATGTAATGTATGCATACTATGGAATATGACCTAGCTATAAAAAAATGAATATCTAGTATGTTTTGTGACAACCTGGATGGAATTGGAAACCATTCTTCTAAGTGAAATGTCATAAGAATTAGAATAACCAACACATGTACTCGATACCAAATTGGAGCTAGTTGACCAACACCTAAGTGTGTATATGGAAGTAAATATCAATGAAAATCAATCTGCGAGGGAGAGCAAAAACGGGTGGGTGAAATGACTCCTCTTGGGCACAGTGCACACAGTATCTGGCTGAAGGGCACACTTATGCTTTGACTCAATCTGTACTCAAAGTATGTAAAGGAAACATGTACCGTCTAATATTCTGAAATTAAAAAATAAATAAAAAAGAATGTTAGAGTAGAAGTGAAAAGTTCTATATGATAAGTACACAACTGCTTAACATGTTGAGGAAATTCTTCACAAATCAAATCCAAATTTGCTCAAATATTCTGCCTAACCTAGACCTTGGGAACCTTGAAAAGATTCCAAAAATGTTTTGAATCACATGCAGTTTCAGAGTTTCCATCTTTTACAGCCTTTGTAAGTTTTGGCTTCTCTAGTCAGTTATTTAAAACTCTCTCTTAGAAAGTTAGATATTTTATATTTCAATATATCTATCTATTCTACCCATAGACAGATATGTAGACTTACATCATGTATCTTTAAAAAAGTGATTAGATGACTTTTAAGTATTTGCGGGTTGAAAAATATAAAACTCATGCTCATCAGTGACAGTTTTGCTAACTACTTATAAATTCATTTATCTCTTTCCTACTTAAGAGGCTAGATCTTAAAATACATTCTCTTTTCTAAGTACTCATACAATTAGAGAAGAGAAAAATAAGTATTTTCAGGAAAAGTAGAGGAATTCGTAAGTTACCAAGACCAAGCATTTACTATTTGATGAAACTGACAGCTATTTAACAACCAAATACTTGATCAACATTCCTAGCTATAATAGATATATTTGGAAATTTCATTTTTTTCTAAAATGGAATAAAAAATTTCATCAGCCTTAATAAATTCTATTATATATCTGTAACTCATCTACATCCATATCCTTCTATATCTACATCTAGCTATATATTTTTTGAGACAGAGTCTCACTTTGTTACCACGGGTAGAGTGCCCTTGCATCATAGCTCACAACAACCCCAAACTCTTGGGCTTGAGTAGTCCTCTTGCCTCAGCCTACAGGGTCGCTGAGACTATAGCCACAATGCCTGGCAACTTTTACATACAGGGTCCCATCCTTGCTCAGGCTAGTCTCTGACACCAACATATTGCTGGTTATAGGTGAGCTTAGAGCCTTCAGAATTCATGATGTTAGTCTGTACACTAAGTGCTCCTCTAGCTGTGTCAAGATCATAGGTGCTCCAGAGCATTCTAATGATTGGCAGTTTGTAGAGGAAAAGTCTGAGACCTGTGTTTAAATTCTGATGTGACCGACTAGTTTTTGTGTCTTGAATTACAAGATTGATCTCAGAAGCTCCATTTGCTCATATCCAAAACTGTTATCATTTACTTTCCAAGATTACTTTGTGAACTGAGATGGACTCTGAATGCAAATGTACTTTGTGGTGTGCAGGGTACTGTGCCCATGTGAGGTGGTGTTATTAAGATGTTACTATTCCTAGAAAAAGAAATGGCGTGTTTTCTAACAGCACCTTCCAGACCTTCTTGTAACTATATTTGGGGAATGTCTAGTTTGGAATGCAAGAAGCAACACATAAAGTATTCTTTAACTCAGGGGAGCAAGAATGTACAAAAATCAGTGTTTCCTTCTAAAAGGAAACATATATTTTATTGTTTGAAATTCCCAGTGGAGGCATTATTAAGTGTACTGTTCCAAAAGTCAGTGGGAAGAACACCAGGTGTTAAAAAAAAAAAAAAAGAACCGAATCTGTCTACTCTGATTTAGCTTGTCTGGTTCACTATGGAATAAGAGTAAAAAACAAACAGAAAGGACTAACTGTCTTGTTAACTTGTGGTAAAGTTAACAAGGCAGCTTTCCCACAGGAAAGCATTGTGTTCCATGAGTCTGTGGTTCCATACAATGTTCTTCTGGGGGAGAAAATATTTATTTTGGTTTGAAACGCCACAAGCGTCTCTTCTCGTGATTTCTACTTTCACAGACGATAGTCTTTGTGTGTAAAATAATAGATGCTTCTAGTGGCTCAGAGGCATCTACCAGCCACGTCACTTGCTTGCTTCCACTGTACCCCTTAAAAAGAGAAATTGTAACATTGAATTCCTGATGAGGACAAATTTACTGTCAACTCAGGAGGCTAACATGCTTTCTTGTAGTTGCTGCCAAACTAATATTACCTATTGGTTCTGGCATCAGTAAACTACACTTATTTCATCTACTTTCTGGAATGTCCTCCCCTCCTTCCCTGCTTGGGTACCTCTATTCAAACTTCAAGTACTAGCTTAAATTTCATTTCTTTTGTGAAACCTTTTGTGTCTTTCCAAGATAATATAAATTCCCTATCTCATTTGTGTGCCCGTGACACTTAGATCACAAATATACTACTATCTTAAATATTAATGATAATAATTTTATGTAATAATGCTTTGTGATATTTTTAATGACATGTATATTTTGTGTCCCCAGCACAATGTCTGAAGTACAGTATGTGTATAATAAATTAATAAATTTCAGATTAAATTAAGGGCTTAGGGTAGTGTGTAACAATAGTTATCATTTATTTAACAACTTCTACCAGGCAGCAACTTGACATGATCTCCTTTATACACAGGAATCCTATAAGGTAGGTCTTTCTGTTTCCCATTTTAGGGTTGAGGAAATCGAGGCCTGAGGCTAGGCAATTTACCCAAGGCCATTTGGCTAGTAAAGGGAGAAGATTTGTTCTTTATTTTTATTTTTATTATTGCTTCAGGTTAATTTGAGGGTACAAAGAATTAGGTTACAATGTTTGCATTTGTTAGGTTTGTGTCCCACCCCCAAGAGGTGTGCCATGCACCCTAACATTGTGCCCATTAAGTGGGAGCACACTCGTAGCCCTTCCTCCTCACCTCTCCCCACTTCCTTATTCTCCTTCCCCCCACCTTGAATTGATTTGAGTTTTGCTCTTATGCGGGTGTGTATTAGACCATCTACTGGCTTCACATTAGTATTGAGTACATCGGACTCTCACTTTTCCATTCTTGTGATACTTTACTAAGAAGAATGTGTTCCACTGCCATCCAGGTTCATGCAAAAGATGTAAAGTCTCCACCTTTTTAATGGCTGAATACTATTCCATCTCATGGAGGGGGGGATTTCTAACTAATGTGGATGATGCACATTTATATGGAGGATGGGTGATGGCTGTTACAGGCCAAAGGCAAAAGGGGAAAGAGCACATTTTTTTGTCCCTAACATCATTTTATTTCCTCTTCTTCTTTTTCTCTCCCCTGTTCCTATAATGTGCCTTTTGCACACCTATTAAGGCCTAGTTGGAATAGATGAATCATTGCTTACAGTTGTCATCATCGTCTATCTTTGGTCATAAGATTCTAAACTATTTTCCACTAAGTGGGCAGAATATTCTTCTCCATCACATCGATCTTGGGTTTGGCCATGCTACTTGTTCTGGCCAATGGATTATGGGTTGAAGTGACAGTTGACCTTATTGCTGAGTCTGTAAAGGGCTTTATATGTTGTGTGTGTTTGCTCACTCTTTTTACAGTTCATCATGAGAAGAACTTACCCTGAGTAGTCATAGCTTCATGAAAGGTGAAAGACATGTGGAGGAGATGTGGACTTTACCTCAAGTGCAAAGCTAAGGTGTTCAGCTTATTGGTAGAGTAGACTCAGCAGTGAGAAAAGTAAATATTTGCTTTATTGTAAGCCACTGAGACTTTGTGATTATTATACAGAAAGAACTGACTAATACATTTGGCCTCCAGAAGTGCTCTGTAATCACAGTTGCTATCTCTTCCTTTCCTGTCTAATCAAGCAAAAAGGAAGGAAATTTTCATTTATTTAGTAGACACAAGAGTGTGAACTCCAAAAGGGCGTCCTAGAGCCTGACACATAACAGGCTGAAAAATGAACATGGAAATTTCCAAAATGTTGCAAGTGTCTCTGAACCTCTTCCCAGGGTCTCCTTGCCCACCTCCATTATTGGTTTGGTAACACTCCAGTTCCTTCTTGAAAGTCTGCTAATTCTGGCACCAGGAAGTGTTTCAGGAATACTGACAATGTTGGTGGTTTCTTTTTCTCTCTGCAGAGAGAAAGAATCTTCATAAAGTTGCTTTTCTTCTACTACTGTAGCTCCTGTCATCTCCTACCACCTGACCCCACATTATGCAAAAATACATGCATGTTTAAGTATCACATTTAAATATACCTGTGGCCCCTTCTTCCCTAGAGCTCAGATACCAGTCCACAGTGGGTGGAGGAGATGCCCAGAGCTCCAGCTCCCCAGATAGAGGCCTCTTACCTTGTTCTCCCTATTCCAGCCACAAATCCCTGTCCCCTCCTCCTTTCCATCCTGCCTCTATAATTCTAGGTCATAACCAGCTGTTTGAAATAAAGTCTTATATGTTACCTTATATCTTTTGCTACATGTATGCAACTTTATTGAGTCCTCATAATGATCCATAATGACAGTAATTACTTTTCCTAATATTACAGATAAAATAGTTCAGTTAGTTGAGGTTGGCAGTTAATTTGGAATCTCAGGTCTGTCTGAGTCTATCCAATAGATTTATGATTATTAATTTTTTCTCTAGCAGTTGGACTCTTATTTTTTTCCAAATTAGAACTTAACCTGGAGTCTTTTATTCACAGAATACCATGGGCTGCAAGTGATAAAACCCTGTGTCAAGTTGGCCTAAGAGATGAGAATTAAAAATCTCAGCTAACAGGAAGTCTAGTGGTGGTGCGGGTCAGCGTGGCGTGGCAGGACTCCAGCGGTGGTGCGGGTCAGCGTGGTGTGGCACAGCAGGGCTCCAGTGGTAGTGCGGGTCAGCGTGGTGTTGCAGGGCTCCAGCGGTGGTGCGGGTCAGCGTGGTGTGGCACAGCAGGGCTCCAGCGGTGGTGCGGGTCAGCGTGGTATGGCAGGGCTCCAGTGGTGGTGCGGGTCAGCGTGGTGTGGCACAGCAGGGCTCCAGCGGTGGTGCGGGTCAGCGTGGTGTGGCAGAGCTCTAGCGGTGGTGCGGGTCAGCGTGGTGTGGCGGGGCTCCAGCGGTGGTGTGGGTCAGTGTGGCACAGCAGTGCTCCAGTCATTCCTCTGCTCGGCCCTCTTGGTTCTCTTTTCCTCTGTGATGCTCATGTTCCCAGGCTGAGAGGAGATGGCAGCAGTGGTGCCAGGTGTTCCATGTAGATTGTAAAACCTACAGAGTTGGAATTGAGGTGATCTTATCTGACGAGGGAGGGATGTTTCCTAGAACTTCCTGAGCACACTTCATGTCGTACTGCCTATATTTGGGTCACATGTCAGCTTAAAAAAAAATCACTGGGATGACTGGAATATATGAAGTCTGACTCACTCTGGAGGTAAGGAGAGGGCTCCTTTAGCTACCTGTGTTGGTTAAATTCTATGATTCCCCTATGATTCCTGCCTGTTGGTGAACAGACCTTGTGTAGTCTCCTACACTTAAGTATGGATGGAGTCTGTTACTTGATAGGATAGTCATTTCCTGGGTTAGGTTGTGTTACATGTGTATATAGCAAATTGTGATTATGTTATGTGGCACTCTGTTACATAGTCTCTATCGCAGACTGGAGAGAGATCTGGAGTATGGGAGAGATCAGCACCAGGGAGATTCTAAGCCACTAGCCTGGAGATGGAGGGAGTCCTAGGGCAAAGATCTGAGAGTGGCCTGTGGGAACTGGGAGCAGTTTTGATAGCCAGTGACCACAGGAATTGAGTTCTCCCAACAATCTGAGTGAGAGTGGAAGCAGGAGTCTTTCCCAGAACTTCTTGAATGGACTGTAGTGTGGCTCACACAGATTTGACCCTATGAAAAGGGTTCTTTACCCTAAGCAGAGAACCCGGCTGCACTATGCCTGGTTTTGATACAGAACTGTGAGGTAATAAATGAGTTTTATTTTATGTCATGGTGGTAATTTATTACAAAGCAGTAGAAAACTAGTACGATTGTAAGGAACTGAACCAACAGCCAGAATGGGTTGGAAGAAGGCAGTGTACTTGGCATGGTATCACAGTCCCAGCCAACACCTCGATTTAACCTGTGAGGCTCTGAGCAGAAAACCCAGTTACTCTGTGCCCAGACTTTTAACCTATGGAACCTGCAAGATAGTAACTAGATGTTGTTTTTAGTTACTAAGTTTGTGGAATAAAGCAATATGTAACTAATGCCCCCATGCCTCACCCCCAAGTCACACTGGGGACAGATGGCTGAAGACAAAGTGAAGATTAAGTGTTGAACATAGAACAGATAACAATACCTTATTAGTATAATTGTATTTTCTAAGTTCACAATTGCAATAGTTAATGTTAATAAAGGAAACTCACAGTACTCATTCTAAAGAATATATGAAATTGGGGGTTACGAATGGTGATTACTGCCTCTAATTTATTTTTCTATTTTCTTTACACAGATCAAGACAATCCAGACTCACATATATTTAATAAGAATGTGGTCAATTTAATAATTTTACAGGTTGTAGACATGTATAAGCTTGAAGAAGAAAATAGATCACTGCAGAGCTTCAATCACTGTACCCACTGATACAGTAAAAGAAAGTCTAATTAAACACAAAGAAATGATAGATTTTTTAATACCAGGATTTGTATAAAATCAAAATTGTGTGGTCGCATAATTAAAGCACTCTCTACAGTGTTTCAATTTGATATGACATTTAAATGTACATACTGATTTTATTACAGTTTTAAAATAAGTAAATATATGCATATATTTAAAAATTAAATTTGAATTCAGGCTTTGCGGAACACTGAAACATTTTTGTAGACCCTTAACGTTCTGTGGAAAATGACCTGAAAGCTCTGACTTTGATCCCACGGGTTCATGCTGACAGCTGCTGGTCCTTTAGTATTGTTGACCTCATCTAGCAGAAAGCCAGAATGATTACTTGGCATACAAACAGTCCCTGTTAAGTTGTTGTTAGGCTAAAATCTTGGTGGGAGATCTTGACAGTTCCCAGCCCTGTCAAGTTCAAAAGTTAGACTAATGTTCTCTCCTAGTGAGGAGGCCATGCAGTGATTTTTTGTACCTGCTATTCTGCATGTCTGTGGCCCATGTGGTGTTGGAACACACCTGGAATGAAGCAGACACCTTTGACCTTGGGCTGGGAAGTGGATCTGGCCTGGCCATACAGTGCAACTGGAAGTGACTTGGACTTCTAGACCCCAGTGACTGAAAGATGCAAGCAACTTGAAGCTTGAGGAATGAAGTATGAATAGTTATATTAAGTGGGCTAAATTCCTTGCATTAGGAATATTTTATAATAATAGAAGAGTTATGAAAGGGTTTTCAGGAAAATATAACAATTATAAACATAGATGCATCTATAGCAGCATCCCAAAATACATGAAGCAAAGATGCACAGATTTGTAAAGAGAAATAGACATTTCAACAATAATAATTGAAGACTTTAATACCTCACTGGAAATAATCAATGGAACAATCAGAAAGAAAAGCAATAATTTTTAGAAGATGTAGATACCAACCAAAGATTCTCAAACTTCTATTCCAAGTTTGATTTAAACTAGCTCAGCTTCCTCATCTGTCCACTTAATAATGTTGACTTCTAAGCTTGTTAACTTAGGGCTCACAGATTCCTTGAAGCCGATATTTGGCTTTTAAGGGCTTAATAATCCCATCAAATAATGTGCAGAGTATTCTGTGAGTGAATGTATTCAGCGAAGGTGTGTTCATGGTTTTCCATCAGTCAGTTAACATAGAGTGGGTAAGTGTTGGGGTGACAGCTGTGAATAAGACAGAGCCACATAGAGCTTATATTCCACTGTAGATGGGGTAAGGTGGGATAGTCAGGCCGAAAAATAAGTAACTTTAGATTATTTTAAATAGATGCATGCTCTAAAGGAAATAAAAGAGTAATATGATGAGCTAATCTTTGAGGCCCATTAATTTAGCTGGAGTAGCCAAGGAAGTTTTCTCTATTTTTTAAAAGGTGACAAGGAAGACTTCTCTTAGGAGGTGACATTAGAGAAGGAAGGTTTTAGTGTCTTGAGATGAGAACAAATATGCTATGTTCAAGGGGCTGAATGAAGCCCAGGGTGACTGGGATACCATAGCTGAGTGAGAACATGGAGAGAGATGATTTTACAGTAGGCAAGGGCCAGATCAAGGAGGGCCTTGCAGGCCATGTTCCAGGATTTGGATTATGGTAAACTGATAGTAAACCTTTTGAGGGTTTTAAGCAGGGATTTATATTGACTATTGTGTGGAGAATGGGACACCAGCTAGGAAGTAATTTCCAAGGCCCCAGTGGGAGATGGTGGTGGCTTAGATGAGGAGAGGGAGAGAAAAGACTCCCTCATCATAGTTTGAATGTCATTAGAATGTGAATTAGCACACCTGTTTATGTCTTTAGTTATTTCTTCATTGGGTCTATAAATGGTAGTTTAGAAACAAGCAATGTTGATGATAAGAACAAATGAGCTTATAGGTAGGAGTCCAAGTAGGGTTTAAATCAACACTGAAGTAAGCAAATGAAAAAAGACAAATAGTATTAACTGCTATAACAAACAAAACCCAAGTTTTGGTGCCTTACTACACTGAAAGTTTATTTCTCATTCATGTTCTCCTCCAAATGCTAACTGAGGAGGAGGCATCTTCTTTGTTTTTCTCAGTCATCTCAGAATTCTAAGCTTCTTCAAGGAAAGAGAGAGTGTGGAAGACCACATGGGAGGTTTTAGGAGCTGGGCCTCTGAGTGACTCCTATCAGTTCTGTGCCACATTCCATTAGTTAGAATCCAGTCACACGGACACACCTAACTGCAGCAGTGTGAGAGAACTAGGATATGGGTAAGTATGAATCATCTCAGCTACGGTCACTTGAAAATCTCGCTCCTGCCTTGTTCCATTTGCTTGTGGCTGGACTGCTCAAGATGAAGCTAGGATGTTTCATTACTCTCTTAAGCATCTCACCTGTGGCCATTTCTTTTTCTCTTTTTGCTTTTCTTTTGTATTGTTGTTCACCTGCATCAAAACACTGTCCTTCCATTTCTAGCAGTTGGATCTGTACACAGAGTGGCCATAAAGTTTGTGTGCAATTTAAATAGTTGTAACACAAACTTTATAGCCAGCTTACTAACTAGGCACAGTTGGTATTTCCTCTATGCAATCATATCTCCTAAAGGTACAGCCACACTTCTTCCCTGAGATCAACTTTGTATAACCAAGGCACGGTACAGAAATCTATGAAATACATGTTATTATTGTCAGTGCTACAGATAGGTAAACTGAGGCACAGAGCAGTTAAAAAGTGTTAGAAAAATTATGGATTTTCAGGGTCCTTAACTCAGATATCTTTTAGGGAATTTGGAGAATTTCTCTGGTATGATTTTTTTATTACAATTTTTTGGAGAAAGTTTTTATTTACTTTTGTATATTAAAGATTTAATAACAAATTATATTTGCCTTATATCATTTTCTGCTTAGTTTCACAGGAAGAATAATGTAAATGCTTTTTGGCTACATGGACATAATTCCTTCTAAGTACTCAAGATGCTTCCTGTTAGTTTCTCTGGTGATGCTCATAATGCTGATTATATTGTTTCCAAGGAAGTGATGGGCTGAATAAACATGATTCTTGGCTGTAGGTCCATTGTCCTATTTGCATGATGCTTCGAAATGCTTACATAAAGTCATTGCTTCACAAGAACATCTTGCTTGTGTTAGAAAAATTATACTCTGCTGAAAAAACAGCTCATGACTCATGTACAAAAGGATCATTTGTAAGTCTTCTGGACAAGGTGCTGGTTTTCAACTTGCATTTATTTGGCACTGTTTAATTTAGGTGAGAAGGCTCTGTGAAGTGGCTCTTTAAAAACCATCACTGAGTTTAGTCAGTAACACAATCCGGCACTTGTCAAATCCATTTACTACTATTTACACACGTGATATCTTAAAGAGGGCTGGAAAATTATTAGTAGGCTATTCACTTTCAAATTGTTCAAAAATGAGGTGCTAAAACAGAAATTGGTTCTTTTGCAGTTTTATATTTCCTCCTAAATCTTGGCTGATGCCCTCTGCTCTTGGACAATGTGGGAAATGTTCTCAGAGGTGGTTATGAGCTTCTGTCAAGGGTCATAAAAAGGCAGCCTAGCCCACAACGCTCTGTAAGACCCGAGGATTTACAGTGTTTTACAGATTTTCAATGTGAAGACCTTTAGACAGGGCATTTCTGCTTCAGTTTCCCCTGATCCTCATTGCCTTGTTTTTTATGACCCAGCTCATGCTTTCATATGATGGACTTGGCCTTGAAGAGCATCTAGAGGTAATATTCAGTTTCTAGAAGATGTCTAACTTACCCTTTTTCAAAAATTGAGTGCCTTTTTGGCCAGCTCACCAACTGGGCATATTTTGCAATTTCCCAGTACTCTACCACGTCCAATAAAGACCTAATCATATTTTTTTTCCTGAGTCCAGTATGTAAAGCAAAGCACTCTGCAGGATTGATGATTAGCTGCTGGACTTAGAGCCTATTAACAGCAAGCAGGAGTTGGGCTGCAAGTGTGGGCTAAGGGTTTAGGACCTGTGGTGTGCTTGGCCATGGACACTATTCAAAGTATTTATGTAACTTCTAATTCGATGCATGGATTTCTAATAACTGTGTACCTGAGGGGAGAATTCAAGGTTAAGATGCTGTCAGTTATTTACTTTGTAATGCTTACCAGACTTCCTTATCACTCTAATTTTCATATAAGCTCCCACATACTTCTCCAAAGTACTCTAAGATATTCTAATCCTATGTTGTCCAACATGGTAGCCAGTGACCACACGCAGCTAATGAACACTTGACCCTGGGCTAGTTCAAATTGAAAAGTTATGTAAATGCAGAATACACACCAGATTTCAAAGACTTAATATGAAAATTAGAGCATGAGATTTCTTCTTAGTATTTTTAATATTGGTTGCATATTGAAATGACAATATTTTGGACATATCGGGTTAAAAATATATTATTAAAATTCATCTACCTGTTTGTTTCTTTTTCTGAAGTGGAAAAAGGACTAGAGTGCAGTGACACGATCATAGACCATTAACAGTCTTGAACTCCTGGGCTCAAACAACCCTACGTCAGCTTGCCTGAGTAACTGGGACTATAGGTACGTGCCATACCTGATAATAATTTAAAAAATTTCTTTTATAGATGGAGTCTTGCTACATTTTCCAGGCTGGTCTTGAACTCCTGGCCTCACATGAGCCACCTGCCTCAGCCTCGGAAGTTACTGGGGTTATGGGTGTGATTCTCTTTTTAATATGGTTATTAGAAAAGTTAAAATTACACATGTGACTTGTGTTTGTGACTTGCATTATGTTTATATTGCTCAGCATCTAAACAATGAGCAAAGACTATTTATGACTCTAATAAACAGGTCCTTAATGTTTAGCATAAATCACAATGGACAAATATTTATTCTTACTGGTCTTGGTAGGATAAGTGTATTTGTCATAGAGAAATCATAATTAAAATGCCAATAAATCCTCATTGAGAACAGTTATTTCTTGTTTGAGCTCGCTCATTCATCTTCCAGCATGTGCACTTAAAAAGAATCACCCAAAATAGACTTAGGTTTTGCATGTTCTGGGATCTGAAATAGTCTCATTGCTTTTAGTAGATTATAGTCGAGAAGCAGTAGGCACATGGTTTGTTTTGACAGCTAGGAATGCAAGAGACATTATAGTTTAGATTTAACATTCCATCTGCTGTGTTTTGCAAGTAGAAGAGCTAAGTCTCCGTGAAGAGGGACTTGAGGGATTGGAGTGGTGCTGGTTCTGTATTATCCTATGACTTCCTTTTTATTTTTAACTCATGAGCTAAAGACATAACAAACAATATCACTGAGCATTAGCAACCTTGCCAAGTATAACAGATGAACACACTTCTACTAAGTATCACTCAGTCTTAGTCAGTCCGATTGCTCACTGCTCTGCCTCAACTTCTAGGGGAAGGCACCTCTTTAAAGACATAGGTTCTGAAAAAAATATCAAGGCAATAGATTCTACTTTGGGTTCACAATGGCCTACTTCCTATGGATCACTACAACAAATCAAAAGCAAAAGCCTGCTTCTTTGGATCAAACTGAATTAATTTCTGATTGTCAGATGTCTGTGGCATTCATAGGAGAAAGGAGCTCAAAGTAGGGACTCAAAGGATTTATTTCTCTTTTTGACATTTAAGCAAACTAATAACTTCCAAGTTCAGGCATCTGGTAACAATTTGCTGACTGGATGGCTGGGGTTATAACAACTATTTTTGTATGCGTAACCTAACTATGTTTAAACACCTTAAATGAACTAGGCATTGTGGCACAGACTATTAGCTGTGGGACAGAATTTGTTCTTTCATTCATTTGATAGAGTTGTATCTTGTTGGCTGGAGATTAAGTTTTCCCAACCCCCTTGAAGTTATGTGTAGCCACATGGTTAATTTCTCTTCAGTACAATGCAGGAGGACATGCGGTGATCTAAGCCTTTTAGTTGGTAGATGTGCCTTACACGTGTGCTCTTCTTTCTCCAGTGTGCTGGAGAGGCAATGGTGACATTGACCTTGTATGTTATAAATGTTGAGTCCCTATTAGTCTGTGTCCCTGAATGACCATGTGGAGGAGAGACACTGCTACCTGGGCTGTCTGTGAGAGAGGAATAAACCTCTATGTATTCGAGCTGTTGCATTTTGGGTTTATTAGTCTATTCTAATATAAACTATATTAACTGTTACATTAGTAATTGATTCAAAAATAAGGAAATATCACAAACCACAAGTGTGCTTAAGGTAATTTTCTTTTCTCTCAGAGAACATTTTAATCTGTGACAGTCATAATCTGATTTCTCTTGCATTTCATTTATGGTGGCTGCAGATAATCGTAGAAGTAGGGGATGTCTGAGCCAGAAACGGGTCATCTGGTCCCAATCCCTTCCCAATCCCACATTCTGCAGATAAGGAAATAACCTATGACTTATCTGTCTGCTGTTACATGGCCAAGGAGTTGCAGGAGTTAGATCAGAATTCAAGTTATTCAAGTTTTTTGTTTCTTATTCCAATGTCTTTCCAGTCTATCTAAAAGGTGGATGTGATTTTCGTCAAACATAGCAACTCTGGCTGGTCGTGCCTGTCCAGACGATTGTTTTCAAGAGTATGAAGTCACTTTCTGGCCCATGGGACAGGAAATGGAGAGTGGAGAGAATTACGCATTCATTCACCAAACCTATATTACCTCATGCAACCTCACACCAAAATATGTTCTATGATATATCTTGATAGTATCACAAAAGTGCTAGTTTTATTTGTCTTTTGAATAGTGACAGTCTCAAGTGAAAATTCTGATAGCCATCACTAACAGAATTAGCATTCCATTACAATAAAACAAAGCATCAGACTTGGAATCTGGAAATCTGGGCTTTAGCCTTAGTTTTTGACTAACTTGATCATGGGCAGGACACTTAACAGATCTAAACTTCAACTTGCTCACCTGTAAGATAGTGTTGTGAAGCAAGATTCTATTCTAAGTTCAAATTTTTGTTATTCTATGAGAATATTTTATCAATAGCATGTAGTAAATATAGTTTACTGCTCTCATAAATCTATATCTATCATCTTTCTCTCTCTTATCTGTCTACATCTGTCCATCATACAGTTTAAGAGAAGTATTTCATTAAAGTCGCTTAAAATAATTGTGTTAATATTGTAACTAATTATCATAAGGATACATATTTATATGGAGCTTTCATTCTTATTTTCACATTTGATCTCTACAACCACTCTGTGAGGTTGGCAAAGCAAGGGTAATTTTCCATAGTTGGCTTAGATCCTTGCTGTAATATGGAATAGCATGGAAAAAGGTTCTATTTACAGGTAATAAAACTGAGGCTAGCCCCTAAGTCTCTTAATAAGTAAATTGAAGAAACTGGAACTAGATTTCAGACCTGATGTAGATTTTCTCTAGATCACACTTCTTCTAGAATCCTTTTGAATTAGAAACAGTTGTACTTTACTTTGATAAATTATTACGGAGATTACAGTTGTGTCTCCAGGGTGAGTCAGGTTCCAGACTTTTTGGTTTTATTTAGTGCATTTTGTTGACATCTGTCATGGAAATCAATGCTCTCTCTCCTGGTTGCTTGCAGGTGGAGTTGTACACTCTGCCACACCTTATCAGAGGTTTCTCTTGGCTCTAGTTCTTTGCTTGTTCATTCTTGGCTCCTCTGAGTCATGGTGGATCTGTGCCACAGCTTTTCAACCTTGTATCAGCCTGAAACTTGGATAGGAAACAACTCAGAGTGGTCTGTCAGTGAGACCAAGATGCTCCAGAAAAGAGCATGGAGGATGTTAACATCTGTACTGAATCAAAGATAGTGGTTACCAGAATGCACCCCATGTGCTTCCCATGTTTCTTCCTGGGTTATGCTTTCATCAGGCAGCATTTCATGGTTGAGCTGTTTGATTATGTGGTGAGCTTCACACAACTGGTGCTTTCCACTATTGGAAAACCTTCAGACTGCTTTATAAGGTGGTTATGGGTGGACTATCTCTCAGGGCAAATGGTTTGGAAAATTACTTTGAGGATTCTATCATCTTCCACTCACAGGGAAGTATCTGGTTTATTTGATATTTCTCATGACGTTCTGTTAGATCAGGACGTGGATCAGGACGTTAGATCAGGACGAGGAATGTGGGCCAGTGTGAGGGCAGTTGGGTGATTTCTTTCCTGGTTAAGGAAATGTTACTGAATGGATCATCCAGTTTGCTAGGGGTAGTCTAGCTTGAGCCCTGTTTTGCTAACTATTATAATTAAAATTTTAAATGAAAGATACAGTTTGCTTAACAAACCTTGGATGTCACAAAATTTAGAAACATGGGTAATGTTTAACAGGCTGTTGCATTAGAAACATTAATAGTCTGTATCAGTCACCTGTAACTAATTAGGTATAATTCCTGAACTTAGGTATAAAAACTAAAATCCTTTGTGAATGCTCAAAAAGTGGAAGACTTAGTTTAGCAGCACTTTATGTGCAAAATATTTCAGTTGATTACAAGCTGAATGAGAGCCAACAATATGCACACAGCTGTCGGGGAGGCTAATGCAGTCTGACGGGAGTGTTGGAATATTATGTTTGGATTCATAAAAGATGATGGCTTCATTGTAAATGTGCACTGGTCAGAACTCATCAGGAATATTGTGTTTCATTTTCGATGCCATAAGTTAAGTGGGTATTGTTAAATGAAGGAGATTGTATACGAAAGAAATCAGAACAGTTCAAAGAACTGGGGATGTTTAACCTCACAAGGGTAGTGATGGTGAAATGTGGTAACCAGGGTGACGGTCTGTTGGGTTTCACCTGGGTCATTCTCTGCTCATGCCTATTTCTTAGTGCATCATCTGGCTTATCGTTTGTCCCAAGTGTGTTATTTTTTACTTTTTTAGAAAGAAATTTATTTTTGAAAATGCCTCTGGATTATACTTTTAATAATTAAATCTTCCTCTTTATTAAAACCCAATGTTGAATTATTAATTGTAATTGTAAAAATTATAATATTTTAATTACTTTAGTGGCATATTTTTGCTTTCAAACTCACCCACATTTTGGATAGTAAATTACAGTCCATACGCATCTAATAACTTTATTCCTATTTGGAGGGCTCTCTTTTTGAGAGATTTACTTTTGTGTGAAGAGTACTTTCATGTAGGTCACAGGAGAGGACTTTGATCAATGGGTGGACATCATAGAAAGTTTAGTTTCAGCTCAGTAAAGCTCTACCAAGTGGTAGGATCTCAACTCTGGGAAAGTTCAAGGGAAGCCTGATAGCCCCTTGTATTCCAGGGATTTTAAAAATACCTGATTATGGAAAACTTTCAAATCTACACAAAATTTGAGAAAATGGCATAATGTCAGAAATGTTTAGAAGATAAGTTTTTTTGTGTCATAACACAAATGAACTCCAGTCCTCTAAAGAGTCATCTCTGTTAGAGGATAAAGGAATATTGACCAAGATGAGGATATATGCTTTACAGGTTATATCACAGTCCACAGGGTACTAATATCAATTTTGCTGATAGCTAGACTCAGAGGCTCCCAGTGTCACTCTAGCTTTTTTCTTCTTTTTGGCTTTCTTGATGTACAGTCTCACGCATAAATGGGAGTTACCGTTTTATTCTGGTCTTTTCAGTTTTTCCCTAGTGGAGGGTTTTGATGTAAATGTGACCTGTCACTGTCTCATCTGGCCCCAACCCAAATGAGCAACCAAGCTTCTAACTCACATTGCCCAGCCTGTGGCAGGTGCGTATTACTACACGTGTTGACTGAAAGAATGGATCATTGGCATGCTGCTGTCTACCATCCCTGGAACAAGAAAAGCCTAGCATGATTTTCTCTCAACTAAAAAATGGAGTTTCGAAGTAGTAATTTTAAGTTGTTCTGCCCATGGATCATTGAATAAACTGGAGCATAAGAGAACTCTTGGCATTTGATGCTATTCTTGGGGGATAGCTTCTGGATTCTTTACTTATTAAACAAACTCTAATAATTAGAAACTAGACATAATCTGTTCCCACAACCTGTTATATAAGGTTCAAGTCCAAGTTCCCTTCTGTCCTAGCATCAGAATGGGTGCTAGATTTTGTATAACAGTTTTGGTATCTATTGAGATAAATTTATGTTTTTTCTTTTTTTAGTTTAGTAATGTGATAATTTATATTGATTGATTTTCTAATTTTAAACCAACTTTGAATTCTTAGATGAAATCATATTTTGTCATGATGTATTATCCTTTCTGTAGTTTCAATTTAATTTGCTAAAATTTTGTTTAAAATGTTCACTTTCATGTTCATAAGGGATATTGGGCTATAGTTTTCTTTTTTTAATAATGCCTTTGTTTGATACGAAGTTAATGCTGGCCTCATGGAATATGTCAGGAAACATCCTTGCCTTTTCAGTTTTCTAAAAAAATCTTTGGGCGGCACCTGTGGTTCAAAAGGATAGGGCGCTGGCCCCATATGCCAGAGGTGGTGGGTTCGAACCCAGCCTCGGCCAAAAACTGCAAAAAAAAAATCTTTGTAGAATTGGTATTTCTTTTTTAAACATTTTATAGAATTCTCTAGTGAAGTCTTGTGAGCCTGTAAATTTTTTGCAAGGATGTTTTAACCTATGAACTCAATTTTGTTAATAAATATAATGCTTTCAACTTATCAATTTCTCCTTGAGTATAGGTTGGTGAAATTTCTCTGTCTCTTCAGTGTTGCTGAATTTATTTGCATAAAGTTGTATGTAATATTACCTTATTACCTTTTTATTGTCTGTAAACTTTATGGTGATGTAACCTCTCTCATTGCTGATATTAGTAATTTATGTTTTCTATCCTTTTTCATATCTGTCTAGAAGTTTGTTAAATTACTTAATCTTGTCAAATAATTGACTATCAGTTTTATTGATTTTTTCTCTTTTGTTTTCCCCGTTTTATTTCATTGATTTCTACTTTGATCATTATTTTTTCCCTTTGTTATATTTACTATATATTTAGTTTGTTCCTTTTTTGCTAATTTCTTAAAGCAGAAGCTTTGATTGTGAGTTTGAGACTTTTTTCTATTATAGGCAGTTGTTGCTATAAATTTGTCTTTTTAGGTATTATATAAGCAGTATTATAGGTATTATATTACTAATTGTTTCAGTATTATTAATATTATTTTTTATTAGTATTATTAGGTATTATATTACTAATTTTCTCATTCCAATTCAGTTTTAATCTGTCATCAGACTATTTGTTTTCTATTTGTCTTCATTTTTCCTTGTTCCTCCTTTTGAATTAATTGTATTAATTCTGCCTTCTTTTGAATTAATTTAAGGTATTTTTATGGTTCCATTTTACCTTCCTTGATGCCTTCTTAATGTAACTCTTGTTTTAATAGTTTTTTTTAGAGTTTATAGTATATATCTATAGCTCATTACAATCTGCCTTCAAGTGATATAGGTATACCATGGAATACTATTCAGACATTAAAAAAGATGGAGACTTTACATCTTTTACATTTACCTGGATGGAGTTGATATACATTCTTCTTAGTAAAGTATTGCAAGAATGGAAAAATAAATATCTAATGTATTCCATACTGGTATGAAATCAATATATAAACAATTACATGCTCATAAGAACAATAGAACACTAATAAATTCCAGTTTGGGGATAGAAGGGAGAGGGGAGGGGAGAAGGATGTTTGTCAGAAGGAGGGAGGCATGAGGCGGGATCTCACGTAATGTGCACATTGTGAGGGTGTGTGACACGCCCCCTGGGTGACGGGCTGTTATACAAAGGGAACTTAACCCTGGAAGTGAGAACAATGTAAACTAAAAACTTGTACCCTCATATTAATTTGAAAAAAAAAATAGTCAAAAAAAACAAATAAAAAAAGATTTTCTTTTCATTAGGTTTTGATCTAATATGCTGTTGTTTACCCCCATGTAACTTTCGTCATGTTCCTTGTGCTTGAGGTTTGATGTCCTTCTTAGATCTTTGAATATGTAGCTTTCATTAAATTTGGGAATTTCTTGCCATTATGCCTCCAAATATATTTTTCTGTCTTCTCTCTCTCTCTTCTCCTGTCAGGACACTGATTGCATGTTTATGAGGCCATTTGAAATTGCCCCAGAGCTGTTTCTTTCTGTCCTGAATTGTCCTTTTTCTCTGGGTTTCATTTTCACAGTATCTGTTGCTCTGTCTTTAAGTTCACTGATCTCTTCAGCAGTGTAATTTTGTGCTGTAGTTTACACTGTTGCCTCTGTCCTTATAGTGATTCCATTATTTTTCCAGCCAAGGAACTTCCCTTGCTTCTATTTCCCCAAACACCAGTAATACGTTGCCATAAACCAGTTTTTGAACTCTGGGCAACTGTAGGGGATGATCTCATGATTCGGCAAGAAAATTGAAGTTGAATAGTGGCACGACTATCTTTTGGCTTCTTTCATCACTGTGCCAATAGGGAGATTTTCCCTGGGCACATTTTTTCCTAGTTCTCCTTCCTTGTACCAAGACATTATGTTCCTCAGGGCCCCTTTCTTTCTGAGATTTTTGCTCTCTTGTCTTTGGCTTCCTCTAACCTCTGCAGATCCAGAGAAACTGCTACTAAAATTCTCTGAATAAATCTGTTGACTCTGGGTCCCTCCATAGGGGAGATATTAGCATTTAACAACCAGATAGAAGCAATACCAGAGATTTCACACTGAGCCAGTATTGTTAGTTGGAGGCTGTTTAATTTTCAGTTCTTGATACATTTTGAAATCACGTGAACCTGAATAAGTTATACTCTCTTTTATTTTAGTTTCATCTGTAAAATGGGATAAAATATTTACCCAAGGAATGTAGTGTAAATCAGGTTACGTGTGGAAATGCTGGGCAAACTACAAAATGTAAATAACTATTCTTTAAAAAAATTATAAGATTACTTGACTTTTTATTGTTCTTGTTGTAAGTCTTTTTACTTTAAAAGAACATACTTAATCATTCTTAAATTGTACTGGATTTCAGTAATTTGCAAAAGGTTATTAAAATGGAGGGCTCCATCAGGAGTATTAAAACTTGAGAATTTAGTTCTCCAAGTTTCAATAGCTTTCTGTTATTCATGTAAGTGTATTTACTTTTAGTTTGAGTCATTCTTTTGAGTGACCTTAGGGAATAAGTAATTATGATTGATTTCCCAGCAATAAAGATTTTACTGACTGATTCTTATTGAAAAGGTCAACTTTTATAGGGAAACTGAAAATGAAAATAGAGGACTTATCCCCTGACCTGGGGCTGTTAGAATTGATAAATTTTAAAATCTCGGACAAATCCACAAACATTTCACAGTGAAATGTGCATAGCCCCTACCTTGGAGTTATTTTAAACTTTGCCTTACTATTTTGTTTGTTAGTTTTGCAAATCCATTTGTGTCAATATTACTTCCTGATTTTTCTTTAGACATCAAAAATCTACATTCATGCAAAAATAGGAAGTTCCCAGAATTTTTCTAATTTCAGAAGAGAGATATTTCTGTGATCTTCTGCAACAATTCTGGGAAGTGTTGTTGGTTTTGTAAAACTATTTTTCTTTAAGAGTGTGAGAAGGTGAATGCATAAACTTGAAGTCAGTTTCTACTCAAATCCTTTTATGGTCATTCTTCTAGGGGGTGATTCTACCCATTTGGGCTCCATTACCAAAAGTCTGTGTTGCAAATGGGTGAAAATTTTAAAATAATTGCTAGATCAATAGGTTTATTATATTAAAACCTGTTTGTCTTACATTGTGCTTAAAAAGGGAAAGTCTTAATAACAGCTTATATAATTTTATAACTTGTATCAAACCAATAATGTGTCGTTACTTCCTTGTGGGATATGTATGCACTGATCAGTATTTAGTATGCATTTGAAGTAATGGTCTATAATTAAACATCTGCAAAAGGGAAATATAACTTTAACAAGTGGGCCCAGCTTGCACTTAGTACTTGAGTAAATAAAATCACAAGGAAATCTATGAGCAATTTAGTTCATAAATTTGGTTAATAAAGGATGCATTCATGACCTCAAAATGCTTTCAAAGTTACTGTCATAAACCAAAAGTGGTGACGATGAAGTAATAGGCCTCCTGCAAATATGGCAGAACTTGAAGTGAGTCTGGTCCTCCTTAAGTATTCACCCTGGGAGACCCTACAGTAATTGTGATAGCAGTTTTGCTCCTTAGTATATATGTATATATTTTTTAATTTAATTTATTTTTTTTGGAGACAGAGTCTTACTATGTTGCCCCCTCGATAGAGTGCTGTGGCATCACAGCTCAAGCAACCTCAAACTCTTGGGCTTAAGTGATTCTCTTGCCTCAGCCTCCCAAGTAACTGGGACAACAGGTGCCCACCACAACACCTGGCTAGTTTTTGGTTGCAGTTGTCATGGTTCTTTAGCAGTATGTGGCTGGCGCCTACTCCTTGAGCTATGGACGCCGAGCCTGCTCCTCAGTATATTTTTTGAGGCACTGTCTTTTGAACATTTGCTCCCATAAAATTTCCCTCCCCTTAGTTTTGAAACAATCTCCAGAGGTGGCAAAGCTTTACCCTCTGCAGGTGGATTTGTCCTTTGGAATGAGCCTGCTATTAATCAGAACCAGTTTCACTGGCTTATGATCCCTTTGAGGGCCTGTGTCTTGTCTTCTAATGATTTATCTTTTACTTAGTATCCCTGCAATAGTGCTCGGAAAATTGTGGGCCCTCTACACAGGGTGGTAAAACTGTTAGCAACATAGATTTGACAACAAAGTCACAGATTTGATTGACTTCACTATGGGCCCTATGTGACCATGCAGTGAGGTGATTTGGAAGGAGATGGACTTATGTGCAAATACTAGTGGCTTCACTTGGAGCCTGAAACTCAGTTTTTCTTATCTGGAACGTGGGGCCAACAATACCTACTTCAGCTGAAAGACTGCGAAGTGGCTTGTTTAGTGCACGGCACATTCTAAGAGCTCAGTGATTGTTTGGTAGTTATGGTCACTTGCTCTGATGATAGTTCTTGAAAAAGAGTTACAAAATATTCTGGACCAAAACTATACCATAGGCACAATTGCCCTAAATGAGATACAAAGGGGAGATTACTTTTTATGTGTGTTATTTTGAAATCAGTTTCATTAAACTTGCCTATTGTACAGCCTTCTACATAACTTTTCCTTATTAAAAGTAGCGTCTGTTTGTTTGACTGTATTTTGGAATCAGTTTGTTAAAAAATCAGCTTTCTTCTCTTTTAGCAACAACATCAGAGGCCCTTTAAGATTTATTTTTAGTCTTCTATAAGCAAGCAGTGTACACCTCCAGTTTAGGAAAGGATATTCAGTTGAATTTCTGAGAATTTCTTACTCTAATGTACACTATGACAAGGTCTGTGGTTTATTATGACTAATTGGAGTTTGTTGGCTAACTATCTATTTTTCTCTGTCATCTTACCATTTCCTACAAATGCTGTTGTGTGCAAAATATGACCAAAGTATTTTTAGAAATGTTGCCATGCTCTGGATTGGTGAGTGCTGTTGCCAGCCTTATCTGGCTTCTGTTCCTCCATCATAAGTGATTTGTGGATTGGGTTTTGTAGTCACTAATTGATACATTTTCTCATTGCTGTTCTGTTTAGTCTTCTAAGTGTCAGAAACGTTGTACTCATGAAACACTGGTAGGCCACAGAATTAGGACAAAAGGGTGAAAGTAACAAGCGGGACAAGGTGGAGAAGAGACTCTGAGCTTTACTAGCTTTGGTTAGTAAGAATCTACAAACAGCTGATGAAAAGTTTTAGGAGAAATAATATACGGTTAATTCGATCTTGAAAAAGGGTTCTAGAGGTAAGGTCAAAATTGAGGAGCTGCGTATAGAGGGAAATGAGAAGGAGGAGACGTGGCCATAGATCTTAGAAGCAGGCTGATGCAGTGCAGCGTGCCAGGGAGACTCTTGATAAATGGGACTCGCATGCCAGACATACTCCCAGAGGCTTATCAAAGCCTTATTATTCCTTCTACAGCAATTCCCTTCTATAGGAGAAGGCATTTCAGAACACAAATGAGCAAGAGATACATTTTTATGCAGACAGCCCCTTCTTATATATCAAAGGGAATCATCATTCAAAGGGAATCAGTAAGCTTCACAGGTTACTTCTAACCAATGATTTGTGACAGTCTCAGAAGGGTAGCAGTATCGTGGATGACACCTGCTGATATGAGGTTAGCCATGTCAGTACACTCAGAACAGCTTGGCTAAGGAATAGCTCTTTTCCTTAACAGCTGTGTGCGGTTTAAAAAGATCTCTTAAACTCTTTGGGTCATAGTTTTTTTACAAGTTTTTTTTTATCATTTTTATTATCTTCTATTATTTATTTTTTACATAGTTTTTAAATTATCTTTGACTATTTTATAGAATCTTAGGTAAAATGGTAAAATAATGTATGTGAAGGACTTTACAGACTCTAACAGAAAGACAGTAAAATCAGGGAACTTGTCCAAAGGGGACCAAAAAAAAAAAAAAAAAAAATCCTTGCAGGACTCTGCATTATCCTGTTTGTCCAAAATTGCCAGGTATTTACTGACTCTTCAGAATTCTTTGTACTATAAAATATTGCCTTAGATGCATTCCTATCTGTAATAAGAAGAAGTCTCCTGAATTGACTCTGAACACATTTTCCCCTTTCTCCCTCATTACTTTCTAAATATAAATCTTTCTATTATCATTCTTCTTACAATATGACCATTAAAGCAAAGGAAGAAGCCCAAACACATATTTAATTTGTTTTGAGAATAAAAACTGCTGGAGTGAGGGGAAAGCACTGTGATACATATTTATTTCTGACTTAGACAGAAATATTACATGAGAAATAGAAGAGTGTCAAACTGCTCTTTGCCTTATAGAATTAAGGTCTGTATTGCAAAACAAAGCCAAACGAAACACCCTAGTGCTTGGTGAAAAGGACATTAGCTGTGTGTAGTGGTACCGTGTTTCCCCGGAAACAAGACATTGTCTCATATTTATTTTTTCTCAAGAAGACCCACTAGGGCTTATTTTCAGGGAATGTCTTCTTCCTGTGCTGAAATGCTTGGCTTGGCTATGCAGATACACTGCATAGCCACCCCCATCATTAGGTCTTATTGTCGAGGTAGGGCTTATATTTAACAAATGCATAGAAATCCTGCTTGGGCTTATTTTTTTGGGCAGGTCTTATTTTTGGGGAAACACAGTATTATTAAATAGACCCAGTTGTGGGTGCTGGACCATGCTGGCCAAACTCTCTAGATAAAACAGAAGGGTTTATTCTCCCAGCAGCTGGGAAGGTTGTCTGTGGAGAGGTCTCTTCAGCCCTCTTTGAGAATCGCCCCATTGAAGAGAGCCACCTTGCCCAAGGGTGCTTCGTCCTCTGGGCAGCCCACATTCAATGATTGATCAATTCATGGGTATGGGAGTGTGGTTCCTTATAGGATGAACAGGGCTATCCCAGCCTCAGAGCTCCTCGGGGTATCAGGGTTTCATCACACCTACAGTGCTGCCTAACGTCTTCCACTGCCCAGTCTCCCTTCCTTCCCTCTCTGCAAAGTATTGCTCCTGAGACCACTTCTAATAAACATTTTGCACTAAAACCTTAAATCCAACATGTTCCGGAGGCTCTGACTTCTTGAATTTTTCTGAAAGTTCTTAAGCAATCAAACTTAGGTTTTTTTTTTTTTAATTAAATCATAGCTTAATGTAATCATGGGGTACAGTGTGGTGTTTTCACATACATTTTGAAATACTCTCATCAAACTGGTTAACATGGCCTTCATGTCATTTTCTCAGTTATTGAGTTAAGACATTCATACTCTGCTTTTAGAAAGATTCACTTGTACCCTTATAGGATAAACCATAGAGGTGACCCCACCAATCACCCTCCCTCCCCCAATTTCATCCCCCCCCAACTTAGTTTTTGATTAAAACTGTTACACAGTTTTCCTGGAAGAGGAAGTTGGTATCATCCAGATTAGGTACCATGTTTTCAGAGGGTCATACCTAGGTTAAAACCAAGAGGCAGGTATGAATTAACTAACATTTCATAGACTTGTCACCATTCTCACAAAATTGACTCATTAAAAATGTGTGATTTTTTTTCTTTTTGGTCTTATTATGGAGGAAAAAGTACAAAAATTCTTACAAATTTCTTTGCAGTTAATTCATTTAGGAAGTAGTTATTGAGTACTAGGGTGGAGATAGTGAGCAAGATCTTCAATGTGGTTGCTATCTTTATCTTGTAAAGGGGATGATGCATGTACTTATTAGATAATTAACAAAACAGAGTAAGACAAAAGAAAGAGCTGCAGGAATTGAAAAATAGAAGAAAGGACTTTGAATGAGGATGGTTAGGAAAGATTTCAAAGATTATCTGGAATATTGGTAGATCCTAGCAAAGTAATAGAGTTGGCCCGTGAGAGGAGGGCCAAGCAAAGGGAAGAACAGGAACAAGGAACAAGGTATAGACAGGAGGAGAGACAGGATATGTTGGAGGATATTGGTTTAGCTGAAGTATTTGACTTATATAGGATTATGGTGAGAAAGAAAAGCAGGAAAGCTAGCCTGGGATTAATTGTGAAGGGCTTGAAAGGCAGAATGAGAAATTTAGCTTTTTGGGGGGAATCAGTGAGTAGTGATTGAAAGGTTCTGAGGGTGCTGCAGGAAAATAAATAGGAAGTGAATATACAAAGCCATGGATACAGGATAGGAGGCTGTTATTCTAGTCTGGGACAAGCTGTACACACCTCCTGGTTCCCAAAGCCTGATTTTACATTGCTCTTCATTGACCCATAAGCCTAGACTCCAGAATGGAAAACTTGGCTAAGGGGCTTAGAGTAAGGGGTGACGCCTGTGGCTCAAAAGGGTGGGGCACCAGTCCCATATGCTGGAGGTGGCAGGTTCAAACCCAGCCCTGGCCAAAAATGGCAAAAAAAAAAGGGGCTTGGAGTAAGGATATTTTTCTTTCTTTCTATATTAAGTAAAAACATATTGAATTTTAGCCTCTAAAAATTTTTGTTTCGTGCAGTGTCTTTAAATTATTTTCCCAGACAAAACAACTCACTAATAATAAAAATGATTTTTTTTTGAGAGAAGATCTTGCTATGTTGCTCAGGCTTTTTAATTTTTAAGAAAAATATTGAAATTCAGAAACAAGTTTTCCCATTGTTTTGTGCCAAGGTAGAGCTGTCCAAATGTTTAGGTGTTAGGGAGAAGTATAGTAAACAAATATATGAGCAGAACGACCTAGACCCACTGGGAAGTGAGAGCAGGAAATTGCCCCGCTCCCACCCTAGGAACTGCTGTAGTATAATGAGATGATAGTGCTTTGGTGCTACATAAATTTACAAGTGAGTCTCTAACTGAATTTCTCACAAAAAACTGACTCTGCACCTGTGTCTGGCACTCTCTTTCTATCTGTGCCGATCCTTTTTTACTTTGCAAAGATTGTATTTATTTAAAGTACTTGCCAGATTTCATTTAAGCAGGCCTAAAAAAAGTAGTGAACTTGATAATTAATATATTTTGGAAGTTAGATGGATCCTTGTTCAACTACCCTTTCCCCCTTTTTGGACTCTATGAGATACAGACATCAATTATAATGTTTTCTAAAAGTTTTGTAAATTGCCATATAATAGTCATTTTTTGTGTGTATCTATAAATAACAGTGTTTAAAAACATTTTTATTTTGTCATGATTAAAATTCAACAGCATGCTTGTTGCCTGGACTCTCATCTAGTTAAAAACCCAAAATAACATTTGAAAATAAATAAAAGCACAAAGTAGCAAAAGTAATAATGCAGGCTATAAATACCCAGTCAGTTTAAAGGTCCTTTAAGGGAAATGGGATTGGAATGAAAACTTGAAGGAGGGGTATAACTTTGATTAGCATAGAGAAGAGAAAGATATTTTTGATAGGGTACAACAGTTTGAAGTAAGGAAGAATGAGCAAAACCTTTTGTAAAGAGACTAGTGTTAAAGTAGTACACATTTCAAAAAGTTAAAAACCTAGCTGATTTACAAATTTAAAATGAACATATGCCAAAGACTATTTTTTATTTCAAATTAATATGAGGGTACAAATTTTTAGGTTACATTGTTCTCACTTCCAGAGTTAAGTTCCATTTGTAAAAGAGCCCCTCACCCAGGGGGATGTGTTATCCGCCCTCACAATGTGCACATTAGGTGAGATCCCACCTTATGCCCTCTCTCTTTCTGCCAATTATTCTCCCTCCTCCCTCTCCTCCTTCCCCAAACTAGACTATATTAGTGTTTTATTGTTCTTACAAGCATGTAATTATTTACATATTGATTTCATATTAGTATGGAGCACATTGGATATTTATTTTTTTCATTCTTGCAATACCTTACTAAGAAGAATGTATTTCAGCTCCATCCAGGTAAATGTAAAAGATGTAAAGTCTCCATCATTTTTAATGGCTGAGTAGTATTCCACGGTATGCATATATCACAGTTTGTTGATCCATTCATGAGTTGATGGGCACTTAAGTTGCTTCCATGACTTGGTAATTATGGATTGAGCCACAATAAACATTCTGGTGCAATTGTCTTTGTGTTAAAATGATTTTTGTTCTTTTTTTCTTTTTGAGACAGAGCCTCAAGCTATCCCCCTGGGTAGAGTGCTGTGGCACCACAGCTCACGGCAACCTCCAACTTCTGGGCTCAAGTGAGTCTCTTGCCTTGGCCTCCCAAGTAGCTGGGGCCACAGGTGCCCGCCACAACGCTCAGCTATTTTTTAGTTGCAGCCGTCATTGTTATTTTGGTGGGCCCAGGCTGGATTTGAACCCACTACCTTAGGTGTATATGGCAGGTGCCTGAGCCACTTGAGCCACAAGCGCTGAGCCATGATTTTTGTTCTTTTGGGTAGATATTTAGTAATAGGATTGCAGGGTTAAATGGAAGGTCTACTTTTAGATCTTGTCAAAGACGTCATTCATCTCATTAACTAATAAGGAAATTAGTATGGTGGTGTGGCTGGTTCTAAGAGCATCTAAGGATCTAGAGATCTTTAGAAATTTAATAAAACTTGGGATGTAATTACTGTATTAGACACAAACCCAAATAGTTTCCTACATGGCAATGACCTATAACTTTGGGGTTATCTTTTCAAGTGGATGAAAATCTACATGTCAACATATGACTTCACTACATCTAGGTCTTTATTTAAAGTTCACCAACTCTCACCATGGATGTAAATGTATTCTCTCATCAAAGCTTTTACCTAAATTAATTTTCCCATGCATCTCTATGTGGGTGGACTTTTTAACCAATGATTCCAAATTACATTAAAGGACATGATATTCACCCTTTGCTTTCTTTTCAAGTTATTCTTAATAATAGAAGGTCAGTGTACTTGTAGGGTTTATTTTTTTCTTCTCATGAAGTGGATTGGGTGAATAACAAAAGGAAATCAGAGGAGGGTTTAGAGATATTTGAATGGTAGACTAATGAATTTAAACCTTTAAGAAATGATAGAGAGAGATTCACTCAAGGTTTAGATGTGGCCTTGATTAAGGAATATTTTAGGTAAAATTAATTAGGCTAAATAGTATAAGAATTATAAGACCTACCAGGACATTCTTTCAACAATTAAGGATTAAGGGTGAAGATCAAGGACAGGAAGAAGTATATGAGAGGGCCAAGTGTAGGTGCCTAGAGAAAATAAACTATAAGGTCTGATGCAGTGGTGCACGCCTGTAGTTGTAGCTACTCTGGAGGTTGAGGTGGGAGGATCATTTGAGGCCAGGAATTCAAATACAGCCTGAGAAACACATCAAGATCTTGTTTCCAACTTAATAAAAAATAAAATTAAAAATATAAATAACAAAGAAAATATATTGTAAGGGAGCTATTAATGGGAATGAGTCACTGCTTAGCTATAGAAGGCAAGGATTAATTTATTGATCCTGAGAAGCAGACTCATAACTTTTGAAAGCCATGTGCATTATGGGAGAAGCAATTAATTTGAAATGAGAGATAAAGAGCCCAGAGAATAATTGGGATTGCATAAGTCTTCATAAATCATTCTACTTGTTCCTTACCTTTGGGACCAGAGAGGTTACCTTGCTGAAATAGAGAGTGAGGGAACAGGACTTAGATCCAGGTCTTCTATCTCCTAATAAAGTTCTCTTTCTTGTTTGCCTGGGTGACCATGCCAGCTCAGGTCATTTATACTACGTTTTTAGTTCCCTGTAGTAGTTTTATATATCTACATTCTTGCTCTCACTTTATGATGGGCGGAATGCATTTCCCTGACCCTCAACTTTGGGATTGGCCATGTAACTTGCTTGGACATGGACTTCTTTGCATGTTTTGGCTTGCTTTCTTAAGTTTCTTCCACTACTATGGCACAAACATGCCCCAGTGTGTCTGCTTGGCAGCCTAGTCCCCGGAATGGAACAGGTAGTCACACTACCAAGATAATCATGCTGAAATGCCCAGTTACCAGTTGGCTGTTTGGAGCTGTGGCTTTTCTAACTAGATGTATGATTATTGAGTCACCAGAGTGAATGTAATCATCTCAGGAAACGGAGTATTCATAATAAATTACATAATGACTTTTATTAGACAGATTTTAGTTGTATTTGGATTAATTGCCTTTATAAATGAGAATACTAGATTCAGGTTAATGGAGAACTCAGACAATTTGTGGATGAGTCAAACAGCGTTTATTGATCTGAAGGATAGAGAAGGATGTCCAAATAGTTAGGCCACTTAGCAGAGAGATCAGCTGTAGTCTCCAAAAGTTATAAACTTCTGTACTCGAAAGCATCACCGGAAGACCATGGTTACAAATGGTAATGACAGAGTGGGCGAAAGTTACTCCAAAACTTTTGGGAACTCAAATACCTGCTTCCAAGCCACCTACCTTGAGCAATTCTGCATATAAGCTGCCCCAGAGGTGAGTATCACCTCATGGCAGAAAAAGCACCTCAACCATCTTGGTAATAGAAAATGAACAATTAGAGATATTGGTATGGTGCATTTAGGAATATATTCGTTATTCTACTTCTGTTGGTTATCTTACATGGGCTCCAAAAAACTTAGTGTAGGTTTTTTCAGGAGATGCTATGTTCTGCAGTGTCAGGTAATAACTGGTACAGCCTTTTTCAATTTCGTAGTCACTATGTGGGCGCACTTGGATGCATGCACTTTCATATGTTCTGTGCTCTATGTTTGTCAGTGTTTGTCAATGACAAGCGACTTACTATCTACTTAATGGGATAGTTCAGTGGGACTCATAGACGTATATTTAGATCTGTAATCAGATTCTCATGAAAATGTATAGGCAAGTCCATAAATGTTCATATTTTCATTCATCTTACTGATAGTTGTTACTTGCTTTTAAGATATGCAATAGGAGTTATCTGATTTTAATTCAGTATATAGTACAGTTTTCCCACTGTATCCATGGGTTCTGCACACTTTGGATTAAAAACATTTGGGAAAAGCTCAGCCCTCGTAGCACAGTGGTGATGGCATTGGCTGCATGTACCAAGGATGGCGGGTTTGAACCCAGCCCAGGTCAGCTAAACAACAATGACAGCTGCAACAACAACAACAAAAAATAGCCAGGCGTTGTGGCAGGCACCTGTAGTCCCAGCTACTTGGGAGGCTGAGGCAAGAGAATCACTTAAGCCCAAGAGTTGGAGGTTGCTGTGAGCTGTGACACTATAGCACTCTACTGAGGGCAACATAGTGAGACTGTGTCTCAAAAAAAGAAAAAATTGAGAAAAAAGTGGATAATTGCATCTGTACTGAACATATATAGACTTTTTCTTGTCATTCTCTAAACAATCCAACACCTATTTATATAGCATTTACATTGTATTAGGTATAAGTAATCTAGGGGTGATTTAAAGTACATGGGGACTTTGGCATCTCCAGATTTTGCTATCTGCAGAGGGTCCTGCAGGACTGGGTTCCAACTAACTCCCCAGAGATACCAAAGACAACTTTATTCATAATCAGAAATTAACACCTGATTATTGGAATTTCTTGAAAGCTATGATTCATCATTTTATTAAAATATCTGTTTGCCATTCAATGCTTAGATCCCCTGTTTTGTAGACATAACGGTAGATTTTTAGAATTCCCATGAAATGGGAATAGGTGAGAGACTCACACCCAAAGCATTGTCTCTACAGAAGGTGCCTTATGGATATTTATGAATATTTCAAGTTTTAAAGGTTATGGTGTTATATAATTATTTTAAATG
Source organism: Otolemur garnettii (assembly GCF_000181295.1). Lineage (NCBI taxonomy): Eukaryota > Metazoa > Chordata > Mammalia > Primates > Galagidae > Otolemur > Otolemur garnettii. The sequence goes on along the minus strand of NW_003852397.1, from coordinate 39,883,536 downwards.
GTTTATAGCACTATAATAATGTTAGGTTATATGCTATACACCTATGAAATATCAGATATGCATGCCTGAAATCATATGCATTAGGGAAACATATACACCTGGGAAATATCAGATAATATAATATTTTAGTTGTTTTCTAGCTCTATGGTGAAGTGAGTTAGAGTCCATATTCTCACCTATTCAAGGAGTTATTCTTACATGTCTAACAGACCCAAGTTCTTTATCAGATGCTCCTTACTTTCACCCACAGTTTGAATCACAATATTTTCTGGATCAAATTTAGGACACTTGATCTAATACAGGATTCAACATCTGATGTGAGAGTAGGAGAAGCTATTAAAAATGAAAATAACAAGAAAATTTGGGACATGTGGTTTCTAGATTCCCCCTGTATACAATCTTGAGTTTTGTTATATTTATTTGGTTATCTAGTGAAATTACATCCTAATTGTAATCATGAAAATACAAAAGCATTGTTCCTTAAAGTACATGTTCCAATTCATACTTAATAATTCAGATGGATTATCCATTAACATTAAGTAATGTGGTTTTATTATTTATCTTATATTGCATAACAAACTGCTTTTGGGTCAAACTTCATTGCTCTTGAATATTTCCTGTGGTTCTCTAGGCTAATAAGAAAATATTAATTGTGGGCCATGTATAATGGCTCATACCTGTAATCCCAGAACTTTGGGAACCCCAGGAGGGAGGATCACTTGCGCCCAGATGTTTGAGACAGGGTGAGGCCATAGCACTCTAGCCCACATGATAGACCAAGATTCTGTTTCAAAAAATAAAACAATAACAACAACAAAAAGGAATATTAATTGTGTTTTGTTATCCAAAGTCTATCACTGTGCCACATTCCTGTAAATCCACCAAGTCATACTCTACATTGTTCAACAGTAACTTTCATATAAATGAGCCCACCACTTTCAAGATTGTTCAATATGATAAGAAGAAAAGAGAAATGATAGGATAACTCTGAAATTCATTTTCTATGAAGGAGAATGATTTTCAGATGTGCCCATTGTTCCTTGATTTCAGCTCAGAGTAGAACTGGGTTCCTTTCTGGGGTTATTTTCTCACCAACATCATATACCATCCAGCCTCCTGGTGATGCTCAGAGCCAAATTGATTCTGTGGTACCAGTGCTATCAAGAATATCCATTGGAGGACACTACAACACAATAAATAGATGAGAATGTAGGACTATGTAACTTAAATCCTTATCACAACAATCAGATAGTTTATTCTTTTAAATTAAATCAAAGTAAAAATTGTCCTCCAACTATAAAAATATGACCAGTTAACAATATTTTCATTCAAAACCAAATTCCATATGGGTGTTCCTTGTTTTCCAAAGTTGTAATTTTAGAAATGTGATGGATAGCTTCCTCAGTAAGTAAATGTATAAATTATTTTAATCACTTGAACATTTATAGGAATTTGCTTGAAAGTTCTATTTAAAAGCCTTACCTTAGTCAAATCTTCATTGACGGACAAGTGAGGTCCCTTGCAGTTTGTTAGACTGAATTTGTCTGACAATCCTTTCAAAAATGGAGGACTTTCTAAGGTTCATTAAAATAATGACAACAACAGCAACAACTCAGGGGTACTGTTTGCTGCAGAAGGGAGATGTCTCAGGCAAAATTAATTTAGGTGAAAGCTCTTTTTGACGTCCACAGTGAGAGCTGGTAAAATTTGTCAAAATGTGTTCTCAAGGCAGGCATTCTTTCTCTTCAGGATGCCATGTCACCTCCCTAATCTCCTTTCTTTCAATTTTTCCCCACTCTCTTCCCCTCCCTCAATCCCTCCTTCTAAAAGATAAAATAAACTTGATGCTTGCACAGCCTAAAAGAACAATATGTTGTCATGTGCTTCAACATTCTAGTAACAATTTTAAATCTCAGATTATAATTATTTTTAAGGTGAGGGCATCATCTGGATATTTGGGCCTCTGAATTTTCAGTTTAGAATAAAATAAGACTTGTGTTTTGGACTTGAGATCCTGAGATCTTCCAACTCCAGCTATGGACAGAACACATGCTTGAATCAAAACCAGTGATACCAACAGAACAACAATTTTTTAAGAATTTTAGTTTTAAAAAGTGTCACCAAAATTATGTATTTTTGTTGGAAAAATAAGCACACGCAACCTTACCTTGGTAATAATGGCAAGAGTGGGTACTTATTTCCACTTTATACACAGGGGGGCGCTTTGAGCTCTAGTCAGAAAGAAAGAAAACAAAAAATTTAGGGATTAGCTTCCTTCTGGAAGACTCCCCTAGATGCAGAATGTGTGATTGGAAGCGAGAATGACAGGGGTGCAGAATTTCCAGTGTGGGAGATTATTAATTTCCACTTACCACCCACAGCATAGATTATCAGGCAGTGAAAGCCATTGTTTACCTTACTGAGCTAACAGAGGTGTTAAGTCAGGCTTATTAAAGTTTATGGGTAGAAGTTCTGGTCAAATAGAAATGTCCTTTAGGCCATTAGAAATCTGTATGGTGAGTTTAAATCTCATACAGGAGTCCTTCTGTGACCTCCTAGGGGCTCCTGTAAAACCCTCATGCCTCAGATCATTTCATCATTTTGGGCCAGGGCTCAGTTTCTTCATCTCCTCAAGGACTAAACTTCTTGTGTGTGTTCAAGGTGGGAGGGTAGGTGACTTAATGATTTAGAGACTGGGCAAAAAGCACTCTGTAAAATGCAAACTTATCTCAGAAGCATGGAATAATTACAGTGATGGTATTCATAATAATTTAGTCTACACATTTAGTTGTATAACATTTACTTAATGTAGCTTTTTTTCCCCCCTACTAAAATAAAGGCATTCACCATGGTGGGGGTGGCACCTATGGGGCATTTAACGTTTATGCAAGTGTCTCTTCCTCATTTTGATATTGTACTTATCTTCCTTCCTGTTCCAGCAGGATATCCAGGGGGCCTTCAATTTGGGTGACCTGAGAAGAGCCCAATAATGGTATGGACAGTTTTCAGGGAAACAACCAGCGCAGCGCTTGAGGCTAGGAATTGTGGGGAGGCCATCTCTACCTCTGAACTTGAACAGCAGAGACAGGGAGCTGGGAGCTCCAAGGAGGGGGGCTCAGGAACTTCAGCTCAAGCAGAGATGCCAGTGTCTCCACTGCAAACTGGGAGGGCAGGGCAGGGCAGGGCACAAATACTGACCTCCGTGTCTCCCTCCTCCTACTCTCCCCACTTGGCTAAAACTGCCTGGATGCTGCCAGCCACGACAGGGGAGGAAGCCTGGTGTTGCAGTGGTGATGCAGGTCAGCTCCAGGCAGGCAGCCCTGCAGAAGGGGAGGGTGTGACATGACCCACGCAGCAAACAGAAGAGACTCTGTTCTCCGTTAGCACCTCCTCCCTAGTCAAACCTCTGGAGAGGCTTGTGTGGTTGATGAGATTGTGGTTTACAAGATGAGACCCATTTCTCTGTAATCTGCCAGCCGGTCATTGGTCCGTGGTACTGCCAGGCATGTGACCAGCAATATTAAAAATGATCTCTTGCATTCTTTGCACTTGCACTTATCAAAGAATAGTGACTTCAAGTCAACAGAAGAGGGCTGTTAATCTACTAAAGCTTATTCGGATCAAGCAGGCTTACTTATATATTCTCTCACAAATCTTCAGTCTAAGGAATATTCTTAAGTCTTTAGAGGACAGTTAATGTTGCTGTTTAAAAGAGAAAAATACGTAAGAAATGAATAGGTGGTAGAAATTATATAGATAAATAATGAATCTCAATTTCATCAAGAACAAGCACATGAACAAGTAGATGTGTCTTTTTAGTTTTTATAAGATATTAGTAATTTATTTGGATTCAGCTTTCATTGTACTTTATGTCACAATAAGGTGTATTCTCTCTCTTGGTTTTGTTTGGTTTTTGTTTGTAACAATCTCTACTTTCCTATCCTTTTCATTGATGCGATGATAATAAATACTGATGGTAAACATTGATACTATATTAAGTGGTTAACCTACATATTTTAATTGCTCTTTTCAAAAAGACATTCGAAAGGCCAACTTATTCTGATTGTAAACAAAAAGGATTGGGCATGACAGTGTCAAACATTTCACCATTAACTATTGTGCTGGGATTGTAGCAGTCTTATATAGTGTTTGAAACTCAGGAAGGAAACCACTTACTTCCAAAATAGCTAAATATGCAGGCCAAAAAGAGGAAGTTTTTTAACTGCCACATTCACTCCGAAACCCATCCATCTCCTTCAGCATCCCCAAAATGCAGCACATATTCTGCTTGGCTATATAATAAAGTGGCAAACACGTGGCACTGCTACATCGCAAGACAATTGCCTATAAAACTGGACTTTGGATGCTAGGCTGAAGCTTCATTTTCTCACAGGTGATCATCTTGATTGGGGAGAACAAGTTCTAAATCACGTTCATACTGGGCTGCCAAAGCTAGGTCCAGGGTAACCTCTGGTGGAGCAAGAGCAGGTTAGCTGCAGACTTCAAGCTATGGTTTCCAGTGATTTTTCTAGAGAGCCAGAGGAAAATTGTAGCTTTGTGAAGTTGTAGCTACTTTTGACAAAAACATCATAGTACTAAACATTATTCTTCTTTTAGGCAAAGATAATAGATTTCTGCTGCTTTTCTCTGTCCTGAATACCCACTTTGTTGTCCACATAATGTGATAAGGATGTTTTTATACACTCATACCAGATCATACAGGCGCACAGGTGCATTCTGTACCTCTGTGTTACACCACCCGTTACAGCGGCACACTAGGCTTGGGTATAAAGCCACCTCTGAGCTCACCAAATTCCACCCATTACAGCGGCACACTAGGCTTGGGTATAAAGCCATCTCTGAGCTCACCAAATTTCTTGTACCCAGCTACATCGCATATATTGCACTTAATAGGCTCTGTGTTGTGGAACTCGAGGGGCTTGGCCTCAATACCCACGATGGCTACATGGTCCTCAAATTCACTGGTGAAATGATGCTTCACAAGTGTAGTTTTTCCAGTACCATCATCACTAAGCAACACAAGTTTGAGCCAAATTTGAGGTTCCCCTTGGGAAAGCCATCATGAGGTTTCTTTTAGAAGTGTCCCTGAGCCCACCTGATTCTGTATTCTTGAATTCTCATTATAATGCTAAGAAATACACTTAGTTAATATTGATACAATTTAAAAGTTGGGAAAAGTGAAGCTTAGGGACATACGCTAATCTCTAAAGTGGATTCTTTTTTATCATAGCAAAACACACATACCATTAGATCTACCTTCTTAGCAGATTTATAAGTGTACAGTACACTGTCGTTAGGTAGAAGCACAGTGTTGCTGGACCTTTTCATCTTACATAACTGAAACTTCATACCCACTCAACAGCAACTACCCCCTTCTCTCCACCATCAGCCCCTGGCAACACCATTTTATTTTCTGTTTTAAAACTTCCAAACTAATTTTTCTTAATTTTTAATTTGCTTCCAGACTCTGGCATAAGACTTATGTACTCTAAAGTATATCCTAAAGCTTTTTCAATACTGTTCTAGGTTTTAATTGCAAACTCTTCTCTATGTGAATGTTATTGTATTAAAATCTTAAAAAAGCGAATAGTTCAAGCGGTCAGAAAATTTGACAAATACTCCTTCATCCCCCACCCAACCTTATCAAATCTTAATGTTACTCTATATTTGGTTCCAATTTATTTTTTATTTTAACAAAATAAAGGATCCTAGGTGTAGTGGAAACCCTCAGTTCTTGCTAATCCCATTCTCCCCCCTCGTTCCCTATAGCTAAATATTATTCAGAGTTTAGTGTTTATGAATGATGTGTGTGTTTCAAAGTTTTTACCAGGCCAGCATTAGAAGCATCTGACCCGTGCAGTTGTACAGGGCCTGTATTTGCAAGAGCCCTACGTTGGTTTAATGCTCTGCTGTCACTGTTTTGAACTGTTAATAAATTTTGAACACAGCAAATGCCCCTTGTTTTATAAGACTTAGAAAATCTTCTGCTGATGAGACTTAACACTGACACTTGGAGAGGAGTGGCAGAACTCTTTTTTACTTACAGCTGCAAATGAGGGAAGGATGCCACATAGGGCCACACAGAGGGTTGCCCCCAGGGAAAGGGTAGCAGCCAGCTGGAGCTGTAAAAGGCAGGCAAGCAGGGTGGGGTAGCTGGGTCCCCCTCCTCCGCTTCCTTGTGGATTGGCTAATTCCAGTAATTTCACCTGCTGTAGAGCTGTGCCTACTTGTCTGCTATTGAGCCCCAGTGAGTTGAAACTATATGAGGAAAATGCTTGGGGGTGTATGCACGGTGGTCCTGGAGAGGGAGACTCTGATAAGGGAAGGGAAATGGAGGATTTTAGTCATGACTCAAAACTGGGTCAAGCAGCACTTGGGAAATACATTACAGTGCCACATTTTATTTTTACACTAAGCCCTGCAGATAAGGTAGGCAGTCCTAATTTTAACAATAGATTTGTCCATAAACATTGTATAGTATAGTTTTGCATGTTTTTAGACTTCGATGGACATTTAGGTTGTTTCAGTGTTTGTGGGGGTTTTTTTCCTTTAGTATTATAAACAGTGCTGCAAATGAAATTCTTGAGGATGTCCTTTTGGACAGATACTTCTTTGGGGGAATATAACTATGTAGGCCATTGCTTAACATGAAGTCTGTATGTGTGTGTGTATATAAATATATTTAATTGTTGAGGATTCATTGAGGTACACAGACTGGTTACACTGATTGTATTTGTTAGGAAAAATCTCTCTTGTCCCATCTCCAAGAGGTGTGTCACACACTGTGACCCCCTCCCCCTCCTTCCTACCCTCTCTCCACTTCCCTATTCCCCAACTGTCCACCATTACTAGGTCATAAGTTGTCCTCATATCAGAATTGAGTACATTGGATTCTTGCTTCTCCATTCTTATGATGCTTTATTAAGAAGAATGTGTTCCACTTCCATCCAGGTTAATACAAAAGATGTAAAGTCTCCATCTTCTTTAAAGGCTGAATAGTATTCCATGGTATACATATACCACAGCTTGTTAATCCATTTCTGGATTGGTGGGCATTTAGGTTGTTTCCACAGTTCGGCGATTGTAAATCGAGCTGCAATAAACAGTCTAGTACAAATGTCCTTGTGATAAAATGATCTTTTTTCTTCTGGGTAGATGCTCAGTAATGGGATTACAGGATCAAATGGCAGGTGTAGTTTGAGTTCTTTGAGGCTTCTCCATACTTCCTTCCAAAAAGGTTGTATAGTTTGTATCCCACTAGCAGTGTAAAAGTGTTCCCTTCTTTCCACATCCACGCCAGCACCTGCAGCTTTGAGATTTTGTGATGCAGGCCATTCTGACTGGGGTTAGATGATATTTTAGGGTGGTTTTGATTTGTATTTCTCTGATGATCAGGGATAATGAGCATTTTTGATATATTTGTTATCTGTTTGTCTGTTTTCTTTAGAGAAGGTTCTGTTCTCTCTTGCTCATTGATATAAGGGGATTGTTGACTTTTTTACGTTGATTAATTTGAGTTCTCTGTAGATTCTAGTCTGATGGTTGTCTATTTGCTTTGGTTGTTGTCTCCTTAACTGTACAGAAGCTATTCAATTTAATTAAGTCTCATTGGTTTATTTTTGTTGTCGTTGCAATTGCCACTGAAGTCTTCTTCATAAAGTCTTTCCCCAGTCTGATAACTTCAAGTGTTTCCCCACAGTTTCTTTGAGGATTTTTATCATTTCATGCTTTAGATTTAGACCTTTTATCTATCTTGAATCAACTTAGTGAGTGGAGAAAGGTGCGTGTCCAGTTTCAGTCTTTTACATTTGGTTATCCAGTTCTTGAATTTACTGAAGAGGGGTTCAATAAATCCCTTTTTTATTGAATAGGGATTCTTTCCCCCAGTGTATGTTCTTGTTTGGTTTATCAAAGATTGGTGGCTGTAAGATGTTTGTTTTATTTCATGGTTTTCTATTTGGTTCCAGATATTTATGGCTCTATTTTTGTGCCAATACCAAGCTGTTTTGATAACTATGGTGTTGTATTACAGCCTAAAGTCTGGTAGGCTGATGCCTCTGGCTTTGAAAAAGCCCTGGTCCAGATGGCTTCACACCAGAATTCTATCAAACCTTCAAAGAATAGCTTATACCTATACTGCAGAAATTATTCCAAAAAATTGAGAAGTAAAGAATCTTCCCCAATATGTTCTACGAAGCAAACATCACCCTGATACCAAAACCAGGAAAAGACCCAACTAAAAGGAGAAAGTCAGACCAGTTTCACTATAGATGCAAAAATTCTCAATAAAATCCTATCCAATAGATTATAGCTACACATTAAAAAATTTATTCATCATGATTGAGTAGGTTTCATCCCAGGGATGCAAGGCTGGTTTAACATACACGAGTCTATAAACATAATTCATCATATCAACAGAAACAAAACCAAAGATCCTTTCAATAGATGCAGAAAAAACATTCAATAAAATTCACCATTATTTTTAAATTAGAACTCTGCTCCTATGCCTATAGGTGGCATATTTCTTAAGCTGATTGATGCCATCTAAGACAAACCCATGGCTAATATTATACTGAATGGAGTAAACTGAGAGCTTTTCCACTTAAAATTGGAACCAGATAACGTTGTCCTCTGTCATAACTACTATTCAACACCGTGCTAGAAGTTCTAGCCAATACAACCAGGCAAGAGAAGGTAATAAAGGGCATCCAAATGGGAGCAGAGGAGGTCAAACTCTTGCTCTTTGCTGACAATATGATCTTATACTTAGAGAACCCCAAATACTCAACCACAAGACTCCTGGAATTGAACAAAAAATACAGTAATGTCTCAGGATGTAAAATCAATGTCACAAATCAGAAGCCTTTGTATATGCCAATAACTATCAAGATGAGAAGCTAATTAAGGACACAATTCCCTTCACAGTAGCTTCAAAGAAAATGAAATACCTAGGAATATACCTAACAAAAGAGGTGAAAGACCTCTATAAAGAAAATTATGAAAACTTAAGAAAAGAAATAGCGGAAGATATTAACAAATGGAAGAGGATACCATGCTCATGGCTGGGAAGAATCAACATTGTTAAAATGTCTATACTTCCCAAAGCAATCTACAGATTCAGTGCTATCCCTATTAAAATACTAACATCATACTTTCAAGATTTGGAAAAAATAATTACTCATTTTAGTTCTGTAGTTAAATACATTTCATGTACAGTCTTTTCACATCTCGCAGTTGGCTGGACTTTGTTGCCTAGATGTTTCCTCCAAAGCACTCATGATAAAAATACTCCCTGAGTTAAATGTCCCGTTCTGTTTTTCTGTAGCCTCTATTCAGAAAGATACCATTGCTGGTTATCAATCTTTGCTTACACTTTCCCCCTTGAAGATCTTACAGGTATTGCTCTACTGTTCCTAGTTTTAAATGATGCCATGGAAGAATCTGATTTGTACCTAGTTCTTTCTGTTACAGGTATCTTGACTGATTTGCCTGACAAAGTAATTTCTTTTTAATCTTCACATTTCAATAATTTTACTAGGATTTGTCTCAGCACTGACTGCTCTGAGTCCATTTTCTCAGGCACATGGTGTGCTACTTCAATCTGTAAACTCAATATTTTTATTTCAAAAAAATTTCCTGGAATTATAAAATTTGTTCTGATCTACTATTTTTTAAAGACAACATTTACATTATATTTAGGGTGGATCTCCTTTGCCTGTTTAATACTTCCAAAAGCTTTTTTTTTTTTTTTT
>NW_003852397.1:39861088-39873098 GCF_000181295.1 Otolemur garnettii | reverse complement strand
GGATTTTGTGATATGGGCTAATCTCACTGGAGTTAGATGATATCTCAGAGTAGTTTTGATTTGCATTTCTCTGATGATTAAGGATGGTGAGCATTTTTTTCATATATCTGTAGGCTGTACGCCGTTCTACTTCCAAAAGCTTAATGCCCATTTGTTAAAACCATTTCATTTCTCCCTCTTCCTTTTCAAACTTTTTCATTATTTGTCTTATTTTGTTAGCTTTTCTACTATCTGTAATCTATGTTAATCCTGGTTTCCCCTCATAATATGTATTCTCCTTCATTTTCACTTTAACTTTGTCCTTATTTATATGGTTTCCTTCTGTTAGTTTTCTCCGCATTCTTGCAATACTTATTTACCTCTTTCCCCATTCTCGCTATTTCCTCTTACTTCCTCACAATCTGTTCTCCAAGTTTCTATGAGCTTCCTTTTTAGAGAAAAATAAATTTTAAAAAATTCATGTCAAAATACTTGTTCACTATTTCCCTCTATTCTGTGGCAATCTTTCTCTGGGGTATGGTTTTGGTCTGGTAGTTTGCTACTCTTCCCACTATTTTTCTTGTTGTATTGAGCTTATAGCAGTAATTATTTACTACTCATCACAGAATCAGTTGCATCTTCCTGGCTTAGCTACTTGAAGGAACTTCCTTCAGGGAGGTCATTTGTCCTGGTGTATTTAGAGCTATTTTGTTTGCAGACAGTTTCTCTCTTCTCCTTGGATCTACTTTGCTCTCATCTCCCACGGAAATCTGTCTTTCTCTATCTCCTTCCCATTTGTTGAACATCTTTCAGCTCTTGTAAAGGATGTAGGTTTTACTTAGGAGGGACCCTTCTAAGAAAGAGTCTTTATTTGGCCTTTTTAAAAATCTGTCATTATTATGACTCTTGCTGCTCTTGTGCACAGCTATTGCGATACATCTCGACACACCAGTAGAATTTTTCTTACGTGATTTCCAACCAGAATACAAAGATACATTAACATTTTCTTTATATTGGATTAGGAATGCTTCATTTTCATTTTCATTGTTCATTTTCTAGAAAAGTTTCTTTCACTTTCGATTTACTGGTAATGATCTGCACATTTTTAGGACTATCAAATTTGGCAAAATGTCTATCAAGTTTCTTTCAGACTGGAAGTAAGATTTAAAAGAATTTTCTGCAGAACTAGCTCCTGGCTCCCTTACATTTCATACTGTCTTTCCTTCAGTACCTACATATACTGTAGAACCTGTCATATCATGATGCAACCTCTGGTCCTACAGTTTATATATCCTGACACGGGGTCAGGATGGTGGCTGTTGGGATTCTAGAAGACATCTTAGAAGATTAACTTTTCTATCTTAGAATTGACTGTGAATCACAAGATTAGATCTCACTAAATGCCAAATCAGATAACTCTCCAATTCAACTCTCCCTTGAATTCCAGAATTGCCTAAAGCCACGCCCATGTCACTCTACATTAGGGGAAATACAATGGAGGAAAGTCAGAGTGGAAATATACAGTTAAAATATTTCACTTTGAGTTTTTTTTTTGTTTGTTTTTGAGAAAGGATCTCTCTGTGTTGCCTGGGCTAGAGTGCAGTGGTATCAGCCTACTTCACTGCAACCTCAATGAAACGCCTGGGCTCAAGTGATCCTCTTGCCTCAGCTTCCCAGCATAGCTAAGACTACAGGTGCATACCCTCACACATAGTTAGGTTTTCTACTTTTTGTAGAGATGGGGTCTTGCTCTTGCTCAGGCTGGTCTTTTTTTTGGAGGCAGATTCTCAGTTTGTTGCTCTCAGTAGGTGCCGTGGCGTCACAGCTCACAGCAACCTCAAACTCTTAGGCTTAAGTGATTCTCTTGCCTCAGCCTCCTGAGTAGCTGGGACTACAGGCACCTGCCACAATGCCGGGCTATTCTTTTGAGACAGGGTCTCATTCTTGTTCAGGCTGGTCTTGAACGTGTGAGCTCAGGGCAATCCACCTGTCTTAGACTCTCAAGTGCTGAGATTACAGAGTTGAACCACCACGCCCTGCCAATCTGGTCTTGAAATCCTGAGCTCAAGCAATCTTCCCACCTTAGCCACCTAACGTAGTGGTATTACAGGTGTGAGCCACTGTGCCTGGACTACTTTGAAAAACTTAAAAAACATCTGACTAACTGAGCACAATGTGAGGGGCAGAATTAGGAAAGGAGAGCCATCTCAGTGTGTTGCTAGTACTGGGAACACATTTTGAGGCATATACTGATGTACCTTACTGTGGGGGAGGGGTAGCATTGAAGTTTCTTGGCATATGAATAACTCCAAGTTCTAGTTTTTAATTCCAGGGTAAGCTTATCTCTATTTGTACTACTTATTTTATTGAAAATTAATTTGATGGTGGTGGTGGTAGTGAAGGTATGAGAGGTGATGGGATTGAGGAGTCGTAACTGTACCTGTTGTCACACTGTACCTAGTCCAGAAGCCCTCTGTCTTTTAATGCCACTAGATCTTAAACGTGTCCTAGTGGGCAGATACCTCGTTTCCTATGGTTTTATATTAACCACAGTTCCTTGCAGCTGTAGTAGGCACTGGATAATTATTTGTTGCTTTAATGTTGGACTGTATTTACTTTTGAGCTTTTATGAAGGTAATAAACATAGATAATAATAAACCCACAGAGATCCTTAAAAGGGCAACACATCATTGGACTAACATCTTTTACCACGAGAGTATTTATCGCTTGTTTATTTAATATTTATTTAATGCATTCCTTTTAACACTCAACAATATGACATGAAATATTGAAGCAGCTTGTTTTTTCCTTCCCTATATATATATCAGCTGATGAAAAACACTCACATTACCTTGTGGCTACAAGCAGCCTTGACTTACATATACCAGCTTTTTGGGGCTATAACTAGTGTGTGGAAATTCAGCACCCCTGGGAGAGCTAATACCATATAGGATAAAACTAATTTGCACATCAAAGAAACATTGCACACCTCTTGGAGGGTGGGACACAATTATAAGAGGGACTGTACCTAAAAAATGCAAACATTGCAATCTAATTCTTTGTACCCTCAAATTAACCCGAAACAATAAAAAACCCGAAGAAACATTCAACATATATCTTTATAACATGTTTTGATTGAAAAACATTCACCAGTCATTCCTAGCAGTTATTTTTAAACTTACCATGAGCATTGACTATTTTGGACTAGTTTATTAACAAAGCCCAAATAGTAGCATAAAAAGACATCAACTGTATTGGCCTTAAAGGTCAATCATCATATGTTTATTTGATTATTAAAAGTCTAGTGTTGGTTAGATGGTATGAGAACAGAGATCTGTCCATACTCTGAAAGAGTTTGTAATTTAGCCTTATGCTCTGCGAGTTGGGTCACTACCCTCTGGGGGTTGTGGAATCAGGTTAGCGGATCATTACTAGATAACAGAATAGAAAATGTCAGAGTACATTTAAGGTAATAGCTTGTATCATTTGTCTATTGATCTGTCTGTCTAGTATTCTGTGTATGTACGTACATACATATTATTTTGTGACCATGTAAACTATTTTTCTTACTGAGCTGGCTGTCAAGAAAGTTTAAAAAACATTGACCACTAAGTGGAAAAACAACACAAATACACCAGGGACAGTCAGTCTCTTGGAATCATGTCTTACTTTGTTAGGGCTACTGTAACAAAGTACTGTAAACATAGTGGCTTAAGCAGCAGAAATGTATTTTCTCATTGTTCTGGAGGCTGGGTGTTGGTGGGCTGGTTCCTTCTGAGGACTATGAGGGAGAGTCTTTCTCATGCTTCCTGCCCAGCCTCTGGTGGTTTGCTGGTGATCTGTCACGTTCTTTGGCTTGTGGACACATCACCTCATTCTCTGCCTTCATCCTCACACAACATGCTCTCTCTGTATATCTGTCTGTCTGGGTCCAAATTTCCCCTTTTTATAAGGGCACCAGTCATACTGGTTTAGGGTCCACTATCATGACATCATGTCAACTTGACTACTTCTGAGAAGTTCCTATTTTCAAATAAGGTGACATTCTGAGGTTTTGAATGTTAGGACTTCACCATATCTTTTTTAGGGGGATACAATTTAATTCATAACAATTATATGCCCACCATTTAAAAATATGTATAAAAAATAAAAATATGTATGGGCCAGTCTTTGTAATAAGTGCCTTATTAGTCTTTATAACCACTCTGAAGAGTATGTTTATGATGTCCATTTTATAGAATAATAAAGGTTCATAAAGGTTCACTGTTACAATTTGGGTCTGTTTTACTTCCAAGCCTGTGTTTTTTCCACTCTGCTTGCTGATACCTGGGAGGCTAGAGCTGGCAGGGGTCTTGGAGGTCATCTGGTATGAGCCCCTCTTTTCCTATATAATGGTCCAAAAGATAAAAATCAGCTGTGATTTCTACATTCCAGGGAACCAACAAAATTTATCTTTGGAGAATGGCTATCATTTAAACTTTGGGTAACTCTGAAATGGGCCACAAATATTACTCTTTCCAACCATCTCCTAGACAACAGGAAAACTTGAGGGCACTGGAGTTATCTGCAGAAGAGATGGAAGCACAGAGATGCTAAGTCTGTTTCCTGTGGTCCCCCAGCTCATGGAAGACATTTATACGATGTATAACAACTCTAGGAGCAATAGTAACGTGCGTGTGAGTGTGTGTGTGTTTGTGAGAGATGGAGAGAGAATAAACCCAGGGTGCCCATTTATAAGCTTCAGCTAAAAGACAGTTTAGCCCACTGAACTAAGATGTATTTGTCTCCTTTCCAAAGGTAAACATGAAATGTATTTTTATAGTTAAACTCATACACGTATTAGTATACAAATCTTGTTATTCCTTGATCACTGTGAAGAGCATAATCTCTTGGTAGATTCTTTGTATAAAGTGTAACTGAAGTAATTTTGCCAGAGTATAAACAAATAAAAATTATTTTGATCATGAATGCTTATTTTTCATTACCAATTAAAAAAGGAAATAAATGAGTATGGCTTGATAGCAAACAAAATAAATAGAAATATCATAGTAAAATCTACTTCAGAGAAATATTGATTAGAATAAATGCTGCAACATACATCAGAGTTACTAACATGTACTCAGAACCTGGTGCATTTTTACTTAATGCATACATTGCTTTATTGATTTGGTTTTGATTGAGACTTGATTTTCTCATCTTTGGTGACTGCCACTCACCCATTTATTTAGCACATGTTTACTGGGCACCTGCTTTTGGTTCTGGGTATTCATCAGTGACAGAGTATAGAAAGTTCTCTGCTCTCTTTCTTTTTTTTTTTACAGTAGCCTTTTAATTTTTACACCTTTTATGCTCTGAATTCATAGGGAAAAGGTTCCAGCAGTTCAGGGATCTTCCCTTCCTTTGAGTGTAACAAGGCTTGCTATCCTTTTATGCCATGTATTTATGGGGAATAGATTCCAGCAGTTTATGCTTCTGTTCAGCTGGTTCTCTTGGTTTTCTTGTGTGCTGTGCTGTTTGCCTATTATGCCATAAATTCATGGGGAATAGGTTCCAGCAGCTCAGGTTCCTTTCCATTGGTTCCCACAGAGTGTGCTTCTCTGGGTGGAGCAGGCTTGTGCTTCAGCTGAACCCAGGTGCTTTTCTCTTTGGTCATTTTTGGAAGCTATCTCGGCTTAATATACTCAATGTGAACATTAATCTTCTTGGCAAGAATCTTGCCCTTGTTCATTTACAACAATGCCAACAGCATGCTGGGTAACACCTAGACGCTTCCAGTTTTGCCAGGGTAACATTTGTGTGGCCTATTTGAACGGTACCCGTTTCCTTGATGTGTACAGTATCACATTTCTTGTAGATTATCATGTATGTGGCCAAGGGAACAACTCCATGCTTTCTAAAAGGCCCAGGGAACACGTAGTGGAGGCGTCTCCTCTCTCCCTTTGTGTTCTCCGTTTTGGTGAGTTACTAGAAGATGGTGTATCTGGCAGAAAGGTCTCTGCTCTGTTCAGACATACATTCATAAGGGTGTACGTATGTTTGTGACAGATAATAAACAACTGGATACACAAAAACTATCAGATAGTGATAAGGTATCTGTAATAAATTAAGAAAAGGGAATATGATAAAATTTGCCTGTGTCTTCATTGGTTTGGGTGGTCAGGGACAGCATCTGTGAGAAGACACTTAAACTCAGATCTGAATGACAAGAAGAACTACTGATGTGTGGATCTGAGTATGAGCAATCTTGGCTGGGGACAAGTTCACACAAAGGTGTGGAGGTAGAAATGATGTGACATGGTTAGTGTGAGGAGCAAGAAGTGGTCGTTAGGGAACAGAATGAAAGCCATTGTAGGAGAAGCTGGTGTTGTGGGAGATTCTGGTGTCATAAGAGAGAAGAGTGATGTGGGGGCTTGGATGGGCTGATGGTGAAGGTGGAAAGTAAGAAATGATTCAGAATGTGTTTGGAGGTTGACTGGGTGTAGGGGAAAAGAGGGGTCAAGGATAACTCCTAGATTTTTTATTTGAACAACCACAGGAAACCAGAAGTCATTTACTATATAAAATGCAGTAATCTAAGAGAAGCAAGTTTTTGAGTAGGAAAATCAAGCGTCATGCGGTATTTGAGATGCTTGTTTGACATCCAAGTAGAGCTTTATGGAGAAGATGCATGTTTCACTGGACTGGACAGCGATGTAGATTTGGGAGTTATTGACGTAATAGATCGCTTATTGAGAAGCGGGGGCAGGACAACCTCTTGTCAAAGATGTGGCCAGGTAGCCCCTTTTGATTCTTCCTTTTCCTCCCCTCATCTGGTAGTTACATTCATGACTCATAGCTAATGATGACATTAACTTACAGAAAGAGCAAATTCTGAGAGGTCTAGATTCTTCCTCTTTTCCTAAAAAGACTTCCATTTTTTCTTTTTGCCTTGAATTCATAAGAAATACACATATTTGTTTAATCTTTTTCTAGGGGAACCAAAATATATGTTACTTATCTTTTTTTTTTTTCCGCCTTTGAAAGAGTCTTACTCTGTTGCCCCAGCTAGAGCGCCATGGCCTCAGTCTCACTCACAGCAAGCTCAAACTCCTGGGCTCCAGCAAACTCCTTTCTCAGCTTGCCATGTAGCTGGGACTAGAGGTGCATATCACCACGTCTGGCTAGTTTTCCTATTTTTAGTGGAAAGGGAGTCTTGCTTTGCTCAGGCTGGTCCTCCAACCTCGGCCTCCTAGAGTACTAGGATTTCAGGCCTGAGACACTGCACTCGGCCTATGTTACTTATCTTTCATAATAGAAAAAGAGAAAGAATTTATCCTTTCAATAAGAGTTATGGTTAATGCTCAGTTCTCAATATTGACCTTACTATAGAACTATGTTTAATTGTCTGGGCACATATTTACCTTTGATTTGCATAACTGACTCCAAGGGATGCCAGGAATAATGTTATATGTCAATTTAAGACAAATTAGAGCCATAAAATCTAACCTGCTGTTACAATTCTTATATTTATGATTTAGGCTCCATTTCCCGTGTTTTATGTCTAGTTTTATAGCAACACACTCATCATCAGCACCTCTGGGCACAAGTACAAAGCACCACTTACAAAAACAACAGATTGGCAAAAATCAGGCTCCACGGCTAACCCCCTCACCCTTTCTCACTCACAAGCTCCAGTCAATAGATGAATCTCCTTCTGTGAGCCCTGAAGGCTTACATACTTGGACTATTAATGAACCAAGTCAGAAAGGAAATGTGTGATTCAGGGATCTTGTATGCCTGAACTTCTTTGTGTTCAAAGTCAGGGTCCTTTGAAAACTTGTCTAATCTTAGTGATCTATTTAAGTTGAATAGGAGGGAAATAAGAGTCAATTTGCTACTGTATGGTAATAATAAAAATAAGACTAAATATAAGAATGATTAAGAATAAAATAGCCCATATACAACCTGGTGCTGTTCTGTTTTCAATACTTTACATATTTTAATTTTAGTGCTTTATGTATATTAATTTATTTAATCCTTATATTACTGAGGAAACTGAGGCACAGAGAAATTCAGTTACTTGCAAGATCTTATAAGTGAGTTGTCACAGGTTGGGTGCTTTGAGAAGTAGACACTGGCATGGAGATTTGGGAGTAGGAAGTGTATTTGGAAGTGTTTCTGGGGTCAACACCCAGAGGGGTCAACACCCAGAGGGGAAGAGGAGGAAATAGGAATGTGTAAAAGGAGAAGCTGGGGTCTGATGTAGTCTCAACAAAGGCTGCTGTCAGATTCATGGGGAGTTCTGAAGCATGCATGACCCTGCATGGTTTTCTAAAACTGGGACAAAAGGGATGGGCTTTGGTCTTATGCAAGTTATACCTGGAAAGGGGCTGTGACCTTGAGTAAGGCAGCTCTCTTCAGTAGAGGACAGGTCCTGGAGGGAGCTGACAGCTGACGGCAGTCTGCTAGTGGCACTCCCCAACAGCTGTGGAGATCTGTTTTCATTAGATTTGAAGGGGGATCTGGGTGGTATGTCAGAGTCTGTTATAAATTCTGTATTACATTGTAGTATGTAAATAATAAACAGTCCATGGTTAGAAACTCTTTTAGAAGGAGATTAAAAATAAGACCAGCATAAATGATTCTTATATAGTATATTTTTCGCTTTGATTGCTGCTAAGCTAGCAAGCTCAACTATTAGTTAAGCATGAGTTAAGGCTATATAGAACATATGCAGGGATACAGCCAGCCTTCAAACAGCTGAAACCAGGAATGTGTACACTGCTGCTTCTCCATCCACTTAGGTTCATCTTACATGGTGGAAACATGAAATATCAGAACAACCAGAGACTCTTCTCAAGCTTTTTATTGTTCCAAGTCCAAAAGTCCTGGAAAGGGACTCATTGGCTCAGTTTGCCTAGGTGGCTACTCTGGAACCAGCTGTTGAGGCCACGTTGTATTAAGATAGCAGCCCTGGATTTTATTATGCTGATGTTGGAGAGGCAATTTCCAAGAGAGAGGTGCTGAGTAATATTCTTAGGATTGCTAGAAGCTCTATATCCATATGAAATAAATTTTCCTTCTATAATTGATTTGATACAGTCAGGATGAAAATGATTAAGCATTGACCTCAAAGCTCAGTACCAACTGCTGAGTTCTAGCCATCTTTCCCAGCTCCCCTATCCCCATGTGGTCTTTGGCCCAAACTTTACAGTTACTTGTGCATTTGAAAGATATGCCCCACATGTTTCAAAACAAACTCCTGTAGGTTCCGTTTAATGTCTTGGTTTTCCTGGCCACTGGGATAACTCCTCCTAATGCAATCTAAGCATCTATCTCACTGATGGTTTAGAGTCTTTGAAAACATTTCCTACTTCCCACACTTTGTTGTATTTTGTTGCACAGACTATGTGACAGAGGCTAAGGTAGGGTTGGTGGAAAGGCCTGGCTGATGGCAAAAAGCAGAGAGTTAATTGTTTTAACCTTTTATAGTTTTTTTGTTTATTTTTGAATTTCTGTTGCTAGTTTCAGCTCTCTGCCCAATGACAGTGTGCATTTCAGCCTTTCTCCAGTGTCCCTACCCCTCTACACTCCTGATTCCACCACTCTCACCAGCCTCACCCCAGGAAGTCACTGCTCTTCTGCAGACATCATGGGGCCAACTTGATTCAGTGGATAAATTTCCTTTTCACTATCCAGTGTTATCCTGCTTTTTGCAGTGAGTAAGCTGTAGAGCAAGAATTTGATCCCAAATATGTGTGAATTCAAAGACTTATTTTTCACTATAAAAGTTACACATTCTCAAAATGTTTGCAAAATACCTACAACTTTCCTTGATATCTACATTTTTTTTTTCCTTTTTTTGGCCTGGGCTGGGTTTGAACCCTCCACCTCCGGCATATGGGGCCGGCACCCTACTCCTTTGAGCAACATGTGCTGCCCTGACATCTACATTCTTTAAATATCTCTGTACTTAATAAAAAAGAATGAGAAAATCACTTATTTGTCCTGTCAATAGAAACAAGGATAGGTATCATCTTGATTTTTCTTCTTTCTTTTCCTTTTCGTGGAATGGATTTTATTTTTCTTTTAAGAATTATATCCTGACTTTTCCTGTTTTTCCAGGTGAGGGAGGGATACGTATGGATTGTTACCTCTGACAGAGTTGTCTGGTCAGACTACCATCCTGATAGTTGGTGGAACTCATGAAAGTCTTCCTCTTCTCTAAACTTGAATTCTGGAATTCTTCTGGGAGGTTTCCTAAGGCAACTGCAGAAACCTGACAGCATGGAGAGGACTCTACGAGCACAGTCTTTGGGAGTTTATTGCAAATGTGTGCTTCAGTGGTTCTTAAATGCTTGTGCCTTGTAATTACCTGTGAGGCTTTAAAAACCATATGCTTTGGTGTCACCTAGAACCTACTGAATCAGAGATCCCAGGAATCATATCCAGGCATCTATATTTTATAAAAATTTTCTTGGTGTCTCAGAAAAGTATCTGTTGTCCTTTAGAACCATTGATGTGCTTTAAGAAGTTTCTTCCCTAAGGGTTACTTGGCAAGCCACTGGCAACTTGAGGTTGGCTAATTGTGGCTGTAGGACTGCTGCTGGCAGGGCCTGGATGGGAAGTTGTCATGGAGCAGATCCTGCGCCTCTGATCTTTTCACTTTTCCCTGTTCTCTGTGACACTTTCATGTTTTAAAAAGATGTCAGATATTTCCTTTGATAAAAAAACAAAAAACAAAAAAAACAACCCTTCTGTGGAACTTGGACACTGAGAGAAGTGTCAAAAGAAAAAAATATGAATTGCTCCTATGTTTCAAGAAACCAGGAATTATTTTTTCTGGCCCTTCAGAATGTCTGTAGAAACCAGTGACTTGATCCTGGTGATATGGCAGAATTAATAGCAAAGAAAGGCATGGTGGCAAAAGAAAACATGCCAGGCTATGGCATATAGCTGAACTTTAGGTTGTGTGTATATACTTACTTGGGTTTTTGTTTTGTTTTGTTTTGTTTGTTTGTTTGTTTTGAGGCAGAGTGTTACTCTGGCACTCTGGCTAGAGTACAGTGGTGTTATCATAGCTCACTGCAATCTGAAATTCCTGGACTCAAGCAAACCTCCTGCCTCATCCTGCTGAGTAGCTAGAACTACAGCATACCCTACTATGCCTGGTTAATTTTTCTATTTTTTTGTAGAGATAGGGCATTGTTCTTGCTCAGGTTGGTCTTGAACTTTTGGCTTCAAGCAATCCTCCCGCCTTGGCCTCCTATTGTGCTACGATTATAGGCATGATGCATGTGTTTTAAAAATGTGTTTTTAAAGCTTCTCAGAAGACCTGATGCATAGAAAGCTACATTTGAGAACTGCCAGGGCAGATGTTTGTGTCTTCTAGAGTGTAAGAAGAGCTGGCAATGCAGCACCTCACTGCTCTTGTTAAAGTTTGGGCTGATTGGGGCGGAGCCAAGATGGCGAACTGCAGCCAGCTTTTTACAGAAGCTCCTGTCCAGAAGGAGGCTGAAAGGACAGAACCTTAGCAAATTAGCTGATGGTTTGGAGCAGAGACAAGAGAGAAGATTGAAGAGTGCACTTCAACCTTCCTGAGGCGAGCTGCGACCCTGAAATTACAACCAAAAGGTACAAAATCCACCACCAAGCAGATGAGAGTCCCCTCCCCCACAACAAGGGCTCGCGCAGTTTACTCCATGCAAACAAGCAAGCAGAGTTCAAACTGCCTCCCACTCTATTCCATGGGAGAGACCCCCTAAAAACTGGACCTCCTACCCCCGCCAGCGTGCCACGGCACCCTCTGGCCAGACATAAAACCGTAAAACTGTATAAATCTGTATATATTCCCCACTTGCAACACCAAACTCCAAGGAGTCCCCAGCCACCCACTCCGAGACCTGGAGGTTTATTACCTATGGAGTCCTGACTCTGGGGCATCTCCTGGAGAGAAGTGGAGGGGGAAAGGGCTGGTTTTGTTCTGTGCTGACTGTGGTGCCGGCGTGAGGAGAGGAGAGTCAGCTTGGGGGACACCAGTGCAGAAACCCCC
>NW_003852397.1:39784064-39851532 GCF_000181295.1 Otolemur garnettii | reverse complement strand
AATAACTGAGAAAATGACATGAAGGCTGTGTTGAGCAGTTTGATGGAAGTATTTCAGATTGCATGTGAAAACCCCACACTGTACCCCAGAAGTGTATTAATGTACATAGTTACCATTCAATAAAAAAAAAAAAAAACAAATTTAAAGAAAAAAAAGTTTGGGCTGATTTAAGGAGTGCTGGGGAGACATGGAAGCAATTTAGGAAATAAAATGTCAGTAAAGATAATTTTGACTATTTAAAGAAGTTACATGGGAGAAAGACCTGGATTGAAGGGGGCCAGTGAAAAGGCTAACACAGTAGGTTGGGCTAGCATAGAGGCAGTTGAGATGGTGACAAATGGACAGATTAAAGAAACACTTTATAAATAACATGTCTAACTAATCCATCAGGTTGGAGTTTGGATGACATGTAGGTTTGTGAGTTGGACAACTAGAATGTTCAGGAGGAGGAGTAGATTGAGCAGGGGGAGATGGTCATGCAGTTTGAGCAGAGTTGAGTTTGGAAACTCAGTAGGGTACATAGGTAGAGAGTTCAGGTAGGCAGTGGGAGACATGGACTGATACTCTGCAGAAATGTCTGAAGTGAAGGTAGAGATTTGGGGGCCATCAGCTGTGGCAAGAGTTGTATTTGCCTTGTAGAAAGTGTGTAGAAGGAGAAGAGGCCTGTGATGGAGCCCTGACAACTGACATCTAAGTGAAGGTAGAAGGAAAGAGCTTACTCAGGCAACGTCATTAGCAGCAGTAAGAAAACTAGAGAAATCAAGTGAAGAGAATTTTTAAGGCAGAGAGGATAGGCAGTAATGTCACTGGGGAGAAAAGTTCCCATGAGGAGGATGGAACTGGGGAGGCAGATCTTAGAGGGGGTTGTGAGTTGAGGAGTGATTGTGAGGAGGAGAGGATGAGGGGAGGAGGGGAGAAAAAAGGGAGGAGGAGAGGATGGGGGGGAGGAGGGGAGTAGAAAGGGAGGGGAGTAGAAAGAGGGGAGGAGGGAGAGGGGGGAGGAGAGGATGAGGGGGAGGAGGGGAGTAGAAAGGGAGGGGAGTAGAAAGAGGGGAGGAGGGAGAGGGAGGAGGAGAGGGAGAAAGCTAATAAAAGGAGACTTGGACGGGCCTCTCTGGATCTGTTTCTTCATCTCATCAAAGGATGGAAAAAATGATTATCTCAGATTCTAATAACTCTAACTCTCAGATTTGATGTTTTAAAGTCACACATAAGCATGTGTGAAATTACAGGGCTCTTTCAGGCCAGTGTACCTATTTTGGTAGAAGATAAATATTATCCCCCCCCCTCCCAACTCAAGATACGTAATCTTATGTAAATTAGATCCTGTAAAATTTTGTGGTAAAGATAAAGGTCTTGCAATTTATATGCAAGACAATTTTCCAAGTTGTTCCCTTACGTGCATCATATTAAACTTCAGTGTAATTCTCTTACATTCCTTTCATGAAATCACAAAATTTCATGAGTGGAAAAATCACATCAGATATGCCTTGAGTCCTTTTTGACTTTCCTGCAAGTGAATCCAGATTGGAGCCATAAAATCATTTTCAGGCTCAGTCCTAGTAGAGCCCATGGTTTATGGCGTTAAACCATTTGTGCTACTTCTTGGAGGTAATTTTACCCAGCTTTCAGTAAAGCGAAGTGCTTTTCCAAAATGGCATTTTTCCTCTTATCTTCACATCACAAATTACTTTTCTCCCCCCTTTAGCTAGTCATAAATTAGCTTATTTAAAAAGTATTGGCATTGTCCCATTTTAGCATTGTGGATTTTGTTTATCAAGCAAACAATGGAACACATATGATAATGGAATGAACATCTCCAGGTTTTTCTATGTGGTCTTTGTTCTCTAGTTTCCTAATTAATCTGAGAACTGATTGGCATAAATTTTGGATGCACGTGTAGTGGTTTTGGGGGAGCAGAGAAATGTCAAAGTATCATTCTCTTTGTTACTCGCTTTGTCCAGAGAGAATGGAGAGAGCCATTATATACATATGAGGGATTCCCTGGTGGTCAAATTTTAATAGTAAAATGTTGTCATCCAGATTATTAGATTAGAAGAGTTAGACTTTGAGACCCAGAAATTATTTCAATTGAAGACATTTCTATAGTTTGATAATATTAAAATCTGATATGCCCGTCATCATGGAACTCCCATAGCTTTCCAACATTCTTTCCCTGGAAAGGTATAACTTGAAAGGAAGGAGCAAGGCCGTTAAGAAGAGTCACTTGGCTGATCAATCTACCAGGGACACTAGGAAGATTGCACCAGTCAGCCACCATTCAGAGAGTTTCCATTCATTAGTAGCTGCTACCTTGTTTTAATGAAATTGAGCATTTGACTTATCAGGATAGAACTATTTTCTGGTTCATTGCCTACAAAAGCAGGGTCTCACAGAAGTGGGAAGATTTCAGGCTCACACAATTTACCTGGGAAGACAGCTTTCTGGTTTGTGAGAAGACTTGCAACTTGGGCCTATTGTACAATAGGCTCGTGGGATAGTGTCTTCATGGACTGGGTGTGCATGCAAACTAAAAGGGGAATTGAATTTGTTGAAATTTGGAATTAGGGTCTGAGTTATGATTTTCTTGAGGAAAAACCCACATTCAGAAGTGATGTTGATGTGAGCTCCCCAAAAATGTGTGAACAGAATTTACCTGGAGTTTTGACTATGTAACCTAGATACATTAACTATGAGAAAATAATCTGGGGGTTTCCTAACCCCACCTTGTAGGCATTCGGATCCAAGTTGCAGTCAGCTTCTGCAGGGCTAAGTCAGTGTGGGGTTATCAGCAGGATGGCCTGACACAGGAGGGTGGAGAATGGGTAACGCCTTAATTTGGGGAGAAGAGTTCCTGTATGTTTATTTGTGTTGGCTCCTGTCCTTCTTTCTTACTGTAGAGGTGGCTTAAAAAACATCATGGTTCTTGAATCAACATGGTTTTCTGATTCCTAATAAGCCCTTGAGTTTCTAAAGGTCCTTACAACCATCCAAATCCTCTGCGAGGCATAGCCACTTCAGATTTTCTTAACAAGTGCCTGTGGCCTGTGTGAGATTAGGATGGGAAGGGAGAAAAAAGCCACAAGGTTCAGAATGAGCTAGATTGTCAGAGGGTGAGAATGGTGGGTACAGGAGCTGAGAGGAAACACCTGGAGTGAAAACAGAGGCCTTGAAATAGGAAATACAGCTTTCTTTTCTTATAATTTTCCCTGGTACTGACCCTGACAAATTCAACCAAAGGGTAAAAGACAAACTGTCCTAAGAGGGTGATTTAAAGACTCTGCCAGATAAGCAGTTTGCTAAGTAGGGTTGCCGGAGCCAAGGCCGCTTTGTTATTTGCACTGGATTAGTAAATCACTTCACGGCTTTGTGAAATCTGGTTAAGTCGATTTAGTGAATTCAGATGGAGGAAATGTGTTTCATTTTGTCCTGGAGAGGAATATAGGTTCTCTCTGTCTGGCCATGCCATGTGCTTGCCGTTAGTTACTCCAATAAATATTGTGTGGCTGTGGCCAAGACGCAGCATACATCATAAACTAGTAAATCTTTAAAAAATGCTGCAGCCCCTGGGTAGTGTATTTATAACAACGAAGAACAGAACTCATGTGTGTCACTGCTAAAGATGAAAAATTCCTATTTATCAAATCAGTGGCTATTTAATGAAGAATAACTGTAAATAATACCAATGAGGATTACTTAAAAAATTAATTTTCAGATTGACTGAGTAAAATTGAACCTCACCTGGAAAGTTTTGCAGTGCCTTAGATGTGTGGCCACTTGGAGGAGCTGTTGACGGCAAGTTCCTGGAGATTACTGCAGTTGGTCTTGACATTAACAGCACAGAGCTCAATCAGTCCTGACTAAAGCTCACCGACATTGAATGTAAAAGATAGTATATTTTACTTACAAAAACATACTACAAACTAACTTGTCAAATCCTAAGTCATTACTTAATGTTACTTAATATTTTTTGAAGTCTACCTATTTCTAGGCAGCTATTTATAAACCGTTTGAGTCCTAATGTCAATCCTTTCCTTTTCTCTTCATTGACTCATTTTCTCATTCCCTTTTTCTTTTCTTATTATTTATGTATCTAAATCCTGTGCTGAGAATTTAGTGCAAATAAATATCCAAGGTCAGGAATCTAATAAGACGAGTTATTGGTAAAGGATCAGCATGGTAAGCAGGACAAAATTAAGTTGATATTTAGTTGCAGGCTAAGAAATTGGAGGGTAATAAACAGGCATCTGTTTGAGTAGATTTTTTTTTTAAAACATAAAATCAGTGGTGAATATAAAATAAAATTGCAATTTTTGTCCCACAAATTCTGTGTACATATTCCTTTGCAGATTTGCCATAAAGAGAAACATCTTTGGCATCAGCCAGATCTGGGCTTCATTCCTGGCTCTGCTATCACTACTGTGTGACCTTGGTTAAATAATTAACCTGCTCGAGTGTCCAATTTCATCTCTCACACTGCTTACTGTGCACACAGTTGTGGGGATTCAGTGGAGCTAATGTAACCTAGGAACTTCAGGTGTACTAGGAGTGTCCGGTGGGGAGCTGGGATACAAATGACATTCTTCTCAAGCTTATTCTAGACAGGTGGCCTTTCATGAGCTATTATGGAAATTTGGGTCTGAGATGAATTTTGGGAGGCAGCATAATGCTGCGGTGAACTGGAATAAGACCAACCTGGGCTTGAGTCCCAGCGTTGTCACTTGCTAGCAGTGTGTCCCTGTGTACCTGACACTCTCTCTGAACCTCGGTTGTGTGACCTGGGGTTCCAGGTGTTTGCGAGAGGAAGTGAGGATTGGGAGTCTCAAGCCGGTTTCGTGTGCCCCGCCTTGTCTTTTGGATTGTGCTGAGCAGAGCTGCATCAGTGAGTATTGTTTGTGCTGAGTGATCAACAAGGGACTTGCTGGCCACTGCAGATAGAAAGTGCACACCCAGCTGTTCTCAGCACAAACGACTCTGGGGCTCCCTTCCATGGTGGTGCAGCAGTGCGTTGCCCATAGTCTGGCTCTGCTCCCTATGGGCCTTCAGTGCTGAAAAGGAAGTGTCTATGTAGGCAGAGGCTGGCGCTCCCTTATAGCGAGGTCTCCTCTTCTTCCCACGGCCCCAGCAGGGCTCAGCACTCTCCTGCCCAGTGGTCTTGCCTCTGCATCCCTTCCTCTTGAGTGAATGAGGTCAAGCAACCCTCATCTACTTTAATCTGCGTCCTTTCCTCTTACCCCAAGCTCTTGTTCAGGTCTTGAACTCTAGGCTCTGCTCACTGTGAGTCTTAATGCTGCAGATTCTCTATTTGTTCTTCTCTCAGGAAGTCTGGCTTTGAAAAATAAAATGCTTTGGTCTTCAGACTGCTGCCTCTGCTATGGATTTTAACATTGATTTAGAAACTAAAGACCTGAGCAGTATTTCTTTCTTTTTGCACTCCAGCTGAACACCACCACCTTTCCAAGGGAAAAGGGGGTCCTCTGAGGATGATGGAAGATATAGATAGAAGATCATGGGACAATAAGAAAAAGGTCACATTTTATATGGCTGCATCTCTTTTGACTTAGACCGCTCTTTATTTTGATGCAGAAAAGGCTTCAGTGCGACCTTGGCTGAGTGGTGTGCTTCAGGAGTACTTGAACAGGAACTCCTGATTCCTAACTTCTTATCTGCTTTGTGAAGACAGATGTGTTTTGTTATCTTGATCTAGTAGTTCTTTTATCATCTGTTGTTGTAGCCACAGAATAAATGACGTTGTCATAGAATTAAGATAAGCACATTTTGGGGGGACAAAATAATTTCAAAAATTGTTCTTTATGTGTAGGGTTACTGCTTGACATCACTCTGCTCTAACGTTCACAGTCTGTTAGTAAGTTCTAGGGAAAAGCAATGGTCGGATGGTAAACTGAAAGCATTCGTGACTTTAATCGGAGTGAAATAGTTGACATTAGTTTAAATGAAACATATTATGGTCTAGTTCAGGGGTTTGCAAACTATGGCCTGTGTTTTTAAGCCTGAGAACAAAGAAGTTTCTGAAAAACATTTTTAAAAGGTTATAAATAAAGCAAAGCAAAACAAAGGAGAGTTTGAGGTAGCGACCCCCTGGCTGGCAGAGCCTAAAATGTCTATCAGCTTCCCTTCCCAAAAAAGCTTGCTAAACCATGGGGTAGGAAAAACCAAAACAACGAAATCATCTAGCATCCTGCCTGTCTTTATAAACAAGTTGCTTAGACAGTGACACACATTTTAGGCCACAAATCAAGTTTACTGCATTTATTTTCTCACTTACAGATTGAAGATGATAATTTTCCCAATGAAATGATATGCATCCTGGTGTTTGTTGCATGATAGAGACAGAGTAAAAAGATGCTCTTTATCTTTTTTTTTTTCCCCCAGGAGTGTATGCACTTTATTGAAGCCCTTTGTGGACAGGCGTGTGAGTATAAACAGTTGCATGAAGGGTGGGGTCCAGGGAGGGCTGGCACAGAGCAGAGAGCATGGGGTGATGGGCGGTCACTGGCAGCCTTGAGGGGGATTCCACTCTATCCACGCAACCGGATGACGATCACCGGGATGATGATGAGCATAATAGTCCCAAGGAGGCTGAGGACCAGGGCCCAGATGTTCAGGCACTTGGCAGTGGAGGCACAGGTCTTGGCCCCAGCCAGGTCACCTACCATCTTCCTGTCCCTTCACGGAGTAGGCAAACACTATGAGCCCAGGCAGAAACAGTTCATGAAGAGCATATTGAACAGGGACCAGATGACGTGGTCGGGCACAGCGGTCTCACCATGGATGTGGATCACAGTGGGAGCAGGGTTGGGGGTATCCTCAGCACGGCCACCTGGTGCTCTTCCTTTAGCAGCTTGTAGTTCGGGGGGCGGAGAGGGGAGCCCTGTGTGGGAGCCCTGTGTGGGTTCCAGTGAAGACATTTTGGGAAGAGTGTTCATGGTGCCAAGAGGAGGCTGCAGTGGTCTTGAAGCTCTTTATTTTATTTTCTCCTTCATGCCTCTGTGTCTTTGTAGAGTGCTTGGCCCCCTGGAAGTATTAAAGAAAGAAATTATAAAAGGATTTTCCTGGATAGGAACCGCAGAAGGTTCTTAATTAGAAATAGTTATAAAATTGTAAGTCTTAATTTACTACCATTATGTCAAAAAGTCTTGAAATATGAGTGCTTTAAACTAGTTTCATAGTAAACCAACAGGAGAAGGGGTATGTGTCAGGCACTGACGCTTCAAATGACTTACTTTTTAAAGTACAAGGAAAAAGATCTATAACTAAGCGGGCCTGTGGTGGTTGTTTAATGCAATGAACCTCCTGGGGAGGTATTAGGCAGCAGTACTCTTATTCACTTATTTTTTTAAGCTTTACATTAAATTTTTATCATTAAACATTATGTTATGGAAATTTTTAACACATATACAAGTAGAGAGAATACTATAATGAAACTTATTTCTGTAGTTACCAACATATGCCCAATCTGGTTTCATCTATGTCCCCTCCCAGCTCTGATGACCCCATCACATAGATTACTTCAGAGGAAGTCCTAGACCTTTAAAAATTTTTTAAACCAGTGGTTTTCAACCTTCCTAATGCCGCAACCCTTTAATACAGTTCCCCATGTTGTGGAGACCCCCAACCATAAAATTATTTTCATTTCTACTTCATAACTGTAATTTTGCTACTGTTACGAATCGTAATCTAAATATCTGATATGCAAGGATGTATTAGGAGACCCCTGTGAAAGGGTTGTTCGACCCCCAAAGGGGTTGCAACCCACAGGTTGAGAACCACTGTTTTAAAGCATTTCAGTACATATGCTTAAAGGCTTCTTCAGAAAACATAATTACAACACTATGATATATACAACACTGAAAAAACTGGCAAATTCTTAACATCAATAAATGTTGAGTGAGCACAAATTTATTTTATTTTATTTTATTTCTTTGAGACAGAATTTCACTTATTAACCCTCGGTAGAGTGCCGCAAAGTCACAGCTCACAGCAACCTCCAACTCCTTGGGCTTAGGTGATTTTCTTGCCTCAGCCTCCCAAGTAGCTGGGACTATAGGCGCCTGCCACAATGCACAGCTATTTTGTTGTTGTTGTTGTTGTTGTTGTTGTTGTTGTTATTGTTACAATTAGGTTGGAGCTGAGTTTGAACCCATCACCCTCGGTATATGGGCCCAGCGCCCTACTCACTGAGCCACAGGCACCACCCGCAAATTTATTTTTTTACTTTCTTTTTTCCCCTTTTTTGTGAAAACATGATTCAAACATGATCTATGAAAGGCTTCTAGTTGACATGTATCTTAAGTCCCTTTTAATCCAAGTTTCCCTTTCTTTTATTTTTATCTCTTAAAGTTTATATACTACTGGATTAAATTTACTCATATTTGGTGAGACACATTTGTGTCTCTGATCATGAGGGATACTGATCTGTAGTTTCCTCTTTGATAATATTTTTGTCTGGTATTTTTACCAGGTAATACTAGCCTTATAAACTGAGTTGGCAGATACTCTTTCTTCACTTTCCTGTAAGGATAATCTTTGTTTTTTATTATGTTTGGTAAAATTGCCTAATCCCTTCCCAACTCTTACGACCTCATCACATTGATTACTTCATAGGAAATAATTAGGTGCATCTGGACTTGGAGTTGTCTTTTTCGAAAGGTTTTAAACTATAAAATCAATTTTTAAATAGACATATTATTATTCATGTGATCTATTTTGAGTGAATTTTCACAGCTGGTTTCTTCTAAGGAATTTATTTTATTTACGTTTTCAAGTTTTTGTTATAAAATATCCCTCTATCATCCCTTTAATGCTTCTAGGATTTGTAGTTATGTCTTCTCTTTTATTCTTGGTATTGGTAAGTGTGTCATCTGTCTTTTTTTTGTCTGTCTTGTTACAGGTCAATTACTCTTATGAATCTTTCCAAAGAACTAGTTTATAATTTCATTGATTTTCTTTGTTATTTTTCTGTTTTCAATTTTATTGATTTGTGCTCATTTTCTTCCATCTGTTTGCTTTGGGCTTAATATGTTTTTCTTTTTCTAGCAAGGCAAAAGTTTATATCATTAATTTGATCATTTCTCAGCCTTTTGGCTGAGATCAAATGTGTATCATTGATTTGAGATGGTTTTTCTTTTCTAATATGTGTAAACATTTAATGCTAACCCTAACCCTTTAAGCATTGCTTTAGCTTCAGCCTATGAATCTAAGTATGTAGTGTTTTAATTTTCATTCCATTTAAAATATGTTCCAGTTCTCTTCCTTTTTGACCCATGGGTTATTTAGAAGTGTGTTACATGATTTCCAGATAACTGAAGATGTCTTGATTATTTTTGTTATTGATTTCTAGGTAAATATCTTAGAGTCAGAAAATATACTTTATTTGATTAAATTTTAAGGTGTGTTTTATGACCTTAAATGTAATCTATCTTGGTGAATGTTCCTGTGCACCTTTTGATGGTTCTACTTTTGTGGGTTGAAGTGTTCTAAAAATGTCCATTAGGCCAAATTATTTCATGGTGTTGTTAAGGTCTTCTGTATCCATATTGATTTTTTTATGTACTAACAGTATCAATTACTGAGAGAGGGGTATTAATTTTTTGACTATAGTTGTGGATTTGTCAGTTCCTTTCTTCTGTTCTTTCAGTTGTTGCTTCACTTTTTGAAGCTCTCTTTTTAGGTGCATGTGTATTTAAGAATGTTATGTCTTCTTGGCAAACTGATCCCTTCATCATCATGAAATGATTCTATTTGTTGTTGATAACCTTCTTTGCTCTGACATGTACTATGTCTGATATTCATGTGCCTACTCTAATTTTCCTTTGATAGTGTACATAAATTTTCACCATTTTACATTTAACTGATTATCTATAGGTTTCCTTTAAACAACTTATAATTGGATTCTGCTTTAGTATCCAATCTGAAAATCTTTGGCTTTATTTGGGTTATTTAGACCATTACTCTTTATGTAATTATTGATATGGTTATCTTTTTTTGTTCCCTTTCTCCATATTTGGACTGCTTTTGGATTAATTGAATTTTTTTTATTCCATCTGATCTCCATTTGACATAGTTATATCTCTTTATCCCAATGTTTTTAGTGATTTACATTTGAACAATATTATGCCACTTCATGTGTAGTGCAAGAACCTTACAAAAGTCTACTTTCCATTTCTTTCTCACATTCTTTGTGCTACTTTGTGACTTATTTATTAAAGAAACTGGATTTTTTGTCCTGAAAAAGCTCCTGTAGAGTTTTCTGCATCCTGGATTTGCTTATTGTATGCTTGTGATAATGGCTAACACTTCCCCTGTCTTCTGTATTTTTTATTAATTGGTTGTTAGAACTAGGGACTTAGATTCAGCTATGATTTAAAAAAGAATTTTTTTGTTGTTGTTGTTTGAGATTCATTGAGGGTACAAAGAATTAGATTACACTAATTGCATTTGTTAGATTAAGTCCCTCTTATAATTATGTCCTACCCCCAAGATTTGTGCCATATATCATGACTTCCCCATCCCCCTCTCTCAGCTATGATTTTAATGACATATACTTCCAGCAGGAGGCATATTAAGTCCAATTATTTCTGTTTTATTATGTTAATAATCATTTATTTTTGCCCGTTCATGATTTCATTAAGGGTATTTAAAATAGTGATGTTTTAGTTCTACCATTTCCCTCATTTATTAGCTAGATTATATCTGTAATGACAAAATTTACCTCATTTATTTGATTATCCTCCAATACAGCTTGTAGAGAAAAGCAACTTAAACTTTTGATTCTTTTTTTTTTTTTTTATTAAATCATAGCTGTGTACATTAATGCAGTCATGGGATAAAGTGTGCTGGTTTTATATACAATTTGAAATATTTTCATCAAACTGGTTAACATAGCCTTTATGGTGTTTTCTTAGTTATTGTGTTAAGACATTTATACTGTACATTTAGAAAGATTCACATGGACGCTTGTAAGATGGATCACAGGTGTGGTCCCACCAATCACCCTCCCTCCACTCATCCTCCCCCCTCCCCTCCCCTCCCTCTCCCCTTTCCACATATTCTTGGGCTATAATTGGGTTATAGCTTTCATATGAAAGCTATAAATTAATTTCAAAGTAGGGCTGAGTACATTGGAGCTGGAACATATTCTTCTTAGCAAAGTATCTCAAGAATGGAAGAAAAAAACCTTTTGATTCTTTTATTTATCAGTTTTCAATATGCATTTCTTTTTTAGTTTTCTCCGAAGGTGGGCAATAGGTTTTTAGTTATTTTTTTGATCATTATGAACTCAGGCATTTTAAAACACCTTTGATGTTTAATTCTTATTTCTGTGTTCTTAAACTATTTCATTTGGCTTTAAAATTTTTTAGATGTTACCCCAGTGATATTAAAGATTTATCAGTTTATAAGCTTCCAAACTTGTCTTATGCATTTTCTATCATGGATTTGGACTTAGTCATTTCTCCAAGAAACTTTGGTTCATTTTGGTTAATACAGAATTTAGAGAAGCAATTTAGTTGCCAGGGGTTTAAGTAAAATACTAAAACTTGTTATTACCAATATGATTATTAAAAATGGTGATGTTAGCTGTGGATTTTTCATAAATGTTCTTCATTAGATTAAGTTCATCAAATAATTCTAGTTATTGAGTGTTTTAATCAAGCAACAGTATTTGATTTTGTCAAATGCTTTTTCCACATCTACTGAGATCATCATTT
The DNA here is from genome assembly GCF_000181295.1 of Otolemur garnettii. Taxonomy (NCBI): domain Eukaryota; kingdom Metazoa; phylum Chordata; class Mammalia; order Primates; family Galagidae; genus Otolemur; species Otolemur garnettii. The sequence continues at coordinate 39,839,803 of NW_003852397.1, read as the reverse complement.
TTTTGCCCTTTATTCTATTAATATTGTACATTACATTGATTAATTTTTTTTGAAGGGTGAAATGGGTGCTTTTTATGGAATCAATTACTTAATAGCTTAAGCTGCTACTTTTTTCACTGTATTTACTTCAAATTTTTTATTTTTAATTATTGTGAGTGCATCATAGTTATATATCTTTATAGGGTACATGTGATGTTTTGATACAGGGATACAACGTGAATGAATCAAATCAGGGTAATTAGGGTATCCATCATGTCAGACCTTTAACATTTGTTTGTGTAAAGAACATTTTATTTCTCTCTTTTAGTTATTTTGAAGCATACCCTAACCTGATCAACTCTTATTGTTGGTTATAGTCATTTTGTGGTGCTATCAAATATTGTTCATTCTATTTAATTATCTAGCTCTGTATTTGCATTAATTAACCATCCTCATTTTATCACCTCCTCCCTGCTATCCTTCACAGAGTGAAGGATATTCTATTCTATTCGCTGCCTCCATAAGACTATGATTAATTTTTGCATGTAAAACTGACCTTGCACCCTAGGGATAAAGCCTAGCTGGTCATGGTATATGATCTTTTTTATATGTTGCTGGATTCAGTTTGCTAGTATTTTGTTGTGCTTTCTGCATTTGTATTCATGAGAAATATTGTTCTATTATCTTTCCTTTTCATAATGTTTTTTCCTTTACTTAGTATTGAAATACAATGAGTTAGAATGTGTTCTCTCTTATTCTGCATTTTGGAAGAGTTTGTGAATGACTGGAGTTCTTTCTTTAAATGTGTGGTAGAATTTAGTGGTGAAACCATCTGGACCTGGGCTTTTCTGTCTCAGAAATAATAATATTACTAGATAATTTTCTTTACATGTATGGGTTTTGGTAGTTCGTGTCTTTTAGGAGGGTGTCTAATTTATCTAGGTTATCTAATTTGTGGACATACAATTGTTCATAGTATTCTTTTACAATCCTTTTATTCATCTCTGTAGATAGTGACATCTCCTTATTTACTTCTGAATTTACTGATTTAAATCTTTCCTTTTTAATTCTTTGTTAGTCTACCTAAAAGTGTGTCAATTTTATTTATCCTTTGAAAGTATAGATTTTCATTTCTTTAATTTTTGCTATTGTTTTTCTCGTCTCTATTTTGTACACTTTTGTTCTAATTTTTATTTTCTTCTGCTTATTTTTGATTTAGTTTATTTTTTTTCTAGTTTCTTAAGGTAAAAGTTTGTGTAACTGATTTGAGATCTCCTTTCTAAATATAGGCATTTAACAGATATACATTTGACAGCTCTGAGCACTGTAGTAGCTGTATCCTATATGTTTTATATGTTGTATTTTACTTTATATCCATCTAATATTTTATAATTTTCCTTTTATTTGTTATTTTACTGCTAATAACTCCAGTGGTTATTTAGGAGTGTGGTGTTTAATTTCCTGATATTTATGTGTTTCCCAAATTTCTTTCTGATTTCACTGTATTTTGGTCAGAGAACTCACCCTGTATGTTAGTGTGCCATGCTTGCCATACCCAAACACTACAGACCAGGTGGCTTCAACAGCACAAATTTATTTTTCCACAGTTCTGGAAATCTGAAATCAAGGTGTTGCTAGGGCTTAGCACCTACTCTCGGGACCTTGGGGAACATCTGGCATACCCAAAGTGAAGATTACAGTGGTGCTTTGATAAGCTTCAGGAAGAGCCGAGAAATCCCCATCTTAGTTTTGTTTAGGACAGGGACTGCTGAGGAGGTTGATTGCATTTTTCTGAGATTAAATAGAGAGATAATTGTGAGATAATGAAGACCCATGAGAACCATCAGAATTGGTTAAGCAACCAATATTATGGATGCATTTTATTTATTTATTTATTTTTTTAGATTGAAACTTTATTTTCATTTAATTTTTATTGAACTGTATACATTTATGGGGTACAATGTGATGATCTGATATACAATGGGGAATGCTTCAATCAAACTGATTAATATAACGATCACCTCATTTTCTTATTTTTTTGTGGTAAGACATTTATAATTTACTCTTAGTTGTTTTGAAATGTACCCTTGCATTGTGCACATTAGGCAGGATCCCACTAAATGCCCTCCCTCCTCCCTCTGCTTGCTCTCCCCCTCTCCTCCCCTCTCCTCCTTCTGCCCTCCCTCTTTCTGGACTATATTTGTATTTTGCCCTTCATATGAATGTGCAAGTGATTATATATTGACTTCATAATATTATTGAGTACACTGGATACATTTTTTCCCATTCTTTTTTTTTTTTTCTTTTTTGAGACAGAGTCTCACCATGTTGTCCTCAGGCCATGACATCACAGCTCACAGCAACCTCAAACTCTCAGGCTTAAGCAATTCTCTTGCCTCAGCCTCCTGAGTAGCTGGAACTACAAGTGCCCACCACAGTGCCTCACTGTTTTTTTGTTGTAGTTGTCATTGTTGTTTAGCTGGCCCAGGCTGGGTTTGAACTCGCCAGCCTCAGTGCATGTGGCCAGCGCCGTAACCACTGCACTACGGACGACACTTTCCCCACCATTTTTGAGATGCTTTATTAAGTAGAATATGTTCCAGCTCCATCCAGGTAAACATAAAAGATGTAAAGTCTCTGTCTTTTTTATGGCTGCATAGTATTCCATGGTGTACACATATCACAATTTGTTCATCTGTTCATGGATTGATGGGCAATTGGGCTGCTTCCATGACTTGACAATTATGAATTGGCTGCAATTAACATTCTGATGCAAATGTCTTTGTTGTAAAATTATTTTTGTTTATCTAGGTAGATACCTAGTTCTTACAAATAGTGCTGAGAGAAGTGGCCAGGGATCTGTAGAAGACTGAAAGTGGACCCATACCTATTACCATTAACAAAAACTGATTCTCATTGGATAAAAGATTTAAATTTAAGACATGAAACTATAAAAATATTGGAAGAGAGTGCAGGGGAAATGCTTGAAGATATTGGCTTGGGAAAATATTTTATGAGGAGGACTCCCCTGGGCAATTGAAGCAACACTGAAAATATATAACTGGGACTTGATCAAGCCAAAAACTTCTGCACAGCCAAGGGCACTGTAAGTAAAGCAAACAGACAGCCTTCAGAATGGGAGAAGTTTTTTGCAGGTTATATTCCAACAAAGGTCTGATAACTAGAATCTACAGAGAACTCAAATTAATCAATAAGAAAAGAACAAACAACCCTGTTTCTTTATGGGCAAGAGACTTGAACAGAAACTGCTCTGAAGATGACTGGTGAATGGCAAAAAACACATGAAAAAATGCTCATCATCTTTAATCAGAGAAATGCAAATCAAAACCATTTTGAGATATCATCTAACGCCAGTAAGATTAGCCCACATCACAAAATCCCCAAACTGTAGATGTCAGCATGGATGTGGAGAGAAGGGAACAGTTACACTGCTAGTGGGATTGGAAAGTCATACAGCCTTTTGGGAAGAAGTATGGAGAATTTTCAAGGAACTAAAAGTTGACCTACCATTTGATCCTGCAATTCCATTACTAGGTGTGGATGCATTTTAAAATGAGGTAAACCCTTAGAATTCTATCCTGTCTTCTGTAGTCTGTCAACTTTTTATTCTCTTCTTTTACATTCATTTGATAGTTCCTAAGTACCTTCTATGGGCCAGGGAGATAATAAGTAAAACAGTCTATTTACCTACCAATTCCTTATTTATCAGAGTGTGGTTTGAAGAACTTTAGTCATTCAATTTTGTTACTTACTTTAGTTGCTCTCAGAAGGTGTTTATATATATGTTCTACAGAGTTTACCTTTAACATTCATTCTTCCACCCATTAATTCCACAAATATATACCATACATAGGCCATATATTGCACACCATAGTTATAAGATAGAAGTAATAACCACCCTTCAAGAACTCCTAGCCTAGAAGGGCTATAGGTAAGAAACCTAGAAATTATTATCCTATGATATTAGTCTCCCATGGGCGGTGAGTGTACATAGTAAATGCACCCACTCAGACCTGGATACGAGAGGGTTCAGATTATTTCTCTGAGGGCATTTGACTTCCAAGCTGAAAATAGGCACAATGTAAGGGTACATGGCATACCTCCACGGTGAAGGGCTCAGTCACAACTTGGTCTTTACCTAACAAATATAAACAATGTAACCTAATTGTTTGTAACCTCATACTAATATGAAATTTCAAAAAATGAGTTTATTATTACCTTCTGTTTTAAAAAATACCTGTAATGTCAAGTCTTTGGGCAACATTTTATATTATCTGTTCACTTCTAGTTTAATCCTCAATTGTATGCCCTCTGAGGCTAGGAGTTATGCTGGTTTATCAGCTTGTACTGACACAAGAATAGAAAATTATCTTCCCATGCCCCCTCTTCCTCTCCTCTGCCTCAGCAATCTGGTCATTTAATGATGCAGTTTTTTACTTTACTGAGTAGGTTATGAGCCATTCTTCTTTATTGGGTATGAGAGTGATAGGAATACCTGAAATTATAGGAATTTCCCAAATATTATCACTAGTTTCCACTTCTTTCCTTACTGAAATCTTAGACTAGATTTTCTATAAAATGTTTCTGTAGAATGGCCACTTGGCTGTTTTTCAGTATACTTTTCTCAGATGCCTCCCATTTGCCTTGTCCTGGGAATAGATAAATATGTAAAAACCTCTCGTGCAAGCTGGCATGAGGGCGGAGAGTTGACCTGATGGGAAAGGGTGGGAATGGAGAAATAAAGCTAAGAAAAACAGAGGGAGATAAAGAAAGACAGGAGATGAGAGATAGGATGGTATTGGGAGGACTGATGTGGCTGATGGCTGTAGCGAGCCCCTGAACCATGGAAACAGCTTTATTTATACAGTCTCTCGCTCTCTTTTTAAAATTTCTTATAGCATAACTATGTACATTAATGCAATCATGGGGTACAGTGTGCTGTTTTCATATACATTTTGAAATACTCTCATCAAACTGGTTAACATAACCTTCATGTCATTCTCTTAGTTATTGAGTTAAGACATTCATACTCTGCTTTTAGAAAGATTCACTGGTACCCTTGTAAGATAAACCATAGAGGTGACCTCACCAATCACCCTCCCTCCCCCCATCCACCCCCCTTGCCTCCCTTCTCCCACCCCCTTCCCATATTCTAAGGCTATAATTAGGTTATGACATTCCTATAAAAGCTATGAATTAGTATCAAAATAGGGCTGTGTACTTTGGATACTTTTTCTTCCATTCTTGAGATACTTTGCTGAGAAGAACATTTTCTAATTCCATTAGATGAATTCCATCTAATTCATATAAACATGAAGGAGGTAAAGTCTCCATCTTTCTTTAGGGCTGCATAGTATTCCGTGGTGTACATATACCACAATGTATTGATCCATTCGTGGGTTGATGGGCATTTAGGCTTCTTCCATGACCTAGCAATTATGAATTGAGCTGCAATAAACATTCTGATACAAATATTATTTATACAGTCTCTTAACCAGATTGCATAGATCTCAACATGTGGGGTAGAGATCATCCTTAAAGAGGAAAAACTATGTGCTTGCTGATAATAAGGGAAGTATGCATTGGCTACATGACTTCTGGCAGGTGAAAAAATGTTAAAGGAGGAGAAGTGGTTGGGGGTCACTCTGTGAGCATTTCCCAGGCTGTGGAGGCCCTGCCGCCCATAGCCCACTCAGCACAATCCTCCAAATTTGGATCTGCCAAAAATGCACTGATAAAACATTTTTCATATGGCCAAATAGTCCCAACTAAAATCACCATTTATTCAGGCCCTGTTAAAACAAAGTGTTAAAAACCTTTAAGTGAATTTAAGACAAGAATCCAAGATGGCTCTGATTTGAGAGAAATAACCAACCAACAAACAAATGAACAAACTATTGGGAAGATCATACCTTGGAAAAATTTGCATTTGGTAAAAATCAACCTGTCTGGCCTGTAGTGTCTAGTAGTCACTGAGAAGTGATTTGCTAATTGGCTATTCTCTGAACTGGTAGGCCGCTTGGCAAATGGGCAACTTTCAATTGTAACGAATGTTTGGTTTGCCTTATTTACTGCTGTGTTGCAAAACTTGGAACCATATCCGCTCATAGGAGAGGCTCAGTCAATATTTGCTATATGTGAATAAAAGTTCTATTATCTTTGCAGAGAAATTAATTTTATATTAAGTCAGAAGTTTGTAGTTTTGACTCTAATAATTTATTTATACATCATGCAGATGAATTTATAATAATTCTGTTTCCCTGAAATCCCCCCGAGGTTAAGTGCTAAGTCTTTTAATATTTGATAACTCACCACAGTGCTTGGTTCATTGTATACCAATGGTAAAAATGTCAAAGGCATGTCTTATTGATGGTGAACAGCAAAGAATTACAGTTTTGTGCTATGACACAACCACAGCACATGCTTACTTTGATCCTTGCAACTACTTTGGACAAAGGCCAAGAAAGTGGTGTTCTCCCAGTGGGAGAGAACTGAGGTCAAGCAGGGTGAGCTGCTGGCTGCAGGCCTTGGGGCCACCAGGTAGAAGAACAAGCATGAGAATACTGGTCTTGTGGCTCCTTTTCTAGATTTTGTTCTGCTATCCCACAGTGTGTGTGTTGGTATCTGAGAGGTACCTAGCTTATTAGGTCAACAAAGTACAAAACTTAGTTTATATGTTTTGTAATAATAGTGTTGGAGGAAGGAACTTATTTGATCTCGGATTTGGATATCTCTGTTTATGTGTCATGTTAAATATTGGTGACCCAAACTCTAGTTTTGGCTGAAGGAATCATGAAACCTTGAACATTTGCCTTTTTAGGGCTTCACTGAACTGACTCTGAATGGTAGACTCTGAACTCTGGTGTACAGTGTTAACTATATCACTCCTTGATTTCATTTTATTTTCCTTCTGTGTCCATCTCTTTGCTGGTGGAGAAGGTTTAAAATTACTTTATGTTTCAGCACTCAATGAAAATATTCAATGGGATCCTTTTTTTTTCCCCACCCTGGCTTACTTTTCTGTTTTTAGTAGAGATGGATCTCCCTTTTACTCAGACTGGTCTCAAATTCCTGGCCTTAAGTGATCCTTCCACCTTGGCCTCTCAGAGTGCTAGGACCTGGCTAGGGATCCATTTTTTAAACTCATGTATAAATGAAAACAAATGATAGATAAAATGAGTAGGAAAAGAGGAAAGAAGGTCAGATTCAAAGATATGTACCTAAGGCATTGAAAGAGAGGGAGAGCTTTTTGCATGAGTAGGAACTAAATTATTATTATTGTGACCTACTCGATCCTGCTGTTGTGTTAACTGTCATTGTTACTATGGTGGTTATTGTTAAGTTGGGCTACAAGTTCATCTTTATATTTCTACCCTCAACTAAGTGTCAAGCTTATCATGCAATAAAACAACAATATGTTCAAGATTTTATTCAGATAATTTATGATAGATTAGATTATTATTCAACAAGTATTTACTCTATTCTTTCCACCTCTGTGACGGATGGCTGTATTTACCTGCTCCTTGACTTGTACATAGCCATGACAGCCCACTGGCCCTAGAAATTTGAGGGCCTCACGGATCAGACGTAAACAGAGCCTGTGGCCAGGAGCCAAGCCCAGGGAAACCCAGCTGAGCTCAGTAGAGGATTTCCAGTTGGATGAGTAGATGGCTGAGAGGGCATATGTAATTAGAACAATACCCTTTTCAAAGGGTCTACTGATTGCAAAAATAAAATTCATTGCCATGGGAACAGTTTAGCTGTGATACATTTTATGAATAGAATTGTTCGACTCTCTGGGCTGTTTTATGACCAGAACTGGAATTCAGAGTGTTGCCTTGGACCTTTTGTTTTAAAAATGAAAGAACTACATGGAGGTGACTGTCAGGGCACATAATATTGGCTCTTAATCTAGCAACTTGATAGATTTAGAGCATTCCACATGGCATTTGATGTTCCATAGCAAAGCACAACTGTTAGAAAAACATCTCATGAGAATGGTGGAGCCAGAGAAAGTATCTTAAGAGAATCTTTGGGTTTGGTCTGATGTTGTATCCAGAGGAGGTTCTGAATTGTGGAACATATTTATTTTCACACAGAAGTGAAATGAGAAAGTCATAGTTGGGGATAATCTGTGTGTGTTTAGGTATAACAGAACCTGTGGATGCAGACAGGGTAGGAACAGAATGTTAGTTTTGACTTTGTCTCTTGCTGTACTAGTTTGATCTTGTTTAATTTGCCTTTATTAGTATTGTACCTACACAGACTATTAGTGGTTGCAGGAAGGGATATTGCCTCTATATCCAAGAGGACATATGTTCAGTGTCCTTCCAGGCTTAAAGGTGAGCTACAGGTACTTTTGATATGTGAGTACCTTTGCCCATTTCTATTTTGGTGAAAAATTGATTCTGATCATTATTTTATTTTGAAAGCTTTGAACCATCCATTATGATTCAGGAAGACATTTTCTTACAGGTTATTTATTAAGTAATTATTTATAGACCGACTTCCATGTGCCAAGCACAGTGGATATAACAGTAAGACAATTGAGTGCTTATTTTCAGTGTGTGATGGTCTAAATGGAGAATAAAGCTAGAATACAATTAGAGGACAGAATAAATCATACAATAAGCTTTGTTTTACCTAGCTCCATCCAACCTGATCTCAGATATAAAAGCTTTCCAAAGGAAGCAGCTTCTACAGAGGAATGAGTAGTTAAAATGGGTTATATGTGGCAAAAGAGGTGTACTTATAGTGAGAGAAGTTTCTAGGCAGAAAGGCCTACAGGAGACTTGGGGTGATGGCATTAGGTGCAAGGGTCATTCTCAGTTGGTACCAGAGACATCCACCGAGTGGGCTCCTCTAACTAGCACAGCCAACCCAAAGGTGGGGGCTGTTGCAGAAACCTTCACACAAAATTAGAAAGTTTTCTTCCTCATGTACAAAACTACATTATTTGTTCCCCTACCACGTTATAATCAGTACTGGTCGATCAAAAGATTAGAAAGACAAGATACAATTGCCTGCTTCAAAGAGCTGTGGCATCTGAGATACCCAAATTGATGAATTAATGGATTATTTTTGTCTGAGTGAAAACTGAAGCAATTAGAATTTCCAGTTGGGAAAAAATGAAAGCTGAGATGACATATGCGATTACAATTAATAAAATAACAAAGGAGGTAGTCAGAAACCCTGTTGGTTTTAGCAGAACCTCTCAGTTGCCCTGGGACAAGTGGCTTCATCTCTTGAGGTCTCAGTTCTGCATCTACTGAAAAGGGATGAGAGTAGGGAGTGTACATAGCAGGGCTCAGGCCGGGCGCTTGCACTGTCCACAGCCAGCACCTCTTTGTTGAAGGGCTGGCATCAGGTTTCTAGAATCTAAATGAATGCAGAGTCAGAAGTACCTGGCAACTCAGTTATTCCTTGTCTTCAAGATACCCCTTAACTAAGGATAGATAGGTAGGAGCTTCCTTACTGTTGGAGCAGCTCTGGTCTCAGAACGACCCTGTGGAGTTGACCCAAAGTTACCCTCTGTTGGGCTTTGCTTGATAGTATATCCTTTGCCACCTTCCTATTCTAGTCCCTTCTCCCTACCTCATCCTATTTAGAGGGCAGCTTTCATATCTTTATTATATTGCTTATTTATAGATTTTTTTTGAGACAGAGTCTCACTTTGTCACCCTTTGTAGAGTGCCATGGCATCTTAGTTCACAGCAACCTCAAACTCTTGGGTCCATTTGATCCTCTTGCCTCAACCGCCTGAGTACCTGGGACTACAGCTGTCCTCCACAACACCTGGGTATTTTTTAGAGATGGGATCTTGCTCTGGCTCAGGCTGGTCTTGAATCTGAGCTCAGGCAATCCACCCACCTTGACCTCCCAAGTGTTGGGATTACAGGTGTGACCCATCTCACCTGGCCAATATAGATAATACATATAGATAATAAATATATGTTTGTGGTAGAGTAAGAGGAAATATATTTTATTTCTAATGATGTTTAGAATCATTGAGTACTATACACAAATATTGTCACTAATGAGTTCATTAAATGTTTAATAATTCAGTAATTGGTGTTTTAAATGTTTGCATTCTGTAGAGATCCTTGGTGGACTGTTATATAGGTCTCTAAGGGTTTTAGTAATATTTGGAGTAATGTGTTAAGGATTTTTGGCTGGGAAAATAATAAACATAATAAAGCAATATAATAAAGATATGAAAGCTGCCCTTTAAATAGGATGAGGTAGGGGAGAAGGGACTAGAATAGGAAGGTGGTGAAAGATACAATATCAAGCAAAGCCCACAGAGGGTAACTTTGGGTCAACTCCACAGGGTCATTCTGAGACCAGAGCTGCTCCAGCAGTGAGTAAGGAAGCTCCCACCTATCTGTCCTTAGTTAAGAGGTATCTTGAAGACAAAGTAAGGAACATATCCTTACTTTTCCCATTTAAAATAATAGAATAGCGTCTTCCACTATCTAAAAATTCACTCATCATCCAACATATTTTTAGGAATAGATTAGACTTGAATAAATCATGTTGCTAAAATGTTCCTAGGTTGCAATGAGCCTGAACTAATTAACCTATGGTAATCTGAAATTCGATGTTGACATTAGTAGCTACTATATAAAATCCCATTATTCAGTGTGTCTGGGGTTTTTGTTTTGAGATTGACTGAATCACAAAATGATGTATTTGGTGGTGGTGGGGAAATGTGTGGTATAATTCCTTGAATGAATACTGAGGTTGCAGGTATTGAAAATAGTTTGTCCTCCTGGGAATCTCTCTTCAACGTTAGGGTAGTGGCAGGAGTTTGGGGAATTAATACAAGGAAGGAAGAGTGGAGAAGTCATGCCCACATCTTAACACAGATATCTCCTGCATGGAGCTCCTGGTGCCCCGGGGCCTGGTTGACTCAGGTGATGATCTGGGGCTGGTGGGAGAGTAGTGTCCATGCTGTAGGCCAGACTGGCCTGGCCTCCACCACTTTCCTTGTTCCTGTGCAACAGAAGACTCCCTCTATCCTTACTGCCCATATCCTTGTCCACATCTGTTGCTCCTTCTTGCCAGCCCTAGTCTTTCATCTCACTGAAGACAAAAGCTAACCCTAAACCAGGCCTTAGTTTTGGTTCTGATGCTCATTTACTCTGAGTCAGGGAGAGGACGTGGGCCTACATTGCTGGTTTTCAATTTGGGTTTCATATTAGGATCATCTAAACTTTTTTTTTGCAGCCTGGACTCCCTCACAAGGCCAATTAAACAGAATATCAGTGTTTGGGGTCCAAAACTCAGTACTTTTTTTTTTCTTTGAGATTGAGTCTCACCCTATCACCCTGGGTAGAGTGCTGAGGCATCGTCATAGCTCACAGCAATCTCAAACTCTTGGGCTCAAGGTATCCTCTTGCCTCAGCCTCTTGAGTAGCTGGGGTTACAGGTGCCTGCCACTACACCCTGCTATTTTTTTTTTTTTTTTTTTGTATTTTTAGTAGAGACAGGGTTGCACTCTCATTCAGGTTGGTCTTAAACTCTTGAGCTTAAGCAATCCACCTGCCTCAGCCTCCCAGAGTGCTAGGATTATAGGCGTGAGCCACTGTACCTGGCCAGAAAATAGGACTGTTTAGAAGCAGCTTCCAAGATGCTACCTTTATGCTGCCAAGATTGGGAATTACTGCCTTACAGAGGAGGATGGGCAGAGGAAAGGGAGGGAACTATAAATGCAACACAGTGATTAATACTGACCTGGATATTAATGTCTCCATAGGTTTTCCCACTGGAGGAAATGATTCTATTTCTGGTTTTGTGAGAAGTACACCAAGGTTCAGGGAAGAGTTGCTACTATGGGGATCATTAGGATCAGATTTTAAATAGAACCTGAAATATGTCTTCACTTTGAAGCTTAAGTTTTGGTTAGGGACAATTCTAAGATGTTCCTTCCTTTGAAGTCAAAATTAATGAAAATGCAGCATTTGTATATGGAAATGAATTTTGTATTGGAGATACTTGGACCTGATTATTTCCAGGGATCTTCATACTTGTGTTGGCTAGAACTTCCTATGCAGAAGTTTGGGAGAACTTCTCTCTGCACAGGTCAGGTAGTTACCGGGCTCTTGGAATCGCTGACCTTTCAGCATTCTCTCTTCCTCCCACTAAAGCAGTACTGACAGTTAAGAGCCCTGAGTTCTGCAGCATTTGGCATCCAGCAATGGATGAGTGTCTGAGGGCCTGCCTTGCTCGGGATCAACTGTCCTTCCCACGTGAGGGGCTGCTTCAGCCCAGTGGGATGGCTCTCCCTCTTCTCCATCTCTCAGCCCCTCCCCTGACCCCGACACTAGGTAGGGGTTTGCCTTCAGACCTGTTGCTATCTCAGCATATTCTACCATTTTCAGATTTGTTTGTCGGTTCATCACTTTTCCTGTGGAGCTTAGGAATTAATATTTATTTGGCATAATCAGGAAAGTTTTTAAAATAAAGGATTCTTTCTCCTGATGCAGTTCAACCTGATTCCAGTTCCAGGATCTCCAGGCCAAATTCAGAGTACTAAGCCCCCCAAAAGGGTTAATTGCAGTCCATTCATTTACTCATTCATTCATTCATTCAATTAGTCAGACAGTCAATTATCAAATGCTTATTTAACAATTATGTTCGATACCAGGGCCATGCTCATCCTTGAGGAATTCACAGACTTGGAGAAGGTCTTACTCCAATTCATGTGTACTTAACCCCAGTTCATGTGAACTTACCTCAGTCCATGTGTACTTCTGACTTTTTAATATCGTTTTGGATATTTCTTGCCCAGGAGAGTACTTACTGTAAGATATCCTATTTGTCTCTTGATTTTAGAATTTTAAGCATTTTGACTAATGAGATAGACTTGTTGGAGGACCTTAGTACTTCTGTGGCTCTCTAGTTTATGCTAGAATCAGATGGTTTTGTCATTGTATTTAGATTTAAGGCACTAACTGAAGGCATCACCTGGGAGCATCTTATATTTATATTGCATGTCAATGCTCTAGCTTACAGATAGACTATTTTCTTAAATGTATTAAAAAAGGCAGCAGGTAAAAGAAAGCACGTAGCACCTAGCATTTATTTTCTTAGTTTAGTTTTCTATGTGTATATTTGTTGTAAGATTCCTTTATTTCAAACTATTGAAATGGGAATTTTCAAAGAAATTAAGAATCTTTCTAGAGTCAAATTTTCAGGCACAGAGCTGAAGGGATCATTTTAATCTCTTCCTTGATGGTTTGGGGGAAAAATCGCTGCTGGGTAGAAACATAACTGTAAGACAAGTGTTTTAGGTTTAGTTTCTAGAATATCTTAGACTACAAGGGGATCACAAGAAGATCAAGCAACATAGGAACTGAGAAATGCATCAATGAGATCTTCTTCTTGGGCTGTAGTGCCGGAGCTAGACTCTGTCCTTATTGAGAGTTGGGGTTTCCATCGCCAAGTCCGGTTTAAAAATGGACACAGGGCAGGACATAGACTGGAAGAGAAAAGGCAGGAATCCCCCACCCCCCGCCCACCTTCTCTCTGTCTCCTTCATCTTCCTATACAATGATGAGAGTCAGTTGGGCTGATTCTGAGGTTCTGGAAGATTTTGGTGGAAAGAAAGAGCTTATTCCTGGTCAGGTGAGACAGGTCTGCAGTGGGGCATGAAGCTGTTTTGATAGGGTCTGAGCCTATCAAATAGGGCAGTCGCCCGGAGACCTTTGGTGTCAGCAAGATTAGATAAGGTTCTAGTCCACCTATGTCAACATGACTTAGTCGTTTGTTCCAGAAAAACTTTTCCTGGGAGAGATAAGACTGTGCAACATTAAATAACCTGATCATTTGCTTCAGGGAATTCCTGCTGATCACTTTGTCAGACAGTGAGCTTATAGGGTAGACAGCTTGCTTATCAAACAATAATTTATTTATTAAGATTCACTTCCATACTCTTTCCTCTGTATCTACCAATCTTAACCCAGTGGGTCACAGACTTTGCCCGATCCCAGTCAGTTTCCCATCTTGAGGGATGGGCCTTAAACCACTTATGCCCAGACCCCAATTCCTATAAGTACCTGCTTCTGACTTTTCCCTTCTAAGACACTGAGACTGTTAAGATGATGTTCTTCCTTTCTGTAGTTAGTTAGAATATACTTAGCTTTGTTTTATTAACAGATTGTCTGTTGAAATTTTGGGGAATTCAGCAGAGGCATTTGCCTGTACTTGCTGTGGAGCAGGACAGGAAGACCAGGGTCCCTTCAGATCAGGCCATGGGCTGGGAGCAGCAGCAGTGAGTTGCAGAGGACAGCTGTGCCATGTGGTTTGTTGACATCTAGCAGGTCATCAGCAGTACAGGCTAAGTGACAAAGACATCAGAATGGGGAGGGGTGGGATGGGAGGCTTGTCTCTCAATACATAGGTGGCTGACAGAGTCCTGGGACAAGTCTCAGAAACAGATGAAGGTCAATAAGGGGGTTGAGTGTGTAAGTGGTTGCTGACTTCTGGTGATGAGGAAAGAACTTTGGTATAATAGTTTGAGTAAACAAAATAAAGTGTGAGCTCATTTCATAGTCACAGGCTGATGAAGCCAGGAACATATTGGTTATATAAAATCATTGGGTCATGATTGGAGCATTTTCTCTCCTATATAAATTATGGCTTACATTTCTTTCTTTTAATGGGTTCTGTATATATTTTGGAAATGTAAAATGAAATTCTTTCAGCATGGGGTCATTCAGATAGCACTAGAAATCAAAGTACATATACAATATTTGTCAAAAAGACGATCTGTAAATTGCACTTAGGCATTTTTATTTGCTTAGTAGAAAATTAAATCCAATATGCACAAAATCACTGTACCCTGCTTGAAATAAGCAGATTTTTTAAACACAGAAGCAGTAATAGGCAATATGGTAATAAAAGTCCCAAAGTATCTCTTTGCATACTTATTAGAAAGTATTAAAAATCAGAATCAGAACAATACTTGAAATATTCACAGTGAAACTATGTTTTAAATTGGGGAAGAGGTCACAATTTTCACATCAGCATTTAAGCTTATTGGGTCATTTGCTGCCAAACCTCATGTTCTGCTGTCTTTGAAGGTTGAAGCTCAAGTTCGTGGAAGCCTGGAGATTTAGTTGAAGCCTTCAAATCACTTTGTTCCCAATGCATGACCTTTTATTTTTGATTTTGGACATAGATTGGATAAAGGACAAATTTTCATGACGTGGTAACAAGTGTTTAATTCAAAATGATCGATGGTTTCTCATTGCTGTTTTCTCTCTGGGTTAGTTTTGGGCTTGAGCAAGTTGATATATAAATAAATCAAATGCTCTGGGTTTCCAGACATTTGCTGTAATAAATGAGTTGGGCAAAAACCACAATCAAAGGTAAGATGACTTATCTCACATCAGGATGCTATAAATTACTAAGTACATGGGTCAAAAGTTCTTCCAGCCTGCACAGTCAGTCTTCTGTACCTTTTCTCTTTTTCCCCTCCCTCTTCTGCAACCAGGCCTCTGTTTTATTTTACAGTCTCTTTTTGGTTTGTACTAAACAACAACAACAATAATAATAGACTGCAAGATTTATTATTTTTCTTCTTAGAGAGTCTTTTTGATTAATCTTATTTCTTTCACTAAACTGTGTTTTTTAAAAAATCCTGGCCTGAGGAGGAAAAGATAAATGCACAGAAAGACTTCATTATTATCATTATTATTTTTTTCTGACTGATTGGTTTTTTTTTATTCTTATGAGTACATAATTGTTGTGTATCTTTACTGGCTATGTGTAATATTTTGATACAGGCATACAATGTGAATTAATCGAACTGGGGTAATCGGGGTATCTATCAACTTGGACATTTATCATTTCGTTTGTCTTAGGAACATTGCAATTTTATTTTAAAGTGTATCCTAACTTATTGTTGATTGTAGTCATTTTGTTGTGTTCTCAAATATTGTTCATTACATCTAACTAACTCTATAATTTGCATCCATTAATCATCCCTACTATATCCCCTAGTCCCTGCTACTCTCGACAGCCTGATAACCATCATTCTATTCTCTGTTTCCAGGAGATCAATTGTTTCAATATTTAGCTTCTACATATTAGTGAGAACATGCATGATTTGTCCTTCTGGGCTTGGTTTATTTCACTTAATATAATGTTCTTCTGTTCTTTTTTTTCCCTCATTTTTTTTTTTTTTTTTTAATGTTTGGGATTCATTGAGGGGAAGAATTAGGTTATACTGATTGCAGTTGTTAGGTAAAGTCCTTCTTGGAATTGTGTCCCACCCCCAAGAGGTGTGCCATACACCATGACCCCCACTTCCTCCCCTCTCCCCACTTGCTCATTCCCCTACCTCACCTCTTGTAGTAGATATCTACTGCCTTCATGTTATAATCGAGTACATTGGATTCTTGCTTCTCCATTCTTGGGATGCTTTACTAAGGAGAATGTGTTCCATCTCCATCCAAGCTCATACAAAAAATGTAAAGTCTCTGTCTTTTAATGACTAAATAGTATTCCACGGTATACATACACCACAGCTTGTTACTCCATTCCTGGGTTGGTGGCCATTTAGACTGTTTCTACCTTTTGACGATTGTAAATTGACAAACAGTCAAGTGCAAATGTCCTTGTGATAAAAGAATTTTCTTTTTATTCTGGGTAGATGCCTAATAATGGGATTGCAGGATCAAATGAGATGTCTAATTTGAGTTCTTTGAGCCTTCCCCATACTTCTTTCCAAAAAGGTTGTATTAGTTTGCAGTCTCACCAGCAGTGTAAAAGTGTTCCCTTCTCTTCCACATCCACACCAGGATCTGCAGCTTTGAGACTATGATGTGGACTGTTCTTCCTGGGGTTAGGTAATTTTGTCAGGGTGGTTTTTCATTTGCATTTGTTTGATGATCAGGGATGTTGAACATTTTTTCATTTGTTTGTTATCCATTTGTCTGTCTTCATCAGAAAAGGTTCTATTCATATCTCTCGTCCAGAGATAGATGGGATTGTTTACTCTTTTTCTGTTGATTAATTTGAGCTCTCTGTAGATTCTAGTTATCAACCTTTTGTCAGATTGATAACCTGCAGATATCTTTTCCCATTCTGAAGGTTGTCTATTTGCTTTACTTGTGTTCTTAGTTGTGCAGAAGGTCTTCAGCTTAATTAAGTCCCATTTGTTAATTTTTGTTGTTGTTGCAATGGCCACTGAAGTCTTTGTCATAAAATCTTTGCCCAGTCCAACATCATCAAGAGTTTTCCTCATACATTCTCCTAAGATTTTTATTGTTTTGTATCTTAGATTTAAGTCTTTTACCCATCTTGAGTCAATTTTTATGAGATGAAAGGTGTGGGTTGTGTTTCGGTCTTTTACATGTGGTTATCCACTTCTCTCAGCACGATTTGTTGACATTCATTTCCCCACTGTATGCTTTTGTTTGGTTTATCAAAGATTAGATGGCAAGTATAAACTGGTTTCACCTCTTGGTTTTCTATTCTTTTCCATATGTCTATGTCTCTATTTTTGTGCCAATACCATGCTGTTTTGGTTACTGTGGACTGTAATATAGCCTGACATCTGGTATAGTGATGGCTCCAACTTTGTTTTTATTACTAAGAATAGCCTTAGCTATGTGGGTTTTTTTTCTGGTTCAATACAAAGCAAAGTACTATTTTTTTCCAGTTCTTTAAAATATGATGTTTGTATTTTAATGGGGATTGTATTGAATCTGTATATTGCTTTGGGTAGAATAGACATTTTGACAATGTTGATTCTTCCCAGCCAAGAGCATGGTATATTCTTCCATTTGTTAGTGTCTTCTGCAATTTCTTTCCTTAGGGTTTTCTAATTCTCTTTGAAAAGTTCTTTCACCTCTTTTGTTAGGTATATTCCTAAGTATTTCTTTTTTTTTTTGAAGCTACAGTGAAGGGAACTGTGTCCTTGATTTGCTTCTAAATTTGGCTGTTATTGGTATCTACAAGGCTACTGATTTGTGGACATAGATTTTATACCCTGAGACGTTATTGTATTTCCTGATGACTTCCAGTAGTTTTGTGGTTGAATCTCTGGGGTTTTCTAAGTAGAAGATCATATCATCAGGAAAGAGGGAGAGGCATTTAGATTCCCTTCGTAGCCTTCTCCTTCCTGAGTGCATCAACTAGAACTTCCAGAACTATGTTGACTAATAGTGGTGATAGTGGACATCCTTGTCTAGTTCAGTTCTAAGTGGAAAAGGTTTCAGTTTTATACCATTCAGTATGATATTAGCTGTGGGTTTGTCATAGATGGCTTCAATCAGCTTAAAAAATGTGCCACGTATGCGTATTTTCTTAAGTGTTATTGTTAGAAAAAGATGCTGAATTTTGTCAAATGCTTTTTCTGCATTTATTGAAAGGATCCTTTGGTCTTTGTTTCTGCTTTTATTGATATGGTGAATTACATTTATGGATTTACATATGTTAAACCAAGCTTGCATCCCTTGGATGAAGTCATTTAATTTGATGTATAATTTTTTAAATGTGTAGCTGCAATCTATTTGCTAAGATTTTGTTGAGTATTTTTGCATCAATATTCATCAGTGAAATTGGTCTGTAGTTCTCCTTTCTGGTTGGGTCCTTTTCTGGTTTTAGAATCAAAGTGATGTTTGGTTCATAAAATGTGTTGGGGGAAGGTTCCTTCCTTCTCAATGTTTTGGAATAGGTTCTTCAGTATGGATATAAGCTCGTCTTTGAAGGTTTAATAGGATTCTTATGTGAAGCCATTTTGTTGAGGGAATTTTTTTGTTGGTAGATTTTTAAATTTGTTTTTTTTTTTTTTTAATCCCAGTGCTTGATTTTGGTCTGTTCAAGGGATCTGTTTCTTCCTGATTAAGTCTAGGGAGTTGGTATGATTTCAGATATTGGTCCGTTTACTCCACATTGTCAAATTTCTAGGCACAGAGTTTCCTGTAGTAGTCAGATATAATGTTTTATATATCTATGATATTTGTTATTTCCCCCATTTTGTTTCTGATTGAGGTTATTAGAGATTTTACTTTTCTGTTTCTAGTTAATCTGGCCATAGGTTTATCAATTTTATGTTTTTGAAGAACCAACTTTTTATTTCATTAATGTTTGGAGTTATTCTTTTGTTTTCAATTTCATTTATTTATATTTTAATTTTGGTTATTACTTTTCTTCTGCTAGGTTAGGGATTGAATTGCTCTTTTCCATTTCTTTAAGATAATTCATTATGTTGTTGATGTGCCTTCTGTTTCTCAAGAATATTCATTCCACTTGGGAGTAAAAGGCACATTTGTTCTATTGTTTATAATATGAAAACAATACATAAAAATATTGCAAGATGTATAATTGTTATTCTTTCTGTTTTTTGGATGTAGGCATCTAATGTAATACATTTCCCCCTTAGGACTGCTTTTTCAGGGGTTTTTGTAGCTTGTAGCTTCATTGTTGTTATGTTCAAGGAATTTAATAATTTCCTCCTTTATCTCTTCCTTGACCCAACTGCCATTCAGCATAAGGTCATTTAATTTCCATGCCTTTGTGTGAGGATGAATATTTTTGTTGGAGTTGAGGTCCACCTTTATTGTCTTGTGGTTCAAGAAGATACAAGGTATAATTTAAATTCTTTTAATTTTGCTGAAATTTTATTTGTGTCCTAGGATATGGTCTATTTTGGAGTAAGTTCCATTCTTCTGATGAGAAGAATGTATATTCCTTAGTTTTAGAATTGTGTGTTCTATGTATGTCTATTAAGTCCATTTTTTTCTTAAAGTTGCATTTAGGTCCCTTGTATCATTGTTATTGTTTAGTTTTTGTTTAGAGGATCTGTCTAGAGGGTGTTTAAGTCCCCAGCTATTATGGTGTTAGGGGATATCACACTGCTTAGACCATTTAAAAAAGTCTATTACATAAATCTGGGAGCATTTAATTTGAGTGCATAAATATTTAGAATTGCAATGTCCTCTCATTTTATTGTTCCCTTGACCAGTATGAGGTGACTAACTTTGTCTTTCTTAACTTGTTTGTTTTGTATTCACTGATACCTGAAAATAAGATTGCAAGTCCTCCTTTCTTCTGATTTCCATTTGCCTTCACCCTGAGCCTGGTTTTGTCCTTTGAGGTTACATGTGTTTCTTAGAGACAACATATAGACATATAGATGGCTTGTGCTTTTTTTTTTTAATCCAACTGGCCAGCCTGTGCCTCTTCAGTGGGGGAATTTAAGCTATTTACATTAATTGAGAAAATTGATAAGTGTGGTGGAGTTCTATTCATCCTTTGCTGCACTGTGAAAACTAGGTTTTTTCCTTTAGTTTCTGGGTGTTTAGTTTGCTAGTGGTCCAATGTGATGGTCAATGTGGAGAATAGGTCGAGTTATTTCCTTAGAGTTAGTCTTGTGGCAGATTTCTTCAATGTTTGCATGTCAGTAAAAGATTTGACTTCTCCATTGATTTTAAAACTTATTCTAGTAGGATACAGAATTCTGAGCTGAAAATCGTTTTGTTTAAGATGGTTAAAGGCAGATGACCATTCTTTTCTAGCTTGGAAGGTTTCAGCTAAATCTACTGTCACCTGATGGATCTGCTCCTATACGTCAATTGGTGCTTACTCCTGGCTGCTTGCAGATTTTTCTCTTTCATCATGACTTTGGAAAGGTTCATTACAATGTGTCTTGGAGATACTGTATTTTGTTGAAATGTCCCAGGGCTTGATATCCCTCTAAACAGAGTGTTTTAGAATCTTTAGTGAAACTTGGAAAATTTTCATTTATGATATCCTCCAGTAGGACCTCCATTCCTGTGGGACATTCTTCTTCCTTTTCAGGGATCCCTATAATTTGTATTTTTGAACACTGTGTTGTACCATAATTATTTGAGTGACTATTCTGCTTTCTCTCTTCTTTTCTACATCTTTAATTACCTGGTATAAGCTCAATAGATTTATCCTCAAGTTCTGAGATTCTTTCTTCTCCATGATCTAATCTGTTATTGATACTTTTTACTTCATCTTTAAGTTCCCTGGTTGACTCCTTCAGTTCTTTAAGCGCTGTCATATGCTTTCTGTAGTCTTTGTATTTTGCATCTAATTTTTGGTTTTGTTTTTCATAATTTCCTTTTCATTTTACTTTCTCATAATTCCTTTTATTGCTTTGCCATCCATGTTTTAAATTCCCTTTCTGTCATTTTCATTAAATCTTTATAGGCAGAATTCTCTGTGGTGACTACCTTATGATCCCTTCAAGGGGTTGCTCTGTTTTGGGTTTTCATGTTGCCAGAATTTTCCCGCTGATTCCTCCTCATGTGTGTTTTCTTCTTGGTCATTTCCTTCCCCTACTTTTTCCTCTCACTACCTCCTTTGCTTTAAATTACCTTGTCTCTGAGGTTAGGTGTTGAAGTGGCCTTTAGGTATAAGACCAATAGGAAGAGAAGGATAAAGAACAAGAAAGGAAAAAGGAAAGAAAAATATATAGGAAAAAAAAAAGAGGAAGTGTGACAGGAAAGGGTGATTGAAAAAAATAGAGAAGGAGGATAGAAAGAGGGAAAGAGAGAGAGGGGGAAAATGGTGCTCTTCAACAGGGTACTTTGACCCCCACCCACAGCTCCAGAACACTGGGGGACCATCCTGCATTGGTCCCTAGAGGTCAGGATATTCTTACTAGCCTGGGCAAAGACAAGACCTCACCACCACCAAATATAGAAAAAATCAGCAGTATGTTGTAGTGGGTATCTACCAATACTCTCTTTCCAAAGACTAAAGCTAGTAGAACACCCTAGACTATGACCTCGTGCTTCTTTGAGCCAGACCAGTGCTTTGACCCCTACTAGACCAGTGCCATGATTCCTTACCCTGAGAGAAAAGAAAAAATAAAGATAATTAAAGAAAATTAAAAATACAATTATATAAACTGAGGAAAAAAGGGATAATTCAGTTGTTGTATGAGAAATTTATGTGGATAAGATGAGAAAAGTAGAAAAATCTCTACCAGGCTTGGTTCCTGTAGCTCAGTGGCTAGGGTACCAGCCACATACACCAGAGCTAGTGGGTTCAAACCCAACCTGGGCCTGCCAAACAACAATGACAACAAAAATAGCTGGGCATTGTGGCAGGCGCTGTAGTGCCAGCTACTTGGGAGGCTCAGGGAAGAGACTCATTTAACCCAAGAGTTTGAGGTTGCTGTGAGCTGTGATGCCACAGCACTCTACTAAGGGTGTCATAGTTAGACTGTCTCAAAAAAAAAAATCTCTACCAAAGGAGGGAAAAAAGGAGCAAAATAAAAAAAGAAAGAATAAAAGGGGCTGAAAAACCATAACCAAAATGGAAGAGCCCTTGCTATTGAAGTAAGTAAAAATGAAAAGATAAAAACACACCCTAACCAAACCAAACCAAACAATAAACAATAGTAACAACAACAACAAAAAAGAAAACTAAAGAAAAAAATTGGGATAAAAGAAAAAGTGAAATATATATACATATATTATACACACACACACTCATACATATAAGTTGCAGTGTATTGCCTAGAAACAAGGTGGTGCTGTGGTAGTAGGAAATGAGAATACACATGCTGTTATCGCTGTATAATATTGGCCTGGTCACTTCACCAGCACTCAGTCCCTGTGTCAGTGGTTCTCAACCTTCCTAATGCTGCGACCCTTTAATACAGTTCCTATGTTGTGGTGACCCCCAACCATAAAATTATTTTTGTTGCTACTTATAACCGTAATTTTGCTACTGTTATGAATCGTAATGTAAATATCTGATGTGCAGGATGTATTTAGCTGACCCCTGTGAAAGGGTCATTCAACCCTCAAAGGGGTTGTGACCCACAGGTTGAGAACCCCTACCCTATGGGATTAGGATCCCAAAGCTCTCACCAGATCTCTCAGGTTGTATGTCTTTACCTTTCAAACAATGCTCCCTGATAAAGTGGTTTTTCCTGGGGAGTGGGGGTGTGCTCAACTCACCCCAAGGATGGGCACCCAAGGTCAGCAGGTATACCAGAGCCAGCTATGCACTAGGGCCCTGTAGATTTTTTCTCTTGCATGGCTTTCCCATAATGGCAGCTGGCCTGCAACCAATCCGAGGAGAGCTTCATCCCACCTGGCACTCAGCCTGGGCTGTCTCATGCTGCTGGAGTTACCTTGGTCATCCAAGCCCTTCCAAGGCAGTCCAGGGTGCTGTCCAGTCCAAAAACAAAAACTGCAAGGACAGCCCTTTCTCTCACATCCAGTCCTCCACAGAGGGCTGCCAGCCTACCTCTGCCTGAACCTGGAACCTGCTCTCTGTGCCCTGGAGCAATGTTTCTGGGTAGATTTCCCCAGCCAAAAGAGGTGGCCAAAATCCTCTGTCCACTATCTCACGCAGAGCAGTTGGCAAGGACATGTCTCTATTCTGCCATCTTGTTCCATCCCCCTGTCATTGGTATTTTGTTGGGGATTGGATTGAAATTAAAAACTGCTTTGGGTAATATGGACATTTTAATCATATCTATTCTTTCAATTCATAATCATGGAATATTTACTTTTTCTTGTAGGAAAAGACATAGTTTTATTGAGGAATATAGATAACAACTTGAATAAAAGTCAAGAATTCAATGCTATGAATGAGATTCAGCTTTGAAAAATTGCCTAATTCTTAAATTATTAAAAAGTCTTAATGCATTTTCAGCCAACATCTCGGTAACTTTTTTTTTTTTGGAAACTTGCTGAAAACATACTTTTATCAAGAAGAATAAAAGGGCAAAAGTATTTAAGAATATTGATTTAAAGCAAATTAATAAGGTACTACTTACCCAACTATATTTTTAAATGAATTTTGAGGCTATAAATTTTAAAAACTATGGCATAGGCAGTGGTTCTCAACCTTCCTAATGCTGTGACCCTTTAATATAGTTCCTGTGGGTTGTGACCCACAGGTTGAGAACCGCTGGCATAGAGTAAGAATTGACCACATATCTGCAAAACAGAACAAAAAGATCAAAACAATTATGTAATATATCAAGATAGTGTACATCAGTGGTGAAAATAAAAACACATGTTAAAGGTTAAAATGAGAAAATAAATTGGATAGGTTTTGTGGTCTTAGAGCAAAAGCACTGCCCTTAGCAAGAAAAACTAAGTATAGAACATTCTCAAATTTTGAGATGATAAAAAAGTTTTTCAAAATTAACACCATTAGTCATGAAATGAAACCTGGAACTAGAACCAATGCTGTTTAAAGCCTATCTTATTCTGCTTGGGTATAAAGCAGGAGGGAAAAAGAGCCAAGGAGCAGGCAGAGGGGAAAAATATTTTAATTAGCCCATGTTTATATCTTCTGTATAAACAAACCGAAACTTTAAGATTATCAAGTGTTTTAAAATATTTTAATGGTCATTATTCTCTTAAGAGCTCAGATCTTTAGCTGTACTAATAGGATTTTTAAAAATGTGCTTAAAATAATTTTGGAATATTACAGGGATAAACATGCTTTGGTTTCATTATTTGCATTTGTACATTTTAAGTCAAAGTTATAAGTGTGCCTTTCACCCAGAATGTGTGCTTTGTACCAGGTACTAGTTAGGTGTGAATTTATCCAACACCTTCTCCCTGCTCCCACCTACTTGATTTTCATTGAGTTTTATTTCCATAGGCACATGTTAAGTGTTGATCAACTAGTTCCAATTTAGTATTGAGTACATGTGGTGTTTACTTTTCTGTACTTATGATATTTCACTTAGAAAAATTATCTCCAGTTCCATCCATGTTGTTACAAAAGATACTAGATCACCACATTTTTTGTGGCTGAGTAGTACTCCATGGCATATATACAACACATTTTGGAGATCATTTAGGGATCTAAAAATAGGCCTGCGGTTTGATCCTGCAATTCCTCTACTAGGAAAAAATAACTTTATAACAAAGATATTTGCACCAGAATATTTATTGCAGCCCAATTCGTAATTGCTAAGTCATGGAAGAAGCCCAAGTGCCCAGGGGGTTTCCTAGATCTCCACCACCACCAAGGTGAGGGGGGAGGAGCAAGGTAGTTTGTCACTAGGTTGCCTGACCTGTAAAGCTTTGTGAAGGTTTGATGGGGCTCAGATGTTGAATTTCCGGCCACTAGGGGGAGCTGCTGGCAAGAGAGTCAGGACTAGCCCTCCAGGCCTGCAGAGCTGTTTTCAGGACAGGGACCTAAATGCTTGTATGCTAAAGCACCAGACTGGGTTCTTTCCACCCTTATCCAGTAGGGTGATTTTCCTGTGGGGAGGGGTAGTTGCTCCTCCAAATGGCCACCCCTTGGACCCCCACACACCCTGTAGGGTTAAGCCAGTAAATAGTGGAAAGGGCTTGTAAATTGACACTCCTGTCTGTAGGTTGTGCTGGAAAGAACAAGTTACAATGTTGTTTTTGGCTCCTGTGACCAGCTCTAGTTCTTAGGGGAAGCACTTAAATACCCTGGGTGGTGGGTGTGGCCCTGGAGCTTTCAGATGTGTCCTTAGTCTCTGCTGCAGCTTGGGGAGTATGATAGGGTGGGACTGGGTTGGGTGAGCTAACCCTCATATTCCACAGAAGCTAACCAGTTAGCTGCTGGTGGTGGGAGTTAAAGGTTTGTTCCCGGTTTATGGGCTGAGCCCTGCCTGGGAAAGGCTGAAGTGGCTCCACTCTACCAGAAAGTCTTTTGTGGAGGCAGGTCTGTCAGAGACTATCAAACTGGTAGTCTACAATGGACCTCACTCTTCTCCCTACCCTCCATTCTACGGTCTCCTCCCAGTGATTGCTGGAGGGCTGGATCCCAGGGCAGCTGAGCTCCCCTGTGACTGTGTTGTGGACCACGAGGTTCCCCACTGAGGAGTCTGCCTGAGCGGAGCTGTAGGGGAAGAGGTGTGCCATGAGCATGGTGAGCTAAGACTTACACTGCACTCTGTCTTCTGATTTGCACATGTGGGCTCCTTCACCTTCCTAGAACAAGTAGATCATCCCATACTATGCAAGGAAGAAGCATGCTTGTCCTGAGTTGCCTGTGGGGTGCCTAAGCAGGATGGGTGTCCCCTGCCTTGGTGCATCCCCAGCTCTGATGGAGCCACCAGGCACAGCACCAGGGCAGGCCAGAAAGTAGGGAGCTCACAGTCTGAGCACCCCTCAGTCTGCTGTAGGAACACAATAAAGGCCTGAGTCTCACACCCTCAGTGTGGTGGCTCAATTGTCTCTCCCAGCAGCTATGCTAGGGGAAGGGGATGTGGCAGAAAAGAGTCTGTATGGGAGAGTGCTAGCTTGGTTTGGGAGGACTTCTCCCCAGAATGTCCAGGCTCAGGAGTCATGCACATCACCTGAGACCTGCTAGATACCAGTGGATCTAGCAGTCTGGGCCAGATTTGGGAAATCTGCAGGATGAAACTTGAGGCATTGAAGACCCCTGGGGATGACAAAGGCACAAGGTGGTGAAGAAGCAATGTGGATCCTCTCTACCCATAGAGAGGATCTCTACCCTAGACACACACTATTTGGCATATAATATTTCAGAATTATATTGTAACCTATACTTTTCCCCCCAACAATAGATTAATAATAAACTTTTCCCAAAGTAAAGTTTATCTGAATATGACATTATTCATTTAGTCAGTTCCTTGTGTTGTTGGACCTTTAAAATATTTTCAGTTTTTCACTATGATGTATAACACCGCAATATTATTTATGTGAATAAATCTGCTTTTAAATTTCTGATGGTGTCTTCATGACACACTCCTAAAAGTAGAATCACTCAGTTGAATGACATGTACATTTTGATGGTTTTTGATACCCAGTGCTAAATTGCTCTCAAGAAAGATTATATTATTTCACACTCAGGATGGCAAGGCAGCTTCACAGGACTTTTATGGGTCTCCCTTTTTCTGCCTTTGGTCTTCAGGAATCTGTTCTCAGTATGGTTACCAAAGGATCCTATTCAAACATAAGACAGCTCTGCTGGAATTTCTGCCCAATGTTAGTTGGAGTAAAAGCCAAGGTCCGTATGGTGGCCTGCATGAATTGCCATTGCCTGTCACCCCTTTGTGACTTCACTCGCTATTGCTGATCCCCTTGTTCACTTTAACCAGGTCATGCTACCCTCTTTTCTGGTTCTTGACTGGCCAGGCACATAGCCCTCAGGGACATTGCACTTGCTGTCCTCTCGGCATGGAAAATACTTGCTCCAGGTGTCTGCTCATCTCACCTCTGTGATCCTCTCTGACTCTTCTCCTGTTCCTGCACGTGTTTTGTCTTTCTTTAAGCACTTTTCTTTTAGTGATTTTCTTCTGTTTTCTTCCCTTCTGATGTCAATTCCATGAGGGCATAGATTTTTATCTGTTTTATTTTATTTTATATCTCTAGGGCACACAAAAGTGCCTTGCTAATTTCTTCTTCTTACCTGACATTGTGGTGATAATAATAACACTAATTAAAAAAAACTCCCAAATCTCTAAACTCCTCCCCTTCCAAAATCCCATGACACCTCTTTTTTGGGGAAAAATGTTATTTGTATCACAAAATGTATTAATTTTCATTATTAAACACCCCCCCCCCCCAATGAATGACATCCTATATATTTACTGTGTTTAGCTGGTGACATTTTTTCATGAGACAGTGTGATTGCTGACATAAATACAAAAGTAACCACTTGCTCATTTTGATTTTCAATAAGAACATGGTCCTTGAAATTGAGGAAACATGATTCCTTTGACATTGTGGTTTATTAATAAGAAGGGATATTAGGGATAATTATGGTGGAATGGTTGCTTATGTAAAGTTAATGTTTAGAAAAATATGATTTTTTTTTTTTGAGACAGAGTCTCACTGTGTTGCCCTTGGTAGAATGCTGTGGCATCACAGCCCACAGCAACCTCCAACTCTTGGGCTTAAGAGATTCTCTTGCCTTAGCCTCCCGGGTAGCTGGGACTATAGGTGCCTGCCACAACGCCTGGCTATTTTTTGTTGCAGTTGCCACTGCTGTTTTTGCTGGCTGGGACCAGGTTCAAACCCACCACCCTTGGTATATGGAGCTGGTGCCCTACGCACTGAGTCACAGGCACTGCCCAATTAAGATCTTTTGATTAAGAAAATAAAAACAAGGGTTGTTAACTAGATTTGTAAGTATCTCTTAACGTGTTTTCAGAAACTCAAATTTTGGGTTTGTTTAGGTCACTGATTCTGAAATGGGTTTATCTACAAAGCAGGCTGGCCTCTGCATTTCTTGCTTTATTATGGAAACCTTCTTTTCATATTATAAGGAAAAAATGTGTATACTTTGACCTTCCTTCCCAGGGCAAGTTCACCCAGGGCTCCTTGAAGTATGCCTCTGTGCCTTCATATCTGTGACACCTGACCCAAAGACCAGCTGCACTGAATATGTGACTGATGGAAAGATTTGAGCACAAAATACCGGTATTATCATAAAGTCTTTTACCAGTAGTACTAGTGGGACATTTTCTCCTATATTTATTTCCCCTGGTTTAGTTTTTGCCTAGGATGAAAACATGAAGCAATTTAAGTATTTTGAGTTCTCCGTCTGAAAACTACTGATTGCTACATTCACTAAATGGGTATAATGATTAATTTTATGTGTCAGTTTTCAATGTTCAGTCAAACATTATTCTGGGTGTTTCTGTGAGGGTGCTGGGATGAGCTTGACATTTGAATCAGTAGACTGAGTAAAGCAGATTGCACTCCCTGTTGGGAGTGGGCCTCATTCAGTCAACTGAAGGCCCAAATAGAACAAAGAGGCTGACACTCCCCTAAGTAAGAGAGACTTCTTCCTGGGAGATGGCCTTTGAAATAAAATATCAATTTTTTTCCTGCCTCTAGACTCCAGCTGAAATATCAGTTCTTCCTGAGTTTTAAGCCTTGATGGTCTTTTGACTGAGATTACACTATCCGCTGTCTTGGGCTTTCAGGTTGCCAACATGCCCTGCAGATCTTGGGACATATTAGCCTTCATAATGACATGAGCCAATTTCTTATAATAAGTCCACTTATTTATTTATACATCCTATTGGTTCTGTTTCTGTGGGGAACCCTGATATAATGGGAAGTCAAAATTTCTGGTATGCTTTAAGGCAGAAAATAATATTTCCTCTTAGGTAAAGTATCAGTGATGATAACACTTGATTCATTTTATCTTTACATATTAATATACAGGCCTTTCTCCTTAGGTGTGTCAGCAGACATTGTCAGCACCTCACCTATATCTCCTTGGTACCTACACGAGGTTTTCTCTGGCTGTGGGAATGGTCTTGGCCTAACTGGGCAGGCTAAAATGCCAGGGTATTAACACCCTCAGGTGTGGCCTTCAACCTGTAACAAATAGGAGTTGAATAAATGCCTCAGTTCCCCTCAGGTGGAACAACCCAGAGGCACGTGCCATACTGTACCCCAGAGATTTCCAAGAGGATTGAGTCCTCGTTTCCTATAGTCATAACCTGCCCATCAAGACTTGGTGAGTTTTCTTTATTCCTTTCCCCATCTTGCTTCTTGGCTTCTTTCTTGGTTCTTCCAGGAGTAGTCGCTGAAACAAACTATTTGCATTCAAATTATTGTCTCAGGCCTGTTTGCTTCTAAGAGAACCCAACTTAAGGTTGGGGTCATTTAACTTTAAAGGCAGATGGCAGAGTTTTCTAGGAATAATTGAAAACCACAGGACCACATCCATCCTTAATTTATTAAATAGCTTTAAATCTTCACTGAATACCTACCAGGTGCCTCAGTTATGAAGTTAATACATAATTTTTAATAAGTTGATAATTCAATTTTGTCACAAAGCACAAAGCCTCCGATGGAGGTCATAGAATAATTTTGTTTCATATGCATCTCTGTTTACTTCCCGTCTTTACTAAATAATGACTCATGACTAATGCAGGTATTTCATCATGGCAAATGACTTTACCTGCAACCCTCATTCAGGAACCATTAGGTTCTCAGTGTTTAAAGGTAAAGCATATTTTGAAAAACCACAGAGGTGTGTGAGTAATGGACTGGATCCAGTTTAATG
Source organism: Otolemur garnettii (assembly GCF_000181295.1). NCBI lineage: Eukaryota > Metazoa > Chordata > Mammalia > Primates > Galagidae > Otolemur > Otolemur garnettii. The sequence continues at coordinate 39,809,812 of NW_003852397.1, read as the reverse complement.
GCTATAAAACCTTGCTTGTGATTTGAACATCAGATTTCTTTTAATTAAGAAAATTGCTTTTTGAACTTCTGATTCTCTTATAAATTTGAAATGAAAGAGCAAGTTGTAACCACATATTTTAGTGTTTATAAATTATGCATCATTTGCAAAGCCATTTTAGAATACAAATGGTTTTGTTTTTATTCAAAGGAGGCTTTAAATAGGCATGCTAATGACAATAGTAATGATAGTAGTTAAAATTTATTGAGGGCTTATTCTGTGCCAGGCACTGGGTCAGCTGTTCTATGTATATTATTATTAGTCTTTATTAATATTTTCAAGGAAAGTTTCTTTTTTTAACCTCCATTTTACAAATGATGAATCTGAAAACAGAGACACTAAGTGATTTTCCCAAAGTCACACAGTTAGTTTAAGAGAAAAATGAGAACCCAGGTCATTCTGATCTCAAAGCCCGTGTTTATTTCCTAACACAGTGAAGAGATATTTAAGTCTTGAACTGCCAATACCCTATGGGGTTCTTGTGTTTCTACTGGTATCAATTCTATCCTTTTATACTGCAAGAAATTCATTTTTCAATCTATATTGTGCTATAGATATTTTTCACATACTCTCCCATACAGAATCGGTTATTGTAAATCTTCATAACTCCTGATTGTTCTCAATAGCCTGTGTTCTCTGGTGAGTAAAAATCACTATGCTAATTGGCTTTTGATACAGTTTAATTGACAAATAGGTGTGGGCCATTTGCCAGGTCGATAAAAATCTGTGGTAGAGCCTCACTGACTTGAGAGTAAGTGAGTTCTACTTCCTGTACCTGGCAAATAGCCCAGACCAATTTTTTTTTTTTTTTTTACCTTATTAGTACTTAAGTAAGGAGATGCTCTTAAATAATTTTGTCATGTCTATTTTCTTTTCAAAATTCTTTCAGAGTTTATTCCTCATTGTCTTTTGAAGAAAATCTAAATGCTTTAATAAGGTACTCAGCAACTGGTAGCTGTTCATTAAAAACTGGTTCCCTCTCTTCCTTGGCAAATAACTGGACTACATTTCTAAGCCTTCTTTAAAAATAGCAACAGTCTGGGCGGTGCCTGTGGCTCAAAGGAGTAGGGCACCAGCCCCTACACTGGAAGTGGTGGGTTCAAACCTGGCCCTGGCCAAAACCTACAAAAAAAAAAAAAAGCAGCAGTTCTACAATAAATGCTCAAAAGAGTTCTAAAGATGGGGATGAAAGGTCAATATTTGCCACAATAAAAATACATGAAAGTATAAAACTCACAGGTCTCATTAAAAACATTACACAAAGAAGAAAGAGGAAGAAATTAAATGGTAACACAACAGAACTTCACTAGACCAAAAAGACATAGAAAAAGAAAAGAAAGAATTCATTGAAGAACTAGATAATAGTTAACATTATCATGGGAATAAGACTTCATATATTCATACTAAATCTGAATGTAAGTGAATTAAATAGTCTACTTAAAAGATATGGACTGGCAGAAGAAATTAAAAAAAAAATTAATCAACCATGTGCTGTTTACAAGAAACTCACCTTACTGGTAAAGATACTTATAGACTGAAGATAAAGGGATGGAAAAAGATACTCCACCGAAATGGAAATCAAAAGTGAGCGGGGTAGCTATACATTAAAACAGACTTTAAATTAAAAACAGTAAAAAAAAAATGACAAAGCAACTCATTATCTAATAATAAAGGGATCCATTCAACAAGAGGATGTAACAATTGTAAATAGATTGCACCCAACACTGGAGCACCTAGATTGATTAAACAAATATTACTAGATGTGAAGAAAGAGATGACAATACCTATTGAATATGTATGTATATGAAAATTACACAACACACTGCTGAATGATCTTTGGGGTCAATGACAAAATTAAAATAAAAATTAAAAAGTTTGGAAACAAAGGAAAATGAAGACACAACATACCCAAACCTCTAGGATATAGCCAGAACCATGCTAGGAGAGAAAGTTAGTGTTAAACACAGGGCCATATCAAAAAATAGGATGGTAACAAATGAACAACTTAATGTAGTGCCTTAAAACGAGAAAAACAAGAAAACAAACCCACAGCTAGCAGAAGAAAAGAAAGGAAAAGAAGTAACCGAGCAGAACTAAATGAAATTGACACCAAAAAATAATAATAACAACACAAGTATCAATTAAATGAAAATTTGTTTCTTTAAAAAGATAAAGAAAACTGGTCAATTGCTAGCCAAACTGAGAAAATGGGGGAGCAAATTCAAATAAGCTCTATCAGAAACGAAAAAGTAGATCTTTCAATGGATACCACAGAAATACAAAAGGTCAACAGGGATTACTATGACCAAGTGTATGCCCACAAGCTATAAAACCTAGAGAAAATGCATAAACTCCTAGAAACATGCAATCTCCCAAGACTGAACCTTAAATTTATACCAGAAAAATAAAACAAAAAACAAAAAAATAAAATAAAATTAGCATAGACCATTATATTGAGTTCTAGTCAATGGGGAAGGTAGAAGTGATGTGTGTAACTTTGGTGCGAGTCTTTTAAGAAGGGGCTAATCCTTTCCACACTATTATTCTCTTTGTGTCTGTCAGAAACAGAAGACGATGAGACCCTAAGACTGGGAGTTGCCGAGCTTTTCCTGGAAAGGGCCAGATAATTGAAAATTTTAGTTTTGTAGGATTGTCTCTGTCAATACAATTGTTTAAATTTAATTATTTAATTTGTATTTTGCTTACTGGGGTAACAAACCAGACCATGCCATTTAGCTCACCATAGCCTTAGAGGTGATGGAACCACAGGTGGAAGGTACCTGGGTACTTGCATCATTGGAGGAGAGGTACCCGCCCAACTAGGAACTTCTGCTAGAGACAGTTATAGTAATGAAAAGAAGATACCTATTTTCCTCTAATAGAAGATATCTATTTCTAAACTGGGGCTTGTAATCACAGCCTATTTTACCACAACTAAGACTTTTAGGGTCGGGCTCAAGCCTATACTTATACACACATTTCCCCACTTTCTTTTAATGCTTCCTGCATATTGGTTGAACTGGAATACTATCTGTTTCTTTTGCAAATATTCTAACTTCTCATTTTTATGCATTTGTTTATGTGATATCTTTCTGGCCATCAAGTTGCTCCATCCAATCCTTGTTTTATGAACTCCTGTTTTTTGTTGAAGACCTATCATGAATTTCACCTCCTCTAAGACGTTTTTCATGATCTCTTCCCTTGAACTGGAAGAAACATCCTTCTTTGGGTTTTTTTTTATATTTCCTTTTAACTTTATAATAGGTATGATGACTTTCATTCTAATTTTAAAGTAGTTTGTGTACATGCTTTTATCTCTTCTACCACAGTGTCAGCTTTAAGGGATGGTCTTGGATAAACCCACCATAGAACATCTGGCTCTTACAGGTATATCTCACTCAGGAAGTAATCAAATATGACTGTATGTAATCAAGTGTTAAGGCAAAAATTGTGTAAAGTCAGAATACTCTTCATAATCCCATAACTAAGCAATAAAATAAATGGCTGAGTTTAGGAGCCAGGTGCATAAGAATATTTTATTTAAAAGACCAGATAATATTCATGGCAAAGAGATGCCGAAATGTGGAGGAAAACGAGACCAGTTGCTCTCTTCCGGGCATGTGCTCACTGAGTGGAGTGGCAAGTGCGGCAGCTGGCACTCTTTATGTAGGGATTTTTGTTTCTTGCCAAACATATACATTTAAATTCAACAAATTTAAATATCCACAATGGGATGGCTTCAATAGATTGGCAACTTAATTAAATGGTTTAACCATTTTTTAAAATAAGCATATTGGGAAAGAGCTATTTCTTTTGACAATTTCACTTACGGACGAGAAGGAAAAAGGCTGTTGGGAGTGACCTTGAACTCCTAAGCAAGAGCAATGTGCTATCGGGAAACTCCTGGATAAATTTCAGGGGAGAGCGTCTCCTGGGCTCTGTGCCTACACCTGCCAGGAAAAACACTGATAAAGAGAAGGAAAGCACAAGCCTAGTTCAAGCTGAACATTCCTGTGCTCCTCTTAAGATACAGTGGAGACAACATTGAAACAAAATGCTGTGTACCTGCTCCTTTGACATGAGCTCTTTTAAGGTCAGTTATTGTTCACGCAGGTTTCTTTAGCAGTTGTCTAAGAGGCTATGAGATTGGAAAGGGAGCTACCTTGGGAATCAGCAGTTTCAAATCTCTCATTTTATTTCTTTCATGGGCACCTTGTAGATAGGGAAATTTGAGCTTCTCTAAATTGATGGAATCATTAGGCCCAGAAGTTGGCTGGCATTTAGGACGAGATAATGGTACCTGAGAGTTGCTAGCTGCTGGTTCTCAGACACAGCTTTTCAAACTGGTTGCAGTTATTTTCCCCTTTTTAACTTCCTGATACCTAAGATCCACACTGTCCAATAGAACGTACTAAAATGGTGCAAATTTTCTGTATCTATGCTGTTCATTATGATAGCCAGTCGCCACATGAGCTGTTATGGAGCACTTGAAACTATGGTTAGTGCAAATGGAGATGTCCATTCGATTTCAATGACTTAGTATAAAAATGTAAAATATCTCATTAATAATCATTTTTGTATGACTACATGCTGAAATAATGTTTGGGGTATGTTGAATTACGTATAGCATATTAAGATAAATTTCATTTGTTTCTTTTTTTAAACTTTAAGCTACTGGGAAAGTTGACACAGCTTATGTTCTATCTCTATATAACACAGCTTGTGTTATATCTTTGTTGGACAGCATTGCTCTCGACAGTGTTGCTATTGACTGTACCAGAGTGAAATTTTTATGCTTTCCCTTCTCCTCTTCTAAATCTTGTAGAACCCAATGCCAACAGTAAAACAATCCAGAACACTTTTGAACCTCAAAATAGAAATAAACTCTGAGGAATGTGGGCTTGTATTTGTCCTCATTCAAGGGACTTTGACATGCGTGGTGCTGCACCATTGCCCTGTAGGCCTGACTTGTGATTGAGCTCCAAGGAGCTTCTCTTCCCCAGCCTATTCAACGTGCCTTGTCCACAGCTGAGGTTATGTATTTCTTTAATTTTTTTTCTTATACCTTTTTTGCTACTTCTGACATGTGAATGTGTAAACTCACCAACTGACATTTGTACTTACATTTAATTTAGAAAGTGTTAATTAAACTGTTTTCTTCTTTAAGTTTTATTGAAGTATATGTTTTATTGTGTTAGGGAACCATTTAGATATGTTGTCTAGTGTGGTGGGTACAAACATCTAAATATGCTTTTTTGTGTTTTTTGTGATATGAACTTTTTTTTCTTTTTTTTTTTCCCAGCTTTTTTTGTCCGGGGCTGGGTTTGAACCCACCACCTCCGGTATATGGGGCCGGTGCCCTACTCCTTGAGCTACAGATGCTGCTCCAGCATTTCTTTAGTATGGATTCTTTGAGGCTATTGACTTTTCTTGCTCCTTAAAAATCTCAGGTATTTATTCTGGGATATTTGGCTTCTGAAATGAAAAAAAATATATATGTATATACTAATGAAATTCACAAAACGAAGTTGCTTTAAATGTATATGTCTTTATTTATTTATTTATTTATTTTTTGCAGTTTTGGCCAGGGCTGGGTTTGAACCCAGCACCTCTGGCATATGGGGCTGGCGCCCTACTCCTTTGAGCCACAGGCACTGCCCAAATGTATATGTTTTTAAAAGCACAAAACTCAGTAATTATTCCAGTAAGAAATATAACGAAAGGTATTTTGGATCAAGTTACCCTGAAAATTTTCTTCATTTTCCACTTCCCATTGAGGGTTTCAGTGGAAAATCACTCTGATTAAGTGACAGCATGCTTCTCCAAATTTTCTCTTCATATTCTCCAAGGTATATAGGTAGATTATTTTCTTTTGAAAAATCTCCTTTCCTGCCAACTTCTCCATCAGAAACAGTCTCCAGGATCACAAGAGATTGTCTGAATGTTGTGTATAAAAATCCAAATTCTTATATAATGTTGTGGATGAAAAAGTGTTCCTGGGAAGAGCACAGTTGCCCAAACCAAGGCTGCCTTGAAAGCTGGTTGTGTGTGGATAGTGAACTGAGAGCGCTTATGTTACAAGCCGTTGATCTTTGTAAAGCACCTTAGCCAAGGCTCTTGTGGACGTTTTTTCTTTTCTCTTCACAATTGGAAAAAGGGGGTGTAATTAATAGACCAGGGGTAAAGTATATATGCAGATGATGTCAAATAATTAAGGTCTGGCACGTAGTGAACAGTAATAAATGCTAGTTTTAGTCCTCCCTTCTCACTGTTAGGTGTTTAGCCCACTTCTGGGGAGACAAAAATCTGTATCTTATCTTTTACCACAGAATATGGTTCTTACTATTTTAAAGCTATTTTTTCTATATCATGTCACTGTGCTCATGCAAGCTTCAACAATCCCTATTGGGATGATGAAAGTATAGCTCAGTGTCAGTCAATTGTAATGAAATAAGGATAGTGTTAAATAGCAAAATTTCGTATTTTCTTGCCAGAGAAATATACCTATTCAGAGTTACTCTGACCTGTGAGCATGGTATAATTATACAGGACTAAGAGACTCTTCTGGCCAAGACCTATTCAGGGTAGGATACTAGATGATGTCTCTTAACGGGGTCAGTGTTTCCAGATCTGTGATGCAGGGAGGAGTACAGAGCCAGAACGTACCAGTATGAAAGATTCAGGCCTTTAGTTATATCTTTTAAACCAGATGTCTTCGTACCTGAAGATTCTGAAATGGATTTGGGAAAACACAAATACTGCACCCCCACCCCGTGTGATTCTGATAAACCAAGGCCATTTCATGAAATTAGGACAGGGGCCATTAAATATACAAAGCATTCTACTACATTTAAAGACATTAGAGCAATGCCTTTCCTTTCTACCGTGTTTGAACATACAGCATATTTTTCCCCCATTATCTGTAGAATCCTTTGTCTCAAAGAACTAAATTCTTTTTTTCCCCCTTTTTAAAAATGGGTATAGAAAAGTATTCCCCCCCCCCCCCAGGATTTCTTGCTGTGAAATCTCCAGTGTTGGTCATCTTTGATCCTTCCCTCTTAACTATTGAACTGGCCGTGGAGTTTATAAACTTTCCCTTGGGCTAATATGAGTCTCATTCAGTCCTGTCTGTGTGCTGTGCATATTTCATCAGGAGAAACACACCACCAGCTAATCAGGTGTCCCTTTCTACCTGCTGTGGAATCCAGAGCACAGATCCCCTTCCCTGATTTGGTGAAGAGGAGATAAATGAAGGCTAAGTATCACTTACTTACATGGATTTATTCCGGAGTGCTTTTTCATGCGATGGCTGTGATTCAACAACTGTATATCACAGTAGCACAGGCTCACATTTTATATCTGTTTTACTGGAAGCATTTTCAGCTTTCTTCAGTTTCTCGGTCAAGAATGATTATTTGTCAAGTACAAGGGTGAAGCTGCCCTGGTCCCAAATCATTTTGCGAAGAACAATGTGAAATGACATTTTTCAGGTGTCGGATGTGCTCAAGAAGAAGGGCAACTTTATTGGGAAGAAGAAAGTAGGAGAAGAGCAAATGGTATATTCTGGAAGAAAAAACAACTCTTGTTAACTGAGGAGCTCTCCAAACCAAGCCATAGCTTCAGGCAAGATGAAACAAAATCAAAGTTGTGCTGTAGCTCTTTTGACATTTGGTTCGCAAATGCCAAAATATTTTTTGTTTAAAAAGATTAAATGATCTATATTTAATTGCATAATTTTGTCATCTCAAAATGAATTTGGAGGGTTTCCTTGTCTCTATTGGTTAAAAAAATGTTCAAACTAAGAGACATGCTTTAGCAAATAGACAAATTTTAAAAATGTAGAGACTGTATCCCCAGTTTTTCCACTGGTAAGTGAATATTGTGATATCTTGGATTTAGTTAAAGGAGAAATACAGTATGAAAGCATAACAGGATTATCTTGTCTTTGAAAATAGACTTTCAAAGGTGAAAATGAAATCCCTTGGGGCTTGGTTTGCTTGCAGAGTCAGCTCCACAAAGCAGTTGGTGACTATATGTCTTAGCTTGATAATGCACTTAGAGGGAGATCAATAAACCTGACTTTGCGAAATACAACTTTTTCTCTACCCTCTGCCTCCCTTGGCTAAATAAATAAGTAAAATAAAAATTGGTCTTTTGGCAACCTACATGCAAAGAATTCTTTTCGTGTTTCATTAATTTGTTTTAAAAGGTAAGATGCTGACATAAAGTGATGGTAACTTCTCTAGGATTTTTTTTTCATATTTGCAAAGAACTTATGAGACTTTTCTTTGAGTATGTGTTTCGTGCAATATTTAATAATGAGATTAAGCATGAACAGTTCTTTCTAACTTTCACCATTTTTTTCCTCCTTCTGGAAATTTGGAGGCTCCTTTTTTTCCCTCTCTGTCAAACTATGACTCTTTCCTTACTCACTGTGGTCTCACTGATTCTGTCACATTTAAGGAGTAGGATAATGATGATGATATAAAGAATTTTGTTAATTGCTCACTATGGGTCAACTCTGTGCTAAGTGACCCATAGTCACTTCCCATTGAGGGTTTTGAAAGGGTTTCGAAACCCTGAGATCCACAGTCTGCCCCTTCTGTTTTCCAACACTGGAGGTGTAATTGTTCAAATGTGCCTGACACTGTGCCAACACTTTTTAAGCCTGAAAAGAACTGCTAGATAGATATTATCGTTTTCCACATTTCACAGGAAAGGAATCCCAGGTTCGAGGAAGCTAAATAAGCTGACCAAACTTGTATAGGATATGATAGACTTGAGGTGAACTTGAATCCAGGCAGGTGGACTCCAGAGGCTGTGATTTCAAATGCTATAGTATCCCAGGGTTTTGAAGTGCAACAGATAGTCTTTTATGGCATTTCGATCCATTGCATTTGGGCACAGTAACTAGGATGAGGCTGAGTGGGCTTTTGCCAGCTCTAGGACCAGCATTAATGAGTGGATAATGGCAATTGTTAATGAGTACAAAGCCAGGCTTAGCAAAGCTGGCTTCGGCTTACTTCGCAATTACAATGCTTGTTTGAAAATCACAAGTGAAAGTGCTTGGAAATAACTGTTCTCTGATGCAGGCAAAATTCCCCTCCCATCTTGTTTATAGCATTAATTAGCTCAAGAGTCCTTTTGTGGCCATAGAATAGGAGATCTAATTCAGCTCAGTCTCATTCCCCAAAATGAGTCAGTTAAATCTCAATTATAACACTGACTTTTAACAGTATTTGAGGTGAAACTTGAATGCTTTAGAAGAGTAAATCTCTGTGGTAATTCAGAGGTACATAGTAATTTCTTGTCTGTGCTCTGTTTTCATGATCATCACCCATCATCATAATCAGCATCTTTATCATCACCATCATCATCTCTAAATGATGTTCTCTTAGAGAACTGTCTTCACAGTCGCTGGCCTGGTATAAAGCATGGCACCCAGTGCATGTTCAGTAAATATTTATTGAACAAATGTGGAGTAAGGAAGAAGGTTGTGAGCACCTTTTATGTGGTGACTGGTATGCTAAGTGCTGAGTATTGAAGCTCATATTTAATCATCATCACACCCTAGGAGTGGTCCTGTTGTTATTCCCATTATACAAATGAAGAAACTGAGGTACGGAGAAATTAAACAACTTTCTCGAGTTTTCTCAGCTTAGTGAGAGGGAGAATTGAGACTTAGGCTCAGGCCTGTCTCATAGGTATAATTACTACATAGATCATTTTTCATTTTCTTAGAATTCTTTTTAGAATGGGAAGCTTAAATTTAGTTGATTCTGGCATCATGAGAAAAAAATGGTTGTCCAGTAGGACTAGTTTGAAGAATTGGATTCAATCAATGCTACCTCATGTTTTAAAAGACTTTGAAAGTTTTACTCAGAGAGTGATCTGCCTTGAAAAGTACTAGCAGTAGCTTAAAATCTTCCTCCTGGGCTTAATCCCAAGGCTGTTTCTTAGCTGCTGTTCTGCTAAAGGAAATCAGTAATGGCAAACTCCTCTGGGAAGATTTCCAATACAGAACATTTTCAGAACAGGAAGTCCCAGAGATGCAGACAAGAAACGGAGTCTTCCAAAAAATGTAGATTAAAGAATATGCCATACTTCTTGAGGACACTATGAACAAATCCCACCATCATCCTTTCATAGTAGCTCCTTCACATGCATCTGTATTTAATTTTCTCCATTAAAATTAAGCTCTTTGGTCTCACATGTATCTCAGATCTAATTCTGGAAGGACAGCTAAGCTGCTTTCTTTCATCTAATTAAAAGGAATTTGTAGGTAATAGGGAAATGCATTTACTCAATTGTCATGGTTGTTAGTCCAGTTAGCTAGGGAGCTCTTCCTTCATTGGCACACTGCTACACATTTATATCCATTGCATTTTGGTTTTATGGGGATATTCTTAATTCTTTAAACTCTTTCTTAAACTCTTTTGTAGTGTAGAAGTTGTACAAGAGTTGCCGAAGTTGTGATAGGTACTAAAACATATGCTTTTAGCATCACATAGTTTTCTGGGGTGCATGTACAAGCTCTCTTTTCCAAGGTATTTATTTACTGTATTTCCACACGTATAAAATACTATGGGCAGAACTCTTCTGAGTCATTCATTTAAGACGTGTTTCTTTGAATTGACAGAAAAAGAAAATGCTGTATCATAAAGGGGAAGAAATGACACCTTGAATTTGTGGCAGGAGCCTGGGGTTGTCATCCATAAATGGTCCATAAAGGAAGAATAAAATGCGCGTCTGTATTCCTCAGTTGTAATCAACATGTTAATGGTAAATATCTAATATTTAATTGTCCATCTGGAATCTTGTAGCTGACTATGAATTTTGTAGTTTTTCAGATGCTACCTCTCACTGATGGTGTCATTTTCTTTGATTGAAATAGTGGAAATTATAATCAAGTATTTGTTGTTGTTAAGCTTTTGTTAATGTCTGTCTCCTGTCCTCTGCTAGATTTGGACAATCGAGGAGGCAGATCTAAGCCTCTGCTTCTCACCACTGTGATCCCAGGGCCTAGCGCTGGGATGGCACATAGTGGAGTCTGAGATTGGATTCTCTGGAAGTTGAGCTCCTGAGGTGCGGCTTTGTGTGCACTGGAGTTTCAAGAGTAGGCTCTCTAGAGAAGGGGAGTGGAAGAAGGAGGTGAGCTTCAGCCTGATCCCATGGCACACACAAACAACAGAGTTAGTCTCACCTTAAGGTTAGGGAGATGATCTTTTACCAGGTCTAACATGTTCTTGAACTCATCCTGGAAAAAGTACTACAAACCTCATTGCTGAGTATCACCGTGGTCACCTTTGAAGTATTCCCCGGGGAAGCTATGCACTGATGCCAGTGCCTAATCCACCCTTCAAAGCAGTTTGGAGCTCTTTTTCTGGAATGACCATTAGAGCTGTCATTACATGAGGTCTAACAATTAAGTTTGTGAACACATCCCAAAGAGAGTGCTTTGAAAGGTGGACTTGGCACTGGCATCAGTGCATAGCTTCTCAAGGGGAGTACTTCAAAGGTGACCACAGTGATATTCAGCAATGAGGTATGTAGCACTAGCACTTTTCCTAGGATGAGTTCACAAACTTAATTGTCAGACTGTGTACATCCTCATGTTATTCTTTGGTCTTGAGCTTCCTTCATTCCCTCAGGAAGGAGATTTGCATAGGACAGGGTAGCACCTCTTCTGCCAAAGACAATTGTTTAGTACTTGGGCAGTGGCTCTGGGAGCAAGAGTTCAGCCTTATTAGACATCTCTGCTCCATCTTTCCACAATGCTACTGACTATCTACTGCTTGGTCATGACTTTTGTTGCTGTTTTCTTCGTAGATGCTTCTTGGATTTCTGTTTATTCTACACTACTGACCAACTTGACTCATCTTAACTTCCTTGCTTCTCTTTAAATTATGATGTGTGCTTTATTACTTCTTGCTACTTACTGTCCGTGCAATTTTCCCAATAGCACAGTTTAAAATTCTTCAAGAGATAAAAACTAGTTGGGTTGTTCATTTGCCTTCCAAGGGAGATGGTCACTGTTCATTCACTCATTCATCCATTCATTCACTAATTTGACATAGGCTCATTATGTATCGACTATGAATCAGGTTCTGTGCTAAATGCTAAGGCTACCATGGTGAACAAAACCAAATATGGTCCTTTCCTTTATTGAGTGTAGAGTTTAGTAGGCAGAATTCCAATGACTGGACCTATATGTAGAGAGGACTATGGTCCTGGCTCAGGAACCTCAACATCTCTGCCCCCATGGTCTTCCTAGAGTGCTCTGATTGTAGATTGTGTTTCTTGATTTTGTTATTTGCCTCATTCTTTTCCCCTGCTCTGAGGTTCTGTGTGATTCCAAGTCTCCCTTGTATTCCTTCCACATCCTCATTCCAGGAAAAATAGTTGCTGGAAATGTGGCAACTGCTTCACTTTTGATGCAAGGGTTATATTGGGTAAACCTCCTTGAAGAATTCAAAGAAGACCATTAATAATTATTTTAAATGCACTTTTACTCACTAAGAAGATAGAATTAGTTTGTGTAGCTGAGGGGCTCAGTAATAGAGTTTTTTGTATATGATGGAGTTGAAATCAGTAAGGATTTACTATTAAAAGATCATTATAGACTAGCATTATGATGTGTGAATTATGTTAGCAATTGATTCAAGAATAGTTATGTGATTCTTTATGTATGTGTTTTATAAATAGTGGGGGATGCCTCTTCCTTGATGGAACTTTTGGCTGTCTCATCACTAACCAACATGCACAAGTACACACACACACACACACACACACACACACATACACAGAGGGTAGGCAACTCTCAATTGAGAGAGTGACTTTCCAGCTTGGTTCTAAGATACTGTATGCTAAATGTCTTCAGTTATTTGGGCTTTTACTTGTGTGTCTTTTTACTTCTCTTTGACACTAACATTCTACATCTTTCTCTATGATCTTTTTGAGAGGGTGATTATGGTGCACGAAAGAGTATATTCCAAATTTTGAATTAGAGAAATATTAATATGAGAGGGCTTTACATTCAAGACATTTAAGAAGGGGATTCATTAATAGCGTGTTGCTAAGCATGCATGTGTTTAATCCATGTGGAAACTAATTCTGAGTGAGCTTAGTGTGGAATGGTGAGATGGGGAAAGTCACTGATTTAACCCATATCTTTGGAAAAATGTTCTAGTCAACATATACAAAATTGTATCCTAAACCAATCAGCAAGGTTTAATAAACGGCATAGCAGAATTTTTTTTTTTTTTAAACAGAGATGGGCCATATTGAACAGAACTTGTAAATGAAATTGTTTGGTATACGATGTAGAAAACTATTCACGATGTAGAAAACTATTCTTATTTGCGGTTTTGGAGTTTGAAACAGTTTCCAAGCCAAGCACTTTTCTTTTTCAATTTAGATTTCAATACCATTAACTTAGTATCATATTTCACAGTGAATTGTAAAAGCTGGAAAATTTGATTTAGATTGTCTATATTAGGTCCAAATGACTACATTGTTATAGCATAACCTTTAATAACTTTATATACAACTCACTTTATTGATTAATTTTGCATAGTGGGAAAAAAAAGGCTGGAGGTTGGTCCTGATTATGCTACAAAAAATTCACTGGATCTTGAATAATTATTTCCATTTCTTTTAGCCACAATTTCCCTATACATGAAATGCATGCATTTATATAGAGGAGTGGTTTTCAAACTCTATAAAGAAGAATAATCATTCAGGAACATTGTTAGAATGCAGTTTCCTGGGATTCTGATCTACTAGGCTTCACCACATACTTCCCTACTAGTATCTGCACCCACATAGGTGTTTCCTCTTCAGGAGAGCAAGAATAAACTGCCAGTCCAGGTCTAATCCTTCCCTTGTACACTGTGTTCATGTATTTCACCACCTATTTCCTATTTAAGGGATCCAGAAATTCTCCTCTAACTCTCATATGTCATCTCCCCCCCTTTATACACACACAACACAAAAAGTATGGTCTTACTTCTTTTATCTTAAAATTAATCTGTCTGGATTTCACTTTCTCCTTTACTAACCAAAGCATTTCTTTCTTTTGCTATAGAAACACATTAGTCCCAGATATATTACCTTCAGTCATAGTCATTCTCTTTTTCCCTCTAAGGAGGATTATATTAGGAGTAATAAAGTATTTTTTTCCATCTAGTAGGGGTAAGAATGGCTAACATTTATTGAGTACTTGTTAAAGTCCAGACATTTTTTAAGTACTCTACCACTGTTGTTTCCTTCAATCATCACAGCATTTCTGGAAAGTTGGCATTTTTCTTTGGCCTTTGATTCTTTGATTATGTCCTCAGGTTAATGGTTAACTCTTCAAGATCAACTTTACATGAGTACCCTCTAATATTATGAAATAAAAAAAAAAAGAAAGGAAAAGATCAACTTTAAAATCATTCTGTCAAGTTTCAAAATAAAATGCCATTGGAATTTAGATTGAGATGGGTAAAGCTGATAAATTTATTTGGGGGGACGTTGGCTTCTTTAGTATATAATATGTTCTTACCACTCAAGAACATCCATGAATCTAAATCCTCTTTTACTTAAAAAAATAGGCTTTATGTTTTAGGGCAGTTTTAGGTTCACAACAAAACTGAGCTGAACATTTATGGAGTTCTCATATACTCCCAGTGACTGCTGTTATCAAACGGTAAGAGTGTGTTTAATTTTGTAAGAAGCTACTAAACTGTATTTCAAAGTAGAAATGCCATTTTATTTTCCCACCAACAATGAATGAGAGTTCCTGTTGTTTCACATCCTCATGAGTGTTTAATGTCATCAGAGTTTTAGATTTTGACCTTTCAATTAGGCCTATAGTGGTATCTCATTGTTGTTTTAATTAGAAATTCCTTATTTCATATGATGCTGAAACATCTTTTAATATGTTATTCATCTTCTCTTTTTAGTATTATTTTTGATAAAGTTATATAGTTTTTTCCATGTGGGCTTTGCATAGTTCACAGTAAAACTGATTGTTTTTTTCCAAAGATGATTACAATATTATTTACCATATCATATGCTCATGAAGAATCTTGTCATGCCTCCACAAAGAGGTAATACGTAATTCTCCTTCCCCTGAACCTAGGTGGGCTTGTGACTGACTTGTAACCAACAGAATGCAGTGGAAGTGATGCTACATGACTTTAGCTAGGCTTTGAATGACCTAAAAGACTTTTCCATTCAAGTTTAGGTCATGGTGTAGTTTTCATTGTGTTTTTAAGTTGGAATACTCACTTGTAAGGCCTTCCATTACCATTAAGCAACCTATGTGTCTCGGGGCTGCCATTTTGTGAGGAAGCCCAAACTAGCACATGGATAGACCACCTCTAGATGCCCTAAGACTACACAAGGCAAAAAGAAGATGGCAGCTCTCAGCTGCTCTTGTGCCCTGCTGTTTCAGTTCCAGCCATTATCTGACTTCAAAGTGAAGAGAAACCTTAAGCTGAAATCTTCTTGCTGGGGCCTTTCTGAATGCCCGGCCCCAAGACATCATGCGAGATAATGAAATAATTGCTGTGTTTGTAAGCCATCAAATTTAGGGGTGATTTATTACATGACAGTAGATAACTAGAACAAATTTATTCCTGGATTTTTAATTTTTTTTATTCTCATTGTAAAATATTTTTTAATTAACTTTTTGTCTCTATAATGTCTTTGTTTTTTATAACTTTATATCTCACGCAACTTGCACATTTGTATATTAAATAGTGTTATGATACCTCTAAACTGTTTTTCATTTGTTAAATCTGAGTTTTCATCTCTCAGATAATGAACTCACAGCTTCGGCTATTTAAAGTGGCCTCCGTGACAGCCACTAGTTGAGTTTTGTATTTTGGTTGTTTCAGGGTTTGTGTTTGTGGGACTCATTGAATATTAATTGCATAATCCCCCTTATTTTGTAAAAATGAATGGAAACAGTAAAAATTGAAAATGCAAAAACTAGGGAAGTGTAGATTTTCTAAAATTAGTTACAGTGGAGGCAAAAGTGAAAATATTCAGACTTGCCAAAAAGCTCAAACCAGCCTCCACTGAGTACTCATTGCTCATATGCAATTGTGTTCAATTGCGATGGAAATGAAGAAAATTAAAGCACATATATGAAATTCTGGCAATGTAACATTAAAGAATATGTCTAAAAGGTGAGTTTCATATGAGGATTTCGTAATTATCTTCTGACTCTAGGTTCAGCAGAGCTCTTATTCTATTCAGTTCTAATTAGCTCTAGAATTGGGTGAAAGTTTGGTGAAGATTTTACCAAATAAATATGCTTCTAAATCACTGTGGAAAGAAAACATTTACCTGAGATAATGATATAATAATGAGAAAAATTGAGTAATGTGTTTTGACCCTGAGGTATCATGGAGGAGCCATGAGATCCCTTTTAGTTCCTGTTGTGAGAGAAGAAATTCAGGAGGCCGAGGAAAGGAACATATAAGCTTTTGGGGGTTAAGGCGAAAATACGCATTGAAGTGCTTCATTTTAATTGCCTTATTTCCTACCTTATTTACCTAAAAAAAAATAAATAAAACACCTCTATCTACTTAATATGTTCATAAAACTTTTTATTATACTTCACATTTTCCCTCCTCTTTATTGTGTAGATTCTTTGGCTTTAGTAGTGATTTTTAGAAACATATTATGCATAAATGTTGTGGGCATATCTGTGAAGGAAACACATTGATTTTGCATAGTAATTTTGCACACAATATCCTCGAGGAAACGTCTTATTATTTTAATGATTTTCTAGTAGATTACCTTGGGGTTTCCAGATAGACTGTCATATCATGTGTAAATCATTAAAAATATATTTCTTTCAAACTCTTATCAGTTGTGTTGGTTAGCACTTACAAAATAATGTCAATGCCAGTGATGATAATGAGCCTCCTTATCTTGTTCCTGATTTTGATTTCTAGTTGTTCCCCCTTAGGCATAACATTATTTCTTAATTTGAATGTTATATTTTATAAAATCGTGTTAAGGAAGTAACCTTAAAACATTGAGAACATGGATAAATAGAAGCCAAGTTTCAAAGTAAAGTAGTTGAAGAGATGACTGATTTGGGAATGATTTCTCTGCTCATATTTTCATACTTGACATTTAGAAATCTTTCACCAAGTGTAATAAAGGTTAAATTTCTGTGACTAGTCTGTTTGACTGGTGAAGCCCCTGTAGTAGGATCATACTGTGCTGGAAGACCACCAGCAATTATCCATGCTTAGAGTGGCTACATAGATAAGGAGGGAAGAAAGGAAGCCTGCAGTTAGATCAGAGCAGAAAAAGAAGGCATGAGTCAGTATTTGTATTTTCCTTTTCGCCAATGTCAAGGATTTGACTGATAGTTTAGACTCATGCCTACCCTGAAATAGACAAAACATAAATTCCTTTAAAAAATCTCTGAAATTTTGTTAGAAACCTTGAAAAAGGCTAGACATGAAAATAATTAGCATAATTTCTTTTCTTTCCCAAGGGCTAGGAAAGAAGAGTAAACAGGATTTGGGGATGGAATAATTTACCTAAGGTCTTGGTAATCATGTGGTAGGTCTGAGATACAAAAATTCTGTAAAATTTAACTAAGTACTTTATATAAATGTCCAGCAATAATTTTGCATCTCTTGATTATGAGGCTAAAATTTCATAAAGACTAATGAAGAGGCTCGGCACCTGTGGCTCAAGTGGCTAAGACGCCAGCCACATACACCTAAGGTGGCAGGTTCGAATCCCCAGCCCGGGCCCGCCAAACAACAATGAGGCTGCAACCAAAAAATGGCCAGGTGCTGTGGCAGGCACCTGTAGTCCCAGCTACTTGGGAGGCTGAGGCAGGAGACTCGCTTGAGCCCAGGAGTTGGAGGTTGCTGTGAGCGTGATGCCATGGCACTCTACCCAGGGGGATAGCTTGAGGCTCCATCTCAAAAAAAAAAAGACTAATGAAGAAACATTATTGAATAGTTGCAATTTGTAAGCAACATAAATTCCAGGGAAGCTATGTTTCTGCTAGAACTGCTTCTAATAAGGATATGTTTAAAAATCTGAGGATAAGTATGAAAATAGATGTGTTTGCATTGTCAAGTGTGCAGGAGGCTGATGCTGAGGTGTTACATCTGTAAAATTAACTGTTTGGAAATGCTAAGCCTATTAAAGAAGGCTTATTTACCTCAAATAATAGTAATTTTAAAAAATGGTGCAAGATGGGCTGGCAGACCAAATATTTAAAAGGTTACTTCTTCCTTGAATGACACTGAACTGCCTTACCAGGTAGAAAGTGAAAAATGTTTTCTAAGAAAATAATTTTGCACAATTTAGAAAGTAAACTTTTATAAGCAAAAGTGGTATTAGAACAAGGGCTGGGGAACTGATTTAAAAACTAATGGAAGAAAGCAACAGAAAGGACTTATCATAAATTACTGAGAGCAAAATAATGTAACAACATGAAACAAAAGTCCGTGTTCCTTTAAACAACTGTGTTACAGGTGGATGAGAGGTGTAATATGACTGCCACATGGACTAGATGGCCGTTTTAGGTTTCCTCAACCCCTCTGCTGGCATGTGAAACGGGGAATTATGTCAGCTATTGTTCCTTTATTCAGTGGAGCATTGAACATACAAGTCATTGTGGTGGGTGAGAGATGTTAAGTGATAAACAATGTTTATGAGAGGCTATTGCTGTGAACTAACTTCCCGTACTAGGCCTCAGTAGACCAGACCAACTGAGAGTGGAGTCCCTTTGGCTAAGTGCCACCTAATTTGAACTTTGAAATGAACTAGTTTTCCTAAAAAGAACAGGTGATTCCGGTCAACCTGAGCCAGCATAATACAGAAGTCACTCTGTTTTAACCTTGTAAGGAAAGTAACTTGGACATGACCAGTCTGCTTTTTGCTCTGTTTCTGCTTTCTTCAGCCCCTTTGGGCTTATAAAGCCAACCTCCTCTGCTCAGCAAATCTGAACACTCAATTTTTTTTTTTTTTGTCACTTGATTGTAGAATCTCAAATACAAGCCAACAAGAACTGTGAGCTGTATTTGCTGTGATATTATCTTTTGACATAACATAGAATGAAAAAGCATGGTGTTTGTTGTCAGGGGTCTTGGGTATAAGTTCTAGACCTGCCACTAATGCTGACTGTGGAAAGTGTAATTCACCTGCCTCATTGTAAAATGAATATCACGTTCATAGTATCTGCTCTATCAGGGCTTACATAATACATGGGAAATGCTTGGGAAAGTGCATGGTACATAGAAGAAACTCAATAAATGTTACTTGTTATTAAAGGACAAAGGTACCTGGAGCAATGAATGAAAATTATGCCCTACTTTAAGGGAGGAACTTGAACTTAAGTTCTGCGAAGGAGATGAGGCAGATACAGAAACAACTGTAATACTTTGCTAATATTTACTAGATTTCAGTGACGTTTACAGGTATCAGTCTTCTAAGACTTTGGCCTTATTCTCCCAATAATGTGTGAAAATAGAGAAAGCTGGATGTACTTTCATGATACTACATGCTTACAAGAACTTGTATGGCAAGATCTTTGACTATGTGTATCGGTATGTTGAAAATATTGAGTCCTGGAAGTGAGTTCTTCCAAATATTACTTGTATAAAATAATGCTTTGGATAAATGCACATATAAGTGTGACATTCAGAAGAGCATGTGGCTTAGTGAAGGTTACAATTTAAAAGGAAAGAAAAATGGAAGGTTATGGCATAGGGTGTTATAGAGAAGTCATTGAGCTCAAAGCCTGAACCATGAATGAACCAAAGAAATTACCTGCTGTCTTTTTCATGGTGCATATGTGTGTGTGTGTTCCAAGTTCCAGGCAACTGACTTATCAATTTATTTGGAAGCTGAAACCTATTTGTATATTGGAGAAGGCTGGTGCTACAATTATGCTAGGTTTTAGGAGTCCCACCTATTCCAGAAAACTTTCAGGTTTCTGAATAGAGTGAATATTGCTACACTCCAGTCATGCAGAATTTGTTGCAGTTTCTCAGCCGTGCCATGCTGTTTCTGATTTCCCTTCCCTAGTACCTGAATTCTCTCTGCCTGGACAATACGTCCCTATTATGTCTCCTTCTTCAATTTGTCCATTGTCCTTTGCTCAGCTTTCAAGACCCATTTCAAATGTCATCTCCCCTAACTCTAAGAAGTGACTTGGGAATGTGGTATATACTTTGTTTTGATTCATTTTTGTAGCTAGTGTTTTTTGAGTGCTTCTTATGTATAAAGCCCTGTATGAGGAACTTATAGTATGGCAAAGCTCCCGTCCCCTGTTTTTCTTGCTTCAAGTATAGAACAGACTGTAACATGATACTAAACAACTACAAGATTGTTCTATAATGCACAGTAGGAGTTGAAGGTGAAAACACTTCCTTCCAGGGGAAAGGAGTGGGGACTGAGGGAAGCTTCGCTGAGGAGATGCCACTGAGCCAAATCCAAAAGGCTAGAAGGGTGTTAACAGAGCAAGTTACAGGCAAAGCCATGGCCTAACCAGCACACAGAGGCTGCAAGGCTCAGATTGAGTGTGATTAGTGCACATCAGCTGAGACTTTCCCTTGTTTCCCAGGGAACACAATAATCAAGAGGCTGATCAGTTTTTTACATTTTTGAGATTTTATGGAAGCTGTCATCACCATGGCAGCAAGTGATGCTGCTGTGAGCATCAGCTAAGGTTTTGATCAATGACCACCCAATATTCTTTACAGCAGACTTCAGCCTAAAATTATGCAGTGAATCTCATATTGCATAATAAGGGCAATCAAAAGTGGCATCATGAAAGGTAGAGAGAGAAAGCCTTTTGTTGGTGCCTTGCTGCCACCCGGAAATGTTTGGCCTTTGAGCTCTTATTAGTGACTTCATCATCCCTTGCTGGGAGTTTGGTGTTTTTGATATATAGTACCTTTCTGGGAGTGTCAAGACATTCCCTTACATAGATTTAGTGCCTCTTCTCACTCTACACCAAAGGCCTCACTTACATTTCTCTATATTCTTTCTGTTTCTGGTAATGCCAAGATCACTTCAATCCTGACCTTCCCAGTTTAGGCCACTTAATCGTACCCTAATCTCTAATTGACACTACACAGTTCCCTAAGACAAAAAAGAAGGCAGACCTTGAAACTAAATGGATTTACCTTCTAGGGAAAACACTGGAGAGTAAATTAATTATAAGCATCTACAAATTTAGACATCAGCTCCTTAAATCTGGGTACCTAGGGTAGTTCACCTTACTGCATTTCTGTTTTATCCTTCTTAAGCTTTCCCCACTCAGTATGGTAGGAAGAGGAGGGAGGAGAACAGATTGACTGGAGTATAGGTTATATGGAGATGAGCTGGAAGGTCAGACAGAAAAATCAATTTGTGCCAAGTTGTGGAGAGCCTTAAATGTTAGATTCAGAAGTCCCAATTTTGCTTGATATGTAATAGGGTGTTACCAAAGTTTTTGACTGGGGCAATTATATTAGCAAAGGGATGTATTATTAGATTGGTCTGGAGGCTAATTCATTAGGTATGATGGAGTTAGGAGAGTGGGGATGAGAAGGTCTTCAGCATTCTCCTATTGCATGAGAAATAGCAGTCTCTAGAATAAGGTGACCAGATTTTAACTTTGGTAAAGTGGGACACCATTGATGGGGGGAGGTTCTTAATTAAAAATTTGGTCTATATGGAGCAACAAAAATGTTCATAGAATGCAAAAATAGTATTATAATATATTTTTTAAAATTTCAACATAAGTACATAATACATTAAAAAATTATGTATAGTATTATTTTATTCTTTGGCATATTTCTCATTTGAGTGACTTTTTTTTAGTAGATTGCTGTCCTTATTTAAAAGGTCATGCAATTTTTCACAAGGATTGTTAAATCATATTTCACACATAAAATGACATTCAAAGTCTCAACACTTAATTGTGATTTTTCTGATGTCCACACTTTATTTACCGTAGAAAAAACACATTCAGTCACAGCATTAGTTCCTGGTAAGGATAGTGCGTATCCCACAATTTTTAGTGCATTATTGTATGGAACATGGTTTGTTTCAAAATGATGAAATATTTCTAAACATTTGTTCTCTATTGTGATGTTTGCTGATGCCCAAGATTTAACCTTTTCCTTATCAATTCTTTTTTAATAATGATACCTCGTAAGTCGTGTCACTTTCAAGGCAGGCACTAGATTTTTTGCTGCCACCATAAAATATAAATAATACAAGTACTGTCTGCTAAATTCATGAAATAAATAAATTACTTACCTAAATAATCTGAATAGCTGATTTGTTGACATCACTTGTTTAACTAGCAATAGCACGTAGTAGGATGTGTATCATCTGAGAGACAGTTACAAAATGTTTTCGTGGTTGCCAATGCCAATAAATGCCATTGTTCATTAAGTCCAAACAATAGTGGTCAAATTCTAACAACTGATCAACAGTGTGAACTTTGATAAGCAGTTCTCCATAATCAGTTCTCAACAATTATTTGTTATTATTAAAGTTTAATATTATAAAATTAACAAAAATAATATAAAACTCATATGCTGGTGAAATAGCCACATGGCAGCCGAAAAACGTCTATTCCCTTCCTGTTCTCCCACTGTTCCCTAGCTTGTTGTGCATTCTTTCCAAAAATCGGAACTTTTTAAAAGGCCACGGGATATGGGACAAATTGTTAACAATCAGGACTGTCCCACCAAAAGTGGGACGTCTGGTCATCTTACAATAGCAGCAAGAAAGGAAAAGAAAGATCAAGTAACGTTCACAAAAATTATAACCCTTTGTCAGGTACAGCCTCCTCCTTTCTTCTAGGCTACCAAAGCATTTTAGCGTATCAGTATGGTTTTTTAGAACATGAACAGTCACTCTTATTTAGTTTAGCACTTCCTATGTGTAAGGTGATTTACATGCATTATGTTTTACAATCACCATAAACAACTCATTGAGGTAAGTCCCAATTATTTCCATATTACAGATGAGAAAACTGAGACTCAGTTCAGCAACACACCTATTACATGATAACTAAATTAGAGCCAGTGTTTGAACTCAGATCTACCTAACATCAAGACCCACATGGTTTTTCCTGTTACAGAAAGTTGACTTTTTGTCAACAGAGTATATTGCAACTTTCCCTAAAGATATCATACTAATCCATGAAAGAATCTGAATTTTTTCTTTGCTTATCTTCAAGTAAAGGGAGTAAACAAATTGACTTAGTCTGGGCAGATGAGTTTCATTATTCCAATAGTCAGGCACATTTTCTCATCATGTATCCTGTTTGCCAGATTTTAAGGCTAGACAGTATTTTGCAGAAGTAGAATTTCAAAGGCTGTACCTTCTCTATGATAAGCTCAAGTTTTGAGGTAAATCTATGGCTAAGATCATGTGACATGTTTAAATGATTTTATTCCTACTGATTCCTGTACAAATAAAGGTTCCTAATACAATGTGTCTGCTTAAATTAACATGTTGGTGGTAGAGTACAGTAAACAGTAAGTTTCATCGAGACAGTATCTCTTCGGGTGAATATCTGCAGGGGTATTGCTTGTATCAAAGTCCAGTGTACAATTTTTTTCTAAAAATTAAAAGGCATCCTTATGATTATAAGCATTATTTTAGTTTGAAAGCTGATTTGATGGTCACATCTTTTCATCAGCAAAAAATCATTTTTCCTATTATACTTTGAGGAAAAAAAGTCAATCCAAGTAACCCATTAGAAAATTCTGTTTAGAGGGGAGAAGAGAGAAGGGAGGGGAATGGGGGATGGGGCATTACAGTGTATGGCACACCTCTTAGGGGTGGGACAATTACAAGAGGGACTTTACATAACAACTGAATCAGTGTAACCTAATTCTTTGTACCCTCAATAAATCCCAAACAATAAAAAAAGAAAAGAAATTTCTGTTTAAATGTTTTTGAGAGATAGTGGTTGCAGAGACTTTAAATATGGTCCCTATGTTAATTAGAATACAGGGTGTCCTGAGCTCTTTATAAGAATATAATTTCAGTATTTCTTTCCTTCCTTCCCTCTCTCCCTCCCTAACTCCTTAATCCCTCCCTCCCTCCCTCCCTCCCTTCCTTCTTTCCTTCCTTTCTTCTTTCTTTTTCTTGGTTTGCAGTGTTATAATAAATGGGAGTACATTGTTAATGACGATGGATATAATTGGCCTACGTTCTCTAATCTTTTATTATGACTACCAGGGTCCGTCTTCCCATAGCTATGGCCTGGAAGTCCTGCATTAACACAGGATAACACAGAGCCATTTGGGCAGAATCCCCTCTGCAGACTTCCTTGACATGAGATGAACAATGTGGCCTGAACATTGGGCAACTCCCTGTCTTTACCTGACTTCTAAATTTAATGAAATCCCAAATCTCTCACCCATTTCCATTCTACTCAGTTCCTCTCACATCACTGTATGGAGCAGAGGGAGTCTTTTTCTCAGGTGCTTTCTGGTCCGGGGGCCATGACTAAACATCTCGGCACCACACTGCACACCCTGAGAATTCCAAACTGTGTAGATGTTACCAACTTCTTCAGAGAACTGTATATTCTTCACCTTTGTAGCCATTTCTTGCTTCACCAGGTGTCTGACTAATCCCAAGTAAAGAGCTCCCAGAACATTACAGTGCTGGTCCAACCCAATTAGTCAGAAAAACAAAGAAACTACAGCAACACAGAAAAAAATAAAAATATGAAATTAAACACTTCACATGTTTCCATTAGTTTATTCAGCAATTTTTATTTAGAGTCTGATGGTCCTGAGTAGCTAGGACTACAGCTGTGCACCATGCCTGGCCGAAGTTGAAATTTTAAACAGTTGGTCAGGCTAGGTCTAATAAAGGAGGGGAGGACTGAGCAGAGACTCCAGGTGGGGGAAGAAGGAGGCCAAGTGGATATTTGAGGCAGGAATAGAGGGAAACACCAGGCCCCGGGGTCTGAAGCAGGAACATGCCATGTGTGTTTGGAGAACAGGGTGAAAGTGAGGGTGGCTATGGCAAGGTAAGCAAAGGGGGACAGTAGGAGGGGAGGTGGGAGAGAGAGAAAAGGCCAGAGCAAGTGGGGCCTGGTTGTTGCGGCCAGGGCTGCCTATAGCCTTTGTCCCAGAGGAAATGGGATCCGCTGCAGGGTTCGGGCGTAAGGGTAACAAGATCTGGTGCAGGTTTTAAAATGACCACGTCTCTGATTGGAGAAGTGACTAGAAATAGGCACAGCAGTGAAGGCTATTGTAGTAACCTAAGTGGGAGATGAAGGGGAGTGGGTCTCAGGAGGCAGCTGCTGATGAAGTGGTAAAAAGTCGTTGGAATCTGGGTTCATTGTGAGAGTGGAGCAAGCAGGTATTACTGATAGACGGATGGCAATAGTGAGAGAAAAAGACAACCTAACACCTTTTCAAGTTGCAGTTTTTCAGTGCAGTAATGATTTAATAATGTTACTGAGACAAGTACGCATGTGTAAACATTTGGTTAAAAATCAAATTTACAATATTTTTCTTTGCAGTTTGTAGATGTACTGTCTTTTGATTTTGAAGTCACATTTTTAACATTTTTTTTTTGGTATTCTTAGTTTTTTTTTTTTTTTATTGAATAGTAACTGTGTACATTAATGCACTTCTGGGGTACAGTGTGGGGTTTTCACAAACAATCCGAAACACTTCCATCAAACTGATTAACATAGCCTTCAC
>NW_003852397.1:39782594-39783839 GCF_000181295.1 Otolemur garnettii | reverse complement strand
CCATTCTTGTGATACTTTGCTCAGAAGAACATTCTCCAGCTCCATCCATGTGAACATGAAGGACGTAAAGTCTCCATCTTTCTTAATGGCTGCATTTTTAACATTTTAAAGTGGATAGAGCATTTCAAAAGTTCCATTAGGCCTGAATGTGCAGTGTGAGCCCTGGACGTTTGCCGTGGAGGGGTCTGAGCCACTGTTGGATGCTGAGTCTCAGGTCACCAAACAGCTTATAGATCTTCCGTGGAAACTGGATGTGGCTGTGAGTTCGGACACTGGTAGATCTCTTAAGCAGCCTTACGTTGCAGTGATGCTAAAAGTGGCAGCTCATTCACGCCAAGTAAAGAACAAGTCGTTTGAAATGACAATCCCACAGTTTCAGAATTTTTATGGACAATTCAAGAAAATTGCTGTAGTTATTGAAACTGTGAAAACTGATTAAATTATGTCATCATTGTACACTCATGGACTTTCTGCAACAAAACTTCATGAGGATCAAGTGGTATGTGTTTAATGAAAATTACATTTGGTTTTCCATTTTTTAAAATAAGAGAACTAGACAAACAGGAAAAAGAAAATCAATTAACCCCAGAACCACCATGGTGGCAACTGATTTTAACTTGACTTTAATTAGAAGAGGCAAATAAAAAATAAACTGGGACCAAAGATTTCGTTACCATAAAGTAGATTCCAGAAGAAGAGCTGGGGCTGTTTTCCTGCCTAAGAAATACCAGGATGATAATTGATATTCATAGTGGGGATTACACATAAACGTATCCAGATGGGGTTTATGTCCAAACTAAGACCATCTGACATTAAGTAAAGCTGAATACTCCCCAGCTGGTCATTCCAGTTATTGAGGTCTTTGGTTCTCTAAATTCACAGATTTTACTCAAAGAAATTTATTCATTAGTAGGAATTCACAAAAGACAATGATGCTTGATCACAAGTCTTTTCTTACTTTCCTAGTGGTTGGAGATACTTTAAGGACCTTCATCTTGGGAATTTCTTCAAAGAAGGAAACAAAAATTTGGTGTTTATTATTAACAATCCCTGTTTTACATATCTAGTAATCCCTGTTTTACATATCTAGATTTTTTTTCAAGGATTCACTTTTAACATACTGCCCAAGAAGAACTGTTAACAATGATAGATGCTGGAGGGCGCATATAATTAGTTGTCTCTCTCTCTCTCTCTTTTTTTTTTTTTTTTTTACTATTTTCCAAAACCTGTTTTATTGATGAATTT
>NW_003852397.1:39748835-39782230 GCF_000181295.1 Otolemur garnettii | reverse complement strand
TTAAATCATAGCTGTGTACATTAATGCAATCATGGGGTACAATGTGCTGGTTTTATATACCATTTGAAATATTTTCATCCAACTGGTTAACATAGCCTTCACCACATTTTCTTGGTATTATGTTAAGACATATACATTCTACACTTAGTAAAGTTAACATGTACCCTGGTAAAATGCACCATAGGTATAGTTGTCTCTTTTTGATATTAAATTTTATTTTTCTTAGTAGAACAAATTCACAGGCAACATAAATTCACATAAGCTACATAGATGTGCCTCAAGAGCAAGTGTTGGTTTTGTAAATTCTTAATTTTTTTTTCAACGTAGGCAAAAATATCCTCAATGTAGCAAATTGTATGAGTTTTGGTAATCTATACAGAACAAGTCAATAGCGACCAGGGTAATTATTAAGCCTAGACTTCTTTTAGTGATACGTTGATTCATAGTAGATGTGGCATCTTATTGATGGACTCTTTATCTCATGTATAGAAGGAACTGTAACGATCTTACCTGCCTTAAATCAGGAGCCTCGTTTATTTCCTTGTGAACTCTCTGGTTTTATGTCTTGAGGATTTTTTTCGGAGTTGACTGCTGTGATCGATACTTTCTTTTCTTATGACACAGCACAATAAATTGATGACTCTGGTCATAATAAATAGAAATGTCCCATCTGCTGTTATGTACCATTTTTGCTTTACATTCCATCATCAACAAAATGCTGTAACAGCAGTGCCCACTGCAAGAAGAATTCTTGGAAATTTTTTTCTCTTTCCATTTCTACTCAATAGTACATTTTAAATCTATATTCTTTCGTTGCTTTTTCTTTGGCTCTCAAAGTTTAAGCATAAGCATTTTAGCAACTCTCATTTGGATTTCTAACCCACAGAGACTGTGTCCCTGCTTGGTTTACATTTTAAAGATCAATACCCTTGAACATTCCTTCCTTTCTGTCTAACAAATAATACATTCTCACCAAATCTATGTAAATTATTTGGGAGCATAATCGCATACTGTTTTACTTAGAAAGTGGTCACCAGTCATTTTAAACTCCATTCAACAAGTTGTTTTTGTGAGCTTTTAAAATTTTGAGGAAATAGAATGTAATATAATAAAGATAATATGTTTTTATAATGAATAGGTTTATAATAAGTATTGGTCCAAAGTCTTTTTATTTTTAAGGGAGAATTGGGGGCATAGTTTGAAAGCTCCCAATAGTTTGGTGTATTTATCATGTGAGTATAATTTTCAGTCTTTGAAAGGTTATTTTAAAGCAGCTTATTTGAATAATTTGTAGACACAATACAGTATGAAAATCGAAAAATAGACAAGGAAAATAGATGTTTCTATTAATCACTCTAAGGCAAGAATGATGACTGATGAGCCCTGAGAGGCTGCATGGTGTGCTGGGACAAGCGCTGGGCAGGAAGGCCTGAGGGTCCAGCCACAGGATGCACTCGCTTCAGAACTATCCCAAGCCACTTAATTGCTGTAGGCTTCATTATCAGCAAGTTCTTCTAGCTGGACTGTTTTGTGAGTCTGTTTGTTTATTCCAGCTCACTGTTCCATGAGCTTTACTCAACATTTTCTTACTCTGAACCCTTCTTTAAATTATACTTCCCACTGGCTTTTACTGTAATGGCTGTCTGTTATATAATTATTATTCTGACTAGATAATTAAATCATTAACCAACTTGAGTTGCTCTGTTCTCTTTCATTTTCAAGGACACGAACGAGGGATGCAATCCTACGTGATTGGGAACCCCTGGCATTCTTTATAATATGAACCTTTCCTATTGGATCCAATACTGGTGCTCAGCAGAGTGATTATTGTGTATGGAGATGCCAGTCATCCTGAGGATGGCCTCTTACCTCCTGTCCCCTGTGCACTGTCCCTGCCCACAGAGCATCACACAGCTCAGTGAGCTACTGGGAAACTGTCCTCTGAGGGGATCCCTAAAACCTCCAGTTAAATACTTGGGAAGTATATGTAACTGTACTATAACTTGAACTAATTACCTATCTGGTTCTAAGGGACTATTCTGCCACATCCTCTGTCTCACATCCTCCTCGGCCTCAGTCATCGTAATAAACAGTCTCCTCAGGCCCACACCATCCAGGCCTCCAGACCTGATCCCGCCTGCCCTGCTCTGATCATTGCCTCGTCTTTATCACCGCCTTCAGGAGCATTTTTAGATGTTGCTTTTCCAGGCTGTCCTCACACCCCTTATCTCCCATGACATTTTAATAATTACAGATGTGCTCTATATCCACTAATATGTTGCATCTGTGTATACAGTATATATGCTTTAGACATGAAAAGAATACAACTTTTTTCACTTCCAAGAACCAATTTTTGTCTCCTTAAGGGCAATATCACCCCTGTTGAAATGTGTCATCTAGTCTGATTGAATCTTTCACCACTCTACCAGCTTCCAAAGCTTTCTACCATTTGCATACCTTGCTCTAAGTCCACTCTATTGCTGTTGGGCATTGGGTTGTTTCAACTTTTGGTTATGAAAAGCAATGTTTGTGTGTACGTTTGTGTATGCATCCTGGCCCAGGTGTCTGTTGATGTGTGTGGAGCAGTGAATGGCACTGCATAGAGTATAGATATCCTCATTTTTTTTTTCTAGATAATGCCAAATTGTTTTCCAAAGTGGTTGAATTAGTTTATACTCTTATCAGGAGTCTCAGAGTTTCTTTTGTTTTCTTTTTGCTTTACTTGCCATCACTTGGGTTTTCTCTATTTTTTAATATTATGTGAGCAATAGTATCTTATTGTTCTTAAATTTGCATTTTCTTGATTGTCAATTATGTAAAGCACCTTTTAAATGAGTTATGGTTCGTTGTAGTGCTACCTTTTTTTGAGAAATACCTATTCAGGTGTTTTACTCATTTTTAAATTTAGAGATTTTTCTTGAATTTCTAAATCAATTTTGAGAGAATTGAAATCTTTATAGAAGCGAATCTTCCAGACCATGAATATAGTTTGTTCTACTTTAATTGAATTTTTCTTTAATGTCTCTCAGTAAAGTTTGGTTTTCTTTGAAAAAGTCTTACATTTCTTGTTATTCTTAGATACTTAATATTTTCTATGTTGTTGTTAATGTTATATTAAAACATTACAAAAATTCAGTTTCTAACCATCGATATATGGGAATACAATAGATTTGTATTTATAAATTTGTATTGATCCACCTTGACAAATTCTCTTATTAATCCTATTAATTTGTCTGTAGGTTTTTCTTGATATTCCAAAGATATGTAATATGCAAATAACATATTGCTTCTTCCTTCCAAAGAAAATGAAATTGTCTTTGCTGACTAGGATCTTCAGAACAATGATGAATATCATTTCTAATATCACAAGGAAATATTTCAGTGTTTCACAATTTTGTATGATAATTGATATGTACTTTTGCAGCTACTTTTTTATTATCAAAATAAGGAGTTGAACTGAGTTTGTGTTTTAGTGTCGCTACCATTACTTTCAGTCTGCCAGTGGGCACTTGGTTTCCAGGCACCCTCAGCTCTTTGACATGTTCAGGAATAGTTTTGTAGTTTATTTAGATTTTTCTCTTTAGCAGGGTATGAGTAATATTCTTGTTCTAAAGTTAATTCTGTTAAAGCACATTTTATACATCATCTAATTTATCCCTTTCCAATGAACAATTCAATGATTTTAAAGTAAATTTACCAAGTTGTAGAATCATCACTATAAATCCATTTTAGAACATTTTCATCATTCCTGTATGATTCTATCAAGGGACGGCCCTGGTGGAATAGTTGGGAAATGTTAACAGTTTTTCTTTAGTCTCTTTATCTATAGGCACAGCTGCTCAAGGAGACCAGATGGCCCGGATGCCACAAATAGCCTCATGACCTCCTGCTGGATGCCATAGGAAGTCCAAGGCAACCTTGTTACCTTTAGCTCATCAATGATGACTATAAAACCACAAAACCCTTTTCTAGGAGAAGATGCCACTGTTTTGTGTACATGTGATGCATGTATATGAACTATGCCTGCACATCTGAAATTCCACCCCGTACATGCGTACACACCTCCCCTGCCCTGGATTTAGCTCTGTAGAACTCCCGTAACTGCCACTGCTCTGGAAGAAGGTGCCTGTAGAGCATGAGCTCCCCTCGTCCATTCTTTGGACACTGAATAAAACCTGAATGCCTTATCAACTGGCCATTGCCTCCTTGCAGCGCATGATATAAAGTAGGGAAAGAACCGTTTTCTGGTGACCTTTCCTCATGCACGTTCACTGTTACTCCCCATCCCCCTTCACTGCCCCATCTCAGGAACCACTAATCTTTTCTGTTTTCATAGTCTGGGGACACTGTTTCTGCCAGTTTTCTACTTCCTTGGAAGATGTGGAAACACTCAGTGTGGGATGTTTATTTCCCTATTTATAGATAAGTTGAAGTTTTTAGTTCACACTGTTAACATGTTTTTTACCTTCTATGTCTGTGGTTTATTATGTTGCTTAAGTATTCAAATTCTTAGGATGATTTTTTTTTTTTTTTACTATTGGGGATCCATTGAGGGTACAAAGATCCAGGTTACACTGATTACATTTGTTAGGTAAAGTCCCTCTTATAATTGTGTCCCGCCCCCAAAAGGTGCATAATACACCGTGACTCCCCACCCCCTCCCTCCTTCCCTCTCTCTGCTCTCCCCTTCCACCACTCCCAACCGTGTACTAGATCATCAACTGTCTTCATAGGACACTTGAATACATAGGATTCTTGCTTCTCCATTCTTGTGACGCTTACTAAGAATAATGTGTTCCACTTCCATCCAGGTTAAATACAAAGGCAGTAGAATCTCCATTTTTTTTAATGGCTGAATAGTCTTCCATGGTATACATATACCACAGCTTGTTAATCCGTTCCTGGGTTGGGGGCGTGTAGGTTGTTTCCACATTTTGGC
Organism: Otolemur garnettii; assembly: GCF_000181295.1. Taxonomy (NCBI): domain Eukaryota; kingdom Metazoa; phylum Chordata; class Mammalia; order Primates; family Galagidae; genus Otolemur; species Otolemur garnettii. Next base: position 39,777,291 of record NW_003852397.1, on the reverse strand, counting down.
CATTGTAAATTGAGCTGTGATAAATAGTCTAGTTCAAGTGTCCTTCTGGCAAAGGGATTTTTTTTCCTTCTGGGTAGATCCCCAGTAATGGGATTATGGGATCAAATGGGAGGTCTAGCTTGAGTGCTTTGACAGTTCTCCATACTTCCTTCTGAAAGGGTTGTATTAGTTTGCAGTCCCACCAGCAGTGTAAAAGTGTTCCCTTCTCAGGTACTTAGGAGATTTCTATCTTTGTGCTTTATTATTTTCTAGAGAAGTATTTAAAAATTTCTATTAATTTCAAAAAGTGGTTTTAAATCATTTCCCATTGTGGGGTTTTTTTTTTTTTTTGCCAATTTCTTCTGTACTTGTATCAGTTTTGTCATCATTTTATTAGACAGGTCTTGTTAAACTTACCTAGTGAGTTTCCTTTTATAATTAGGTAAGAATTCTCTTTTATTTTCATGATACTTCTTGCCTTTGAGTGGTGTTTTGCTTATATTAATATTCGATCATTTTAATTTCAAAATTTCTGTGTCTTTGTATTTTAGGTATATAAACTGTAAACAGCATATGGTTTAATAATGCTTATTATTTCTAATTCAATAAGAGAATCTTTATCTTTTACTAGGGGAATTAATATATTTTAATTCATTGTGATTACATATTTACAGTAACTTACTTGGGTTATTTTAGCCATGTCTTTGCTTCTTTTTCCAATTTTTCCTGTCTTTTATTGGATTGAGTTATTTTATTTCATATTTTAACATAATTATAGGTCCACAGGAAATTGCAAAAATAGCACAGGAGTTCCCATGTGCCCTTCATTCAGTTTTCCCCAATGCTTGTGTTTTGCATAATATTAGAACTGTATCAAACCCATGGAACTGATGTTATACTCAAACACTGTTGAGTATACTTCTAGGCTATTTTATCATATGCAGATTTGTAAAAGCACCACTGCAAACAAGATACAGAACTAATCTGTCACCACTGATCTCCCTTGCACTGCCCCATCATAGTCCCACCCTCCCTGTGCCCCTCGCCATCTCTAACCCTGGGCAACACACGTCTGCTCTCCATCTCTAACATTTTGTCACTCCAGTAACGTTTTGTAAGTGGAATCATACCGTATGTGACCTTTTGAGATTGGTTCCCCCCACTCAGCATACTGCCTTGAGATTCCCGTGGCTTTTCTGTCCGTATCATTAGTTCCTCCTACTGCGGGGAGGTAGGTATCCCAGGGTACGGATATGCCACAGTTTACGTATCAAGCAGGGCTGGATGGTTGGGTCCCTCACTAAGTGACCAGTGATGCCAACTTGGCTGGGAAGGGAAAGGCTGACAGCAGAGGGGTGGGGAGGGCTGGGGTGGGCAGCCCTCATTACAGCTGGGAGGTTGGTCTTTCCACTCAGCCTCCTATGACACCACCTCTGTGGGGACAGGGAGGAGGAGGGCACCTCATTAATGCAGGATGGAGGCTGAAGTTCAGGCTCTCCGTGTGGCCCCCACTGACACTGTGTGTATGTGTGTGTCTGTGTGCACCCTGCACACAGGATGTGAACACACAACAGGATGAAAGTCCTAGTTCCCTACCTGTCCTGTTACCCATCTGGGCTTGGCAGGAACAGCCTCATTACAGCTGGGTGAGAGTGGTGCTGTAATGAGGAGTGGGTCTGGAGCCACAGTTTTCCCCACAGAGTGTTTAATTCTACTGAGGTGTTTATCTATAGACATTTTCTGTTTGGGGACGTTGCCTCTCCCTCGTCCCTTGACTAGGGAGATTAGGCTGTTCTTGGAGCTTTTTCCCTGCCCATTTGTTTCTATTGGCTTTCTGTTGTAGGCATCTGGTAGTTGGAGCTTATTTAGTCCCCTTTCTCCTCTAGTGGTTTGGAAAGAGTTTATTTTCCTTCTCGCATTTTGGTGGTTACTCTTGAATAGCTGACCAATTCTAATGTATATTCATGTCTTTATATCCTAGCAGAGATCTTAGGATGCTCTCCTTTGGTAACGAGATTCAGTTTCTTGCATGTTAGAATTGTCATGCATTTAGTTCCATCTCATTTGTAAGATCTCCCAAATTAAAATTTTTATTATAAGCCTATTTTACACTCAATGCTAATTTTACCTTTCCAATATGTTTACCGGTTTCCTTATTCCTTCTTGCTTCCTGTGTCTCCCTTTCTGAATCAATTACATTCTTGCTGAAATACGTGCTGAGTGGCTTTCTATTGATAGTTAAGTGGTGACAGTGCTTTATTTTTTCCTTTACTCTGACCAAGAAGACCTTCATGTTCTCCTTAGCGTGACTAAACCTTAGGTTTCTTTCTGATTCCAGGCCCCTGACTTCTGTTAAATAAAATTTGTAGGAGGCCACTGATTTGAATAAACTCCTACATTAGGCCCACAGATCAAACTAATATGAAATTAAATGAGCTTCAGTTAATTGCAAGCTCTGTAGCCAATTAATCAGTTAAGCTGAAACCACTTAAGTCATTTCAAGACTTCGCTTCCATTTACTATAAATGCTGCCTAATCAGGTTGTTGACCGGAGTTTTCAGAACCTTTTCTAGGTCTGGGTACTGCCCAGATCTCAGTTAAATTTTAGCTGTTTAAGCGTTTTTCTTCTAAGGGCTTAGTGGATTCAGCAGCATCAGCAGAGCTCCAGCAACCCTGGAGGAGTATTGAGTGACCAAGCCAAAGGGCCCATTGGCCTCTCCTGGCGACTGGGAGTCGTGGGTGAGTTTTTTCTCAGATTCCAAGCTCCCCTAATTTGTGTTCTTGAGCTTTCTGAGTTTGTTTGAGCAATCTGATGTGAACTGGGGTCAGAAGTCCCAACAGAAACAGTACAGGCTCCCTTAGGGAGACCTCAACAATGTCTGACTAGATCCAACAGAAACTGTACTGGGTTGAGAGCTGGATTAGTATTAAGAGACCTCAGGAAAGTGTTTTTTTCCCCCCTCAAACATAATATGTTTTATAATGGCTGTGTTTCAATCCAGGGAGTTTAGAACTCATTTATCTAAAACACCAGCCAATTTCACATGCATGGGTATAAGACATAAGGACCTGGAGCGTGTGTATTTTTTAGAATGGGCTAACCTTACCAGAGTTAAAGTGGCTACCATAAGGAAGTTTTGAGCTGGATAAGACTTTCAATTTGCAGGGCATATTAGAAAAGGATCAAATGCTCTACAAAATATGCTTGATTGGTATGCAGAGGCATCTAAAAGATTAAATCAAAAATCCCCTCTCTGAATGATTCTTTAGATATGTTTGGGTCTGTTAATGAACATGAAAAATTGTGTTGTAAGGAAACATGTTGAAAAGTTATGATGTTCATCTACCATTTGCTGTTATTGTAGAATAACAGAATTGCTTACTTTCTATGTTTTCACCATGAGTTGGGGTTATGTTGCTGAAAGTTGGAAATTCTAATCAATATAGGATAATTGAGACTAGAGGTAAGGGAAATAACTCCTTATGTGAGCAGAGGGATGTGATTTTGGTAAATGAAGCTTCCACGAAAGATGTGTTTTTCGTTGTTGGGAAAAGGAGAGTGGTTTTTATTCTGGAGTGGAGCGACCAGTTATCCAGGGCTAGAGGGAGGACATGTGTAGAACAAATAACTGAAGGAATAAGAAGGTCATAGAGATGAGAGCCTGACCAAATGGGGGGATTGTTAAGTAAAGTTTGTAGGAAGCCATTGATTTGGACTAAGCTCCTGAGGTAGGCCTTGCAGACCTAACCAACTAATAAGAGATTCAGTCACGGTAGCTGAGCTTCCGCTGATCTCAGGAGGCCTTGTAACCACTTAGGTTGTCTCTGTATTCCACATCTGTTTTCTGTAAGTGCTGCCTGAGCATAATCCTGCTCTGGTTTTGAGGGCTGCTTGATACATGAACTGTTATTTTGTTTTTGTTTCCTCCCCTCAAACTCAGTTAAATCTAAACTTGTCTAAAGTTTTTCTGTTTAAAACCTCCCTTTTCTTAGAGTATTTAAGTTAGAAGGGCTGAAATTCCAAATTCTTTCTCTGTCCCTTTGAAGTTAAATCTATCTCCAGGACTGGAGGGTGGAAGGGAGTGAAATAACTTAGGGGACCTGGAAAAATAGAGTCGGACCCCCACTTAGGTTAATTAATTGGTAATTTATTTTACCTGCTGCAGGGGCTGCTGCTCAGAGAGACAGTCAGCACCCGGTGAGAGTGTGAGTTACCTTTTGTAGGCTTTGTGTAAGCATATTACAGAAGTGAACCGTGGCTGGTTAAGGGGGGTTACAACTCAAGTAGTCATAGATACAGAAATGGAACAATAATTAATACAGTTTCAGTTGACAATGGATATATTTCATATCACAATGGTTATGGTTATACAACAGTAATTATTCAAGTCTCAGTGAGTTTTCCACCATTGTTCATCTACTGAGAACTTAGGGGTTTGGTAAAACTTGGGACTTTTTTTCTTGTACCTGAAGCTTGTTCTTGGCAACCCTAGGGGGAAGAAGGGTGCCTGGGAACATGGCTGGGAAGCACGTTCTTGGCCATCCTTGGGGGAGGAGGGACTTGCCTTGTTCCTGGAGTCGACTCTGGGGGGAGAAGGGAGGAGGCGGGAAATGGGCTGGAGATGGAGGGGGGCGGTGGGGGGAACAGGTGAGGGCTGGGGAACAGGAGTGGGCAGGGGAAAGAGGGCTGGGTTACAAAAGGAGGCTGCAAGCGTTTTGCTGCAGACACCTGTTGGTGATCTAAGTTGCGTTAGTGTGAAGCAGGCGTCCTCGAACTAAAATGTCCTTGGCCCACCGATGACATTTATTTGGCCCGCTGGGTGTTTTTGCCGCCGTTGCCTGTCCTGCTTAGCAGCCGACTCGTCCTGGGGCTGCAGTCGGCCCTCCAACAGTCTGAGGGACAGTGAACTGGCCCCCTGTTTAAAAAGTTTGAGGACCCTTGAAGTATTGCTGTGGAGGCCTGACTTTCACAGTATTCTCCTGTCACCAAGGTCAGAGGCAACAGGAAAGAGGTTTCACCTCGTCATTATGGGATCCCAGGCTACTCTTAAATCTTTTCCTACCTCCTTGCCATGTGGACTGCGGGCTCCAGCCTCAGACATGGCAACTGCATTTGTATCACCTGTTGGTTCTGTTTCTCTAGTTGAATGCTTCCTGGGACAGAGAAGGTGATTCTTTTCCTCTGTAGCTCATATGAATAGGATACTTGTTAACTTACGTATCAGCTGCGCTGCTTCCACTAGAAACTTAGCACAGTAATTAAAACCAGGGGAAAAGTAGTTTGTTTCAATCTGGAACTGACATTTATTAGCCTTGATTCAAGGCCCTCATTTGTAAAATGGGAATATCGATGATACCTACCAGATAAACTTGTTATGAGGATTAAATGAGGTATTTATAGGTCAGTGCCTGGCATATATAAGTAGCATGTTTAAATTTGATGGTTACAGATATAACAAGAATAATGAACTAAAAAGCATTTTAGGAGAGCAGCGGTCTTTTGTCTCTTGTTTAGCACTTAGATCCTAGCACCTTAAAGGATGCTTAGCACATAGGTGCTGAAGACTTGACTTGCACTGGGTACCTTCCTATGTAACCTCAATCTCAAGGGGAAACAGTTGCTGATGGGTATTTTATTCTGCTTCTCAATCTTATATCCATGATCAGATAAATATACTAAATCCATCTCATAAATAGTAGGCCACTAACACAGTGATTCATCCTGAGTTGAGGGAGTGATTTTGGGATCTTGGAGTAAAGGAAAGGAAATCAAAATCTCCACATGATACTATGTGCCTACATATGACTGTGTCCTCCAGGAGAACGGTTTCTTGTACCATGGCCAATGGTATTAGACTCTCTACAAAGATGTAAGTGTTGAAAATGGTAACATGCTTTATAAGTACAAGTGTACATGCTTCTTGAATACTCACTGGAATGCCTATTAAAGTTTATAAGATAAAAACACAGATGTTGGGCAGCGCCTGTGCCTGAAAAGGGTAGGGCGCCGGCCCCATATGCTGGAGGTGGTGGGTTCAAATCCAGCCTTGGCCAAAAAAAAAAAAAAAAGCACAAATGTTTATTTTCTTTTGTAAATAGAAAGTAATGTATTAATAATTCTCAAAATTGTTCCTTGCATCTTTTTTCCTGAAATTTTCTAGCTTTTCAAAGTTTGTCTTGAATTTAACATATGCAGCACAGCAATATATTGATGTCTGAGTCATGTTGATTGACAAATTTAGACAACTGTCCTTCTGGTGGCCTATATTTATCTAAAGATTTTTATTACTAATTAAGCATCCCAAATCAATTTCTGAAATAGTTTTCTAGTAATTGAGATTAAAAATGACAGGTCTTTAACTTTACAATATCCACTATGGAGAATCTAATTTCAATTTTAGCTCTCCATTGTAGGCCAAAATGTCATCTAAGTAAATAAAATAACTTGCCCACAGTAAGCCATGCAAAATATTTTCTCATTAACCTTTTAAAAATTGCTAACACTTCTACCCATGTAATAAGTCAGGTTTTTATTTGTAGCTTGATACTATCTCTTAAACTTCTTTGTATGAGGTAAATATGAAGCTGCTATCTGGAAATTTCTGTTCCTGTTCTCAGCGACTTCTAATTGGAAGGGGACTTATTAGGTATCCAGAGTCACTAACTCATTTCTGTTCTTGGAATTGTGAAATAATTCTAACCAAAGTCAAGTTTAATGAGAAATTGCATTATTTCTAGTGTTTAGATGGGTTCAGTTCTTGATGAGCTACATGAATCTTGCATTCACTAGGGCAAACTGTACCCTCAGACTTTCTCTATGTCTGGCTGTCGTCCTGCTCCAACTCACATGTCCTTAGGGAAGGAAACTTCACCTGGATATCTGCCTAATGCAAAGACAAACAGCAAAATAAACCTGTTTAAGGCAAATATAAGTTAATTTTGGATAATCTATTGGTTATAGAGGCCTTTCTTCCCTCTATTAGCATAGCTAATTAAGTGTATTTGCTTGAAGTCCTTCTTGAATCTTATATTTATCTTGTGTACTTGTGTTTCTCAATTCTATTCATTAGAAACTAAAGAAGACACATTTATCTTGGTTTTATATTCGAATGGAAGATTTCTTCTAATTTACTGGATAATTTAGGGGAAGAGGGAAGGAGGATTAGAGGAATCTAGGCCAAAAGAGCATGATTGTTTTGACCTTAAAATATACAAATTATTAATCTTATAGAATAAAGTCTGTGTAGTTTTCAATGTGTTAACAAGGCACAGGGAGGAGCCTGTGGCTCAGTGGGTAGTGTGCTGGCCTCATATACAGAGGGTGGCAGGTTCGAACCTGGCCTCAGCCAAACTGCGACAAAAAATAGCCGGGCATTGTGGTGGGTGCCTGAAGTCCCAGATACTTGGGAGGCTGAGGCAAGAGAATTGCTTAAGCCTAGGAGTTGGAGGTTGCTGTGAGCTGTGTTGCCACAGCACTCTACCGAGGGTGACAGAGTAAGACTGTTTCTTAAAAAACAAAAAACAAAATAATACTAGCCACTGATGCCTACTCAAAGCTGCCATGAATCTGAGTTTTCTGTTGAACCTATGAATGTTAGTCTCCCCCACCCTCTATGGCCAAAGTCACCTTTTGCATCCCAGAAATAGATTAGGCTCTAGAGAAGCAGAGTCAAAGATGAGGTTTTGTGTGCAAATGATTTATTACAGAAGTCCCAATGAAACTGGAAAAGAATAGGGGCCTGAGAGAGAGGAAGAAGTTAAGAGTGAGGGCTTAGGCTAAATTTGATGGAAGGTGGCTTCCCCTTGATCCTTTGATGGAATGCTGGGTATAGGATGCACCCTGGAGTTGCCTAAGGCAAGGGAGCTAGGCATTCATACTCCTATGTGTATTAGTTGCTGGCCAAAGACCAGTCCAGACAAACACACTCTCAAGCACTTCTAGCTCTTTTGTCTGCAGGCAAAGTGGCTCCAGTGGCCTCAGGATGGTGTTCCTTCTCCAAAGGCCCCTTCAAAGGAAAGTATTCTAAAAGGGGCATGAAGGTATCTGGACATGGTATAATAAAGATCCTGGGGGAGCCACATGGAATACTGAGCCTGTTTACTCCAGGGTAGCACAGTATGGGCTTAAGGCATGACCCCTGAAACATTCTCCCACCAGTTCTTGTTATCTAGAGTAATCTCTTCAGGAAGGGATAGAAAATGGACAGAAGTGGCTCGGCACCTGTAGCTCAGCAGCTAGGGCACCAGCCCCATACACTGTAACTGGCTGGTTCAAGTCCAGCCCGGGCCTGCCAATCAATGACAATTACAACCCCCAATCCATTGTGGTGGATGCCTGTAGTCCCAGCTACTCGGGAGGCTGAGGCAAGATAATCGCTTAAGCCCAAGAGTTTGAGATTGTTGTGAGCAGTGACACCACAGGACTCTACCCAGGGCAACAGCTTAAGACTCTATCTCAAAAGAAAGAAAAAGTGGACAGAAGAATTTCCATGGAACATTCTAATTTTCCTGGGCTTGGCTCCCCAGTGTTTTCTTCTGATGAACAAGGTGGACCTGTGTGGAAGTTCATTTTTCTCTATTCCAAGTGCCAGAGAAATCATTCCTGACCCCAACCATACTCATAGACCTCTGCTAGGTGGAATAGGCACGTGTTCCCTACATAGAAAGCCCCCCGACTCAGCTACATTCCTGTTCCAATCCTTCAAGAATGGGCTGGTGTGGCTTTTGGCTTAAAGGAACTGCATAATGATTATAGTTGGACATGGTTGGTATGCCTGGTTTTCTACCTTAGAAGCCTATCCTGTTTCTATAGCCTGAGCTCTCTGGTTCCTGGAGGCTTTCTGCATCTTCCACCAGGTGTGAACAGAGCAGGGTGGTATCAGCTGGTATGAAATTCTGCAGGATTGTGACTGACCTCCTTTGTAACTGGCATTTGTATGATGCTCAGTGCCCACGTTGGACCAATTGCTGAATACTTTGATTATTATCTCTGGTCCAGAGTGACTCTTGTTCCCTTTTGAGGTTGAGTACTTTTTCTGAATAGCAAGAAAAAAATCTGTGCTGGAATATACTGAAGATAGTGACACAGTGATGGGACTTTCTACTTTATGCCCTGGTTGGAATTTGCTCAGGATGCAGCTCCTTAGCAGGACAAAGTCAGTGTGATGAAACAGGGTTGTCGGGTCCACTTCAATAACCAGAGGATTTCCTTATAGTAGTAATTCCACCCATTTTTGATTTATTGTCAGCAAAAAATTAACTGTTTGACTTCTTATACTTTTGGTATTATACCAGCAATTATACTATTGTCCTAATAGGCAATGATTTCATTCTCTTTTGATGAGTTTTAAAGAAAATGGACTCATGTCATCATCATCTGGTTAAGTAGTATCCCAAAGTATGCCATACAAGTTATAGAACACTGTCCAGAATGCACAAATGGCCGGGTATGGTGGCTCACTCCTGTAATTCCAGCCTTCTGGGAGGCCAAGGCAGGTGGATTGCCTGAGCTCACAGGTTTGAGACTAACCTGAGCAAGAGCGAGACCCTGTCTCTAGAAATAGCCAGGTATTGTGGTGGGTACCTGTAGTTCCAGCTACTCTGGAGGCTGTAGCAAGAGGATCACTTGAGCTCAAGGCTTTGAGGTTGCTGTGAGCTATGATGCCACAGCACTCTACCAAGGGTAACAAAGTGAGACTCTGTCTCAAAAAAAAAAAAAAAAAAAAGACTAGAATGCACAGATGACAGGCAATAAGTTTTTGACTTACTGACTGGCTTCCTGTTATTTTTTTCTCTTAGCTACTAGAAACTTATTCAGCATTCAAGTGGTATATTGCAGCCAAAATTCAAAAGTTTCTTTTCAAGAGTTGGCACAGTATACAATAGTATTTAGAATGTCATGTTTCCACTGGAAGCTTAATGCCCTTTTCATGCTCCCTGCCCCAGTATAATGATTCTCCTCTCATATTAGAATTCCAGGCTTGGATCTTCAGAAGTCATCTAATACTTCAGTAATCAGGTCACATTAGATTACGTCTTCTCTTTTAGATAGCAGGTCAATATCTTTAGACTTGAGCATTCCATGTTGGAGGTTAGTTGAATATGGAGCCCTTTTTGAGACTAATACATATAGAACTAATGTTCTATGGAAGTGGGAAAAATTCTGGTTTAAAATATTACAGTTCATTGGTATAGTTCTTCAGAGAAATTATACCTGACAGTCTATGTTTATATGGATGAGTGGAGAGACCACAAAACTTCTACCAGGGTCATTGACAAAATGCCAAACAGTAGTAATTAGTCCACAGAGTATATGCTGCTACACCAGAATTTTAAATTCTCCTAGATGAGTGTTATACTTGGCAGGCCATAAAGAGACAGTACAGCTTCAAGAACTTCCATATCCTTAACACTTTGTGTCCCTAATCTATTCTTTCTTGGATAAGTTGCTGTCACCCTTGCCACATGGGTTGAAAATTAATATAGTGGCCAGTGTTGATTAGAAAAGGGATTAGAGACTAAGCCAAAGATGATCATGTGGTCAGATCAGGTACTTCTGAACTTAGTTTAGATTATATCCAATAATGCTCTTCCATATTGCCATAAAAAATTGACCCAATGTAAGTCTTCTATTGAGAAGATTTAAAAAGAGCAGGTAGGTCACTACACCTTAGGTCTGATTCTGCTGGAATATACTCTATCATTCCAGTGCTACATGAAACCCCTCAACTTCCCCTTCTAGGACCCTGAGTGACTAGATGCAGAGACAATATCCTCTGTTATGTTCCCGAATATCTTTATGACTGTTTCTAAGAGTCATATGATCTTTCTTACTATTTGATTTAAAGAGTTAGACTAAAAACAGATTCTGTGAATACAGTTTGTTTCCCCATGACCTACCCAAAACCCAAAATTGAACCATAGTAATGGAGAATGGTATTCTAACAAGATTGAAGCACCTGTTTCCTCATCCCACACTGAGAACCGTTTCCCAAAGCTGTGTGCTTATGATCAGTTCTGTTGATTACAATGAGTCATCCATTTTTCATTCTGCTTGATTCTCCCAGAATATAATTTTTAGATGACTGCAAGCCACTCAAAAGTGGTGTGAAGCTACCATTGAAACTCTACGGCACCATCTCCTGGGATGCTCAATCATCAAGGCCATAACCTCTTCCTTTGCTATTCCAGCAGGAATTGCTATGACCTGCCTTTAAATGTGCTCCAGCTGTTCCATTCTGCAGAGAAATCTTCAAGTGAGAAAGATTTTCTCATTTTCCAGTAGTGCTGAACTCTGTCATGCAGACCACAAAGCTGTACATTTGTTTCTAGTTTCTCAAATAGATTTTGTGCATTTTCATCATTTCCTTAAATCTCCTCTAGTAAGACTCAAGGTATTAAAGTAAAAGCTAGGCTAGATCTTCCAAGCAACTGACATTCTGTCCTTTGTAAATTTCCATGCACTGTAACCATGAAAGCTTTCTTTTGTGTTAAAGTTGTGAACCAGCATTTGGTTACCTACTGAGCATCCCTTAATGCTACTTTTTTTTCTTTTTGAGACAGTCTCACTAGGTTGCCCTCTGTAGAGTGCTTTGATGTCACAGTTCACAGCAACCTCAAACTCTTGGGCTTAAGCAATTCCCTTGCCTTAGCCTCCCAAGTAGCTGGGACTACAGGTGCCCACCAAAATGCCTGTCTACTTAATGCCACTCTTATATGCCAAAAGAGACTGAATATTTTGTGAATTTATTTCTAAGTTGGGATTTCTATTGGTCATAATTATTAGTTCCCAGGATAAGAACCCATTCTAGCTAGCTTAACCAGAAAGAGATTTATTAAGAGATATCAGGTAGTCAGTAGCCTATTTCTTCAGCTCTCCATATTAAGAGGTAAACTTCCAGAAACAGCTTCCAGAATGCCACCATTGAGCTTGAGGGAGCTGCTACCTCTGCCCTACCTAGAAACATACTGTCTGCCCTCAATTGGAAACTATCCTACTGAAAATAGCAATGGCATAGCTCACATATGAATCGGTCTCTTTGGAACACAGGCCTCGTGTTTGTACCATAACTTCAAGGAATCTTGGGAGATGTAATATTTTTGATACCAAAATAAAGGAGGCAAGATTTATAATGTGGTACTATATCACAGTTGGAGAGGGAGTTCCAATGATACTGGGTGACCACAAAAAATGTCTACTGTAGATCACAGATAATCTTATATTATTTGGGGAAGTTTGAGTAATAATTCAAGTAAAAGCAGTAGCATTGGTTAGCATTTATTGAGCACTTCTGATGTGCTAGGCACTATGGTAAGTGTTTTACATACGTTATTTGATTTTACACTCACAATAACATTGAAAGTTGTTTTAAAATTTGTAGAAAAAAGAACCAAAGCTCAGGGGAGGCTAAGAAATCTTTCATAGTCAACCAACTAGTACTTGGGTAGAACAACCTTCAAAATTGGGTCTGTTAAATTCTAACTTATTCTGTCTTGCCTCTTAATCCATAAATTTTATGGCAATATTTTTATGTACAAAAACATTCCCGGACATTTTAAAAAAGCTTCAGTAAAATGTAGTTTATAGATTAAGTCATTTGGTTCATTAAGGCTATGATGGAAGACATATAATAGTTTTATGCTGTCTCTACCTTTGTTTCAAAGTTTTTAATAAGATGAATTTGCTTTTTTTTTTTTTTCTGGTTAAAACAATATTCAACTTTTTTTCTTTTGGTTGTTCCAGAAGAATATGATGGGTTTGCCTTTTCAGACTAAATAGCTTTCCCTTTGACTTATCTTCCATCATCTTCAGGACTGTTGATGTGTTCTATTAGGTTCCACGAAAAGACTTAGATTTTCTGGCTATATTCTCGAACATTTTAAAACAGAAGTATAATATATTTTGTTTTTATTTCTTTCTATACATATTTTGTATTGTTTGATAAACATTATTTTGTCAGTCACCTTTAGCCTATATGCAACCTTGGTAGCCATTTTATTAATGGCTTTCAAATTTTTTTCCAAGTGTATCCAAAGGGTAAGAATGTATTTTTAAAACCATCAAAACATCCCCCCAAAACTAGAGTCTTTGGAAACCTAACATCATGAAACTTGACTTTTTTTAAATTATAGAAACAAACATTAGTGCTAAAAAAATCTTCTATTTCAACTCAAGTGTAATAGATGGGAGGAATTTTCTCAAATTACATTCCTTTGCAACATTTTTTTTTTTTTTTTACTACATAGTACCCTCCATTCAAACAAGTAGACAAAACATACAACAAAACAATATATTTTAGAGACAAACTTCAGTCAATGCCAGGGTCCATTCTAATGAAGATTTTATTAAGGGAAACATCACTTAACACACACCCCTCTTTGCCTACAACTGCTAGCTGCTCGCAATTCCCTGGACCCATGTTGTGCTACTAGAAATGTGTGATAAGGGAGAAAAAACTAGCATGACTCCTAGATTCTAGCTTGGTTAGATTGCATAGTGGTGCCAAAAGCTTAGGTAGATCATTTTTGGAAGAATTAGTCTTATTAGAGGGGAAAGATTATGAGTTCAGTATTTGTTAGTTTGAGAGGCTTGTGGGCTTGATTCAGCTAGCGGTGTCCCATGCCCTCTGCCATATGAAGCTCAGAGTGCTCTTAACTAAGCAAACGAAGATTAGCTTGTTTCCACCATGCGGGTGTGTACCAGTTTATTGCTATCAAGATGCTGCTTACCAAAACTTCAGTGGCATACAATAATCCCAGTAATTTTATTGTACACTTGTTCAATTTACATCTGAGAGTTGTCTGGACAGGCTTCACTCTCTGGGATTCTGTTTGACAGGTGATCAACAGTGCTTTCAGCTGAGACAGCTGTGGAGTCTTTCCACATGCTCCCTTTCTCTAGAAAGGGAGAAGAGCTCCAACTTAGAAGTCTGTACGTGCTTTCAAGCTCCCGCACCCATCACATTTGCTGGAATCCCATTGGCTGAAGCAGGCTCCCTAGCAGGTTCAGGGTCAGAATGGTAGAGCTTTACAAGGCTGCATGACAAAATGTGTGACAATAGGAAGAAGTGGGACTGTTAATATTGTCACTCTAAGATAAGATAGGTGTTAGGGTCATGAGTTTGTGGAATTACCTAAGGAGACTATATATGTGTTGTTAGTATAAAAATGACTGAAGATAGAACTGTAAAGAAAACTAATAAAACTAAGTATGGAAGAGTGTAACCAAACAGGAATGGGCAAATAGGTTCAAACACCAAGAATATGTTCCCTAGAATCTACAGAGTTAGAGAAATTCAAGGTTAATGATAAACATGAGCAAGTGCATGAGAGAAGTCCAACAAGATCGTGAACTTGGTTAGAGAAAATTCACCTGAGAACTTGAGTTTGGAGAAAGGAAGCCAGATTCCAGGAAGCAGAAGAAATGGAGGATAGAGGCAGCAGCTGAATTCTACCTTTGGTGGGTATTTGTTTGTTTGTTTGTTTTTTAAAGCTGTTTTCGAAGGTGTGGAGGAGACAGACCAGGAATACGTTAAGGAAAAAGTGTTATCTTTTTAATGTGTGAGAAATGAGCTTGATATCAGTTTATGGAAGAGGTGCCAATAGAGATGAAGATACAGAAGTAGAGAGTGAATTGTAGTGGGAAATCTCAAACAGGGCTGGTAGAGGCAGGTCATGGGTACAGGTGGGGGTATAATCATAAACGGAGAGGTAGAACATACCCTCTGTGTGGAAGAAGGAAAGAAAGCATTAAATGTGAACACATTTGTGTGTTGGGGATGATGAGTCAGCCAGATGCCATTTTCATTCTCATTCTTTAAGGGCTTTTATTGAGTTATAATTTACATGCCAAAAGTCAGTAATTTTTACTAAATGTATAGAGTTTCAATTCAAATTTATAGTTTCAAATTCAGCTTTGAAAAATTTCCAGGGATGGAATTTCCGGGTGCAAGGCACACCCTCTGGGTGAGGGGCACCTTTATGACTGTGACAGATTCTGTACAAAACAATGTAACCAAAATGTTTCCTCATAATATTCTGACATTAAAAAAAGGAAGAGCATTTCTGTCCTCCCCAAAATATCTCACATGCCCATTTGCAGTCAATTCCCATTCCCATCCCTGGCCCGAGGGAACTAATTTGCTTTAGATTAGCCTTTTATTTTTTTGGCCAGGGCTAAGTTTGAACCCGCCACCTCTAGTATATGGGGCTGGTGCACTACTCCTTTGAGCCACAGGCACTACCCAGCCTTTTTTTCATATAACATGGAGTCGTTTGTGTCTGGCTGCTTTCACTAAACATATTGTTGAAGTCATTTGGTATCGTGTATCAGTACTTTGTTCAGTTTTATTGCTGAATATTCCATTGTATGGATATATCACATTGTATTTAGATGTTTTTCAGTTTTTGAATATTTAGAACATTTCTAGCTTTGGGCTATTCTGAATTATGCCTCTCTAAACATTTGAATACAAACTTTATGTAGACATTTCCGTTTCTCTTGGGTAGATACTTGGGTGGAAGTGCTGGATAACAAGCTAAATTTAGGCTTAACTTCTTAAGAAACTTCCAAACATTTTTCCAAAGGAACTATCCAATTTTCTAGTCCCCTCAGCAGTGTACAAAGGTTCCAGTTTATTTATAGTTACTCCAGCTTTGTTTTGGTCAGTGTTACACTATGGTTTCTTATCGTTTTGCTTTTCGTCTACCTTTGTCTTAAAGTGTTTCTTGTAAGTGATATGTAATTATCTTTAATTTAAACTAATTCAGTCTCCTTTCATTGGTATGTTTAGATCATTCATCCTTGAAGTGATTATTGATACAGTTGGGTTATTATCTACCATATTTGTAACTTTCTAATTTTGTTTATCATTCCTTTTTCTGCCTTCTTTGGTTTCAATTAAGTGCTGTATGTCATTTCATATCCTCACTTAGCATACCGATTATACTTTAAGAAGTTTTTAGTAGTTGCCCTATAGTTTGAAATATACGTAAACAACTAAGTCAAGTTCACTTTCAGATAACCATGTACCACTTCACAGGTAGTGAAGGTACCTTATGACAAAGTATTCCTGATTCTTTATAACATTACTGTCATTCATCTGAGTGATCAGTAAGTTATAATCACCCAATTCATTATTATTTTGAACAAATATTTAAGAATAAAAAAAACCTCACTGCAGTGTTAACCAGTTTGATGAAAGTATTTGAAATTATATATAAACCAGCACATTGTACCCCATAATTGCATTAATGTACACAGCTATGATTTAATAATAGAGAGTCCAAAGAGTAAAAAAAAAAAAAAATACTTCGTTATTCTTCTAATTCTCTCCTGTGTTTACATAGAGCTGAGTTTCTGGTGTATGTTATTTTTTCTTCTTTCAAAGAATTTCTTTTAACATATCTCACAATGCCCTTCTCTGGAGTTAATTCCCTTCATTTTTGTTTATATGAAGAAAGCCTTTATTTTTCCTTTATTTTTGAAAAGAGAATTTTAGATTTGTAATATTCTTTCAATGTGTTAATTATTTTACTCTCTCAGTATCATTTCTGAAGTGATGGCCACTTTTTTCTTTATTGATAAGATATTTCCCCTCATTCTGGCTTCTTTCAAGATTTTTTTTTTTTTTTAGGTGCAATGACTCACATCTGTAATCCTAGCACTCTGGGAGGCCAAGGCGGCTGGATTGCTTGAACTCACAAGTTCAAAACCAGCCTGAGAAAGAGTGAGACCCCCATCTCTAAAAATAGCCAGGTGTTGTGGTGGGCACCTGTGGTCCCAGCTACTCAGGAAGCTGAAGGAAGAGAATCATTTGAGGTCAAAAGTTTGAGGTTGCTGTGAGCTATGACAGAACAGCACTATATAGGGGGTGACAAAATAAGACTCTGTCTTTTAAATAAAAAGGGGGGGTTCTTTTTTGATTTGTTTGCTACAATTTGACAATAATATGACTAGGTATACATTTTTGTTTTTGCATATTATTTTGGATATTCTCTTCCTGGATCAAACTTCCTAGATTGATGGTTTGGTGTTTGACATTTATTCTGGAAAATCTTCAGCCATTATTACTTCCAATACGGGGTGTCCATAAAGTTTGTGTGCAATTTAAAAGGATCTTTATGGACCCCCCTGTATTCTTTCAGTTTTCTTCTGGGTTTCCTGTTATACATAAGTATACCTTTTCTAATTTTCCTATAGCTCTTGGTAGTGGCAGGTGGAGGGGCTATCCAGTATATCCATTCAGTAACATTTCAGTTTGGCAATTTCCTAGTGACATATCTCTAACACACTGATTCTTTCTTCAGTAGTGTTTAAGTGTTTAATCTACTGAGGAGCTCCCAAAAGGCATTCTTCATTTTCCTTACAGTGTTTTTTAAAATTTATTTTATTTTTTACTTATTTTTTTGCCTTACAGTGTTTTTTAGTTCAAGTATTTCCTTTTGATTCTTGCTTAGAATTTTCATCTCTTAATATTACCTATCTATTTTTGCACATTGTCTAGTTTTCCTCTTAGAACCATTAGTGTATTAACCATTGTTACTTTAAAGTTTTGGCTTGATAATTAAAAAAAAAAATCTCTGCCATAACTGATTTGTTTTCTGGTGGTTGTTTTGTGTCTAGATTGCTTTCTTTCTTGTCTTAGTGTGCCTTTTACGTTTTGGTTGACAACTAGACATGATGTATCATATGTTAGGAAATAAGAGAAATAGGCCTTTAGTGTGAAGTTTTGTGTTTATGTGGCTAAACGTTCGTCTATTTGCTGTTGCTGTAGGCGTCAGAGGTTTCAGTTTACTGCATTGTCCTTGAGTTTCCCTAGAAACTCCCTGTTGGACTCTGTGCCTGGCACTTCTCTGTTGTAGTTTACTGTTGTACAGGAACCCTGTTGTGTTTGGTAAGGTCTTGGGGAGGGGAAGCATTCTGTAGTCTTATGATTAAATTGTTACTGAAAAAAGTAGGTCAGTCTCTGGACTGCGACAAGAGTTAGGTCATCGTTGTTGTTGGTAATTCCTATATGGATGTAAGGAGGCTAGAGGGGATTGCATTTGACTAATTGCCCTTCAAATAATAAAGGTGGTAATAACGTATCGTCTGTAACTATTGATTATTTGACTTATAATTTTTACTTTATGATGAAGTGACACGTTTAGTAGAAACCACACTTCGAGTACCCATATACATTGTTTTTCGTGGTCAGCGCAATATTCAATAAATCACAAGAGATATTCAACACTTGATCATAAAGTAGACTTTGTTAGATGATTTTGCCCAACTGTAGGATAATGTACATGTTCTGGGCACAGGTAAGGTTGGCTAGACTAAGCTATGATGTTTGGCAGATATATTAGATACATTTTCTACTTATGATGGTTTTATCAGGACCCAGTCCCATCATAAGCTGAGAAGCACCTGCGGTTTTACCTGAGGGAAAGACTTTGTTTCAGAAAACAGAATACTCCAAGTGTATTCCAAAGTAGTCTCCTCCCTACCCTCCCCATGCCCCACCCCTGCTTCCAGAGTCTGCAGGCATTTATCTCGAGTCTTCACAGTGAGACTCTGGTGAGCTTCCCCACACTCACTCAGAACCCAGTAGTTTTCCATATACAGTTTGTATTGTCCCTGCCAGCTTCTGGCTGCAGTGGCTTCTGCTGGTGGCAGGCTATGATTCTCTGTAATCTCTTGTTTCTCTAGTTTTGGGGACAGGGTCAGGTGGGTCAGGGTCATTTGGGTCAGGTGTCATTTGACACAGTAGTGATGCTATGGAGGATGCCGCCGTCTACCCTGAAGCTGAGTCCAAAATCTTCATTTTACATTGTGCTGCTGAGGAACTTCATTGGCCAGTTCCTCAGAAAGTACTTGGGCAGGAGAAAACTAAGGGCGCTGGTGAGAGTGCAGCCCTGCAACCTCAATTCTTAGAGGAATCTTTGAAAAGTTATTGCTCTTATTATGAGGTGGGAGTGGCAGTTTCTAAGCTCTCCACACATTGGGGTGGAAATTGGAAACCCTAGTTTCTATACTTTTTTAATGCCAGAACATTCTGGTTTTTATAATCTTTCTCTTTATTGATATCCCCTATATGATGGGTTGCTATTATCATACTCTCTATTGATTTATAAATATGATTTTCTTTAGTTTTTAATACCTATATATGATAGCTGCTTTGACATTTTTTCTGCTATGTACATCTACCCTGGGGGGGGGGGGGCAGTTTCTCCTGATTGCTTTTTTTCTTTTGTATTGGTCATACGTTTGTAGCTTTGCATGTCTCATAAGTTTTTGATAAAAAATGGACATTTTAGATAATACAGAAAATCTCAATCCTTTCCTGGGAATTGTTTCTTTGTTTATTGGTTAATGATTTGTTTGGACTAACTCTGTGAGGTGTCTCTTACAGTGTGTGACCTCTCATGTCTCTGCTCAGGTTTTTTCTTCCGTATTTTTACTTTTCAGCCTGACTTCAGAGGGTTTGCTCTTCCATCAGGATTGTTCACTGGTCTTTCACTGATCAGATAGACGTTGTGCTCACTTACCTTGAGCAATCAAGGCTTCTGGCCTTGTCGGCGGACCTGTGTGTGAGTGGGGACAATATACCAGTTGTTCTTGGCTTTTCTTTTCTGCTTGCACAAGGCCCCCCATTCATTCAGCATCAAGCAGGTAGCCACCTTCTCAGTCTCTCCCTGGGGTGCCGCTTTGCAGGGCTCACTGCCTTCCCGACCACCTGGGGCATATGGGAGCTTGTGACGGCTCTGCTCTGGCTGCTTCCTGTCCTGGACCTTCCTGTTGCATTTATGCCTAGTGTGACTGTCACATGCCCCAACTGGGATCACAACATCAGGCTAACTGACACTGGCCTTCCTTATTCGTCACTGAAATTGCTGTTCTTTTCAACAATGTCTAGAATTGTGGGGATTTTTCAGTGCCCTGCTGAGTGTCAAGTCAACTCTTACCCTTCCTGCCTGAGAGTCTGCCGGTTTTCATGGCTTGCTACATTCTAGTACAGAGCTGGGCACAAACGGAGAGACAGGCATAGGGTGGAGGGGAAAAGTAGTAGCCGCCCAGGCTAAAATGTCACAGAGAAGTTCTTATCTGAGGTTCACTAGTTTTTCTTATGTAGGTTCTTATTAATTTGGCTTATGCCTTTGTTCTATTTTTGGTGTCTTTGAATCTTTTATTTGACAGATTTAACCAGTTTTATCATTGCTTTTGGCACAGATGTGCTGAGCCCTTACTCCACCATTCCACCAGTCTCACCAGGTCATACATCATTGCTTTGGTTTCCTTAAGGCACATTGTTGGCCGACTGAGTACGGAACTTGGAGCTTGTGCAGGTCTATGATGCTTATTGATAAGAATGGAAAATGAGGCTGACTGAGAATGTGTGGAGGAACTGGCTATTGGTTCTTACGCTCCAGCTGAAGTTGGAGACTGGGATGGGTCAGGTGTCATTTGACACAGTAGTGATGCTATGGAGGATGCCGCCGTCTACCCTGAAGCTGAGTCCAAAATCTTCATTTTACATTGTGCTGCTGAGGAACTTCATTGGCCAGTTCCTCAGAAAGTACTTGGGCAGGAGAAAACTAAGGGTGCTGGTGAGAGTGCAGTTCAGGTGATTCGTCTTGGGGTTGAGACAGACTGAAATGAAAAGAAGCTGTAATAGAACAGACAGCCTAGAAGAACCTGAAAGAACCTCAGTGCTGGATCCACTGGTAAATCTGAAGAAAAATGGTATTTTCCTGAGTCATGAGTGAGTCAGAAGTCATTAGGAGTTTGAGGTCAGCAGTTGAGCCAGAGCGGTTGTGGACCAGAAGCCTCAACTCTTCTTTCTAGCGACTTCAGATGCGGGACAGCCAAGAGCATCCAGTGTGGTGGACTGGAGGCCATGTTGTAACATCCACATGACTTAAAAGCATTCTAAACAGAGAATGGCCTCAAGTACTAGTATTTGATTACTTAGGCTTTACTTCCATTTTCCCTTCACAAATTGGTAAGAACAAAAAGACAAATTAGCACTTTACTGTCTGACCTCATGGAGTTAACAGTCTGGTCTTCATCTCTGAGCTCTCAGCTCCTCTCCTTGGGGCCTAATTCATGTCTTTGACAGTAATGGCTGTTACTGCACTAGGTCCCCTTCTATGAAAAACCATGAGAGTAAGATTTGTACCATGTAAAAATGATGAATCTTGTTAGAAATTCTAACATGATAGTTACTAAAAATATTAGGCCTGTAATTTCAGTGCATTGAAAGGCTGAGGTGGGAGGATTGCTTGAGGCCAGAAGTTTGACACAAGCCTGGAAAACACAGCAAGAGTCTAACTCTACAAAAATCCAAAGACAAAAAACAAAAACACAGATCTAGCCAGGTGTGGTGGTGTGTGCTGTAGTCCCAGCTACTTGGGGGCCTGAGGTAAGAGGATTGCTTGAGCCAGGAATTTGAGGTTACAGTGAACTGTCATCACATCTGTGAATAGCCATTGTACTCCAGCCTGGGTGACAGCGTGACCCTGTCTCTTAAAAAATGAGTGTACGCACGTGGATATGTTTCTATACATGGCTTAGAAACAGCATAACTTGAAGAGGTTATTTTAGTATTTTGGTCCTCAAAATTAGTTTACAAAAACTGGTTTATTTGACATCCAAATAAGCTGATGTAGGGGATATGATACAATTGTTTATCATCAAACTATCTCTTCCACTCTGTTTTTCACCTTTAAACAGGCTGCCGCAGCACAAGCAGGTAAGTAATTTCCTTTATCTGTGTTGATTTTTGGAAAGATCCTTAATTAGAATGTATGGGAAGCAAAGCTGTGCAACAAATGTGTGGTTTCTTTTTCTTTGAAAAGAACACTTGGTTTGTCATTAATTTAATCACTGACTTGATAATGAATTCAGGCTTTATGATTCCATGTTTAAGATTTTAGAAAAAAATTTCAAAAAGTAATGTTTTGTTGGATTAATTTCTATGGAAACTAATTATGGATTATTAACTACCTTACTTCTAGTTTCGTAAGTTTATTTTTAATTGGAAAATTTTCTAGTGGAATAAAATGCATCCAGGAGGATCTTCTCTCTGCCATCAAGGTTGTTGATGGCGTGGGATGAAGCCTTATCAGAAATAACTGACCATTAAATGCCGAGCTTTTCTTTCCTTTTTTTTTTTTTTTTTTATCAAATGATAGCTGTGTACATTAATGCAATCATGGGGTACAGTGTGGTGTTTTCATATACAATTTGAAATATTTCATCAAACTGGTTAACATAGCCTTTATGTCATTTTCTTAGTTACTGTGTTAAGATGTTTATATTCTACTCTTAGGTTCACTTGTACCCTTATAAGATAAACCATAGAAGTGATCCCTCCAATCCCCCTCCCTCCACCCATCCCCCTCTCCTCCCCCCTTTCCTTTTGTTCTTAAACAACTGAGAGAACAGTTTATTTGAAAAATATTTTCTAAAGCATGCATCTAAAAATCACCTATCTAACGTAACATGCATATGCACACACATGCATACACCATGACAAGCATGGGCTTTTTGTAAAAGAATAAGTAAAAATTCTCTTAGATTGAAGTATGTACTAGCAGTATTGCCCTGAACCATGAAGATCTGAATGTGTATGTATGTTAAATGTATATATGTACATTTAATTGACATGCTTAGGGTTACATGAACCCTGCCATCCCAAAGACGATTTCCTTATCTTCCTCATCTAATAAACGACGTGTCCCGGGCAGCGCCTGTGGCTCAAAGGAGTAGGGTGCTAGCCCCATATACCAGAGGTGGTGGGTTTAAACCTGGCTCTGGTCAAAAAACAAATATGTGTCTCAGTTCATCCCTGTATGGAATTCTGGTGCCATCTTTTTGCTCTATAACCTCCAAATTTAAGGATAGTATTTCTTCCTAATGTTAGAAATTCAAATGCATAAATAAAAGCAGTTGAAACTTCTGTTATTGATAAAGAAGTAACTCTCTATTTCCTACACTCACGGTCCTGGTGCAGTGAGTGCCCTGGATCCTTTTCAGCAGTCGTCACCCCCCAGGATACCCTGAGTGATGGATCTATGGAACTGCCCTATAAATGCTGATCCCAGGACTGGGGGAGGCAGCATCAACATCTAGACCTTGCTGCAGGCTTCCCTTAGTTGCTACCAAGATTTTTTCAATTAATGCCTAGGGTTTTAACTTTGGGTATTTATACTGTATTCTATCCATCCTGGAATGGTTTATAATCTTCCCATGTAATTTTTATTGTTTCTTTCTAGCAGTGAGATTCCTGCCTCTTCCTACAGAGGACATTTCTCCATTCCTCATTCTGACCTTGAGAAATACGACTTCCTAAGTGTTTTTCCTAGTTTGAGGGGAGTGTATTCTCAGTTTTTGAACTTTTCAAAAACCTGATTGCATGCATTTTCAATTCTATTCGATTCTGTAAGAGTGATTGAGGGCACTCACATGGTGCAGAGTATGGAGAGAATTTATCTTACTATGCCTGGGCAGTGAACAGTTTAAATGTTCCTAAATAAATTATTTTGTTCAGAAGATTTGTCTTTCAGGGTATCCACAGTGACTTTGGTAGATAAATAGTCCCTTACAGGTGGTGTGTCTTTGCACATTTTGTAGAGATTCCCGGTGGGACATAGGATGATTCTTCTCTTATCAACAAGGAAAGGCCTTTTTGATATGGTGCTAAGAACATTGGCATTAGATTGAGAGAATTGCGCACAACATTCAAATGAGAAGTAGAAAACAAATGTATTGTATAATTTCCTTTAATCAAGGCTGTTTTCTTCATTTGTAGGACTGAATTTCATCAATGAATTTAAACATTAAAAAAAATCTTTGGAGCTATTTCTTAAATGGAACTATTATTGCATTTATGGGCATGTGGCAATTTTAAAATATTGTCCCAAATTGTTCGGCAGTATTTTTGTTGAGATTAGGCTTTATGTCCCCTCTCCTCAAGTCTGGACTGCTTACAATATGTGGCAATGAAGAGAAAAATAAGGCCAATAGGATTGGCCTTTTTGTGAATTGATCATGATCTACTATCCTGGAGACATGTTCCAAATATTTCAAAATGTTGGTTCTTAATACTAAACATTCCCTGGAAATATATTATGGTTCTAAAAGTCATTTGAGAAAGCTCAACATTTAAAATTATTTCCTGTAACCTAAGGTTATCTTGGACAAAATTCTGTGTGGTTGGTTTGAGGTATGTTTGAAGACCCCTCTGACTCTAGTAGAACTTTGTGATCTGTTAATGACTCCATGTTTCAACATTAATAAAAGTCTTCTGTCAGATTTGTCTATGAATTCATTCATATCCAGAAAAATGATACTATATTTATAGCTTCTTAGAATTTAATATTTGGAAGAGTTCAGTGACATTTTCATAATAAAATGACATGAGGACAAGAAAATATTATAGAAGCAGAAAGTTGAAACACATTTCATTTCCACTTATGACACTAGCATGTCATACTGGAGGATGGTAAACCAATTAATTAACATCAAGAGGAGTAAAAACTAGACAGTATCTGAAGCACAGCACAACCGGGAGCCCAGAGCTCTGTACTTGTTTCATTTCTCCCTATGCATGACATAAAGCCTCCTTTCTCAGTTATTGTGGCAGAAAATGTCACTGCTAGAAATACAGAAGAGGACCAAATAATGGATGTTTTGGCTCAATTTACTTTACATTTACCTAACAGGCAAAAGCATACTTTGAAAATGAAAGAGGAGAAACGTGGGGGTAATGTTGGTGATCTGATGGATGAAAAATAGATTGGACCAAATAGGTTACTTTGCTACGGAAACTTTGGTTATATGAAGAAGTCTCTTTAATTTGGTGTTTGCTGATCGTGTTTTAACTCGGTGCTTTTTTACATGTTATGTGCACAGCAATTACCTGGGGATCATGTTAAAATATAGAATCAGATCCAGCAGGTTGGGGATTTAGATTCCATGGGCCCTTAGATTCCGTATTTCTAATGAACCCAAGGTGGTGGCCAGGACCAGACTTAGAGTACCAGGGTCTCAATAACTAGTAGCTAAAACTGGAGGTCAGGTCTGGTATCACAGCATTAACTCAACCTCTGTAAAAGCAATCCAGTTTCACTATAGGTCTAATACCTGTACATAGAGCTTTCACCAATCACATCAGTGAGTACTCAAGCTTGGTCATCACTACCCCTATGTGCTTTTGTAATTTTCTCTTAAGGGATCTACTTAGGAAAATGAAATTTCTCCTGAAAATATGGGTGTTGATATAGCTCAGGTGGATACAAATTATTTTACTTTATACAAAAATTCAAGGTAGTAGCTCTATGCAGACATAATCTGAAAGTTTTTGTGTGACCCTTCCTCTTCAACTGCATGACCCAGAATTGAGGTGTATTTATTCCAAGAATCTTCAAAAATTGCTTATATTTTTTCATAATTATATTTCAGAAGAGAAATATTAAATATTAAAATTCCAGTGAAGACATAGTTTTAGAATTCTAGTTTCAAACAGAATTTGAGATAGATAAACCCTTCGATTATCAGATACTTAGCCAGTAGAATCTTCCTACATAATAAAATTATTAGCATACATAAAAGGTTTTAGGTAATAGAAATAAGGTACTAAACCAGTGTACTTTTTTCTTATACAATGAATACAAAGGATATATAATTTTGGTAATCTGATATTCAAAGTAAGCAAATTATTCCCATTTTTCATGAATCTATACATACATGCATTGCATTGTACATGTAGTCTTTCTAAGAGGAGGTGGGAAGAGGGATTGAAAAGGAATCAAATGTCTGAAATATCTGGGGTGTTGAGCATCAGATGAGTCCCATAGATAACCTGCTTTCTGAAATAATCTTGTGTAGTTAAGCAAGACTCTAATTAGTAGTTATAGATGTTTTTGATGTCTTTGAACTCTCTTCAAAGACACATTTACAGCACATTAATAACATACCTGTCAATGAAAATATTTTAGATAGTTATCTGTGTAGTGTGACAAGTTGGGGAAAAGGATAAATTGGTTTAATACCTGATGTGGCATTACATCTCCAGCTGTGACTGGAACATAATCTCACACTTTATTGCAGAAAGGAGAATGGAAGTCATAGGGTTCACAATAGCCTACCACACAGGACGTTTATGGCCACAGAGTCACTGCTGACAGGTGTCTGCCCTGATCTTGCCACTGCAGCAGGCAGCAGGGAGATTAATGAGATAATGTACACAAGGGGCTTTGATCTCTTTGGGGGAAGTAGCTGTACAAATCCAAAGCTTTATATTATTATGACTTTTTCTCTAACCTATGATTTTTCTACATTATGCAGGCTTGTCAATTACTCACCTGTGCCCTGTTCATGCCTCCACAATTTTACTTCTTCATTTTAAAGTTTATGCTTCTAATTGAGAGGTGCACTGATGTTTCTAGATTCATCCTGGCAGATTAATACCCAGCAAGAGAGACCTGCTGTCAATGGGCATTTTGAATCATTTGTTTAAAATTACCTTTGATGGCAAGGATGCCAAATTATACACTTCACTGAAACCATTTTGTGCTGCTTTGTGAGCTATGTGATTGAAAAGTACAGATGTTTGATATCTTTTGCTGTGTTTGTTTGGTAAGTGAAATCTTAAATAAATTATACTTCTTTGAAATTCATCTTCTGATGCCATTTAGAGAACATTAAGAAAGTTTTTAAAAATAAAAGACTTAAGGTCTCTGAAATTTAGCATCTAGAAAAGTCAGCCTTTCAAGTCAGATTCTGTTTTTGCATAATTCTTTAGGCTGCAGAAAATTCTAACATTGTAGCTGGAGTAGCTTATAAAATCATGCCCCCCCACCCCATGCAGTTCAGGCACAAAGCATATACAGAAGGTGAATCAGTGTGGACGTTCTCAGTGAAACACATAATATTTGTTCTTTTGGGCTGTCCTCTAGGACTTCCAAAAGGAAAAACTGCCAGTTTCTTCTGGATAATGTTTGAAAGAATGTACCAGTAATTTCTTAGTTTAAAAACAGATTCAAACTTGTAGATGTCTGTGTGGCAGGTAGAACTTCTACAGTTCTCTGCTCTGGTGGGAAAGTGATAAGGATAGAGAAGGAAGAATAAATACCTGGAATTGCCAGGTTTGGATACAAGGAACATTCATAAAATGTGAAATGTATCATAGGTATCATATGCTTCTACTTAGGTTTTACTTTTTAATATTCTTG
This sequence comes from Otolemur garnettii, assembly GCF_000181295.1. Taxonomy (NCBI): domain Eukaryota; kingdom Metazoa; phylum Chordata; class Mammalia; order Primates; family Galagidae; genus Otolemur; species Otolemur garnettii. The sequence goes on along the minus strand of NW_003852397.1, from coordinate 39,750,093 downwards.
ATATCTGTGAGGGCATACAAATGAAAAACAGAAGCTACCATTAAGTGACTGACTTCCCCACAGTAAAATAGTGGAGCTTTGATTCAAACTCTCAGATCTTCTGAGGCATTTTTCATTATAATATGCCATTAGGAAAAAAATAGTATTTAATGCTGTTTGGCTATCACTGCATCATGAGAGGTAGATGGGTTGACTTCTTAGCAGGCTGCCCCGTCTCAATCTGGAGGGATCTGGGGGAAAGCATGCAGACCTGGGATCCCTGAGGGCTCATCAAGACCACAGAAGATGAAAAGAGCCTGGAGGCGCCTGCACAGATGGGACTCCCCTGGTGCTCTGAGAGTCAACAGGTGGGGCAGGACTCAAGCAGAGCTGAATCCTTTGAACTCCTGATCTGCAGTTAGATTAGGGAATTTGGCTTTCTGCCCCTGTGGGGATAGAATTGGTTTTCCCCTCCCTCTTCCTAAATATGCCAGAATTGCTAGCAGCCTTCTACCTGTTTACTCAGCCTCTCTCCTCATTCAGTCTTCCTGGGGACTTGTGATTCTTTTAACTATATTTTTTGGCATTTTTGCATTTTGCATATATGCTTTTGTTAGAAATCCATAAAAGCCTAATGAAAACGCCAGAGAAATGCTGCATTGTCCCTGTCTGCCACTCAGTGTGAGATGATGTATGCCTTTCTTCAGGCATGCTCAGACTCCATCTTTTCTTTCTTTTCTTTTTTTATTATTAGGTCATACTTGTGTAAATTATATCATGGGATACAGTGTGTTGTTTCCATATACAATTTGAAATACTTTCATCCAATTGGCCAACATAGCCATCATGTCATTCTCATAATTGTTGTGTTAAGACATTTATATTTGACATTTAGAAAGATTCACATGTACCCTTATAGGAAAAATCAAAGGTGTGATCCCTGTAATCACTCTCCCTTCACCCATTCTCCCCCCTCCCCTCCCTCACCCCTTTCCCGATATTCTTGGACTCCATTTGGATTATAGCTTTCCTATGATACTTAAAAAAAAAAAAAAAAAAGAAACTAATTGTTATTGAATGGTAACTATGTACATTAATGCACTTCGGGGGTACAGTGTGGGGTTTTCACATGCATTCCGAAATACTTCCATCAAACTGGTCAACACAGCCTTCATGTCATTTTCTCAGTTATTGTTTTAAAACGTTCACATTCTACTCTTAGAAAGATTCATTTGTACCCCTGTAAGATAAACCTCAGAAGTGATCCCTCCAATCCCCC
>NW_003852397.1:39690414-39744270 GCF_000181295.1 Otolemur garnettii | reverse complement strand
GAAGAGCCTCTGTGTTTTGTGAAGCAACTTCATCACCTTCTGGGATTCCTATAAGGTGAATATTAGTTTTCTTCGAATTATCTGAGAGTTCTCTGAGAGTGAGATCTGTTTTTGCTCTCCATTTCTTTTGATCTTTGTGCTCCTGGGCTTCTTCAAAAGCTTTTCTACAGTATCAGAGATCCTTTCTTCTGCCTGTTGCACTCTGTTATGGAGGGATTCCACTGTGTCTTTCAGATCCGTGAGGGCTGCAACCTCTTGTCTCATTATTTCAAAATCTTTGATCATTTTATCTTTGAAATTGTTGAGTTCTCGAGTCATCTTTTGAATAATTTCTTGAGATATCTTTTGAATAATTTCTTGAGAAATCTTTTGAATAATTTCTTGAGCTCCTAATTCCTTCCTTTTTTCCAGTCTGTTAATCTTATTTGCTATCTACATTCTGAACTCGATTTCTGACATCCCAGCCATTTGCTTGTGGATGGGGTCTTCAATTGTGTCTTCCCCATTTTCCCTTGGAGGAGTTGATCTACTCTGGTTGTTTGAGTTGCCAGAGTTTTTCCTCTGGTTCTGCCCCATGCTGAGTTTACCTTGTTTGGAGGCCTTATCGGAACCATTCAGTTGGTGGCTTCTTCTGGTTGCCCAGAGAGACAGGCAGTCATTGTCTTCTTCCAGTTCTTGGGTGCTGGGGCAGCCGGAGTACAGTGGAACAGCAGCAGCTTTTGGTTGTATTTTTGGGGTTGTAGCTTGCCTCAGGAAGGTTGAAGTGCACTCTTCAGTCTTCTCTCTTGGCTCTGCTCCAAACCATCAGCTAATGTGCTAAACTTCTGTCCTTTCAGCCTCCTTCTGGATGGGAGCTTCTGTAAAAAGCTGGCTGCAGTCCACCATCTTGGCTCCACCCCCCCATTCTCTATTTAACAAATGGTGTTGCATGAATTGGCTGGCAACCTGTAGAAGATTGAAACTGGACCCATACCTCTCACCATTAACTAAGATAGACTCTCAGTGGATTAAAGATTTAATCTTAAGACATGAAACTATAAAAATACTAGAGGAAAGTGCACGGAAAACTCTTGAAGAAATTGGCCTGGGTGAATATTTTATGAGGACTCTCCCTTGGGCAATTGAAGCGACATCAAAAATACACTACTGGGACCTGATCAAACTAAAAAGCTTTTGCACAGCCAAGAACACAGTACATAACCAAGCAGACAGCCCTCAGAATGGGGGAAGTTACTTGCAGGTTATGTCTCTGACAAAGGTTTGATAACCAGAATCCACAGAAAACTCAAACGTATTAGCAAGAAAAGAAGCAGTGATCCCAACTCAGGGCGGGCAAGGGACTTGAAGAGAAACTTCTCTGAAGAAGGCAGGCGCACAGCCTACAGACACATGAAAAAAACGCTCATCATCCTTACTCATCAGAGAAATGCAAATCAAAACTACTTTGAGATATCATCTAACTCCAGTAAGATTAGCCAACATCACAAAATCCCCAAACCAGAGATGTTGGTGTGGATGTGGAGAAAAGGGAACCCTTCTACATTGCTAGTGGGAATGCAAACTAATATGTTCCTTTTGGAAAGATGCTTGGAGAACACTTAGAGATCTAAAAATAGACCTGCCATTCAATCCTACATTTCCTCTACTAGGTATATATCCAGAACACCAAAAATCACATTATACCAAAGGTATATGTACCAGAATGTTTATTGAAGCACAATTCATAATTACTAGGTCATGGAAGAAGCCCAAGTGCCCATTGACCCATGAATGGATCAATAAATTGTGGTATATGTACATTATGGAATATTATTCAGCCTTGAAGAAAGATGGAGACTTTATCTCCTTCATGTTTACATGGATGGAGCTGGAAAATATTCTTTTTAGCAAAGTATCTCAAGAATGGAAGAAAAAGTATCCAATGTACTCAGTCTTACTATGAAACCAATTTATAGCTTTCTTATGAAAGCTATAACCCAATTATAGCCCAAGAAGAAGGGGAGAGGGAGGGGAGCAGAGGTAGGAGGATGGGTGGAGGGAGAGTAATTGGTGGGACCACACTTAAACGGTGCATCTGACAAGGGAACGTGAAATTTACTAGGTGTAGAATATAAATGTCTTAACACAATAATTAAGAAAATGCTGTGAAGTCTATGTTAATCAGTTTGATGACAAAAGTTCAAATTGTATATAAAAGCAGCACATTGTACCCCATGATTGCATTAATGTACACAGCTATGATTAAATAATAATAAAAAAGAAACCCTATAAATAACCATCTGAATTTACCAATGTAATTTTAGGGCATAATTAGAAGCAAAAAATTTTTTCTTGATTTATATATTTGGTGTATTTAAAGTATGATTGTTTATAAAAATGGGTCTGCCTAAATTTTCTTTTGTATAATGTATAGATATGTGTAACAACTGTTTGAGTAGTAAGTTCCAAAGGAGGATTATCTGTGAAGAGATGTATTGAGGGTAACACTGTGAGAGAAAATGAGGAAGGAGCCAGAAGAGACTTAGAAGAACTTTTACCCTGTGATGCAAGTCTGACTCCTCTGAAGGAGAGAAGGAAGGCAGTGAAGGGGAAAGGAGGGGAGACGGGATGGAAGGAAGGTCTTAGACTGCAGTGCGTTTGTAAGATAGTTTCAGGAAGGCTGACAGGAGTTTTCCAGCCAGAGACTTCCTGTTAGTGAACCCTTGTACCTTGCAGGGAAGGGCTCAGTTTGGCTGAGGAGCATCTGTGGGACGCATGGCTCCATCACAAGCAGTGAAAGAATTCACAATGCAGCAGCCAGGACTATTGGTCCATTATGCTCCCTATAGCAGGAGATCTAAGAGGTATATGTTTATGATCACCACAGTATGCCTTTCCCCCCTATGGCATAATTAGAAATTAGAAAGTGGTATAAAAATAACTATTTCACAATTAGTATAAAAGATATTTATGTTCATTTACTCCTTATCTATGCTACTAACTGTATCAGAGCATGGTGTGAAAAGTCCTCGTTGGGTGGTGGTTAAATTAATTGTTTTTGTCCTAGAAACTTGTTTCTGTACTATCAGTACCATAGAGAATGTCTGATACTCTCCTTACTTCAAAAGTAACAAGGGAAAAACACTACAAATTGGCATCTCAGGAGGTGCCCGCTCTCTCTCTCTTCTCCTCTTCTATTGTTTCACAATAGAAGATGCAAGTTTACAGGAAGTTGATGGGAAGGAAAATAGTATAAAATGCAATAATGCTAAAACATATTTGATCGTCCATTCATCCATTGTTCTTCTAGGTGCTGGGCAGACAGCAGAGAACATACGAAAACATTAAGGACTCAGAGGAAAAAATCAACTCTTCTCTCCCTTGGCCTCTTATATTTTTATTTATGTGTTTCATCACAACAGGATGCTGGCTGTAACAAGCATTCTCAAATGTAAAAAGCAGTTTTTTAACAGAAGTAATTAGTAGGACATGAAAGATTAAGCTAGCTTTATATAATTTTTTTTTCAATAGCTCATATGAAGATTCTTTGTGATATTGGATTAATATGCTGTCTTCTAAATTGTTTTGGAAAGGAAAGGTTATTGAGAGAAGATAATTCAAAGTGCTGTGCCCTTGAATTATAATCTCATTCAATTTATTTTTTACTAATGTATGCTAAGCAAAAGAGTTTAAAATTTAAAGAGAAATGTAGGAAAAATTTTGGTATGTCTACTTTAAAAGAAATATTTGTTCCCTTCTTCTTTTCAACTACTGGTCATAATTTAATCAGATTAACAGACACCTCTCCCCAGTGATTTGGACCTTAAGCAAATACATACTTGATTATAGGGTAGGCTTCTGGGAGAACTGCACTTGGCTACCCATGTATAACTGAGCTGCCTCCCCAAATTTAATGTGCTGGTTCTGTCACCCCATAATCCTTTATGTGGAAGAAAAGCACAGCACATTTAGTAATTTTAGAAAGTATGAGATATATCAGCTTGCCTGTTATTATTACTCATCTTCCCCATCATCTTTGTGCTCATCACAGAGCTGATAAATGGATTTAGTAGGAACACACGTATTGACAGTAGGGGGAAAAATAAAAAAAATAAAAAAATCTTATGTCTTACATTTCGACATCAGGGTTCATTCTGATGTACACTTTAGAAGTAAATTCCTGAAAGCTCAAAATAGCTGTAAATTTAATGATTATAATAGCAATACATTTAATTAATATAACTCACATATAATACAAGAAATGTGTAATTTAATGTAGCAGTCATTTGGAAGATTCTATGCTAAATATCTTGTTTTTAACGGTTTTAATTTTCACATGACTTTAGCCATGTGGAAGTACATACCTTTATCACTCTCATTTTACTGGTTGAAGAGATTGAGGCTTAGAGAGATTTCCAGTTTCATTTGCATTCAGAGAACAACATAGCTATTACTGTTCATTATGAATCAGGAAGAGTGTGCCTCTGGTTTACTTTTACTCAGGTTTGTTTGGAGAGTTAATTCAAAGGTCTTCAGTTTTTTGCTTAGCCCAGTTCTCTGTCCAGACATGCCGCAGTAGAGGCTGCCTGTATATTCAGGCCTTTTAAGATTCCATAGCAGTAAGTGTTTTCACATGGTGTTCTCTGGAGCTCTGCCTTGGCCTCCTTAGTGAAATGAGAGCATGTGGGGAGACTGGGAGTGCTCTGCAGTTCTTGTTGTCTAGCTCTGCACCATGATCTGTGGGGGGCAGAACTGTAAGATCTCAGGTTCTCTAGGGAGTTTCTGATTTCTTATCAAGATGTCACTTGTAAAGAGAAGACAGAAAAATGGAATGATGTGAGAGCAGAACTTATGTGTGGTGGGAGTGTGGCAGGAGTGTGGCTAAGACTTCCAAATTAGTGGAATATGTAGACATTTGAACCATTTGGAGATGACCCACCCAAGTGGCATTGAGCAAATTGCACATGGTTTTTGGTTCTCTTAAGCTAAAAAAATCTGGTCCACTAGGACTGTGTTCAATCTCTGAGAATCCCAAGGGTACATGTTCACAGGACAAACACGGAAATCCCTTTCACTTACATGTTGAGTTCATTACCTACTCCTAAGGCCAGCATAGTAACAATGAGGGTTACTAAATAGCAACAGTTAACTTTTGCATAATACTTAATTATAAAACAACAGTAAGAGCAAGGGCAACAGCAACCACCATCTCTGATTTAACATATTAAAGAGAAAATTAACTGGAAGTGTGAAGAAAAAAATGTACAGTCAGGCATTGCTTAATGTCAGGAATATGCTCTGAGAAATGTTACATGATTTTGTCAGTGGACTTACACAAACCTCGGTGCTACAGCCTACCACACATCTAGGCTATATGGAACAGCCTCTTCTTCCTCTTTTTCCTGGGCTACAGACCTGTCCAGCAGGTCTGAATGATAACACATGGTATTTGTGTATCTTTACATATCTAAACATAGAAAAGTACAGATCTTTTGTAACCTGGCTGGAACTGGAGATCATTCTTCTAAGTGAAGTATCACAAAAATGGAAAAACAAGCCACATGTACTCAATACTAAACTAGAACTAGTCGATTAACATTTATGTGCATGGAGGTAAAACTCAATGGGAATTTAGTAGAGGGGAGAAGAGTAAACTCACACCTAATAGGTGCAGTGCACAAGTTATGGATGAAGGGCATACTTAGAACATTAGCTTCTCGTGTACACTTGCAAATTATGGAACCAAAATGTATGTACCTCTGTAATGCTCTGAAATTTTTAGGAAGGGGGAAAAAACTACAGTAAAAATACAGTATAAAAGATTAAAAAATGGTACACCTGTATCCAGCACTTATCATGAATGGAGCAATGGAAGTTGCTCTGGGTGACTCAGTGAGTGGTGGGTGAAAGTGAGGGCCTAAGATGTTTTTGTATGCTACTGTGGACTTTATAAACATGGTATCTGTAAGCTACATTAAATTTATAAAAAATACTATCTTCAATAATAACCTTAGCTTACTGTAACTATTTTACTTTATAAACTTTAGAGTTTTTTTTTTTTAACTCTTTGATCCTTTATAACAACACTAGGCTTAAAATGCAAAGACATCATATACAACCATACAGAATTTCCTTAGTAACCTCATTCTATAAACTTTTTCCAGTTTTTAACTTTAAAAAAAAAACTTTTAAGGCTTTTTTGGTTAAAAACTAAGACACACATCTTATCCTAGGGCTACACAGGGTCAGGATCCTCAGGAGCTCTGTCCTCCACCTCCATATCTTGTCCCACTGGAAGATCTTCGTGGGCAGTTACAGTCATGGAGCTGTCATCTCCCTTGATAACAATGCCTTCTTCAGGAATAACCCCTGAAGGGCCATCCTCATGCCATCTAGTATGGTAAATTCACAAACGAGTAACAGGGTTTATTAAGTGTTATGTGCCATATATAGTCATATGTCCTGTCCCTTTATACAACTGGAAAGCAGTAGTTTTATTTACATCAGTATCACTACAAACATATGAGTAATGGGTTTCACTGTAATGTTATGATGGCTACAGTGTTATTAGGTGATGGGAATTTTTCAGCTCCATTCTAATCTTACAGGACCACCTTTGTGTATGTGGTCCATTGTTGACCAAAACATCATTATGCCTTGACATCTTAATTATATATATGTGGATTTAAAGTTTGAAAAGGAAAAATAATGTGAATATAGCTGTATGTCTGAGTTGTATGCATATGGTGGAACAACATACACTGAATCTAACATAGATTTTTGTTTAGTAAGGGAATTATTTCAATACATAATTGCTAGGGTGACAGAAGAGATTGCATATGCATTAATTGTAATTTTTTAAAAACAATGAACATATAATTATGTTTTCCTATGTAAGGAAGAAAAAATGTATACAGAACTACTGCACAAGATAATCTAAGTATATTTATTTTTTGGAGGATACATTGTTTGCAGATTGTGCATATTGGCATTGTTCCTCGTGGTTTTCTCTCGAGCAGTTCTATCTGTTATGGTAATTGTCAAGGGTCTTCAATATCATGATTGGTAGGTCAGGGTAAACTACTGGGTTTCTAAATGGTAATAAGTAACATGCAATGTGCTAAAACTTTTCTGAACTTTTAAAAATTAGCAAGTGATAAAGTAACTTTTGGAAAATATTTCCATTTCAAACCAATTGAAGGTAGTGTTGATCTATGTACAATATTCTATTTCAATTATAAAAATTGTTACTAGATATATAAGTTGCCATATTCTCTCAGGCATTTATTTACCTGAAATAAAATGCATCCAAGAAATAGTCTGGTAACTTCAGCCATCTAATTAGTTTGGCTATCTGTTTGGCCATGTAATGATTAATCATTAGGGTATATTTGAATGAATATACCCTACTCAATGAATACTCATTTAGATGAGTACAGAAATAGATATTCTCATTGCGTTTCAGCCAAGAGTGCCTCATGCTGAGAAATAGTATAAGACAGATTCTATCCTATGTATTTTTGAAAATCTATATTTACAGGAGACTTCCATGTTCCACAATTAGAATATTCAATTGGAGGATCACCTTTTGTGTAGTATGGACTTGTCCATATGGTTAGTATTAAAGATTTGTTTTTTGCTTTCAATTAATATTAATAAAATATTAATGTTTTTATGATGGAACAGTATAGAATGTTTTGGCATTTCTAAGAGAGTTGTGTATACCTCTTATTTCTTTAAAATCCTTGCAGAGGATTTTATGAGGAACTGTGGGAAAGGAATCAATGCCTTTTAATTAACACTATCTTCTTCTCTCCTGAAATTGCTTAATGACCAGATTAGTCCCAAACATTTTGAAATTGGGCTCAAGATTTTTCTTGACATAATTATTCATGAACATTGTACAATTTTTAAAATTTTCAGATTACTATAAGGATACATAAAAGTAGGTTACATTGTGTTCATTAGGTGAGGTCCAAGTTGTAGTTGAGCGCAATGATTTTTTTGACCCACTGGTGAAATATTCTTGAGCTTCTACTCTGTGAGAAGGCACTATGCACTCGACATGGAATCCAAAGAACTAAGAGATACAATTCTTACTTAACTACTGTCTTGGAAATTATTAGTTAATTGAGGGTGCCTCTAAGTAGAAATGTTTAAAATCAGTTTATAACTCTGAAAGTTAATTAGTAAAGTTGAGAACATAAATTTGTATTAGTACTATTCTAGTTAGATTTTATCTTAATTGAACAGATTAATTTTCTTGCTGACTCTAATATGAATAGGAGAGAGTTTTTGAGCAAACTAGTTAGCTGTGTGGGATTAAAAATGTGGTAATTGTGGGTAGGTAACCACCATACAGTGTAAAGGGTGATACAAATCAAGTGATGGTCATGTGGTTTCAGGTATTTGCACACACATTTCAATGGAACCTGCCAAGGTCTGTTAATGAATTGCCATTATCTAATTTTGTGCCTATTCTACTTTTAAATAATTTTACTATATTCCAAGGTTTATGTTTTTGAGGGAGATATGAATATAGCATAAATAATGAGAATTGCATGTGGGTGTTGTAACCAGGGAGATAAGGATTGAGTCGGGAATGGAGAAAGGTAAAGTGCAACTATACAACTATGAGATTTTGTTTAGTTTTTCTCTTTGTCTCTCTTTTCAATCAGATACTTGGGGACTTTAGTGATAGAGAAAACATGGATTCATAAGAATTGACTGTTGTCACAGAAAGCAAATGACAAATGTTAAATGTCTAGAGGGTATTGAAGGAGGAGAACTTGTAATGACAGGAAGTGGAATGTAGGGAGGTTAAGATTAGGGTTCTGGGAGCTGCGTGTACCTTGGTTCAATCTTGGCTCTGCCATTCTACAAACATGACCTTGATAGACTTATTGAACCTTACCTGCTAGAACTTGGTTTTCTTTCTTTCTTCTTCTTCTTCTTCTTCTTCTTCTTCTTTTTTTTTTTATTAAATCATAGCTGTGTACATTAATGCAGTCATGGGGTACAGTGTGCTGGTTTTATATACAATTTGAAATATTTTCACCAAAATATTTAAGATAGCCTTCATGGTATTTTCTTAGTTATTGTGTTAAGACATTTCTATTCTACATTTAGAAAGATTCACATGTACCCTTGTAAGATGGACCATAGGTGTGGTCCCACCAATCACCCTCCCTCCATCCATCCCCCCCCTTCCCTCTCCCTTTTCCCCAAATTCTTGGGCTATAATTGGGCTATAGCTTTCATATGAAAGCTATAAGTTAGTAGAACTTGGTTTTCTTATTTGTAATTTGTGGATAATTATAGTAACCACTTTTTTTTACAAAGATTAAATGAAATAATTCAGAGTACATAGCACATACTAATCACTAAATAAATTTAAGATGTTACTCTTCATTATCATGTACATAGGAATGGCAAGAGAATAAAGGAAGGCTGGGGAAGGAAGGAAGAAGGGTAAATTGAATGAGAGAGGTAGTACTCTATACAGGAGCCATTTTTGAAACTGTAGTCAGGTTAGAAAGTAGTTATTGACTCTTGCAGTTCTGTAGGAATTGTTTTGTAAGCAATACTTGGAGCTTTGGTCCTGTGGGGCTTTAGGTTATTAATGGATTTCACTGCCTGTCACCTGTTCTTTTGTACTAAAGAGCTCCTGAGGCATAAATTGTTTCTTTGCCCCTGTGACCTGGATATAGATCTTTGTCTATTTCATTTGTAATGGGGAATAGGATCCCCAAAGAAGTAGATATCCTGACACAAGGAGGACTGAGGGGAATATTTGGGAACTGTTCCCTGCAGTTTTAAATATAGATCTTTGAAAAAAAAAATCCAAAAGAACATTGTAAGATAAGTCTGAGGGGAAGAGAAACTGGATCAGCAAAGGGACTGTGCAACAAGGGAAAAGGCCGCAGCCCTAGACGAGGAAATAAAATACAGGCGCTGAGAAAAAGGAATTCACTTGTACGTTGTATTTTGACATGAAAGAAGATTTTTCTTTAAAGTTTCTCAAGGCCAGTCCCTTTAAAAAAAATTTAAATAAGGTTTTTATTTCACAATAGTTTCAGATTTACAGAAAAATTACAAAGATAATACAGAGTTCCCCATTCCAGTTTCCCCTACTGTTAACCTTTTTACAAAAGGTGACCAGATTTTAACATTGGTAAAGTGGGACACCATGGGGGGGGGTGGGGCCTGACAACAATGCAAATTTTGATAAGCGGTTCTCAATAATCAGTTCTCAACAATTATTTGTTATTATTAAAGTTTAACATTATAAAATTCACAAAAATAATATAAAATGCATATCCTGGCGAAATAGCCACATGGCAGCTGAAAACTGTATATTCCCTTCCTGTTCTCCCATGTTCCCTAGCTTGTCATGCATTCTTTCCAAAAACCGGGGCTTTTTAAAAAGGCTGCAGGATGCAGGACAAATTGTTAAAAATCAGGACTGTCCCACCAAAAGCGGTATGTCTGGTCACCTTACTCTGGGGGAGGGGCTACTTGTTTGTTCCAGACAGTTTGGCTCCTTCTGAGCTAATTGTTCTTGCCTAGAAGCAAGGGAGGGAGCCAGTCTCCTTTTGATACCTTGCCCAGGAGGGGAGTAGGGAGTTTACATTAGCCTTTTCATTTCCAAATGAAGTTCCATTAACCTCTTCATTCCCAAATGAAGTTATATTAACCTTTTCAGCAGCCAAAAACCGTATATTCCCTTCCCATTCTCCCACTGTTCCCTAGCTTGTCATGAATTCTTTCCAAAAATCGGGACTTTTTAAAAATGCCGCAGGACGCAGGACAAATTGTTAAAAATTGGACTGTCTTGCCAAAAGTGGAACGTCTGGTTACCTTACTTTTTACATTACTATGGAATGTTTTTCACAATTAAGAAACCAGTATCAGTACATTATTGTTAATTTTCACACATGCTTTCATGTATCCCTAGTTCTTTCTTGATGTCTCTTTTTTGTTCCAGGGCCCCACACAAGATCTCATATGACATTTAGTAGTCATGTCTGTGACTCCAGGCTCTTATGTGGGACAATTTCTCAGATTTTTGTTTTTAATGGTCTTCAGAGTTTTGAGGAGTATGGGTCATGCGTTTTATAGAATGTCCCTCTATTGTATTTGTGTGATTTTTTTCATGTTTAGGAGGGGGTTATGTTTTGGAGAGGAAGACCACAAAGTGAAATGTGTGTGTGTGTGTGTTTTGAGACAGTCTTACTGTGTCACCCTCAGTAGAGTGCTCTGGTGTCACAGCTCACAGCAACCTCAAACACTTGGGCTCAAGTGATTCTCTTGCCTCAGCCTCCCAAGTAGCTGAGAACTACAGGCATCCACCACAACACCCACTATTTTTTGATTGCAGTTGTCATTGTTGTTTAGCTGGCCCAGCTCGGGAACCTGCCAGCCTTGGTGCATGTGGCTGGTGCCATAACCACTGTGCTACAGGTGCCGAGTCTTTTTTTTTCTTCCTGGAGACAGAGTTTCACTTTGTTGCTCTCAGTAGAGTGCCATGGCATCACAACTCACAACAACCTGAAACTCTTGGGCTCAAGCAATTCTTTTGTCTCAGCCTCCCAAGTTGCTGGGACTACAAGCTCCTGTCACATCACTTGGCTTGTTTTCTATTTTTAGTAGAGACAGGGTCACATTCTTGCTCAGGCTGGTCTTGAACTCCTGAGGTCAAGCAATCTGCTGACCTTGGCTTCCCAGACTGGTAGGATTACGGGTATGAGCCACTGTGCTCGGCCTTGAAATGTCATTCTTATCACCTCATATCAAAGGTGCGTGCTATCAACATGACTCATGATGATGATATTGACCTTGCTTACCTCATTGAAGGTAGAGTTTGCTAGGTTTCTCCACTGTACAATTTTCTTTCCCCTTTCTGTATTTTTGGAAGTAAGCCACCAAATTCAGTCCTCAGTCAAGTCTCCTCTTTAAGAGTATAATATCTATATAAATTATTTAGAATTCTTTGTCATAAGAGATTCTCCTCTCCCTATTTATTCAATCATTTATTTAAATGAATATAGACTTAGGGATATTTTGTACTCTGTGTTATAATCCAATACTGGATTTATTTTCTTAAATTCTTCTAGCTTTGGCCCTCGGGAAGTTTTTCAGCTGGCTCTTCTGTTCTTTTGATATGCTCTGATTTTTTTGTTTTCTGAGTGCTTTATTTTTCTAACACTACAAGATACTTCAGACTCAGCTATATTCCATACTCTAGCTCTTCAGTGTCATTTTTCTAAGGAATACTGATTCTCCTTGTATTAGTATTTATTAGAGCATTAAAAAAACCAAGATCTGAACTCTGGTTTTGCTGTTACTGTAACATCATTGCTTATAGGTGCTCTCAGCAGCTAGAGCTAGAAAACATGTATAGATAATAACACATGTATATACACACACATATAAGTGTTTCTGTATCTGTGTGTGTATATATATTATCTATATGCCATAATATATTTGTATATCACTTGTATCTATGTAAAGCTACATGTGCATTCATGTTGATTTCTCCAACTATAGTCTCACGTGGTTCATTTTGGCCTTCCCCCTTTTTTATATGTAACATCCCACTCCCAGTATTTTCCATCTTTTTCAATCTTAGTACACATGTACAATCAATGATTTGCTCATACCTTTTGAGAAACAACTTTATTAACTAGAGCACAATATTCATGTGCAATTTCTTCTGTCTTTAATCTTATAGTTTTAGTTAAAATATCATTTTCCCAAATTAGATCATACTTTCTATCCACTTCCTTCGGTGAAGTTATGTGAGATATTTATAGTACAGGTAGATTCGTTCGTCATAGTATGTATTCCATTCTTGGATCCTCTAATTTTCTGTTTATCCAAAAATCTGCATGTGTTGGAGTTGACCCTTTGTGTTGTACAGTTCTATGGATTTTCACAAATGCATAGTATCATAGTCCAGATAAATTGCACAACCCTAAAAATTCCCTGTATTCCCTTTGGTCAAACCCTTCCCAAACTTCTGGTAATTATTGATCTGTTTTCCGTCCTCATAAAGGTGAGAAAGGGCATCTTTACCTTGTTTTTGTTCTTGGGGGAAAGCATCCAGTCTCTCATTAATAAGTATGGTGTTACTATAGTTTTTCTTGTATAGTTAGAGTTTAGTAGATTAAGGAACTTTCTTTTTTTTTTTTTTTTTTTTATGTCTTTATCATGAGTGGGCATCAAATACTTTTTCTATATCTGTTAATATGATCACACAATCTTTCCTATTTAGTCGATTAATATGATAAATTACATTGGTTGATTTATAAATGCTAAGCCAGTCTTCAATCCCAGGGTTAAACCCCATTTAATTGGGTCATACAGTCCTCTTTCTATGTGGCTGGATTGCATTTGCCAGTATTTTGTTAAGGAATTTGCATCTGTATTTTTGAGAGACAATAGTCTTTAGTTTTTTTTTTCTTATAACATCTTTGTCTGGTTTAGGTATTAGAGTTAATGTTTGCTCCATAAAACTAGTTAGAAAATGTTCTCTGTTCTTCCGTTTTCTAGGCAAGCTTATGCAAAATTGGGTGTATTTTTTTTTTTTCCTTAAATGTTTGGAAGGTTTTGCCAGTGAAATCCTCTGATCTTCTGTGCCTGAGGTTTTTTTGTTTGTCTGTTTGTTTTACTACTAATTCAATTTCTTTAATATATATGGGACTATGAAGATAATTTTCTCTTTATCCATAACTAATTTTTAAATTTTTTTATGCATTAATTTGAGGATGTGTGATGAAAACCACAGCTTCAGATACTTTTATTTTCTGCTGGAGACCTTCAGAGTGGGTGTCAGTTTGCTTTCCCTGCCCTAGTGGTGGTGATCACTGAGCCCTTCACACAGCGAGGTTGGCTCTGTGTTGTTTGTGTCCAACGAGAAGAGACAAAGAGAAGGAGGAGAAGGAGGGAAAAACAGGGCATTAGGCAACATAAAAGTAGTTCCCACACTCAACTTATTACATGTTTTCTGTGAATATTTTGGTTTCATTTCTGATGTTATCTGAAACCCAAATGAGGCTGTTTCCCTGGCAACATGCATTATCTTCCTAGGGGTTTCACTCTGCTCCTACCCTTGCCCCCTCAGTCTCTTTTTCACACAGCAGCCAGTGTAATCTTTCCAAACATCAATTGGACTATATCTTCCCCTGTTCAAGATCCGGTAGCAGATTCTTACCACATTCAGAATAAAACCTGACCTCCTACCACAGTGTATAAAGCCCGGCAGGAACATCTGTCTTTGAGTTTATCTCCTATCTCCTCTCTTTCATTCTATTCTAGCAAACCTTCTTGCCAGCCTTCAAAATTACAGGTTATTTTTACCCCAGGAACTATGCAGTCACTCCTCTCCTTTGAAAACTATTTGCCTACATCTTTATGTGGCTCATTGTGCCCCTTCGTTTGGGTGTCAGTTCCACCTCACTCCCCCATAGGGGATCTTTTCTGTTTAAATAATGGAACCCCTCCAAGTAACTCTGTTCTTCCAATTTAATTTTTTTCTAGCATGACACTAGTATTTGTTTATCGTCCTCTTCCCACACTGAAATGGCCCTCCGTTGTAGCAGTGTTTCCAATCGTGCTCATTGCCAAGGAACCAGAACCGAGTAGGTACTCAGATAATAGTCATTAAGTGGATGAGCATGAGGATGAAAGGCAGGGTACTCATGTGGAAAATGACAATGAAGAGCTGTTAAGGCCTGTTTTAGGTGAAGCCCCCCTGAAGGGAAGGAAAGAAAACAAGACTGGGCAGAGGGAGACATGGGAACGCGACAGTGCAGTTACTTGTCTCCACAGGAAGGCTCTGAAGCTGGATGGGCCCTGAGTTTAGGCGAGGGTAGCAGGAAGGGGGCGTGATCCTGGACAAGGTGGACATCTTCAGCCAAGGGCAGTCTGAAGCACTTTCAGGAGCTTTGAAAATTATCCTTTAGCCTTAAAGAGGTTCTGGGAGGTTCCTACATATGAACATAGACAACAGATCAGAGAACATGCTGGCTTGCTGCGTTTTGTTGTTTCAAATTGTGTCAATGCTGTGTAATTTAAGTATATTTTCTCAAATACCTAAAGCCCAATGACTCTGAATTTGCGTGTAATTTTTTATAGATTAAAAAGAATAGCTTCATTCCGATTTCCTTCGCATCATGTCATTCTCTTCCTCGGTCAGCTTATCAATAATTGGACAATGTGTGTATCGATTAGTAGTTTTCTTCTATTAGGAAGAAGGATACTCTTTAGGCTGCTTGGTTAAAAAAAAAAAAAGCCACTCATGGAGGCCTTTGCTATTTTACCCTAAGGAACTCGAACCATGTTTAATTTCAAATGGGGATGGTTTACTTTAGTGTTTGCATTGTGTGATCTGTATCACTGTGGCAAATTTCACTCCCAGAGTTGTATCTCCTTTGTTACAAAAGCCAATTTCCTTGGAAAACAAATGGTTCTGTTTTCTCAGGATTGTCTCTACAGTGCTGGATTAATATCCCTTCCAACCTTCTACTTGATTTCCTTTGTAGAAGAGTCCAGCATGCTTATATCTTTTTAAAAATACTATTTGGAGCTCTTAAGATATTTCTTTGATAGGCATTTACTTTGATCTTAAACAATGTCTCTCTTGTTACTTTTTTTCCTTCTACAAAGTCATATACAAATAATCACATACATTTATGCATTTGTGGGGTACTCAAAAGTCTTTTTCTAGGGAAAATAATGGCAATGTCTGTAGTATACATCAGTTTTGACAGTACTACTACATCTCATATACAATTTTAGCTTTATATGTAATATTGTAAATATTTTGAAATGATTTATAAAGGGAAAAATAAAATATTGATATTTTTTGTATCATATATTGTTAGTCTCTCTGATACAATATTATAATACAATGTTACATTAATCCCGCAAAGATGGTTACTGTCATATTATTCTAATGCCAAAGGGGTGAGATGGTGAAAATCTATTTTATTATGAAATATCTTTTCATAATGATTGTTGCTTTCAATGTATAGAAATATTTCACATAAATATATAATTATGATTTGGAATTTAGATAGCAGTTATTTTTGAAACTAATCCTATGTAGTTTGGGTAAATCTCTTGTTGTAAGCCAACTGAAGTTGTCACGTGTTTGTAGATGAGTTACATAGCTCAGATTTTGTCTGAATTAGATGAGCCCAAATATAAAATTCTCTATGCTGCAGTGCAGTCCTACATATTACCAATAAAACATGACTTTGCTTCTGTTTTAAAATTGCTACTTTCTCATAATATATTTTGATATAGGGCAAGTGACGCCCTAGCCAGCTCAGCCCGGCTGAGGGGAGAACCTGCTGCCTCTGCCCTGGCGGTGTTGATGGGGTTGCAGTGGGCAGAGGAACCGCATGTTGGGGGGAAAGGCGGGGGCCCAGCAGGAGGCTCCAGTAGCCAGAGGGGCCAGACCACTGCTGGGGAGACACCAGGGCCTTATGGTCTTCTTCCCCTTCCATTTATGGCTAAGCAGTGAACCCCTCATTTCCTACACAGAGGTTAATTTCATCTAAGTTTCCTAGGCCTGGCCAATTTCAGGAATGGACTATATCCATTCCTTAAGGCACTCATTCATCTTACCCCAGTGGAAGGGACTGTATCCATTCATTTGTTACCAAATCTGGCCTAATGTAACTACAAAGGACCCAAGCATACCCCTAGACAAAGAGCCCAGAGAGAGCGGGAGCTTTTCTCCCGCTTGGGTTTTTCTCTCTGCCAGGAGCTTTCGTGTTTCTTTCTCTGTATTCTTTTCTGTAAAATAAATCTGGTCTTACCACTGATCTGTGGTCCACAGATTCCTTCTTTGAATTACCAAGACCAAGGACCTACTGAAGAAGAAATTCTGGTATCAACTTCATTTATCTGTTTCAAGATTCACTTTAAGTTTTATTTATATTTTATTTATTTTTGAGACAGTCTCACTATGTCGCCATTGGTAGAGAGCTGTGGTGTCACAGCTCACAGCAACCTCAAACTCTTAGATTTAAGTGATTCTCTTGCCTCAGCCTCCCCAGTAGCTGGGTCTACAGGTGCCCAACACAATGCTCAGCTATTTCTTTGTTGTTGTCACTATTGTTTTATCAGGCCCCAGCCAGGTTCAGATGGGTTCGAACCCACCAGCCCCCGCATGTGGCCTGTACCCTAACTACTGAGCTACATGTGCTGAGCCTCACTTTAACTTAAAAGCTAAGTTTGGTTCTACCATGCATGATGTAGGTATTTAATACCCTGGGGAATTTCCTTTTGTTATTATTTCTTTTTCATACATCCTAAATAAAACAATTAGAATCTTTTTCTTCATCCTTAGAATGGGCTGACATGATAATAAAACGAAAGAAGCTTGACCCTGTGGCTACTGCATTTGAAAGCCGCCGTGGAATGTGCTTTTATGAGTTCTTGGCTACTCTGCACTACTGATGGGGAACTACTCTGGCAGTTATCAAAGTTGGGCATTCAGAATTACAAGAATTTCTCTCAGACAATCCATGACACCAATGTGCTTTATTTTTAACAAATGGCACTCATGTGTAGAATATTTATGAAAATACTTCACACTACATTAGGGGTGCCCCATGTGTATTTGTTGGGACATCCTGGTACTGTGAAATCTCCTTTTCATTGCTTGTATTTAAGTTTGCTGACAACTGGTATGTGACTCTCTGCTTTTATTGTAGTTATTAGGCTTTAGATAACTCATCTTAAGAGGTTTAGACAAGTGATACAGCTCGTGCTTTAAGTGGTTCAGGAGTTGTTAGATTATTTCCCAAATGTTTTCTTAATAAAAATGTTGGAATTGAAAATAATTGCAAAATGCTATAAAATAGTAAAAGTGGAGTTCATTCTGGAGTAGGTGATGGAAAATATATTCTCCTGTAATAAATTATCTATGCACAATACATGACTATTTCTGTAATGAATATCTTTGTTGGGTCTGGCATTTCAACCAGTTTCCATTTTAGCTCAAAGCAAATAATTAGGAAGGAGGAAGGGTATCTTACTTATGCTTCATTCTATCTGAGATCTTCTCTGTTGAAATTCTAATGTTTCCATTTTTATTTACTGCAATTTTAATGTTTCCATTTTTATTAATGTTTTATTATTTAATGTTTCCATTTTTATTTACTACAATTTTATTTCACAATTGCTGCCATTTTGGTTTTTCTTTTAAAGTTCTGAGGTTTTCCCTTCCTAGCTCACAAACTTACTTTCACTGTCTCTCATTGACTATAGAGTAAAGTTAAGAACCCTTATTCTGACATTCAGAATCCTTTATTGATTTGGCTCCTAATTCATGCCCTGCTTTCTTCTCAGGCTAGTCCCTTTGCTTAGAGTACTTTGCCCATCTGTATATATTCAGTTTTTGTCTGTCCTTCAAGACTCAACTAAAAAGTAAGATCTTCCATCATAGTTTCTGTCAACATTAGTGTTAGACTCAAGAGTCTAATTTTTACAGACTGGATCACGTTCTGGTCCTTTAACATATGTGATGCAGATATTATTGTAAATTATTAGACTGATGATTTTTCAACTTTTTTCCTCTTCAATCATGGTGGCTTATAGCTTTCTATTTTACAGCTGAGGTTTTGGGCACATGGTCCTAGAAGCAAGGAATGGATCAACTTTGAGCCTCAAAGGTAGTGTCTTGATCTGTGTACAATGGTCTAAATCCAATGCGTTGTGGAGATTTCTCCATTCCAAATGTCTTCCTTTATCTAGTCAAGAGCTGTGTTAAAGTGTCAAGATCATAGAACATTTCTGTATGCTAGGGCTAAGAGAACTCTTGATGTTGAGGGGGAGAGAAAAGCCCATCCTATCTGGGGGTATAGAGATAAAAGTGGAAGGAGAGACATAGAGCATAGAGGAAGAGATAGGAGTCTGTTTTTCACCCTTTCATAGTGGAATCCAGATGGGTGTCAAATGGTAGAAATATCCAGATAACTGGAAGAAAATGAAGACATTTGGGGGAAGTCTAATAATAGGTTTCCTTATTAAACTTCTAAGAGAATCTCTACACTCAATTGTCAAGCATGGCATAGACTAGATAAAATGGCACTGACAAGGGAAGCCCTTCTTATATCCTGGGACCTGTGGAGGGTGTGCAGAGGTTTCATAAGTTTAACCCACTGCAGGGAAGGGGCTAGGTATGGAGAGGCTGCTGTAAATATCAACCTCATGAGCAAAAGAGAAGGATTTCATCAGAACCTGATATCATAGCATCCCAAAGGCTCAAATGAGGCCAATGCACCAAGCTGTCTTTAATTCAGGAAGCAGATACATTCAACCACTTTATAAAAAGAATGACTAAAGTTTTAGATGCTCCCATCCCTACCTCTGCTACAGAGACATAGTAAGCACATTCTACCTAGTATACACTGATGCCAGGTTGTTAAACCAAAACAAGAGTAAGAACTGGAAAATGAATTGGAAGGAGTCTTTTTCTTGCATCAACCAATAAAAATGGATGGTTAATTGGGCTTTTCTTTTCTTTCTTTCTTTTTCTTTTTTAAGGTTTCTGGATTCTCCTTCTAATTATCCAGCAAGTTAAAGATGCGAGATGATTAGAATACAGGATATAAAGCAATTAAATATTTTGTTTCTTTTTGTTTTGGCCAAAGTATTAATTTGGGAGGTGATTCCAGGAAACAACAGTGGGGCAGTGAGTCAGAGAAGGGTAGGAAACCATTTAAGACTGTTTGATTCAGAGAGTTACCATTATGGGTCGCCATTATGTTGGGTGCAAGCCTGTCAAATAGCCAGCAAATGAGCCTAGCTGACTGCTGCTATTTGGAACTAAATTATTTCCACACCTAATATGAGCTTTTCTTTTTTGTTTGAATAATATAGCCTGACATAATGCAAGTGACATATTTTTTATCTTTAATTTTTTTATGTTTTAATAATTATTAGGTGTAGGTAGAAAATGTGAGAATGTCATTGATACTTGATTTAGGTCCAAGAAGCAGGCAAGAGCTATTCTAGATATTCTAAACTCTAATCCTAAACCAGTTAGACCACCAGAAACCTTCTTATTTGGCATGCATTATCTCATCCTGTCTTAGGGCCACCTTTATTCAATTGTTTTTCATTATTATGCCTTTAAGATTATTGAGAAACAGTTATGCAATTACAAAAAGAGTAACATTTATCAAGGTCTTACTATGTTTCAGGCACCTGGCTAGATTTCTTAAATTCAGTTCTAGCAAGTCTGCCTGCATAAATTATGGTCCATAAAACTAAACTCATTGGATTATTATTATAAAGAAATTCATGTATGTGAAGTACTTAGAAGTGCTTAGTACTAGGTAAGAGGTCGATCTATGAAAATGATGGCATTTTTTATTCCTGTGTTAATAAGTCTCTATGAATGTAACTATTAAACTATGGTTGGGAGCCCTAGTACTTCAAAATGCATTAGTGTGAATGTTTCTTGACAAACAGAATGAAATATAGCATATCAGTTTTCTTCCAAATAGGAAGTTTTGGAGAATAAGGGAAAATATATACTTAATAAATGTGAATTGGCTTTGTCTAGTCGGACCAGGCTTGGAGAAAAATTAAGTGTAAAAGAGACTGACTTTTGTGACCTTCCTTGGAGACTCTTAAAGTACCTGTTTGTTGATGGGGCTTTTAAAGGTGGTAGTACATCTAAATGTTTTATTGTACCAAACTTCTTTATTTATGGTAGTTCCTATAATGAGAAAGAGGAAATGGCTAGAGCCATTACTTTTCTGCTGTTAGCACTGTTTAATCTCAGTGTTTTCTTTAGAGGTAAAAAGAACTAATTGGATGTTTCTTATCAAAGCATGTTCCCCCCCCCACTTTAAATTGACCTTTCTTCTTAAATAGTGAGTGAAGTTAGCCAATTTACTTCCGAATGAAGAGGGTAAATACAGTGTGTAAAATAGGCAATTAGTGTTTTCTTTCACTTCAGAAATAGAAGGACATTGGTAAATTTGGAACCCAGGAGGTTAGAAGTAATCCTAGGGTTTCCTCATAAACGATGATAATGACGGATTTATTTTTATCTTATTTATTTTTAGAGAGAGTCTCACTTTGTCACCCTCAGTAGAGTACTGTGGCATTACAGCTCAAAGCAACCTCTAGCTCTTGGGCTTAGGTGATTCTCTTGCTTCAGCCTCCCAAGTAGCTGGGACTATAGGCACCTACCACAATGCCTGGCTATTTTTTTGTTGCAGTTTGGTTGGGGCTGGGTTTGAACCTGCCACCCTTGGTATATAGGGCCGGCCCCCTATCACTGAGCACAGGCGCCCCCTTTTTTTTTTTTTTTTTTTTTTTTGTGGGTTTGATCCTACCACCTCCAGTATATAGGGCCAGCACCCTACTCCTTTGAGCCACAGGCAGTGCCTGATAATGACGGATTTATATATTCATAAGTAGCTAGATGTTTTTATTTAATAATTGTAAATAAAAATGAACATATATGGGTGAATACATATATACACACATACTTGAATATAGGTCAGGAATCTAGAGGAATTAAGGTTTTTAAAAAAAGGCTCACTTTGATTTCTCCTTCCCTGAAATACCATTTATATCATCATAACAAGCCAAACTCATCCCTTCATATCAATTTCTTCTCTTCTTTCGAAGGTTCCTTAGAAGGACTTACGTTAGAGCACTATAACTGACCTTTACTTTTTAAGAGGATCTGGAACATGGCTCCTATTTCTACGACTAATGGTGATGACTTTGTGACCTCCATCTAGAAAAGGGGACTGGATGTGGGAAAGTAAAAATGGAAGCACTGAGCACACCCTACAGTTTTTTTGCCAATTTCATGGGACTCTGGTGGAAGAGTGATAATGGAGTGGGGAAAGCTTATCTCAAGATTCACCTCTTTAATTCCTTCTTTCATCTATTTATGTACTTCAAAAAATGTTTGGGGACCTACTATGTACCTGGCTGTGTGTTAGGTGCTGCGTGTATGGTAGTGATGGAGACAGAGGTACTATCTCTGCCGTAAAAGAGCTTACACCCTACTGGATTCTAATAGGAAGTTGTCTTGATTAGTTTTTATTCATTTCCTTCATAATGATTGATTTATTCATTTTAAATTAAAAACCCTCAATAGGTGCTTACTAAATGCCAAAGTAGAGAAATTGCTAATTCTTGATATGACAAAGGCAAATTAGGTACTGATTCTATCATCATGGAAAAGCCGAAACCAATTATTTTTGGCAAAATGAGAACTTCAAAGACTGATGGCAGAGAAATTCAAAGTTCCATGGGGCTGAAGACTAGGAGAAGTAATTCTGCTTGAGGAGACACTAAAGGTTGTTAGCGTAGAGGTATCAGTTCACTGTCATTACCATTGATGCTCCATAAAAATCTACCTTAAAATTGCTTATGAACATAAGAATTGGCTAGTTTGTTCAGCTGGCCTTGGTTCAACTTACTGATGTGTTGGCATAGATGAGAGCCAAGAAGGTGGCTTGGTGATCTTGGCTTGGACTCTTACATGTTTGGGGACCAGCTTGAGCGCTGGTTGCTTTAGAGTGACCTTGACTCTGCCGTTTCTGTCTTATTCTTCCATCAGGTTGTTTTTTAGATATTATCTCATAGCAGAGGAAGAGGTGCAGAAAGGCAGGACAAAACCCAGTGTACTTTTACACATTTAATTTTGTCATACTTTCTCACATTCCATTCACCAAATAAAATCACCTGGATGCATCTAGAATCAAATCCAATGTGAGCTGAACACACTGTTCACAATGAGAAAAGTGAAGGGATGGGACCATCATCGGTGTGGTTTACGACAGCAGGTAACAACTGAGCTGAGATTTGAAAGATAAACAGGAATCCCATGGGTATTCCGAGGAGAGAGATTAGTGCATGTGATAACATTGAACCTTGAAAGGTTTCTAGCTTAGGAAAAACCAATGAAGGTGATATGATTGGAGGAAATGCCTGTGGGGAATGGTGTTTTGGGAGTGCCAAGTTCTTTCCCCATTCAAAGCCTTCTCTTGTGTCACTTCTTTGTAGGACTCTGCATAGGATACTTTACTAGTTTCTTTACCTTACTAACTTCTGGTTATTCTTTAGATCTTAGTTATGTCACTTTAAAGACAAGCACTCTCTGATCACTCTGATTTGCATATATTTCTCTGAACTAGGTTATTTTAGCTCATGGCTCCTTGTTCTTACCATTAAATATTTCTATCACAATTTTTAATTATGTAAATGTAGGCATATGTTTAATATCTAATTTCCCACCCTGGATCAGAAGCTCTATCAAGGTAAGTATTCTTTGTTTATAAGTGTATTTTCAGTGTTTGTTTTGACATGTAGTAGATACTTAATAATGAATCAAAGAATGCAAGTAAAGAGTCAAGCAGTTCATTAATCATTAGTGGCCTTTAGTGTTAAGTAAGACATTTGAGCTTTGTCCTAGAAGCTAAGGGGGGCCTTTGGAGGATTTTAAATAAGAGCCTAACTTGATAACTCAACTTTAAAAAGACTGCTCTGGCATTATTGAGAGAATGACTGGGAATTGTTAGTAAAAGCCATAACTGTAGGAGACCAGTTAGAAGGCTACTGTGAGGACAACTAAGACTTTGCATTAAGGATATGGGAGAGGAGATGCAATTTATAGGACATATTTTCCTGTTGTTTGCTGGTCTGGTGTCTAAAAATCTTGGCAACTCCAAACTATAGTACATGCACAAAGGTTGCCAAATGGTACAAAACTGAAGGAAACAAAATCTGTCATACTGTGTTAGACAGGATGATGTCTGTGGCTGTATACCTTGGATAATATTAGAGAATATTTTTACTCCTTAGTAGTGGCATAATCTGAGGTTTAAAACCCATAATCACCATCTATTCAATGAGAAATAGATGGTAAGGATAATGCAAGACCTTCCTTGGATTTTCATTTGAAGTCTCAAGAGGCAGGGAAAGGAGAGGGTTAAGAGAGGATGTGAACCACGAGTTGTATTTGCAGCAAACTGCTAGTGAGACTGAGGGGAAGGGACAGCCTCCCTGTGACCAGCTCCACGGTGTTCATCTCTATTGGCTGTGAGAAATATCATAAGCACTAACACACTTTTGTCATAAGAAAATTATTGCTAAGAAGGAATATTGACAAGAATCTTCCTCCCTTGGTCCAGGTAGAATTCATCTAATCAAAAATGAATAATAAAAAAGATTGGTACAGAAGTATGCAGTAAGGCTGCAAGAATAAGAAGGAAAACTGAGTGGATAAGAACCCTTGCCAGAAAATTGTTGCCCTAGAGTAGATGATGACTAAAACATATCATCAGAAAATAAAAAATGATACGAGTGCAAGCACCTTTAAAAACTAAAGGATCAAAGTAGAGATATATCGAAGCCCAGGACACAAACATGAGGGAAAAGGCCTTTGCTTGCACTAACCCTCCCTCTCTTTGTTATTTTCTTAGCTTCATTTTTAAATCACATCAGCACCTGAAATGTTACCTGGTTCCTTGAGACTAGAAGTTCTCGTTTGGTCATGGAATCAGTTTCTGACTCCGTGGGTCTGCAGGGGGAGCTGGGAATTTGCATTTCTAATATATTTCCAGATGACAAATGCCGAGACTCCTGGTCCAGGGACTACCCTTTGAGAACCACTAGATTGGCTTTTCTTCCTGTCTGCTTTAGTCCTTGCTACTTCATATGTCTGTCTTTTACTCAGGCTTGGTCTCTAATCTTCAAACCCTGGCATCAGAGCCCCTGCTTCCCACACCGCCTCTGGGGTGGTTTACCTTGTTTTTCTGAAACTTGTGTAGGTAGGTGTGAGAGACAGGAATCAGCAGGGGTATGTTCTGTACTCCTGGCTATAATTTTCTGGTTCCTGAGCCACTTACAGGAGGATCTAACAGTTAAGGCAGATCAAGGCTTCTTTTAATTCCTAAAAGGGTGAGAAATTACTTCAACTAGTTGCTGTTTGATATTCAGCCTTGCTTTAAGAAGATATATGATCCCAGTTCTGAAATTGGCTAAGTATAATCTTCAGAACAGCAGTTCTCAACCTGTGGGTCGTGACCCCTTTGGACCATATTAAAGGTTCGTGGCATTAGGAAGGTTGAGAACAACTGCTTTAGAATATGTCTTAGCATTTAAGCAATAACATTGTTATTATGCTATTTTTTAGGTGGAAAAACTCAGGTGGTTTATTTTCAGATCTCTAGAAAGAAAGAGATACTTAAGATAATTCTGTACTCTTTTCTCCCTTTCTGCTCTTGCTAGATTCGTCTGTTTCTCCACTTTTCTCCCCAGTGTGTCTACCATGTTTAGTCTTTAAAATGCAAACGGGTGTCAGAGGAAAGGACTGAAGGGAAGCAATGGCAGAGAGGAGGAAATAGAGGAGGATTAGCAGAAGAAAGAGGTGTGAAAGGCAGCTGAGTGGAGACTTGAGGGCAAAGAAGGGGAGAAGAGAGGCCAGCTGGTGGGCGCAGCAGGGCAGGGAGAAGGCAGAGAGGCAATGAGACACGCCCAAGGCAGTCAGCTCCTTTACGAGAGCTGCAGCTTGCTGCTCAATCGGCTTCTCTCCTTCACTGCTACTGCTGTGCAAGGTCATGGTTGGCTGATGGGCAGATCTGGTCAGCAGGGAGGACCACGCTCTGGCAGAGGAGGGAGGCTGGTCATGCCAGGGTGGACCCAAAAGTGATGTGGCAAATGAAAACCTGCGGGGGAAGAGGACTCAGGGATGGCAGAATTAGCATCCGTCTCGCCTGCTGTATTTCCACTGTCCATGAAGCCACTGACTCTTCATGGCTTCCCTGTCCCCTCATTCCAGTGGGTGCTGCAGGTGTGCCTGGAGCTCCGACAGGAAGCCTGGCATTCACACCAGGCAGATCCACCGCTACTTGAGTAATTTCAGAGGATACTTCTGAAAAAGTTTTGTGCTCCATGTAGATAGAGACACACATCCATGTGCTGTGATCCAAGGGTGAGTGAAGGGGCTACGTACCTGTCAAAGGAGTTAGATGGATTTCCTGCTATCATATCTCAACTCTGTTCAATGAATTAAGACTTTGTGTTTCCAAAAAGACATGTCAACTTAAAATACATATTTGTAAAGGGAGTAATAAATTTGACCAGTGGTAGCCAAAAATACATGTGGGTGAATTAATTAGTGATATTTATTGAGCCACTGAGATTTTCTAGACAAGACTAAATAGATGTTTCCAACTAGGCACTGTACTAGGAATGTTTAAATATATAATGAAGTAAACTCTCCAACAACTGCGTAGAGTTTATAGGTGAATGAATAGAGTTTCCCTTTGGCATTTTTATTCACTCAATACGTATTGACTGCTTATTCTGGCTTGGTGCCAAACCCTGGGGCATACAGCTGGAAGAAGATGTTCATTCATCTCTCCCACCCCTTTGGAATTGACAGCTAAGGAGGGAAAGTGAATTTTAAAGAAGATAATTATCATGTGTAATCAGTGCCCTGATCAGAGATGTGGAGAATGCTGAGGGCACACCAGGGCGGCTAACCCAGATTTAAGGGCTGATGAAGAACTCTTTGGGGAATGACCATCAAAGTAAGACAGTCCAATGAGAGCTTTCAGGCAGACAAAGGGGACAATGGGAAGAGTGATCCCAGCAGAAGTAACAATCTGGGGCAAGCCCTGGGGACATAGGAAGCTATAGTGCAAGGAAAACTTTTCTCTAGAAGAAAACGTAGGATTTAAAGGAACAGCTACATTTAGTAGCCCAGGACTAGTATGTAGAAAAGCTGGCAGGTGAGCTCGGAATTCCAGGCTTAATAACCCTGCTCTCACCATTAGTGGGGTGTTCTTTCTACTTCATTAATGTGCTTTGGAAAATGGATAGCACTGCTCTGAAGAATGGGATCAAAAAGGACCTTTGGGATGAAGAATGGGGAAGAAGGAATGGAGGCTGTTCTGGAGGTAATACGAGGCAGGCCCAAGGTTGGCAGTAAAGGGAGAAGAGAGCAGGGCACAAAAGAAAAACTTTTAAAATTTCCTAAGCTCAAAGTAGACCATGGTGCAGGTGATACTGTAGTACCTGCTTTCATCCTTAGAACTGGGTGGAAGCTAGGGCCTTCTGGTTTGGGCCATCTTGTTCCAACCTGCTCAGCTTCACAGTGATGGGTACAGGTTAGCAGTCAGCTGGTCTAGCACAGCAGCGTGAAGATCCTGGCAAGGCAGAAGCAGGGCATGTTTGAGGAGCTGCAGGCCAGCAGTGAGAGAAGGGTCGGGTGGCGTTCTGTGACAAATGTGAGCAGGCTCATGTAGCTTTCAGGCAAATTAAAGATCGAAATTCTTCAAAGATAGCAAATGGAGCTGTTAGAAAAGCATTAAGTAAGGCAAAGCTATAGTCAGATCTTTATTTCAAGATCATGGTGAGCTAGGTGTGGCGGCTTATGTCTATGATCCCAGCACTTTGGGAGGCCAAGGCAAGAGAACTGGTTGAGGGTAGGAATTCTAGACTAGCCTGGACATATGAGACTCGGCATCTCTATTTAACAAAAGTTAAAAATATTAGCAAGGTATGGTAGCACACACCTGTAGTCCTAGCTACTTGGAAGGCTAAGGTAGAAGGCTCTCTTAAGCCCAGAAGTTTGAGGCTATAGTAATCTATGGCTGCATCACTGTACTCCAGCCTTGACAACAGACCTAATTCAAAGAAAAAAAAAATCATCCAGGATGCTATAAGAGAGGAGGATAGGTTGGATGAACAAGAATGGATGGGGAGCTAACCTTGCCAGACCACCTCATCTGTCCACCACACAGGGGCATCATTCCCATGAGTCACCGTGGGATGGACCTACACTAAGCCAGAAATTATTAAGCCCTTGACAATCATTGATTGCTGATGATACTCTGGTAAAACACAGGAGAGAAGTTTTAAAAACCATTTAACAATCTATGAACCAACTTTATAGAACAAAGATAATAAGTGTAACTACTTCTAGGGTGGTTGTGGATTAAGTGAGTTATTATACATAACCTAGAATAATGCCTGGTACATAAACAATAAGTACTAGTTATTTCATTAACAATAGTTGTTGGCAGACACATGAGTATTTGCAGATGATACAATGGGAGCAAAGACATGCTCTCTGCCCTCCAAGGACCTTTCACTTTATTATTCTCCTAAATTTTGTTCCGTTTATAAGGACTGGGATTGTTGTCATCTGTACTTCCTGTAGTCCATTGAAAGTCAATGGCTGTTAAGAGTTCTAGTTCTTCACTGAGAAGTAAGAATAGGGTTGCCTACTCCACAATGTTTCAAATAATAAAGAGAAAAGATAAAATTGTCTTACTGGGCTGCTATGATTATGTGGCATAAAGTCAGATTTGAAACTAGTTTTATGCTCACCTTTTCTAAAGTTTTACCTTCCAGTAGGATAGCAACAGACACATGGCTATTTCAATGTAAGTTTTCATGTATTAAAGTTTAAAACTCTGCTTCTCAGTTGTACTGGCTACATCTCAAGTGCTCACTATTCACATGGAGCTGAAGACTATCTTTATGAACAGTGCAGATGTAGAACATTTCATCACAGAGTTCTATAGGCAACAGTAAAGTGATAGCAAGTCTCTACCTGACGTTTGAAGCTTGTATAAATGCAGTTGCGAAACTAGATCTCTAAGATATCAGCTCAGTATCTCAAATGACTGAGTATAAGCAATGAGTCCCCTGGATTTAGGCAGTTGTGGAGGTTACTGCATTTTGCTGTGTGTAGTGTGCAACTCATGTTTTTGAGCTAAGCTTTCAGGGAAAAAAACCTTTCATTTTACTTTTTTAATTCAAATTTTTGTTTTTATTTAGGTACTTGGTTTTTGTATTGTAAAGGAATTTTAGCACTTTTAAATCATATTATGGTATAAGAAACCTTAAGTAGCAAATAGAAAACACAAGAACAGATAAGTATAAGGTATAAGAAGTTTTACGTACTGGTAACAAACTTACAATATTTATGCCTCATAGAAGGCCAAGAGCTCTTTGTCACTGTCAATACCCAAAGTATCATCTCCTTCAATTTCTACATTACCAGAGTCTTCTGGAGAGGCTCTTTCCTCATCCTGGCAAATTTCATCATCCTCAGTTCCATCCATAGCATTGCTGGTGCCTCATTGTTCAAACAATTTTACAACCATTTCTTTTTGATAGTGTTCCATGATCTTAGGATTCAGTCACAAATCTGGGTGATGTTGCTTTTTGATTCTGCCTTTTACCAGCTGATTACATCTACAATGTCCACTCTTTCTTCATTAGGACCTTGAAAGGCTTCTTTACTGACATATCAAGAGGTTGAAGTTGACAAACTAGCCCACCTGATAGCACAGCAAGGGTTTAAGTCCATTGTGATTGCTTTTTCCCTTTGTGTAACACGAGATTTCATTACAAGTTCATTGTAAGATCAACAAAACTGATTACCATATTACAGGGTATTATTTTGCATACTGATAACACTATTGCTTCCTAGAGTTATATTCTTAACATATAAACATAAAAGAATTGAAAACATAGAGAATTAGTACTACCCATGTACAAAGCACATACTTATTTTTCCCTCAAAAATTTGGACAAATTACACAGTTACCATTCAATAAAAAAAAAAATTGGACAAAGATGTGCATTATACACAGTAAAATACAGTAATCTCTTGGGATTTATTATTCCCCATAAGTATATTTTGCTGCCCCTGGTAAGAGAGCATCTCAATTTGTTATCCTTGCTGAGTCCACAATCACCCAGAGTACATAAAGTGAAAGGAATGATAGCAAACTCAGTTAATTTGCAGATCATATTAGCAATGGAAACTAGGTCGAGAAGACATTGAAAAATGCTGATATCAATTTGGACAGTGGGATCAAGGACACCACCTCTGAGTTCCAAGACTTTGAGACCTTAGAAAAGTTATGTGCTCTCATGGAGCTCCCATTTTTGGGGTAACAAAATTGGGAGTGTGATAGGTCATTAAACGGATAGAAATAAGCTACTCTATATAAAGTACGTACCATAGTAAGAGCCTGGCAATTGACAGGAGCTCTACCACTGTCTGTTAGTGCTGCCTAGACATGGGGACAAGCAGAGATGGAGATCTGAAATGGAGCAAATCGTTTGTTTAACCTGTGCCTTGGTTCTTATTGGATGTGCCCTTTCCTCAGTTTGGTTGTGAAAATTTGAGATTGTATATATGAAATCACTTTATAAATTTTCAAAAACAAACATTTTTAGTAGTGTTATCTCTTCAAGGAGGCTGATTGTTTTAAACAAGTCATCCATTATTAGTATAAATAATTGGTAGATCACATAAGTGAAAGATTGATGAGGGAAAAAAGGAAAAAGAACTATCCAAATGCATGTTGTACTGTCTATTATGCTCTATTTTGTGTGGGAAAATTTCAGGTTAATACAAGCCCTTAACCTACCCCCTGACAAGAAGGAACAAAAGTTGTTGGATTAAATCAGCATACGGTGTGCCCTAGAGTGTGCAAAATCCCAGCCCTACTTCTCAAGATCTTAGAAGAGTTTCCAGAAACAAAGTCATTAATCCTTGGTTAGCAATATTTTGCATTTGTTAAGATAGCAAATTTAGTTTGACATTTTCTATTTTTCTATCAGGGTTAGAGGCTCCAGGATAATTTGGCAAATTGGTCTGAAGTGGCATCTGACCTATTTACAGCTGCCAGTCTGGACTACCAGGGAAACCAGAGAACTGCCCTGAGTCAAGGAGATAGCATCTTCAACTTTTGTTTCTTCTACTTTAGAGAGGACGGAATTTGAATAAATCTTAAGTGGAGAATTAAAATGTCATTATTGCAAGTCACAAGTTGATGTGAATTCTCTGGCATTCCATCGGTCCACTGGCTGGCTGTACTCATGGTCTTATCACAGCAAGAAGTATAAGTGAAAAATGAAAAATAGTATCAGAGTCTAGGTTTTGGCCTTTGTAAAAGACTCAGAAACTTTATTCCAGTGGGGGGAAAAATTGCAAGGATTGCAATCACAAAAATGATCATGCAAATCAGAAAAGTATACCGTTATCAGCCCCTTAGAAGTTAGCATGTTTATTATAAATTATATCATCAGGCCTGGTTTACAATGTACCCTTGCTCCCATATTAATTTGAAATAAAACATAAAGCCAATAAATGATAAGTAAAATGCACCTTTATTAAAAGTAGCTTCTGAACTACACTGAAATTTTAAATTGAGTTGAGGGAATTTTTATTACAGCTCCTTGTCCCATTACCCTCAGAAATTCACCCTTCAACATTTCCTACCTGGTTGGTCCCACATGTGATTTTTTGCCCAGAGTGAACTATGTCCATTCATTCATTCACTTACTCATCCATCAGTTCATCCACACTTCCATTCATTTTCTGAAACACTTATCACCAAGTGTTAGGAACAAAACAGAACCGCACACTAATAATGTAGGCCTTTCCTCATGTCCTTCCTTTCCCTCATCTCTGGGATTTGTTGCAATTTAAATAGTTTACTCCCAGAATTGATTTTGACTGGGAAAGCTGAACTCCTTTGTGATATTTTTGAAAGCTCTCCCTGATTCCTTAGCACATACTATCTAGTTCTTGCTCTGGATATTTTTGTCTTCATCAGCCTCCAGTTCTATTAAGGAAAGATGACTTTGCCTTCTATGTACAAAGAAAAGATAGGACTCCCTCATGGAACTTCATGTCCCCTTTTATTAGACCATTTGCAGAAGCCATTAATTGTGGCTAATATTTTTCCTTAAGCCATGTCTTTGCTCCACAATAAGATCACAAATTTCTTTGAAAGCTAGGACTGCACATTAGCCTTTTTTTAAAAGCCGCAGTACCAAACCCAGAGCTATGAGCTAAAAACATATGGCATAAATAAAAGATAAAACTTAGTCCAAGACCAGCAAGGCCCCCAACAAGGTACACAGGGATTTGTAGGGAGAACAGACAACAGGACTGAGATCCTAGAACAAAACCGTGCACAGGACTGTAGATGTCTCAAAGGGTAGAACAAGGATCAAAACCAGGAAAACTGTAAACCACACTCTGGAATATGAAGAAGAAACTTTTAACACTTAAGGTTTTCAAGCAGTGAACCAGCTCCTCAGAATGTGTCTCATTGTCCTAAATACAAACCCAGATTCATTGTCTTTCCCCCAAAGCAGCCCTCCTCACCTTGGTGATGGCATTAACATGTGTTCAGCTTAGAAGTCATAATATCAAGGAGTTGTCCCTAGTATTTGTCTGTCTTTCTTCATCGTCCTACTCACACAGCCCATCCAACACCAAGGCCAGCCAATTCCACCTCTTGGGTATCTCCTCATGGCCCCTACCATACTGCACCACCAATGTTTGCCTGGGTTACTTCAACGGTCCCCTCTCTTGTGATCAGATGGGCTGTTTGAGAAATACTTCCCCATGACCAGTGATATTTGTGAAAACATTGTTCATCATTTAACTTGATAATGGTCTGACATCATAGGAATGAAGTAGTATCAGAAAAGCACGGGTTTGGGTTTGAGAAACCCAGAGTTAAGTCATTTGTTCCACTCTGTTACTGGAGTGGTGGCTCTCTGAGGGTCTGCTTTTTAGCTGTACAGGGAATTATTTTGTTCAGGGTTTTCCTAGATAGTAGATTAGATTGAGTAAGCAAAAGTCAGAAGCCAGTGCTTAATGACAGGTGGAGAGTTAATAAATAGAAGTTATTATTACAAATAGCACTTTCAACAGAGGTGGGGCTACAGATGCTGAGCTCAAGAATCTTGAGAGGAAAAGACATAAAATCATAAATAACTGCAATGAGATGTGATAAGCATGTGTGATGAGTAGTCAAGAGCACCCAAGAGGGTACCTCTAGCAACTTACCAGGAAGAAATCCTCAGAAGCTATGATGGGTTGTGCAATGGAAAGCTTCTAAATGGTAATTTTTGTCAAATAAATACAAACAATAGATGCAAACAATGTTCTGGATCTTGGCTATTGGCAAATAGTACTACTGTCCTTGCAAACTTTCTGCCTAAAATTCCTGCAATGTGGATGACTTCCTATACTCTTTGCTCTACCAGCCCTTCCAAAAGTTTGACATTCTTACGGAATGAATCCATTCCTACCCGGTGAACTTTGTGATGTGGGAGAGGACAGCCTTGGAGCTTTCTATGTCAGTATTTCATGGGTGGACCGGGGGATTATCTGAAGGATCTTTTTTCCAACTTTCAGAAATCTCCATATAGCATTTTGGAGTGCTGTGGTTCATGGCTCCTGA
Source organism: Otolemur garnettii (assembly GCF_000181295.1). Lineage (NCBI taxonomy): Eukaryota > Metazoa > Chordata > Mammalia > Primates > Galagidae > Otolemur > Otolemur garnettii. The sequence continues at coordinate 39,711,004 of NW_003852397.1, read as the reverse complement.
AAAGTCTCATGCTGTGCTGGAGAGAAATTTTTATCAGTTTTTGCTTTTTTAATTCACTCCATGTCATTGAATCAGTTTCCTACACTTGAGCCCCAAACATTTACAAACTCTGTCTGGCTCATGCTCCCTTGGGACTAGAATATTTGCCATCTCATAAATGGCAAGTTTATATTTATTGAATACCAGCAATGTATTCAAAGGGAAGAGAGCAACTATTTATAGATGGACCAAACAAAGCCCAGCGGTGTTTCCATCCAGGAAGCCATCAACAGCTCTCAGGTTTTCTGCCTAGACACGTCCAAAATAAGGTCATAAGGAGTGATGATGAATCTTCTGGGCAACAACAGGGCTGATGTTGACGTCAGGTGATGCAGCTCGCTATGCTTGCAGCAATGGCAATAAATTTAATGGACGCTTCTGCAAAAAAGCAGTTCAATACAATAACTGCTAAAATGCCCTCTACCTGTTTATTATCCCTTGGGACCTTTGCCAGCATATTTAAAAAGCCAAATTTGAGGTCGCTATGCAATGCCTACCACTAACAATATGTGTACTTTTTCAGACAATGATCAGTAAACATAAAGGATTGTTCACTGGGGAAAATTGTATATTCTTTATGGATTTTTAAAAAGCATTCCCCAAGCCTGGTAGATCAGCCATAAATAGAATTTCTGGGGAAAAAAATCAAAGCTAAAAATGAATCACTGTATCAGTCCATCAAACATTTCATAAAGAGACTGTAGGTGTCAAGGAAAACATGAATAAAAGCAAGTGCTAGCCTCTCTTGCTTTATAAAATGAATACAAGTAATTTGTTTGCTGGAATAACAAAGATCCAGATGTTTCGGCTACTAGTTTTCCTCTTTCCCTTAGAGCACAGGATATAACTTCAAGGAGTTAGTACTGCATTAAAGATGGTAGCTTAAAAGATTAACTTGATTTAAAAATAAGACAAATTTTAAACGTCACCCCACAATAAAACACACACATCATCTACATAGCTCCTAAAGCCTTTAAAAAACTACACTCCTTCTGGGTCTGGCTTATTTATTTTACCATAAGGTCTTCAAAGCTTAACCATGTTGTTTCCAATAGTAATAAAGAAGGAGGGAGGAAGCTCGTGGAGATGATGGGCAGGTTATAGTTCGATTGTGGTGATGGTTTCACAGGGGTGCACTTACCTCTAAACTTGTCATGTGTGTACATTAGATAGGCACTTTTAAAATGTCAGTTATACCTCAGTAACATCATTAAAAAATATCTACACTTTTCAGGCTGTCACAGATGATCAGTTAGCTTCCAAATGAACAGGGACCTTGGGAAGGGACTGACCACTCCAGATGAAGGTGATTATTAAATATGGAGGAATTTCCAACCTGTGAGCTCTGTTGTCCTTGAGATCTCAGACACAACTCTGAGACGTCCAGAACTAGATTTTGGGGCCTTTCAGTTTGTAAACAGCCAATAAAATGATCAGCTCTTGAAACTACACAAATTGCGGCTAATTTAATCACTAGATATTCATGAATGCCTGTTGTGGATCTATTGTAATTTTATAGGAGTACAGTTCAGAATATACCATGATCATTAGTCTATATTGCTTCAAGAAAAAAATGGCCTCAACTAAGTACACAAGTTTTCTTTTAACTAATACTAGAAAACGTGAATTCTGATAATTATTATGCAGAGATGAATTGTAGAACCTGTCACGTGGAGCATTTCCTTATTGAGGAATGCAAACCAGAATAGGCACACGCTGACATGCCAGACAGATAACTGAGTATAGAGGAACCCAGAGGTGAGTGCTGTCATAGTCATAGTCTCTCTTATTTTTGTACTTTCTTTCAAAGACTAGACCCTTCCATTGAAGTTGTTATTTAAAAGGGTTTTGCATCCCTAAACCTTGAATTTGGAATGAGATGCAGTGATTCTATGTACATTCCCCAGCTCCTTACAAGTCCCAGTAGCATGCAATCTTTTCTTGCTGATCAAAGTGGCCTCAATCTAACTGCCAAATTACAAAGTCATGACAAAATGACTTGCCCAGGAATATTCTATCTAGCTAAGCTGTGATCTTCATATAAAGAAAATAGGAAGACATTTTACAACGTAAACACACTCAGGTAATAAATCGTCCATAAGCCTCTCTTAAAACATACCAAGGTATGTGAATACACACTTGACAGTGGAATAACTCCAGAACAAGCATGAAATGCAGAGGTGAAATTAAGAATCTGGTATTGAGGAGTGAATCCATATGAAAACATATTCTAGTCTGTTCTAACTTACTCTTTCTAGGTGGTGTGATTCTCCATAAATTTATCTGAGCAAAAATGTCACGTTGCTCAGTTTTCTTAAGTAATTAAATCTGACTACAAGAAACTGATTTGGACATGGCTGAGAAATTCATTGTCAGTAATTTAATATTTACTTATTTAATATTAATATGAAGGTACAAATGGTTAGGTTATGTTGTTTGCCTTTGTTAGGTAAAGTTCAAGTTATAGTTGAGCCCTTCACTGGGGGGTGTGCTGCATAACTTTACGTTGTGCCTGTAGGGTGTGAGCTTACTAATCCCCTTCTCCCCCTTGAATGGTGTTTTCCTCTCATGTGGGGGTGTTGCTTTTTACCTAATGGTTTCATATTAGTATTGTGTACATTGGATACTTGCTTTTCCATTCTCGTGAGACTTGGCTAAGAAGAATGTATTTCAACTCCATCCAGGTAAATACAAAAGATGTAAAGTCTGTATCTTTTTATGGCTGAATAGTATTCTATGGTATACATGTACTACAGTTTATTAATCCATTCATGAGTTGATGAGCACTTGGGTTGATATCACATCTTGGTGATTGTGAATTGAGAGGTGATGAACATTCTAGTGCAAATGTCCTTAGTGTATAATGTTTTTTTTTTCTTCTGGATAGATACCTAGTAATGGGATTGCAGGATCAAATGGAAGGTCTACTTTTAGCTCTTTGAGGATTCTCCATACTTCATTTTATAGAAGCTATATTGGTTTGCAGTTACCCCATGACTGTAAAAGTGTTCCCCCTCTCTCTATATCCACGCCAGTATCTGCAACTTTGGGGCTTTGTGATGTGGGATATTCTCACTAGAATTAAGTGATGTCTCAGGATGGTTTTGATTTGTATTTCTCTGATGATTAGGGCTTATGGGCATTTTTAAAATGTGTGTGTTGGCCATCTGGTCTGCAGCTCAGCTCTGCTTATTCAGAAACTCAGGAGCCTGTGTTCTAACCAGTCCTCCAGGTGATTCGGAGGCAGTTAGAGTTTGAAACCTGCTGTTCTAGACAATCCACAAGGAAGCTACTGTGATTACCTTGGTGACTTCTCATGTCCACTCATTTACTGAAGTGTAGCTCCTGAGTGCCTACTGCGTACCAGCTGCTGCTGGGTCACATGAGGACAGCATCCTCACTGTCTGCTCAGCCTCCCCTCCTCCACACCCTCCAGACAGTATTGCCATAAGCAGCCAGGGAAGAGGTGCCTATGGAATGTAAATCAGGTTTAATACTTGCTAGAATATAATGGATTTAGCAAAATAAATCTGCTGCAAAACAGTATGGATTGTAGTCTAAATAAAATATGTAGTCTGCGTCCCCCTCTTTTTATTACTTCTTCACTAATGCTCTCCCACATTTGTACTAGTAACTAGATATTGCCTAAAAACATTTAGATTTTAAATGTTTTTAGGCAACATTTTTGAAACTCCTCTGAATTTTTGAAACTTAGAAAACTTGTGTACATTAAATCGATGGTACCTGTGAAAAGAAAATAAACTGAGCAGGATTGATTATCATAGTCCCCTGTTACCCATAAGGGTTAGGTGGTTAGGTTCTAAGACCCCCAGCAGATAGTACCAAACTCTGTACATTGACAGAGTTTAATTTATAAATTAGGCATAATAAGAGATTAACAACAGTAATAATAAAATAGAACAATTGTAACAATATATCAGCATCACTACTCTTGTGCTTTAGGGCCATTATTAAGGAAAATAAGGGTTAAATGAAAACAAGCACTGTGATTCCCCGGCAGTCCGTCTGACAACCCTAACAGCTGCTGAGTACGAATGGGTGGGTAGTATGTACAGCATGCTTGCTTTTGACAAAGGGATGATTCATGTCCTGGGCAGGGCAGAATGGGATGGAGTTAAGATTTCATCACACTACTCATGGTACATAATTTAAAGTATATTGTTTCTAGAATTTTTCATTTTAATTTTTTGGATCTCAGAAAACAAAACCACAGATAAGAAGGGACTATTGTATTCCCTTTTCTGTTTCAAAAAATTTAAGGGGTACAATTTTTCTTATTGTAAGGATGAATCGTATCACACCAAAGTCAGAGCTTTCAGTGTGCCAGTCCCCAGAACAGTGTATATTGTATCGGATAGGTAGATTTTTATTCCTCAACTCCTCTCTGCCTCTCCACTTCTGAGTTTCCAATGTCCATTATAGCTCTTCCTGACCACATACATTCCTCAGTTAGGGTCTGCTTACAAATGAGAACATATGATATCAGTTTTTCCATTTCTGAGATGGGTAGGATACTGGTCTGCAGTTCCCTTCTTGTAAGTTTTTTTCCCCGATCTCTCCAGCTCTATAATTAGCAAATCAATTAATGTGTAATGGAATGAGTTTTTGAGAAATGAATTTGTGCCCTGTTTCAAAATGAAATTTTGCTTTCCCCTCCTCACAGAAAAATCAGCTAGGATGTTTTCTTGATTTTTGGTCTTACTTCGTAAAAGGTAGTTACTAGTTTTCAGTGTCTCAGAAGGAAAAAGAAGTTGCCATGCTGCGGAGACGCACACAAACTATGGTTTTGCAAATATTCTTGCAAAGTGTGCTCTGGGTGCACCTGTTTCCCAAACACCAGAAGAACCTGCATTTTTAACACAACTTTTTGAGGTTTGAGAGCAATTTGATGTGAACCAACAGAGAAGGGGTCATTTGAAAAATTTAGGGGGTGATATTGGCACTCTGAAGTGGAGAGGGAGTGGCCTGACTGCAGGACAAGAGATTGCGGTCCCAGGAGACTGAGAGGGTGTGGGGAAGGTTTCCTGGATGGTAGATAGCCATGGTGGCACCTGTGGCTCGGTGAATAGGGCGCTGGCCCCATATACCGAGGGTGGGGGGTTCAAACCTGGCCCCAGCCGAGAACTGCAACAACAACAACAAAAATAGCTGGGTGTTGTCGTGGGTGCCTGTATTCCTAGCTACTCAGGAGGCTGAGGCAAGAGAATCACCTAAGCCCAGGAGTTGGAGGTTGCTGTGAGCTGTGTGACGCCATAGCACTCTACCAAGGGCAATAAAGTGAGACTCTGTCTCTACAAAAACAAACAACAAAACAAAACACCTCCGACCTTCAGTAGGAGTGAAGGGGTGACTGCATGGAATGGCTATCGTCTTAACAACTTTGGAACTCTTAGTAAAGGCACTGGAGGCAAATTTTGGCATAGAAGGAGTAAAGGACCTTAGATAAGAGCCTTCAAATAGACCAGCATGGCCTGAACAATGACCAGCCTTCTGTACGACAAGAGATGATCATGGCAGCTCTCTCCCATATTTTTCTTGCATTGTATGAGCCCAAGGGTCTGGGTACAACCCAAGAGTGAAAGAATGAGACATAAAAAGTAACTTATTTTGAACTTTACACTAATTTTTTGAGTAGAGTTTGGGACCTAGACTGGGGGAAACAGGTATTTATTGCACATTGTCTGGGAATGATTTATCAGTTTTCTCCAAGTATTTTTTATTCTGCCTCCCAGCAGTTCTAGAGGTTGGCATTCTGTCATTTCTGGCAGACTAATTTCATCCTGCTTTCATCTCATTTAGTTACTAAAGTTTTGCATTATATTTTCTTAGATGACACATCTAAGAAAAGTTCAACTCATTCTTTTTTTATTAAATCGTAAACACATAGATCATGTATACATTAATGCATTTATGGGGTACAATGTGCTGATTTCAGGTTCAGTGCATTCTTGTACAGCTATGTAATACTTTATATATGGGGACCCAAATAGTGGAGAGGCCAAGCCCATCACTTTTAGAGTGCAAAATACATAGATTGATTGTCTGTAATTAGTAGACTCTATCATGCCCCACTGATGCCCCTTATCTGCTTCCAAGCCCAACATCTAATGAGCAGCACTTACAGTTTTTCTCCCTGGGTTTTTTTCTCTTACCACTGTACCCTGTTTCTCCCAAGGCAAAATAAGTTCTGTGAAGTCAAATTATCCATGGACGTTGATGTTTTAATGCCTAGGTTCCCTCATGGTGGGCAGGATAATGCTACTGCACCTGTTTTGCATTGGCTTGGAGTTTCCCAGTGGAGTTATGTCTAGTGATAATCTCTTTAAAAGTGGATACTTGATTGACATTTTCTTTGAATTTCTTTCTTATTTACCCCTTCTTCTTTTTTTTTCTTTTTTTGGATTGTTTTAAAAATTTTTTTTTCTTTTTTATTAAATGATAACTATGTACATTAATGCAATTCTGGGGTACAGTGTGGTGTTTTCACATACAATTTGAAATATTTTCATCAAATTGGTTAACATAGCCTTCATATCATTTTCTTAGTTATCGTGTTAAGACGTTCATATTCTACTCTTAGAAAGATTCACTTGTACCCTTGTAAGATAAACCATAGAAGTGATCTCTCCAATCACCACCCATTCCTCCCACCTCTCTCCCTCCCTCCTCCCCATATTCTTAGGCTGTTATTAGGTTATAGCTTTCATAAGAAAGCTATAAATTTCATAATAGGGCTGTGTACATTAGATACTTTTTCTTCCATTCCTGTGATACTTTGCTAAGAAGAACACTTTCCAGCTCCATCCATGTGAACATGAAGGACGTAAAGTCTCCATCTTTCTTTATGGCTGCATAGTATTCCTTGGTGTACATATACCACAGTTTGTTGATCCATTCATGGATTGATGGGCACTTGGGCTTCTTTCATGACCTGGCAATTATGAATTGGGCTGCAATAAACATTCTGATACAAATATTTTTGTTGTAATGTGATTTTTGGTCTGCTGGGTATATACTGAATAAAGGAATTGCAGGATCAAATGGCAGGTCTATTTTTAGTTCTCTAAGTGTTCTCCAGATGTCTTTCCAAAAGGAACATACTAGTTTACATTCCCACCAGTAGTGTAGAAGTGTTCCCTTTTTTCCACATCCAGGCCAGCATCTCTGGTTTTGGGATTTTGTGATATGGGCTAATCTTACTGGAGTTAGGTGATATCTCAAAGTAGTTTTGATTTGCTATTTACCCCTTCTTATAAGAGTCTCTTGTTACCCTCCCTTCCAGACTAATTTCCTGGACTCAACTGCCACATATGGACTCAAATTGTCTTCTTCTGGGGACATCTAAATTATGAAACTATGTACCTGTAATTATGGGTTGGTTAACCAATGGGTCTTCTGACATGTGTACAAAAATTTCAAAATCTAAGAAAGAGTTCAGTCCTGGTCACTCTTGTGGATGTGAACATGAAGTCTTAAAGATTAGTTGTAATTTGGTCTTAATGTTCATTTTTTAAATTTATGAGTTTAAACAGGGTAAAGAAAATTTTATTCTTTTAAACACAACATTGAGTGCCTACTGAATATATAACATTGTACTAGTCAGCATGGAAGAAATAAGACTTTGACTTCCCAGGTAATGTAAATCTTTAGGACCATAAATTCCAGTGTGGGCACAAAGGTCTGACATCTGTGGTTTGGTGTTTTAGTCTTTGAAGGACATAGGAACAGGTCAATAGTTTAGGAGAGAAGTTGAAAAAGCAGTAACAAGGAGAAAAGGAAGCATCCTTGAACAGATTTTGTGTTAACAAATGTCAATTTAAGGGAAAAAAAATTTCCCATAGAGCTGGTCTAGTTATGGCAAATTTCCCATTACTAGGTATCTACCTTGAAGAACAAAAATTATTTTGCCACATAGACAACTGCACCAGAATATTTATTGCAGGTCAATTCATAATTTCCAAGTCATGGAAGCAGCCCAAATGCCAATTGGCCCATGAATGGATCAACAAACTGGTATGTGTGTATATCATGGACTACTATTTAGCCATTAAAAAAGATTTATATCTTTTACATTTACCTGGATGGAGCTGGAACACATTCTTCTTAGTAAGGCATCACAAGAATGGAAAAATAAATACCCATTTATACTAATATGAAACCAATATATAAATAATTACATGTTCAAATGAACAATAAAACACAATATAGTCTAGTATGGGGGCAGGAGGGGGAGGAGAAGGGAGGACATGATGAGACATCTCACCTATGCACACTGTGAGGGTGTATAACACGGCCCTGAGTGAGAGGCTCTCTTACAACTGGAAGTTTACCCTGGAAGTGAGAACAATGTAATCTAGAAATTTGTACCCTCATATTAATTTGAAATAAAAAGAAGACAAAAATTGATATGACATTTTTCTTTTTAAAAAGTGTCCTGTTTTTAGATATAGCCAAATTAGAAAGCAGTAGCCACTCAAACCTTTATAATCTAGCAGCAAGGAAATTAGCATTTCTAATATCTTAATACTTTCAATATTATACTATATTTAAAATAATGCTAGCATATTCAAATTAATGGGATTAATGCTAGCAGTGGTTAACAGAACAAAACCCAATTTGGCAGGTGATCTAGACCTCTAAGCACCCATCATTTTTTCCCTAGAGAAAAATAATTGAGATGGTATATTGTAGGGTGAGGAAAACAAACATCTCCACCTTCTTTGTTTTACTAAATGAATCCTGTTTGTGAAGAATGAGGTGGCACCCAAGTTGTTATTGAGATGCAGCACATTCCCCCTCAATGTCCCTGGCTGAGAGTAAGCCTGCTCAACAGTGACTAAAAGTCAAGTTGTTGATTGATTTTATTAATTGAAGAACTTACCTGCTTTTCTAGGTGCTTCAGGCTGAAGGATAAACTATTAATTTGGATTTTAATCACAAAAAGAGTTTTTGGTTAAAGTAGAATGATATTTTTCATCTTGTTTCTTGACCCTTTTCGATCCAGGCCATTTTCTAGGCACCACTGCATTGGTTTTAGCCCAGGCATGAGTCCCTTACGCAAATGCAAACCACATACTGGTTGAGTCTGTATTCTACTTCAGGCCTGGGATTTTGAAATTAGTGCTTACATATTTGGCTCCTTGGCTTGGAAATGAAAACTATCTAGTCTCTTATTTCTGGATTTGTCACAGGCTTATTGCAAAATGTCTTAGTCTGTCATTGCTGCCTTCCCTCCCCCCAGTTTGATTCCTTTCTACTGAATTCATGCTAAGAGTATTAAAAATCTAAATGCATCTAAGATCTAAGCTTCTTATTTATAATTTAATATACCTTCTTAGGATTAAAGTGCCATTTATAAATAACGGCTTCAGATGCTACCTACTTTGATAAGAATAGATTATGTTTTAAAAGGCTCTCAGAGAATTAAAAATAAACCTTTGTCTAACCACCACTGTGCTGAGTCAAATATCTCACTTTACTCCCCAACCTGCAGAGAGTGTTGAGAGAAGGGAGGAGGCACTGTAAACCATGGCTCCAGAGGGCAGCACTAGGTTAATCCGAAGGGTGGCAGGTGGTGCTTGTGGAGAGGGCCTGAAGACTGATCACAAGTAACCTTGGTTACTGAAATTGAGGTTAGAGCCTACCAAAATTCATGTCAAAAATTTCCACATGTCAAGTTGGATCAACTTTGAATTTCTGAAATAAGCCAAACTTGGTACTAAATTCTTCTATTAACATGTTTTTAAAATTTGGCTTAAGTTTTTTGTATATTTGTTTGGAAACTACTTTGCAGCAAAGCTTAGCCCATTTGCAAAATTTGGTTCAGAAGACTATGGATGGCATGTTTCAGACATTAGTCAGTAGGGACAAAACAATAACAGCATCTGATTCTATGTTTTGAGGTCCGACTTGTGATGGGATTTGGGTCAGACGCTTCCTTTTTCTCTTCTGTATCTGGGAAAGCAAATAACGAGGCTTGGCTACTCCTTCCATTGGAGCAGGTAGAGTCAAACCACACAAGCTCCAGCCTGGACACCAGAACTCTCGCTGGTAGAAGGCACCACCCATTAACCATAGTAAAACCCTGACTCTCCTTTCCTTGCTTTCTAAAGCCACTTTTGGACTCTCTTGAGAAACCACCTCTGCCCTCCACCCCCACAGCCTCATTATGTGAGTAATAAACCTTTTATATCTTGCTGGTGTGTGTCATCAGAATCCGTCTTGACACCCAAACTAATTTTGGGTGATGCTCCATCCTGCATTTATTTGTATTTTGTCCACAAAACAATGTGCTAATGAATGAAATTGGACATAATTTTACTTCTGTAATCTTTGCCACAAAAATTGAGTATATCAATATTATACTAGACTCACTGAATGAGTTGGAAAATTCTGAGTCTAAGGAAGTGTTTAAGATTAGACTTATTAGTTTCTTAATTTCTGGAACAACTCACCTATAAAACCTGGGTAGGAATATTTTATGAATTTTTAAGCTATGGATTAAATTTAATGATTTTAATGATTTAAGATGATTTAGGTTTCTATTCTTGTTTTCTGAGGAAGAAAACACCCAATTTCCTGGGGTTATAATTTGGGGTGAGGGTAGGGTAGGAGTAGACGAGATAGGGATGGAATTGATATTAGGGTCCAAAATATGGAAGGCCTTATAAAATGTTAGGGGAATGATTTTTTTTAAAAAAGATACAATTCATATACTATAATATTCACTCTTTTGAAGTGTACAGTTTAATAGTTTTTATATATTCCCAAAGTTGTGTGGTAATCAATACCTAATTTTATTTTTAATTTTTTAAATCTTTCCCCAATTTATTGAGGTATAATCAAAGTAAAAGTTGTAATACCAGTGTACAATGTAATGTACAATGTTTGTGTGTAGGGGTGTGTGTGTGTGTATATATATATGATTAGTTTGATTACCATCATCAAACTAATTAAGATTTCCTTCACCTCAAATAATTAGCACATTTTTTGGCATTAAGAACATTTAAGATTTACTCTCTTGGCTTACTCCAAATGTACAATGCATTATTGGCTATAGTTTTTATTATCCTGGAAAAATCCCAATATCCTTTAGCAGTCACTCCTTTTTACTCTCTTCTCCAAGTCCCTAACAACAACTAATCTATTATATCTTCCTATGAATTTGCCTAAATCTGGATGTTCCATAAATATGGAATCATATAGTACATGACTGCTTTCTTTCATTTAGTATAAATGCTTTCGAGGTTCATCCAAGTTGGGCATGTGTTAATGCTTCGTTCCTTTTTATGGCTGAATAATATTTCATTGCATGGGTATAGCAGCACATTGTGTTTATTTATCAGTTGGACATTAAAATACTTTCTGATTTTTGGCTCTAATGCATAATGGTGCTATGAACATTCATGCTCAAGTTTTTGGATAGAAATATATTTTCAATTTTAGGGGGTTAGGAGTGGAATTGCTGGGTTATATTATAACTCTGTGTTTAACTTTTTGAGGAATTGCCAAATTGCTTCCCACATGGATACATCATTTTTCATTGCCAACAACAATGCATGTGGACTCCAATTTCTCTACCTTCTGTCCAAGAGTTGTAGTTGTTCCTCTTTTTTTTTTTTCTTTTTTTGAGATAGTTTCACTTTGTTGCCCTCAGTAGAGTGCTGTAGCGTCAGAGCTCACAGCATCCTAAAACTCCTAGGCTTGGGTGAGTCTCTTGCCTCAGCTTCTGGAGTAGCTAGGACTACAGGCGCCTGCCACAATGCCCAGCTATTTTTGTTGTTGTTGTTGTTGCAGTGCATATATTTGTATGTATAATGTTTGTGCACATATTTGTTAACCATTTGCGTGTATTCTTTGTAGAAATTTCAAATCATTTCCCCAATTAAAAATTGGGTTATTTGTCTTTTTATGATTGAGTTATAGAAATTCTTTGTTCTAGAGACAAATTCTTTATCACATACATGATTTGCGAATATTTTCTCCAATTCTATAGACCTTTTTAAAAAATTAAATCATAACTGAACATTTATGGGGTACAATGTGCTGATTTGATACACAATGTGAAATGCTTAACATCTGTAAACCTTTTGTATGTGATCTTTAAACATTCTTGATGGTGTCTTTTTCTTTCCTTCTTTTTTTTTGTTTTTGCAGTTTTTGGGCCAAGGCTAGGTTTGAAACCACATGGGGCTGGTACTCTACTCCTTGAGCCACACAGGCACCTCCATCTTGATGGTATCTTTTGGAGCATGAAATGTTTAATTTTGATAAAATTCAAGTTATCTTATTTCCCCTATACTGTAATATCTAAGGAATTATTGCCTACTCCAAGTTGTTCAAATCCATTCTTTGCCTTGTGTCTACACAGTTGTCCAAGACTGACTTATTTAAAAGACTACTTGTGTCCATTAATTGTCTTGGAACCGATTGGTCATAAATGTTAGGATTTATTTCTGGACTCTCAACTGATTCCTTAATAGTCTTATGCCAGCACCACACTGTCTTGAGAACTGCATCTTGTAGTAAGTTTAAGAATTGGGAAACACAAATCCTCCAGGTTGGATTTCTTTGTCAAAATTGCTTTGGCTATGTGGTTCATTTACATATCTACATAAATCTTAAGATCAGCTCTTGAATTTCTGTTAAAAAGGCAGCTAAGACCCTGATAGGAATTGCATTGAATTTCCATCATCTGAGGCTTTGTAACCATCTTAACAATAAATCTTCTACTCCATGAACATATTTTTCCATTTATTTATGTCTTTGAAAAATTTCTTTCAAAGATGTTTTGTGATTTTTGATACGCAATTCATACATTTTGTTAAATTTATCCGTAAGTATTTTATTTTAAATGCTATTGTAAATAGACTTGATTTTTACTTTATTTTTGGATTGCTCATGGGTAGCATATAGAAATAGAATTGATCTTTGTGAATTGGTATTATATCCTGCAACCTTGTTTTATAATGAGTTCCTTAGGATTTTCTATATACAAGATCATGTTATTTACAAATAAGGATAATATTACTACTTTTTCAATCTGAATTCCTTTTCTGTCTTTTAAAGTATTTTTTTCTCATCTTTTGTATTTTAAACTTTTTAATTTCAGAGATGTGTTGCCCAGGATAGTTTCAAACTCCTGAACTTAAGAGGTTTTCCCACCTCAGCCTCCCTTATGGCTGGGACTAACGGTATGCTCTTCTGTCATTTGTTAAAGGTTATTTTTGATTCAATTTTTAATAGATATATGCCCATTCATATTATTTCTGCTTATGTTTTGGCAGTGTATGTCTTTCAAGGAATTGGTACATTTCATCTAAGTTATCAAATTGTTGGCATAGAGAGTTGTTGATAGTATTTTTTTATTACCTTTCCATCTGTTCATGAGATTAGTAGTGATAACCCCACTTTCTTGGTGTCTTCTCTTTTTATTTTGTGATTAGCCTGGCTGGAGATTCTCAATGGTATTAAAGAATTAATGTTTGGTTTTGTTGAGTTTCTTTATTGTTTTCTTGTTTTAAATTTCACTTATGTCTGCTTTAATTTAAATTTTACGTTGTTATTTTAGACTTACGTGAACATTTTATATATTTCATTTTTTTTCTCTTAACATATAAATTACACCTAATTTTATTATGTTCTTGCCCTGTAGTTATACATTTGTAACCAGTATAAATCCTTCTTCGAATAACACTATACTGCCTCACATGTAGTTTAGGTATGGAAGACACAGTTTTCCCAATTTGTCCCTTTTTTCTGATGTGACATTACTGTCATTCATTTTTTTTCAGCCATATGGTATAACAGCCCAATAAATTGTTATTATTTCTTTAAACAGTTATCCTTTAGATGAGTTAAGAATTTTGAAAAAATATTTTAACTTTGTTCTTTCCCTGATGTTCTTCTTTGCTTTACATATAACACTTTTGTGACCTATATCATTTTTCTTCTCTGACAATAACATCTTTTAACATTTCACAATTCTCTATCTTAATAGCGCTTTGATCTGTAGTCTCTGGCAGGGCAAGTCCACTGGCACTGAATTATTTCATTTTCTTTTTATCGGAGAAAGTCTTTATTTTACCTTCATTTCAAAGGGTTATTTTAGTGGATATAGAATTCTAGGTTGATGGTTATTTTCTTTCTACACTTTAAGTTTCACTGCACTTTCATGGTTTCTGAAAGAAATAAGTCTGCTTCTAAGTATCCTTGTTTCTTTTATAGGTAAAGTGTTTTTTCCCCCTCTAGATTCTTTCAAAATTTTCTCTTTATTGTTGGTTTTCTGCAATTTGAATATGATATGCCTAAGTTTAGTTTTGTGGCATTTATCCTGCGTTCCTGGATCTCTAGTTTAACATTTGTCATTAACTTTGGAACATTTCTGGCCATTATTACTTCAAATATTTCTTCTATCTCTTTTTTTCTAATCTTTCTGGTATTCCAATTATGCACATATTGCAGATTTGACATTGCTTAGAGAGTTTGGATATTTTATTTGGTTATTTTTATTCTTTAAATTTCATATTGGAAAGTTCTGTTGACCTATCAAAGTCATCAACTATTTTTGTTGATTGTTTATTTCTTTAATATTTTCAGCTTTTGCCAGATGTTATTTTGGGCCTCTGTTGGTAGGGGAATGTATGTTTACTTTTATTATATGTAATGAATTGAACCTTTTATCCTTATTTGTCTTTTGTGTGGCACGTTTCTTTGCTGCTGTTTTCAAAATTCTTTCTTTTTCTTTTCTTTCTTTTTTTTTTGAGACAGTCTCACTATGTCACCCTTGGTAGAGTGTCACAGCTCACACCAACCTCAAACTCTCAGGCTTAAGCAGTTCTCTTGCCTCCCAAGTAGCTGGGACTACAGGCACCTGCACCAATGCCCGACTGTTTTTTTGTTTTTGTTGTTGTTGCAGTTGTCATTGTTGTTTAGCTGGCCTGGGTGGGGTTGGAACACTCCATCCTCGGTGTATGTGGCTGGCACCATAGCCACTGTGCTTTGGGCGCTGAGCCCCCAAATTCTCTTTTCTGTAGCTTTTACAGAGAGGTGGGGATCTCTTTAAGTTTATCCTACTTGGAGCTTATTGTTTCATAGATAATATTTTTCAACACATTTGAGAAGTTTTCAGCCTTTATTTCTTTAAATTTCTTCCTACCCTTTATTTCTCTTACAGTTTTGAGTGCTCATTTTTGTACATCTGATGACATCTGGTCAGGTCTCTGAAACTATGTCCATTTTTCCTCATTTTTTTCCCCTTTGTGTTTCTCGTAATTCATCAGCACAATTGACCTATCTTCAAAATTACTTGTTCATTCTTTTGCCAACTCAAACCTTTTGTTAAGACCTTCTCGTCAGATTTTCACTTTAATTGTTATACTTATCAATTCCAGAGTATCCAATTACTCTTTTTTGTATTTTGTATCTTTGTTCATGTTCCGCCTGTGGTGATACATCTTTCTCATACTTTAGTTCTTTAAATGCAATCTTTTCGTTCTTTGAAATTAAAAAAAAAATCTCATGGAAAGATTTGACTAGTAAATCCAGCATCTGGGTTTTCTCTGCGGTGTCTAGTAACTACTCTTCTACCTCTGCTGTGTATATGTCATATTTTCTTGCTTCTTTGAGTATCTTAGGATACTTTGTTGAAAGCTGGACATTTAAATACTCTGGAAACTCCCCAAATACAGATTGCCTCAATTCTCTAGTGTGGTGGCGTTAGTGTCTGTTTTCATTGTTATTGTTGCTATTTATTTGATGACTTTCCTGAAAGTAATTCTGTATTATCAGTGTTTATTTCTAATCTGTTGCTTAAATTCAGGAATATGTTATGTACTGTCACAGGATTTGGAAACATAAGATGCACCTAAAGCAAGCTTGAATTCCCAAACCTAATTCTTCTTGGACTCTTTTTGCTCTGTCGTTCATTTTGGATAATTCCTATTGCTATGTCTTTAAGTTGTTTCAGGGAAGATAGTAAATTTAATGCTTGCTACTCCATTTTGGGGAGATGTGGAAGTTTAATCACACTATCTATGAGCCTCAAATTAGCACATTTTTTATTACTTATACTTCAGTAAACTTTGTCTTTTATCTGGAAATGAATTCAAGAAACTTCTGGTTATATATAGTCAGCCTCTGACACTCATAGACTTGGCTTCATCTTGATTTTTTTTCCTGCCCCCCCCCCCCAAGAATAAGTTCATGAAAGTTTGGAATCATTGTAAAGATGAAGAAACAGAGTTCCAGAATGTCAATTCTATCATTTTACATGATAGGTAGGAGTTTTTATTTATGTTTAAAAATTAAAAGGGTGAAACAGTATGAACTGTAATGGATAATATTTTTGTGTGCTAAGTGTAATTTAGTTCCTATATGAAATTTTGACTAGTATATTTAAAATTATAATATTTTAAACTTCTTTTAAAGTTATGGAACACATGAAATAATGATTTCATGATTATTAATGAAAATACTAGTTATTTAGAAGGGGGGAGTGTTTGAAAAAATCATACACTACGGTTATAGAACACAATGCTAGTATGCTTCTGTGTTATATCCTTATGCCCAGATATAAGTTGCTGAATTCAGGTTCAAAGCTCTGGCTTACCACTAGTTATCGATAATTTATTTAAAATATTCTAACTAATGAAATATTTTATCAACCAAGGATCATTTCTGGTATAACCATTGCTAAATTCCAAGGGATTGGACCAAGGTAGTTAACTGAAGTTCAAATTTATTCACAGAATAGGAGTAAGTGCTTTACTTTCCTTTTACCTAGACGTGTGTATATAAACAACACACTGATAATTTTATGAAAAATAGTGATACATACCTAACTACAGTGAAGAATACAATTATGATGGAAAGTTTTAGAATACTGATTTAGTCCAACTGGAAT
Organism: Otolemur garnettii; assembly: GCF_000181295.1. Taxonomy (NCBI): domain Eukaryota; kingdom Metazoa; phylum Chordata; class Mammalia; order Primates; family Galagidae; genus Otolemur; species Otolemur garnettii. The sequence continues at coordinate 39,694,041 of NW_003852397.1, read as the reverse complement.
GATGGATAAGATTCTTTTGGGGCTATGAATTTCAGTTAAGCCTTAAAACAGAATCAGGTGGATTTCAATAGATAAAAAAAGAAAAGCCTTGAGAGGAAAGTGTATTCCAGTCTGCGTAGGAGGTCTGCTTGGTTACCACTGATAAATGAGTTTCCTTTGAAAGCTGTATTGACTCTTAAAATCTACTTGGACTTTCCTTTGGGAATGAAATAGCAGGAACAAAGGTTATTAAATGATTGTTTAAGGTCTCTAGTCAATGAGCTATAAATCTACCTCTGGGCTTATTCTCAGAAATTCAAAAATCTAGTGCTGTATTCCATGAGATATAAGGAGACATCAAAAAATAGACTATTTCTCTTAGGCTTTAAAAACACTTGAATTGTTAAAGAAATTATGAAGTATTTTTCTGGTGAATTAAGACTCATTTCTATTTTGAATGATTTCTGAATTTCTAAGCAGCACAAAATCACCTCAGTCCTCTTTCCTGGTAAATATTTAATGGAATGGCAGCATAATTTTTTTTTTGGTTTTGTTCCAAAAGGGAGTTAAATTTTTTTTTCTTCCCCCTTTCATAGACGTCTTCAATTACACAAGAGAGTATCATGGCTTTTAGAAATCTGAAACCATGGAATTAAATGTAATTACTGTGTTCCTTTGTATTTTTAAAGCTATTCATGTTAAAATGTTGGAAATTAAATTACTCTCAATTAGAAGGCACACTTTTGGCATTTTGGAAGATGAATGAAAAATTCTTGTAAGAAATAAATGCTAGTTATGTGGATGGTGTGGAGTAGGAGAGCTCTCAGTATTCACTGTCGTACGATTCCACTGCATTTCAAGTCACTACCCCGAAGTTTTAGACAACTGTAAAAAGCATTGCTGATATTAAACAGGACACCTGCTGATGTTTAGTGACTGGAACACAATTATTTAGACATAACTGCAGACTAACACACTTTCCTACTTTGAAGTGGACCTGCTTAGTGAAGATGATCTTGAACAGATTTTTAAAAATTAAGGAAGTCTCACATATTTTTAGAAACATAGCAAATATCTCTGCTTAGTGTTGGCAAACACGAGCAATGTAATGAGAATCTAGAGGGATGTAAAATAACTATAAAAGGTCATTTTTAAATCAAATTTATATGTCCTAGAAGAAAAACAAGCCTATACTAGGCTCCCTAATAAAAGCTTTAATTGCCTTGCTTAATAAACAATCTGCTTCTCATTATTAAAAATTCTCTTGTGGAAGCTCTTTCTCCAGAATAGTTATTGTGAATGCCAAAGTAATTGCACTGTTACAGATGCATGTGTGTGGTATTTGAGTGGATATTAACTGCAAAAGGACTAAAGACTAGTTTAACTGGTGTCTAAATCCCACAACAATATCCGTAAATTAAAGTTTTAAAGAAATGGTAAACAATTTCATTGATCTGAAAGCATATATGTTTATATGTTACATATCAGTTTTTTTACTATTTTGATAATTTAAAATTCTATTGGATTTCTTCATGACTTTTTTCCCAATTAGACAATGTTTTGTGTCAAATGGTTATTTTTTCACTTTTTTTTGTGATGGTTAATTTTATGTGTCCACTTCACTGGGTGATACATATTTGGTCAAATGTTATTTCTGGGTGTGTCTGTGAGGTTGTTTCTGGAAGAGTTTAGCATTTGTGTTGGTAGACTGAGTAAAGCAGATTGAGCTTCCAATGTGGCTAGACATCGTCTGAACCATTGTGGGCCATAACAGAACAAAACAGTGGAGGAATGGAGAATTCTCTCTCCCCCCACCCCCACCCTGGTCTTCTCCCCCCCATTCCCCATTCCCCTGTCCTCCTTTCTCCCTTCTTTCCATCCTCCCCTCCTCCTTCCCATCCTCCCCTCCCCCCTCCCCCCCACCTTCCCCTCATCCTCCTCTCTCCGGTCTCCCCCCTCCTCCTCCATTCCTTCCCCTTTGCCCTCCATCCCTCCCCCTTCCTCTTTCTCTAGACCCCCACCTCTCTGTCTGACTACTGAGCTAAGAATAACCTTCTCTATCCCTCCCTGGACTGATTCTCACATCATCATTACTCCCAACTTTGGACTTGGACTGGAACTAGAAATACATTACCAGCTTCCTTGAGTCTCTAGCCTGCAGATGGCAAATAACAGAATTCCTAGCTTCCATATTGGACAATCCAATTTCTTATTCCTTATAATAAGTAATACACACACACATATATATATATATATAAAAATATATATTATGAATATATTGATTTAAATATATACAGAAGAACCTCTGTAAGTTGACCACCCAAGTGACTATAACAAAATAGTCAACATATGAACAAAGTCATCATAAGGAGCTAGGTCTGATGTACTGATATGTATATGTGGTTCATGTCCAGTCTATAAAAATTAGGTCAATTTAAGGAGGTGGCCAATCCAGGGAGTTGGTCACTATGGAGGCTCTACTGTATTTATATATTTAAATATGACCATTAGAATATGTATACATATATGTCCTATTGATTCTGCTTCTCTGTAGGTCCCTAAAACACATCTATAATTAGTTTAGGAATCTCTTAACAGCTTAGAAAAAGTTCTAAACTACTATTGGCTTAAGTTTCTGCTTAAGAATAGATGCTTGAATCCCATAAGTTGAACACACTTGTTTTTCTCATTTAGTTCTTGAAATGTGTGCAAAGATTGGATACTTCTAGAATAATATCTTTCAGATATATGCACATGAAGGATGATACGTATTCTAGTGAAGAGTCTATTTTTAATGTCTGTAAAAGTAAGTAGCATCATATTGCATATATCTCCTGGAATGTTTAATATAGATTTCTTTTTACTTATCATATGGCCTTGGCCAAGCTAATTAATTAATGAATCCAACTATTTCATCACCAAGTATCTATGAGGCACAGTATATTTCATTGACCTCATAGTCCAAGTATTATATAACAGATGTAATCTAAAAACCAAAACAAATTAAAAAATCCTACAATAATCCATAGTTGGGATTATATTTTCATTCCAAATGAAGGGAAGTGCACATGTTGATGAGAATGTATAACAGGGGAGATTGGGTTTTTCAAAAGTTAGGGCAAACTTTTCTGAGGAAACAGGGATATTTACTAGTTTTGTAGGACTAAGAAGCAGGAAATTTCTATGCAAAGTGAAGAAACACGTAAAACCACTGTGGCAGAAAGCAAAATGGCATATAGGAAGCAATAGAAGGAAAATTACACAAAGTTCAATTTCTCTGGTAAGCCAAAGGAGAAAGGAAAATGCTATAATATGAGAGAAATTCTGAGAGGCAAGCAGGGGCTGGAGAGGTAAAGACCTTGTTGATAAGATATCCAATTGGCCTGGCTCAGTCTCTCCTTACATTTTTCCTGGTATAATTTCTTTTATTTTTGGCCCTAGTGTACTTTTTATGTATGTATGTATGTATGTATTTTTTTGAGATGGATCTCATTTGGTTGCCCTCAGTAGAGTGCTGTGCTGTCACAGCTCACAGCAACCTCAAACTCCTGTACTCAAGTGATTCTCCTGCTTCAGCCTTCCAAGTAGCTGGGACTACAGGCGCCTGCCTGCTGCAATGCCTGGCGCTCTCTCTCTCTCTCTCTCTCT
>NW_003852397.1:39549891-39690367 GCF_000181295.1 Otolemur garnettii | reverse complement strand
CTGGTCTCAAACTCCTGAGCTCAGGCAATCCACCTGCCTCAGCCTCCCAGAGTGCTAGGATTACAGGTGTGAGCCACCATGCCCAGCTGCCCTAGTGTATTTTATTTTATTTTATTTTTTTGTAGTTTTTAGCTGGGGCCGGCTGGGTTTGAACTTGCCACCTCCAGTATATGAGGCCAGTACCCTACTCCTTGAGCCACAGGCACCGCCCCCTAGTGTACTTTTTAATATCTGTCATCATTACCACCAAACACACACATACCCCTTAAAAGTGTCCTGGTTTTGATGATATAGTTAATGGATATTTATATACAGAAAATATCAAGGGTTTTAAACCTTAAGAACAATGGAGAATGTTTTTTGCTTGTTTTAAATCAGTGAGGTGTCATGTTTACATTGGTATTTTATAAAGGAAATGCTCAGATACTTGGAGAGTAATTAACTGATTGCTGATTGGCAAAGTGAATAACACTATTCCAAGGGGGAGACAGATGACAGCTTGGAGAACGACAGACACTATTAGTGGAAGTGCAAAGATATGGATGAACCAAAGACCTATTTAGAAAATAAAATGCTTAGCTAATGGTGGTGGACTGCACAGAGTGGAAGAAAGGGAGGTATCGAGGATGGTTCCTGAGTAGTATTTACTAAGATGAAATACCAAGTGAGAGAACCAAGTCTGGAGGAAGAAGCACACATTAGGATAATCTGAGTTTGAAGCTTTATGAAGCATCCAAGGAAAAGAGGTCAAATTTGGTGTATGTGTGTGAAACTGAGACATCAAGGCTAGAGTTGTGGATCTGTTGCCAGTGGTGTGGAACCTAGAATTTGAACCTTGAACAGGGATTCTTAACCTCAGCACCCCTGAAATTTGGGCCGGATAATTTTTTGTTTTGGGGACTATTCTATACAATGTAGCACATATAACAAGATCCCTGACTCTGCACCCCAGATGCCATTAACACATCTTTTCTGGCTGTAACAGCCATAGATGTTTCCACATATAGCCACTTGTTCTCAGAGGAGGGGTGACAAAATTTCCCTTATTGAAAACATGGCCTAGAATTAGGTAAGTAGCAGGGGAGGACAGGTGCCCATCACAACACTTGGCTATTTTTTTTGTCATAGTTGTCATTGTTCTTTAGCAGGCCTGGGCTGGGTTCAAACCCCCCTGCCTTGGTATTTGTGGCTGGCACCCTAACCACTGAGCTACAGGCGCTAAGCCACACCTTTGTAAATAGTTCAGGGATATGAACAATTAAGAAGCAAAGATAGTGAGAGAGAGGCCTGGACATTCCATGTGGGCACGCTAGCCCTTTTTTCTCCATTGTTCATCCACTCTTTGGTTCAGGGTAATAGATGAAGCCTCCAAATGAGGGAGTTTTTTCTAGAGGAAAGAAAACTTGTTCTGTAAACATAAATAAGGTAGAGCATAGGACTGTAAGCCAGATATAAAAATCTCTGAATGATACATGTGAACTATGAGTTTATAATGATTGCAGCTAGGAGGGGAAAGTCAGTAATCAAGTCATGATGTCCTTTTTTTTTTTTTGAGACAGAATCTCACTGTTGCCCAGGCATGAGTGCCATAGCATCAGCCTAGCTCACAGCAACCTCAAACTCCTGGGCTCAAGGGATCCTCCTGCCTCATTCTCCTGAGTAGCTGGGACTATAGGTCCCCACAACAATACCTGGCTAATTTTTCTGTTTTTAATAGAGATGGGGTCTTGCTCAGGCTGTCTCGAACTCCTGAGTTCAAGCAATCCTCCCACCTTGGCCTCCCAGAGTGCTAGGATTACAAGCCAGAGCCACCATGCCTGCACCACAATATACTCTATATTTTCAGATTTTTAAAACAACTTTGGCAATCAGTATGTACTCTATAAGCACTAATTGAAAGAGTTAAGGCAGGAATGAATAAACAAATGGGTCTCAGGAAGACAGAATTTCCCACAAGAATGGGAACAGTGATATGGAGCTGCAGTAGGGGGAAGGAAGGGTCCCTCTACTGAGCACCAAGGACGTGCTGCACCCAGAATGAAGGTCAGTTCCTTTTGAAAGCTGTAAAAGCAGCCACATCAGGACAGGGTTGCGTTTCAGTTAAAGCAAGAAGGCAGAGCATCAGAGAAGAGGTTGAGAATAACAGGTGGTATTCTGCAGGGCAGGATGAAAGTCTGGAAGAGCAGAGGAATTAGGGCACTCAGCCAGATAGGAGAGTGCAGGACCTGCCTGGATGCTCAGATGAAGAACCGACTTCTCAGGCTGGATAGCGTGACTAATGAAAACAGGCAAGACTGCCCTGCTGGAGTAATGTCATTTGGTAAAGAGATTCTGGTTATCTTTTCCTTAGTTCCTAAATTTAAGCTTTTATTTACCTAAACTGAAAGGAAGAAAAAAGAACATAGTCAGCATTCAATAGAATAGAATGAGTTTATATTTTGACAATAGCCTTTATGTAAAGCAAATTATCTCTTTTAAATTAAAGCAAATACATTTCCTCAGATCCATGATGTCATGAAATTCCATAATGCTATGTTAAACTTAATTTAAAAAATCCTTCCCCCCACTGTTGGCTGTGGCTATATGCAGTTTCTTCATTTTTGTGTTAGATACACCACTTCTCTCTTAGCAGCCCTGTGTGCCTAGATGATCACTTAATCTTCCTGAGCTCCAGCTTCCTTGTTTTTGGAACAGGGCCTGTTACATTTAACTGATAAAATTTGCGGGAAGAATGTAATGAAATTATAGACATAAAATAACTAGGGCAGGACCTAGTATATAATTAGTACTCTTCAATATTTTTGTATGTTTCATATTTTGCAACTCCGTTTGAGCTCCCTAAGATCCTTTTCCTTCTATATCTTTTTCTGGGGTAGGGGATGGCAGGGGTATGGGGATTAACTATTCTTACGATGAAAGGGTTTATTCTCTAATTCAGTTTTATGGAACAATCAGAGGAAAGAGAGAAAAGCACTCATGACAGAAATCATCAATTTGAGCAATACTCTCCCTTCTTGCGGGTTAACAGATGGCTCCTCCATGAAGCTAATGACTCTTTAAAGGGACTGAAACGTTCAGAGAGCGCCTATGGAGCCCACTGTTCTTTTCTGTAAGCCACAAAGAATATGGTTATTTAATGGGAAGCAGTAATGACTTCTTTTGTGTTCTTAATGAAAGAGCACATTTTATATCTGTAGGTATTCCTATTTTACTCTCCATGGCACTTTAAGAGTTCATAAGTGAAATTTGACATTTGGAGACTTTGAAAGGGAAAAATAGCTGTGTGTCAATGCATCATTGCTTCACACACTGTACTGGGACTCTATGCTTTATGAAGATAATAAGCTTTCATTGGCTTTAAGTTACCAAAGAGAACATCATGTAGTAATTTTCTCCTACTGTTATCGGAGGTACATTTGGATTATAGAGTAATTGGCTGCTACTTTTAGCAAAAAATCAGGTTATAGGTAATTTCATTAAAGTAAGTGGTAGTTATAGACGGCCTTCTCTCCTTGCATCTAATGCAGTTGCAGGAAGTATTAAATTTAATTTAAATCCTTAAAGGATACAATACTCGTGCCACTAATGGTTGCCCCTACTCTGCAGCTCTGCATTTCACTGGGTGTTAAGTCCCATAAAAGCATCCTGTTCCATGGGTAGTATGATGTCAATACTACCTTTTCTCAGACAGAACCTTAGAACACTCAGTGAATGCAGAAAATTTCAAGAAGGTTGTATGGCAAACGTGCCGTAAGTACAGTAAAGTTGTAATTGGTCCTCAAGGTGTTGCTTAAATGTTTTCTTCTCTTTTAAACCAAAGCCAAATAGGTTTGTCTCCATCTTTCCCAAGCATCTCTTAAAAAAATTTCCTAGTGACTATGATATTGACAAGTGCAGAGGTCAATCCTTGATCCTTTTCTGACTTGACTCCTCAGGACCAGTTGACCTAGTGATTACATCCTGTTTCTTGCATGTTCTCTATTTGGCTTCCAGGTCATCAGGTCACCACCTCTCAATTAGTTTCCCTTCTCTCTCGCTGGTTGCTCATTCCCAGTCTCTCTTACTGATCCTCTTGTCCACTTCCCTCTTTCATTTCTTTGTCTTCTTAATGTGTATTCCCCAACACCTCATTTTATTTTTAACCTCTCTTCTTGGTCAACACCAAGTAATTTTATCTAATCCTTTGGATTTTAATGACTTATCTGATGACAGCATTCAACTTAAATATTCAGCCTTATTTTCTCTGCAATCAAGAGAAACCGAATTACTCATGAAAATATCAATTTATATATCTATTTCAAATGTATTTTTACTTTCCATTTCAGATTAATGTGAAGGTACATATTGATAGGTATGATATGATTAGGTTATGTTGTTTGTGTTTGTCAGGCAAAGTCCAAGTTGAGCCCTTCACTCAGGGGGTGTGCTGTATACCCTTATGTTGTATCTGAGAGCTTACCAGTGCTCCCCTTCCCACTTGAATTTAATTGTGTTTTTATTTAATATGGGCATGTAGTTGTTTTTCTATTGGTTTCATGTTAGTATTGAATACATTGGATACTCTCTTCCATTCTCATGATAACTTTACTAGGGAGAATGTTCTTCAGTTCCATCCAGGTTAAGCTGAATTCTTTTCTTCTATTTAATTCTGCTTCTCCTCCAGCTTCTCAACTACATAATGAAAACTCTAGCCTGCCAATTGCATAAGCCAATATTTGGAGGCATCTTGACTTTTATCTTTTTCTCATGCCCCACATTTATTTCACTGGCAAATCCAGTTGACTCTACCTTAAAAATACATTCAGAATTTTACCACTTTCACCATCATCATGACTACCCTTCTGGCCCAAGCCACTATCATCTCTCTCCTGGATTTTTGTTTTTCTAATTAATCTCTGTTTCCACATTTGCTCACATTGAAACTGTAGCCTACTCTTAAATATGTCATATCATGTCAGCCGCTGGATAAACATCTTCAAGTGAATTCTCACTCTGTTCAGAATAAAATCTGAGGTGCTTACCGTGGCTGGCAGAGTTCTGTGTGATCCGGAATAAAATCTGAGGTGCTTACCATGGCTGGCAGAGTTCTGTGTGATCCGGCCTCTACTGGAGGCTTACTTCATTGTAGCCATGTGGGCCTCCTTTATCTTGGTATGGGATTTGTCAGTTATTGGCATGAAGCCATTTATCAGAATATTTGATGCCATTTATAAATTTGCTCGTCCTCAGTCACCAAGCACACACTTCCCTCAGGACCTTTGTGTTTGCTCTTTCATCTGCCTGGAAAGCTCTTTACTCCAGCATCTCATGACTTACTCTGGCTTCCTCGTGTCTTTGCTCACAGCTCACCTTTCCACTGACCCTTCTCTGACCATCTTATGTACAGTTCAGCCCTTTCCTTTATACCCACTCTTTCCCTCGCCAGTCTCTATTACTCTTCTTCATGGCACTATCTATCATACTAAAACATTTATTCACATAATGGTTTATTACTTGTCCCTCTTGTTAGAATGAGGGCTTGCTGAAGACTGGGAGCTTTGTCTCTTTCGCTCATTGCTCTATTCTTGTGTCTAGTGTAGTGTCTCACTTATACAAAGTGCTCAGTCCATATTTTGAGGATGAATAGATGAGGTGAGATTGAGTTGTTTTTTTTTTAAGCATACATCATGGTTAACCAAAACTTCTCCAGTTTTATATCCTATTTCTCATTGTTAATGTTCCTGGCCACTAAGATGAGCTGTGTTGCTAGGCTATAGAGTTTATAAGTTTTGAATGTGAGATTTGTTTTTGTTATTATTGAAGGACCAGGCTGGGACAAGTTGGCCTCAGAGATTGGACAGCCCAAATGGACAGGCAGGAGTTGAGATAGGCTCCAGATGTAGTTGATGGGAAGAAACACAGGGATATAGTTCATCTCAGTAGAAGTCTAAAAGGAAACAGAGATGTCTCTGATAGTAGAGAGAGCACATCAAATGGGAAAAGGGGTAATTCAAGCAGATGGCCTGGGTCAGGGAGATATTGCTACAGGTGGGACCTGGCCATAGAGCTGAGGGTTGGGAGAAGGACTCTAATTCCACAGTAGTAAAGAAATGTAGGAGAGACACAGAGCTCATAGATGAAAGTTTTTCTGAATCGAGGAAAGATAGGGATCCTCAGATTGATAGAACATATGGAGTCTGGAAGAGATAAACCAGTGGCAAGAAAATAAGACAGGTGGACAGTACCAAAGAGCTAGAGTTGGAAGAAACACACATCTGTATTTGTCAAAATGTGTAGGTTAATCACTTGCTTCGGAATCACAGAAGTTATTTATTAAAAATGCCTCACCTCAGCTTATTGAATCCAAAAGAATGGGCTGAAATCCTGAGCTGCTGTGGTGGCTTCATGGTAAGGATCACCTGATAGCCATTTGATAAGGAGAGGGACAAAAAGGGAAGGCACAATAGATGCGATTAGGAATTGAAAAATCATGATCAGAAAGTTTGGAATATAATATATCCTGTGAATTCTCTTGAACATGAGATTTTTGGAAGGTTTATTGATTATATATTAGAAACCAGATTTACTTTTGTTGAGATTATCATTGTGTTCTTCCAGTTCTGGTTAGGGCTAGGGAAGGATTGCACATGTACATTCATAAATGTAGTATACACATATATAGGCATGTATACATGCTTGTGTGTCTTTTCATATGAAATATATTTAGGATGACATCTTCTGTGTGCTTGTGGAGGCAGATATTGTTGTACACATTGTGCTTTGAAAAAGAAATGTATAGTTGCTCCTTACATTGTATCAGCCAGCCAGAAACCAATGGCCTGATAAGCATATCTGATCTAAAAGTCATTTATTTATTGAATAATATCACTATTTTAGAAATTACAAATGCATTGACAACTTTAATCTTGGAGATTTTACTTAAATAATATTTCTGGCTTTTGACAAATCTAAATTTATGGCAAAGCTCGTTTCCACGTTTCCCAGGAGGACTAGAATGGTGGCTATACCCTCTGTATGAAACTTTCATTCTTTAATTTGCCATAATTTTCCCCCTCCCTATGCATACTTAGTTGAGTGAGTCACTTCCTAACTTATTTGCCCGGTCCAACTGTGTGACAAAATAATTTAATTCAGTGAATTCATTAATTGTTTGACCGACTAATTGATCCACTCAATCAGGATGAGTGATTAAGTAGATTGATACAGAAATATTGCCTGACTCATGTTCTTGACAACTTTTTGAATTGAATCTTTCATTGATTATTTTGCCCTTGGACATTTAAATAAATTAAATCCAACTTCTAGGGAAAAGACGTTGGCAATAAAAGTTGGTGTTTCAACCACTACCTTAGAACACATGAGAAACGCCTCAAAACAATAAAGTATAGTGCTTTTGTGAATTTTTTTCAGATGTAATATAGACATATCAATATGAAGAGTAACATAGGAGCTAACATCCAACTCACCTTTTTAAAGAAAGAAAAAAATTGCTTCATTTGAGAAACCATTATGTATTCTGTAAATGTTTTATGATGAACATTTTTATTGCTTTATGATTTAAAAAATCCCATACATTGTGAAGGATGGAAAAGACACTGGACATGGCTGGGCTGTGGGTATAGAAAAAAGACTTGGAGGTCTAGACTTCTCACCTTCATCTGTGATTCCCCAGGGGCAGGAACTTATTTCAAAATGGTAACAGAGAAAGTGCTGAGCTTTAGATTCTGAGAAGCTAGGGGTAGTACTAGAAAAACCTAAGGATAGTGTTAGGAATCAAAGATAAGAAGAAAAGATAGGATTCAGGGGACATAAGGAAAGTCACAGGATCAAAACACAACAGTGGGTCTGACCAGTTATTGGATGGGCAAAGATTTGCTGAAAATTTATATATTTTTGCCATAATTATGGGTTATAAACAGAAATATGATAATTAGCATGTAGACATTATATTTTATTGGCCTGGTGACAGTTTTTTTTTTTTTTTGGTATGAGATTTGTCACTTGTTGGCATGAAGCCATTTATCAGAATATTTGATACCATTTATACATGAAGCACTCACAAATTAAGTATCTTTGTTAAACCAATTGATTTTTTTTTCCCAAACAAGGACAAAGCAACTCTTTTTATTAGGAAATTAATGAACCTGATATGTAGAAAATGCTGAGCTGTAGTAGCATAAATCAGAGTATCACTTTTCATTGGAAATCAATGTGTATCGGTTTTAGAAAAGAGAGTAAAACCAGATAGGAGGTAAATGATAAAATGTCAAATCAAAGTAAATGTAACAGGGAAACTGGAAATGTCGCTCTTTCAAATGACATTGTTAGATGTTACGTAATATAAAGTGCAGTCAATATGGAAGTACAGTTGTCACCAGGTACTTTTTAGTAGATATCTACAGGTGGATGAAATCATAGTTGTTGCTAATACAGATTAGCTCTGGCCCACGGTGAGGACTTACTGTTTTGTTTTTTAATGAAAGCCTGTGATCACAGAAAATGATTTTTTTTTTTTTTTGAGCTCTGTTTTAAATTGAAAGTTTGTTATGGGAGCCATAGGCAAAAGAGCGCTAGCTATGTATGAATAGATGGGGTTACCATGTCACTAAAAGCAGATAACATGGATGTCTATCCATAGACTGCTTTGTTTATAGAGAATAGCTGGCAGCGAAAATACTCATTTTGACCTTGAGTCAGCCTTGAAGGGATCAGATGTTTTTAACAAGGTCATTTTGTATCCAGTGTGAGTATATGAATATTTCAGGTTGGAAAGGAAAATAGTATACTTGAATTTTTGTTTGTTTTAAGCAGACCTTCCTTTTTAGAGCAGTTTCAGGGGCGGGGCATGGTGGCTCATGCCTATAATCTTAGCACTCTGGGAGGCCCAGGTGGGTGGACTGCTTGAGTTCAGAAGTTTGAGACCAGCCTGAGCAAGAGCAATACCCTGTCTCTACTAAAAATAGAAAAACTAGCTGGATGTTAGTCCCAGCTGCTTAGGCGGCTGAGGCAAGAGGGTAGCTTGAACCATGGGTTTGAGGTTGCTGTGAGCTATGATGACACCCATGGCACTCTACTCAGGATGACAGAGTAAGAAGACACTGTCTCAAAAACAAATTAAAAAAGTAGTTTTGGAGACCCTTGAGCCACAGTTTTGGGCCTGGGGCCATTTTGGGAGCATCTTCGTGGCATCGACCTTTTCTTCCCAACTATGGAGAACGCAAAAGGCAATGAGTGGAACTCCACGGAGAAGGCCAGAGAAGAATGTGGGAATTACAGTGTTGACCACACAGCAACAGAAACTTGCTTGGTAGAGGACCAGCAAGCTGCAAGTCATCAGACTGTATCTGCTATACCAGGAACCTCAGCAAAGGGGACCAAACGAAAAAAATCTGTCAAGGATAACAGAGAGTTCTGCTGCCCCCAAAGAAAGCAGAACATAGTGATATGCCAAAACCTCAGAGGAAGGTGCCAACTATTCCTCCAATACCCGACGAACTGCCACCGGTTAATCTGCTTCACCGGGGACACCATACAGGCCTGGTGCCAGCAATTACACCTGAGCACCAAAGGCCAGAAACTGGAGGTATATAAGCATCTATGCACACACGCTTTTCCAAATCAAAAGGATATTCCTAGCACAGCAAAAGAGGCCTAGATCCGGAAAACACTTAAAAAAAAAGTTAAATGCAGAAAAGAAAGCAATTTCCCCAGAAGGTTCTGTGCAAAGGATGTGTGCTCAGGGGACTGAGCCTCCTGCAGTAGTTCTTGCTCCTGGATTAGGTTCTCCCCCTGAAGAAGGGGGTTTGCCTATCTTGGAGTCTGCCTCTCTTCTTGAGGGAGTTAATACAGTTGTTGTGACAACTTCTGCCCCAGAGACTTTGTTGGCTTCCTGGGCCAGAATTGCAGCAAGGGCTGGGTCATCCACGGAGGCAGTGGAATCTCCCCAGAAGGACTGTGATGTCAGATGGTGTGTGGTCCATGGGAAGAGTCTCCCTGCAGACGCAGATAGTTGGGTTCACTGGCAATTTCATGCAGGACAAGCCTGGGTACCTGAAAAGAAGGCAGGGAAAGTGAGTGTGCTCTTCCTGCTTCCAGCCTGCAATTTTCCACCCCCACATCTTGAAGATAACATGTTGTGCTCCAGATGCGTCCCCAGGAACAAGGCCTTAATAAAAAGTCTCCGGTGGGAATGAAGCACTAAAAAAAGGGCATATACCTCTCTAAGATTGGAATTGGTGGCAGAAATGCTCAACAGTCGATTCCATGGTGCTACTGAGAGCTGAATGCTGGTCCTCTTCATGTGTGTTCACAGGCTGTGCAGACTGCTGGGTTGCAGATGCCATCCTCAGACCCCTGGTGGGACCTGCTGCTCCATGGGTCAGAATATAGAGACGGTTACAAAGGAAAAATATTCACAAATTTGTGAGAAAAATACTATTCATATTCAAAATTTTCTTAATACCCTGAGATTTCTATGGTTTGACTCAAGGATAAAAGCAATAGGCACTTTGACAGGGAATTTTATATAGCAAAGAATTTTCTTCCCTCCTATGAAGATACAAACAACACTAGAAGTGGTGGAGTTGGAAAATTTTCAAAACTTGTTTTATACACTGAGTAGATGTGTGGGAAGATAGGTTTGTGATGTTACAGTGTGGTTCCCCTCAAAGTGTGTTGGTTGTTAGTGGTCAGACTTTTTCATCATAATAAATAAACATTATATACCTTTAAAAAATAGTTTTAGGTTCACAGCAAAATTGACTGGAAAATAGTTACCATATTACCCCCCCCCCCAAATCAGGAACCCACAGTCTCCACTATCCACATACTGCACTATAGTGATACAGTTGTTATAATCAGTGAACTGACATTGCCACATCATTATCACCCAAAGTCCACAGTTTTACATCAGGGTTCAATGTTGATATTGTACATTATGTGGGTTGAACATGTCTGCACCCTTGTGGTATCACACAGTTTCACTGCTCTCAAAATCCTGTGTGCTTCCCCTATTCATCCCTCCTTCCCCGTTAACCCTGGAAACCACATATCTTATTACTGTCCCCACTGTTTGACCTTTTCCAGAATGTCATAAAATTGGAATAAGAACGTAGCCTGGGCTTCTTTCACTTCAATAATACGTGGCTGAGTTTCCTGCATGTCTTTTCCTGGCTTGGTGGTTCATTTCCTTTTGGTGCTGAATGATGTTTCACCGTCTGGATGTATATGCTTCCACCTACTGCAGGGGATGTTGGCTGCTTCTGAGTACTGGCAATTATGAGAACAACCTAGTATAAACCTCTGGGGGCAAGTTTCTGTGTGGATATGTTTTTTAAATCATGAGTTTTTAAAATAAGGGAGGATTTAAATATTTTTCTTCCTAATGGTAATGCCATTAAAACCACATCAATATTCTTTACTGTCAGTATTCAGAAGGCCTGATAAAATGTCAGAATTTGTAATGAAGATTGCATTATGATACCAAAACCAAAAATGGCTTGATAATTAAGAGTTGACACTCTCTTGTATCTTATGAATTTATTTCTTATTGGAGAAGCAAAGTATGACATACGAGGCATCTTTACTAACAAATCTAAAGATTGCCGGTAGATTACAACTTAAAATGGTAATTGCTTTTTGAAAAGCTTTCTAAAGCTGACGGCAACCAAAACACAAACTAGGAAACCTCATTTCATTATATTACAAGTTGAAATGGGCATCCTTGTTCAATTTTTGGGTGGATATGCTATATTAATTAACTTAGTATTTATGAAGCAATCTCTCCATAATTCCTAGGCCCACGTTTAGGATATTATTGCCATTGATGATAATGTATATAATTTTAATGCTTCACGTTTAGCTGGAATAAAAAGTAAGAAATTGAAACTGTTGGATATAAAAATTTGATGTATACATGCAATTGCTTTGGAAATTTGCTGAAAGAAAATTTACACTATCACATCAAACTACTGTACTATTAGTAATAGTACTAGTTCACAATACTACCTTATTATTTCTATGAAGGTTTTAAAAATCTAAAATTGTTTTTCTATGTGTATGTCAATTGCCTGATAAGTGCTCTGCAGATGCTGGGATCCTCAAAAACATTGAGCTAGATTACAAGTCTGGCTTAAGGGTCGAATGTACAGCCAAAAGGGAAATGGACCTAGAAGCTTGGAAATAATTAGTTTGAGAGTGAGTGTGAAATAAACAGTAATGTGAAAAGAAATTCAGAGGACCCAGAAAGCTGTACACGACTAAGGCTGCGTTGTTCAGGACTCCCTCCCATCACAGTCTGGGGGCATTGCTTTCTGTTAAAGGTACTAAGTTGTCTCTGACTTTTACTTTCCTAATAGGATATTACCTTAACTATCTTTAAATCTTTCTTTCTCAGGGCTCTTAATCATTTAATCATGGCAACCTCCTCCTCTTACCAACAAGTGTCAATATATCGCAAATTAAGGCCTGAGCAATTTTGTTCTTTCCTTGGGTGATTTATATACTTTTAGTTTTAACTACTGTGTTTCTCTGAAGATAAGACACTGTCCTATATTTATTTTTTCTCAAGAAGACATGCTAAGGCTTATTTTCAGTGGATGTCTTCCCTCTCCTGGCCGAAATGCATGGCGTGGCTATGCAGATATGCTGCATAGCCACTCCCATCACTAGGTCTTATTATCAGGATAGGGCTTATATTTAACAAATGCATAGAAATCCTGCAAGAGCTTATTTTTTGGTTAGGTCTTATTTTGGGGGAAACACAGTAG
Organism: Otolemur garnettii; assembly: GCF_000181295.1. Taxonomy (NCBI): domain Eukaryota; kingdom Metazoa; phylum Chordata; class Mammalia; order Primates; family Galagidae; genus Otolemur; species Otolemur garnettii. The sequence goes on along the minus strand of NW_003852397.1, from coordinate 39,677,600 downwards.
TGATTCAAAGCAAATGGCTTTTAAATCAATATTTCTGCCTCATCAATCCTTTATTCACAGCTGATTTTTTTCAGCTATCAGGTACTTTTTGTCTCAGAAGGAAACTTCTCTCCAAAGGCAAGTTTCTTTAAACCCACAAACAAAAGTGACCTCCTATTTTGAATTCTAATAGCATGTTGTTCCACTGAATGAGTCATTTATCATGGATGTGTTGAATCCTTCATACTGGATTTTATGCTTACTGAGCAATTTTTATTGTTCCGTACAGCACATACGCTATCTGCTATAGTGGATGGTGCATAGTACATGTCCACAAATGTTAGTGAAATTAATATATGAATGAGCAAACCATCTCCGATATTTATGTCCCTGTTTCTGGTATTTCATTGGCCAAATAGAAATGAAATTATAATTTAAAGACCAACATATTTCTGTCCATTTGCCATAAGAGACACTATTCTTGGAATGTAATATTTAACAGATTTCTTAGTGTTCCCTTTTATAACCAGACATTTTCATTAAAATGTACGAAAACAAGGCTGATATGCAAAGTAGGACATAAGGCTAAAGGCCACAAGGAAAGCAAATTTAGCAGCATTTAGTAAGAAAGTGGAGAAAAGAGGCTTAGGTATATTTTAATCATCATTCAGTCTGTAAATAACTAAATGTTTAATCATGGAAGAAATGTATGTTGTTTTCGATTTTTGTACACATGTGTCAAAAGCTGATATTTTCAGACAATCTCATTACCTTAGTGATTTCATACATTTCCTCTACTTAAAATCCAAATAAACTGGTAACTGTTTAATAGAGATGAGTGTCTTTATATTCTCTGTTGTATTATCATTTTTGTTGTTCATTTACTCTTTTCTTTCTCTGTGTAATAGAATTTATAAAACCTATTATTGACTGTGTGGTGTTTTGGACATAAACATTTGTGAGCTCATGACAACGTGTAAAATCTTATATTTTAAAAATTTGTATTTCTCCAGTGATGTATGAGAATTCTTATTGTTCTTATTTTTTGCTAGAACTTTTTATGACAGTTTTTTAATAGGTATTTTAATAGGTGTGAAATGGTATCTGATTGTAGATTCAATTAGCATTTTTTAATGACTTGCAGGGTTGAGCATCTTTTCAAATAATTTCCCACTTGTGTATCTTCTCCAGTGAGGTGTGAGGTTTGTTATGTATTCTATGTACGAGGCCATCGTCAGATTTGAAGATATTTTCTCTTTGTACCTTGTCTCTTTACTCTTTTCATAGTGTTTTTCACAGAGCAAAAAATTTTTAAATTCGATAACATCCATTGTTTTTTCTTTAATAGATTGTGCATTTGGTATTGTATCTCAGAATCTTTTCCTATCCCAATGTCATGATGATTATCTATTTTTTTCCCCTAAAGTTTTAGTTTTTTATTTAGGGCTGTGATTCATTTTGAATTTTTGTATAAGGCAGGACATAGAAATGTCTAATTTTTCTGCCTTTTTTTCTTATTGTTGAAAAGATGATTCTTTTTCTGTGGAAGTGACTTGGCACCTTTGAGAAAAATCAATTGACCACATCGTGTGGGATTATTTATGGACCCTTTAATCTGTGCCATTTATTTACATGTGCATTTTCCCACCAATTCAACATGTTTTTGAGCTGTATAATTTTATGGTAAGTCTTGAACTCAAGGGAGAGGATAACTTTTTCTTCATTTAAAAAATGGTTTTGACTTTTAGTTCCTTTGCTTTTGTAAATTTTAAAATCAGCTCATCAATATCTACCAAAAATTCTCACCAAGTTTTTAATAGCTTTTAGGATGCAGATCCCATGCATATCTTAATAAAGTTACAAATATATATTTTATTTTTATAGCTATTGTAAACTGGATTTTGAAAATTTTAGTTTCAAGTTCATTGAGGGTATATAGATATGTGATTTTTTGTATATTGCTCTTTTATAATGTGAAAACTCATTTATTAGTTCTAGGAGCTTTTTTTATAGCCTTCTTGATTTTCCACATACTCAATTATGTTATCTGCAAAAAGGGTCAGTTATATTTCTTTTTTTCCAGTCTATATTGCTTTTAGTTATTTTCTTCTTGCCTCATTCCTGAGGATATTTGTTACTGAATAAACAATTCTGGGTTGACATTTTTTTTTTCCATAAACTACTTTTTAGAGCACTGTTAAGTTCACAGAAAACGTTGACTGGAAAATAGTAAGTTCCCATGTACTGCTCCTATACACACATGAATGGATACATGGTAATTTCCGATCCCACAGTTTCTTAAAGTGGGTCCTGGGAATGTCTGGGAGTTAGTGTAACATGTTTTCACAGCTCTCTGTGGAAATATTTTTGTTTTTTATTTCAATTATAAAATGTAAGGGTTTTTTTTTTTGCCAATTTGTGGATCTTATAAAAACATATTGCTTAGAAATCTCAGTGCTTAGAGTAATCAGGTCCTACTGAGTAAAAATTAAAATCAAACTTAATAAATAACAAGTTAACACCAAATATCTTCCCTGTAGGTTATTTAAACGAAGTTTTCCTAGTCCTTCCAGTAGAAAGAAAATTTTAAAAAAATTGAATTATAGTAAAGCACAACATTTTGTCCATGCCATAGCAGTTACTATCAAGTTCAGGTTGTGTTTCCTGGATGGATTTTAGTGAAATGACATTATCAGTCACAGAAAATGAGTGGGGCTAATTAATCTGATCTTTGTTTAGTAACTTTTTGAGTTTTGTTTATATTAATGTTTTTGTACATACATAAGTGACATAATGAAATCCAGGTCTACCCTGAGGGTCTGTAACTTTTTGTATACATACGCACATATACATACGTACACATATACACACACAGAGATGTGTAAGAATTCTCTTGCTCTGATTGCTTACCAGCACTTTATATTTCAGCTAGGTGGTTATATATAACTGGATATTGATAAATGTCTTTCTAGAGGAATCCTGATGTAATGAAGATGCATTACTATTTGTAGAACTTTGGGGTCTAGGAGGTAGATGGAGGGGGTTAATGGGAAGAGGAAGGTCACTGTGCTTACAGTTAATTTCATAACTGATTTCCTGTTTTATTTTTTATTGTACCACTTTGCACCTGCTGACTTTAAAAAAATGTCTAAAGATCTCTAATCATGACTCATTATAATTGTAGTAATAAGGTTTCTAAGAAAATATGACTTCTGGATGGAAGTCATTTTGGGGATAATTTGGAAATCAGGCATTGATAAGATAAGGACTTGCAAAGTATATAATAATGAGAATTATAATAATACATAAAAATTAACATATATTGATCTCTCATAGCTAAATGCATTAATAGATTATTTCTTTTATTGGCCATGACCATCTGTAAGTTTGCAGCTAATAGTCCCATTTCATAGAAGAGATAGCAGTGGGACAGAAAAGCAATTTTCTCAAAGTCTTCCAATTTATGAGCAGTAAATCTTGGGTATAAACCCAGGTAATCTGATTGGATTGCGGAGTATACATTCTCAGGCAATATACTAATATCACCATCCTACATGGTAGAAGAAATTTGAGATTCTAAGAAAAGGCAAACAAATAAGAAGTGGTTAGGAATCAATAAATATCCATTATTTATAATGAATAGATCTTGATGCTGTGTGTAGAAGATTACTGATTACTCTGACATTTAAAGAGAAAGAAAAAAATTATACTGTAACTGAAGTCCCCTTCACATTTATAATGTTAGTTGTACATTATATAATTGATGGTAAACTAGTTTATCACAGTCCTCAAGCATTATGCAGTAGCTTAGTAAAATGATTTCCTATTGACTAAAGCCCCCAAAGTTTAGATGGCAGTATTATAAAATAGTCGGAACATGGTGTGTAACATGGCCCCATTTCCAAAACTGACAATTTCAGGATAGTGCTGGTTTGGAGGGCATAGATTATATTCTCTTGTGGTTTATCTATTGAAAAGAAAATATTTCGTTGGTTTATAGGTTTATGTTACACAAAAACTGGAGTCTCTAAATGAGATAAGTTCATTACTGCCATTAATAGGCCTTCTGCTATCAGGAATAAATAATAAAAATGACCCGAAGACTCTATTCCTAAAAACTTGGACCATTTTATTCTTAAACTCAATAAACTCCACAGGAATGACCAATAAAATGTGTTAAAATTGTTCCCAGGGAGTAAATTTAGATCTGGTTATATACAGATGATAGAAATATTTCTTCCCCAGTGAACAATATAAAGAGAGACTTTTATTTTTGTTTCAAAGGCAAATCAGGAGATATATAAATAGGTCACTTAAATGAGTCCAAAGGTGGATTCACTTTAGATGTAATTGGATATAAGGGCGCAATCGATGTCTTAAGTACAAGGGCTTCTTTAGCAGATAGCTTTAGGAAGGTACTAGGAATGATTTTGATTGTTCTAACTTAATTCCTGCCACTATCAAGGATTGAATTCCTGTGGTCTGTAGTGGCTTTGATTGGCCAGCTTGGGTCATGGGTTTACACAAAGGCAAAGCCATGTGATTGAGAAAACAGTGTATGATCATGTGACATCTGTCCAAATGAGAGGGACACTTGACACAATCTTGGATAACTTTTTAGGTGGCCTCTTTGGTTGTCCAGAGGATATTGTCTCTTTCTGAAAGTATTGCTACATAGAATGTGACCATGAATAGCTGGAGACCATCTGCTGATGATGTGGGGAGAGCCGGTTTACAAGGCTGTGCTCATTCTGAATGCTCATTAGTGAATACTTTTGACTCCTTGACTTTTCAACACATAGCAAGCTTATATTCCTCAGTCCCCATGTATCAGTGGTATTGTGATTTTCTCTGGACAGTAAACCATGGGAGGAAACGATGTCATTTCTGAGAGGAGGATTTAATGACTGGTATAATTGTCTCCAGAGCTTTCTCTTTGGCATAGACCCTGGAAACATTTGAGATGCTGTTTGCTCCATCAGATCTTTATTTCTGAGTTATTACTGTGATCACGTACTCCCTGTTGATTCCTAATAGGCACATTATGTAAGCAAAAAAGAATAGGTTTAAGAATCGTTGAATTATTTTTCTCTGTACCGTGATGCAGCCCATCCTGAGGATGCTAAGACTATGTCAATTTCATTTCTGGTATTAGCTAGCCAGGTTCATTTAATTCTCTTCCAACTATTATGTGGGGCAGGTATTGAGGCAAATATTGCCAATCGCTGTCCCTGTATTTCTTCCTCCCATAATCAGTTCTTTAATTTTCATATCGGGTATACACAGATGCTTGGTGATCAATTGTCCTGTATCTTTCTAAGTCATTTGTCATGGACTTCACTAGCGCTTTTTATAAAACCGAGGCCGTGTATCTATCGGGAAATATTGTCCCTATTACCCTCTCATAGGTTCTGTATCTAAACATTGAAAAGAAGTAAGACTTCTTTCTTTCTGGATTACAGAAAACCTGAATGAAGTGACGATACGCTTTGATGCTACATTCTACATGAGTAATAGCTCAGAGGCGTGACCCTGTACAATTTCCCAAACTCCTCTGATAAAATCATAAGTTCTTATGGACTTATAAACCATATTTATCTCTTTTCTTTCCTCAAGTGTTTTTTTTCTTGCACCAGAGTTTATGTTGCTTATTAACTAAAAGCACAATAAAACAAAAATTGCCCTAATGAAATATGTAAAGTTGAAATGAGCATAATATACAACATTACCTTTATCTTTCTGTAACTGGAAATTTTAGTCTAAGAATCAAGGTATAACAGAGAGGAATTTGTAATGTGAGTTTCAAAATCAAGATGCAAATTTCAGAAGAAATAGCAAGAGGTTTCCTTGCCTTAAAATTCTTTCATTCATAAAGGGCAATACAAGAATTAGACTGTTGAAGATTTTGCATGATTTTGTGAAGAGGGTTTCTTTGGTGTGAGCTGTGCAGTGATTTCTGCCACTGACCAAGGGGCAGGAGGTTGGTGGTATGCTTGGGGAAAAGCACTTCATAAGGACCATGAAGATTTGGAGATGCGACTTACAATTACAGGCATATAGGACACTGGTGTCTGATCTTTAGCTGCTTTGCCAATGGAACTGCTGTGGCTGCATTTCTCTAGGCAGAGAGTGAAGGAGTTTCTTACCTGTGGGTCAGAGGAAGGCCACATGGGAAAACCAGCCTGAAACCATTTCAAATCTGGCCAATAAAGTCTCTTGAAAATGAGTCTCTATGGGTTCCCCAAAGTGAGAGTCTGTGTTTAGGGAATGGCTGAAAAACAATGAGCTTAAAGGAAGATTGATCTCCTGGGTCTTGGGAAAGAGCGACAAAATGTGCCCAGTTGGGAAATCTCTGAGGAAGGCACAAAATCACTTAAGAGTAAAAAGAATCAAGTTTAAACATTTTCTAGGCTAGAAGAATGTGAAGCTAGCTAAAACAGGGCCAGTCAAGTAAGAAGTTTCTTACTTTTCTTTCCTTTCCTGTGACTTTGACCCTGATGGTTCAGAAAAACTGTGCTGGGGGAGCGTTGCTAAAAGAAAGTGAACTCTAGCAAGGGGTAGATCAGGAGGTGAGACGTTATAGTCTGCAGGGTTGGACTATGATATGTGGCTGGAGTTTTTAGCCACAGAAGTGAGATATGCTTGGGATTGAAAGTGACTTAAAATGTTATCTCCTAGGAGCCATCAGAGGTGAACTACTCCATCAGCAGTTTTAAAAAAACCGGAGAGCAGCTCTTATGAACACACACCTACATGGCTTGTTTGTCTACCTTACTGGTTATGCTCAGCAAAGTTTTCATTTGACAAGGAACACAGCCCTTCTAGTCTCCAAATGATACATTTCATTAATATATTTTGTTGATTCTGAGTTGCGTTACTTTCTCACATGTGTAAAATTGATAGATTAATATGAAAATTTGTGTTCTTGACAAATATGTTTTCATAATATTGAGAATACATTTTAGAAGTGCTTGGGTCCTAGAATTATTAGGGACCACATTAGTATAAAGAGACTATGGGGTTTTTTTACACAATAGTCTATGCAATTATATTTTAAATATTTAACAAGTCACAGGGAAAAGGCTAACATGATATTACATATACTATATTTTTATTTTAAAGAATTTATGGTTAAGAAACTAGGATTTTGATCTTGAATTTCCGTGTAATTGTTCCACACAAATAGCATTTATCAAAAGGTGTAACCATTGAGAATCCTGCTTTCAAAAGAAAAAAAAAAGGCTAAACAGGTAACTTAAAGTGCTATGTTGTATTGTTAATTGCAACTATCATGATCTTTAATATTACTTGACTTTAAAGACCTCATTTTACTAATTTTTCCAAACTATAAGATGAAGGATGTTAAGACTTATTTTACATGAGGAAAAATAAACTTAACATGTATGTTGTTTGGTTTAGACTACATAAAGAGTTGAGAAGAGTCTTGGGTCAAATGTTAATCTTTCAAATTCCAATCCATTTTTTTTTCCTGCTGCTTTGAGATATACAAGATATACTATACTATATTTACAAAAAAATCTTGGAAAAAATTGTGCCTGCTCATATAAACTATAAGAAAAAAACCCCCAGATATGTGGAAATATTACTAAGAATCAAGAGAATATACTGTAAGATAGTAATAAGAAAAAATGAAACATGTTGTTGAACACTGCCATTGTCAAGGTAGTTCTCGGGACAGAGAAGAATACAGAGCAAGTATAAGACACAATTCCTACTCTCAAAGAGGTAAATGTTTTATCTGACAAAAGAGAGATGTGTGAAAAAATGATGTGCAGGCGGGACAACGTAACAGCCCAAAGAGAGACACAGACATTAAATGCTACAAAATCACAGCCATTGTTCTAGGTTCAAAGACCACCTAGAGTGGGCTGATTCCTAAAGTACTCTGTCCAGTCCTGACTTCCTTACTCAGTTTCATTTTCATATCTTCCATCTTTTCAACTACCCCCTAAGACATTTTCCCCTGACACCCCTGGGATTCCCCAACAATCTTGATCCTACTTCTGTATTCTTACCTTGATAAAGTCAGTGGGATTTCCCAGCTGCACAGCTAGAAACCTCAAAGTTGTCTTAGAATTCCTTTTTGTCTTCACCTCTCCAGACCACCAATTTTAATGGTCACAATGATTTGCTGGTTCTTGCTGTGCCGTACATCTAAAAGCCAACGCCTCATTTTATCTAGTGCTTTGTCACTGGCTCAGGCTCCCACCAACTTTAGTCATAACCCCTGGATTGGTTATCTCAGTTTTCTCCCTGTCAATTTTATTCCATGCTTCTGCCATCAAACTTATCCTTTTACAACACAAATTGGTTATTTGAGCCTCTACTTAAAAACTGTTTTTAGTAGTTCTCAAAATTTAACTGCCACACACTGTTGAAGTATGACTTTGTATTTTTTTCTTCTGCCCTTCAAGTACACGATGCTAGAAATATCCCATTACAACAGACACCAGTTAAATAAGCTCTCCGGTTTATTCATTTAGTTCAGTAATGGAACCAATAGTAACTGAGGAGCTACTACCTGCTCAATAGAGAATGCAGGATCTAGGGACAGAGCCGTGAACAATACAAAGTTCCCTACCACATGCGGCCTGCATTCTGACAGGCAGAAAGTTTTCAAATACTTAATTCTATATTAGAAGATATATGCAAACATGAGTGCATGTGGGTGCGTCTAGCCTCAGATGTGATAAATACTATGGAGTGGGCTTGGGAGCTATGCTCCAGTGCGGAAAGGACCTTTCAGGCAAGAACTGAAGGAGAGGGTGAGTGTCACGTGGGATGGAGGGGAAGAGCATTCTGGACTCAGGGAAGAACAAGTGCAGAATCTCTAAGTTCACGGATGACTTTCTCTGCTGGGTCCAGCCTGCTAGTAAACTCATGGATTGAATTATTATTTTGTAATAACAGATTTCTCATTTCCATTTAATACTTTTTATGGTTTCCGTATCTGCTGAAATACTGCATTTATTTATGCACATATGTGATCTTTGCCACTATATCTTTTATTTATCATGGACCAATTTCTATTGGTAATTTCCTGTCTTAGCCACAGGTCGCATTATATCTTCCTTCTTCATGTCTCATCTTTTTTTTTTTTTTTTTTTGTAGGCTGCATGCATATTTTGTATGAACGTACAGGGGAACACAGAGTAAATATCACCAGCAGAAAAGAGCACACCTCTTCTTTTGTCATGTTTTTGAAATGCCGAATGAATCTATTCTATTGCAGGTTGGAATTTTGTTGAAGCTTTTGTTAGATTCGGCTCATCATTAACTTCACTTGTGTGGAATCAGGACTTTGCCTTCCGAGAGGCTTGGGATCTGAGCACCAGTGAAATCCTGAAATATTCCTCTGCTTTCTAGCCTGGCTGGTAGTTTTTTGGGAGCAGATCTGTTCATTTTGCTCTCTGGTCTTGCCACCAACTCTCTAAATTTTACATAATCTCTGTTTACTCTGGTTCTCTGCTCCTTTCAGAGGGGTGCAGCAGGGCCTGAGAGGAATCTCTCTTAGCACTCTCGTCTCAACCCCAGTCTTTGGCTCCTGTTGTTGGTCCTTAATGAAACATATTTGATCAAAGTGATTTATTTCCTCTCTCCCGTCACACCAAACCTTCAGCAGGCTTTTGCCCTTACTTGTGGAAAGTCCTATCTCTCCCCAATTTTGCCCTGCCCAGCCTTTGGTATACTATTCCCAGGTACTTGGTAAACAGCCAAGGTCCAGATCTTGTAGGGAAAAGAGATTGGGTCCATTGCAGGGGCTTCTAGCATTCTGATCTGTTAGGCCGGTCCACACACAGAGGACTGGTTTCTTCTTTCACTGCTCTTCTTACTGTGCCTCCTGGGATAAAAATGATTGTGCCTCTCTTCTCTCCTCAGAAAGGATTTTCACTTCATTACATTTAATTCTCTTTTTATTCTTTGCCTACTAATTTCCTGAAAGCTATGCTTTGGTAAATGTTCTAGTTTAGTGTTAGGATAAGAAAGGATAGTCTTTCATGTCTCTCGAATGCTAAGCAGAAAAGGAAGTTTTGCAACCAAGTCTTTGGAACATAGCTGGTGGAAGAAGGCTTAGGTGAATCTGGTTACGTTAAAAGGAAGCCAGATAAATTATGAATTTTTCATTCTATAAATATTTTTATCAGGAACTATTCTAGGCCTTGAAAATATAGGGATATTATGATAAATTCCCCACCCTCAGGAAACTTAGCATATTTTAGGGGAGAAAGGAATAAATATATATGTTTTAAACATTTAGTTTTAGGTAATGGTAAATACATTGAAGAGAAAAGGCAAGGTAAATGGCTCTGTGAGGCCCAGTTTATGTACTGTCTCGGATCTGTGTGGCCTTACCTACCTGCACACCTACTGCAATGTTAACTACTTAGCTTACTTCTAGATTTGACCTAATGACTATCCACACTGTCCACTGGGGCCTAAAGCTACCAAAGTTACTACCACAGTCTTAGGAGACATAGTGTCAGCCAAAGAAGAGAGACCCCTGCCCAAGCCCTACCTGGAATGGATGCTTGAAGTTTCTTGTACATTCAGGAGATTCCTGGAACAGCCACTTCACACAACATAGAAGTGTTGGGGAGTTAAAATATTATGGGACCACACACCCACTAGAATGACAACTATAAAAAAACCTAGAAAAGAACAAATATTAATGAGAATGTATAGAAATTGGAACGGTTATGCACTGTTGGTGTGAGTGTAAATTGGTTCATATGAAAAATACTGTGGTGGTATTGCCAAGAGCGGCAACAGCCAATGCAAAGACCATGAGGGGAGAGCAAAGTTGGTGCTCTTGAGGACTGATGAGCAGGATAAGGAAAGTTGGCGTGGAGTGAGAAGGAAGGCAGGTGGTGGGGGAGGAGAAGAGAGGGGTCATATGCTTGATCATTCAGAGCCTGGTAGGAATTCCAAGGACTCTGAATTTCATTCTAAATGATGGGGAGCCTCTGCAGGGGAGTTACATTGTCTGAGCTACAGGTATAAAAAAAATATTTGTGGCTATAATAAAACTTTTAGCAAGGATGTGGAGAAATCTGTACTCTTGTACAGTGCTGGTGGGGTGTAAAGAGGTGTAACTGCTGTGAAAACAACTCAGTAGTTCTTCAGATGTTAAGCCCCATGGCCCACAATTCTATTAGCTATATACTGAAAAGAATTGAACAAGTATCAAAACTCTTCATATAAATGTTCATGACAGCATTAATCATAATTGCCAAAAGGCAAAAACAACCCAAATGTCCATCAACTGATGAATGGATCAGCTAAATGTGGTATGTGCATACAGTGGACTATTTATTCAGCCATAATATGTAATGAAGGACAGATGCATGCTGCATCATGGATGAACCTTGAAAAATAGGGTTAATGAAAGAAACCAGATACAAAGGGTAACACGTTCTATCATTTCATTTATATGAATCATCTAGAATATGAAAAATCATAGACACAGAAAGTAAATTAGTGGTTGCCAGTAGTTTGGGGAAGTGAAATGGGGAATGGACTACTAATAGGAAGAGGGTTTCCTTTTGGGGTGAGGAAAATGTATTAAAGAGGATAGTATACAAGACATAAATGTACAAAAGCCACTTAGTTGATGGTAAATTTAGTGTTATGTGAATTTCACTTCAATTGAAAAGTATAAAGATCTTTCTGGCTTCTCAGTGAATAGACTGTCATGATAAGAGTGGACAGCCCAGTTAGAGGCTGTTACACTAGTACAGATGAGACAGTGGTGACTTGGGCTAAGGTGGAGTAATGGGGATGCAATGAATGTGGGAGGGAGGCAGTTTGCAGAGTGAGATGCAGGCATACAAAAAGAGTCACCTCCAAACAGAAGCTTAAGAACATTATACACACACTAGCAACTTCCTTTTGTGGGGGCCTTGGAATAGCTCCCTGAACTGAGGGCCAGATGGTGGGTCAGGACCATTGACAGTTGCCTGCTTTGTTGATGACAATTTTCCATCAGTGTTCTGTTAATGAAAGAGAAAATAAAGGACCCATTATAGTTCTGTAGACTCCTTGGTCTTTCACGATTACAATGAAAAGAGTAGTTTTTTTTTTTTTTGAACTTTTATGGATTTATTTATTTTTATTTTTTATTTATTGTTTTTTTTTTATTCAATGGTAACTATGTACATTAATGCACTTCTGGGGTACAATGTGGGGTTTTCACATGCAATCTGAAATACTTCCATCAAACTGGTCAACACAGCCTTCATGTCATTTTCTCAGTTATTGTTTTAAAACATTCACATTCTACTCTTAGAAAGATTCACTTGTACCCCTGTAAGATAAACCTCAGAAGTGATCCCTCCAATCTGCCTGAAAAGAGTAGTTTAATGTTTAAATATTTCATGTGCTGTTGGAGATGCCACCTTGAAACAGGTAAAATATTTCTCATACACTTCTTAGCTTTGATATCTCTTGGGGCCATGTGGCTGTTTTGTCCTTTCGAGATGGATTTGATGACCCATCCATTGTTTTAGGGTTTTGCTGGAGGAGTCATTACCTGTTGCCATAACTTTCAGCTTTCCCCTGCCCTTGAACTGGCCTGGAGCAGGTTGTGTCTACCAGTTTGAACTTCTGTGAAGAAAAGTGTGGTTAAAACATTAAGCAAGGCTTGAATTGTTCTTTTCTTTGGTTTTTGTTAGCAAAGGATAAAGAATGTATAAAGCCTGCCTTTGTCAAAAAGTCAAATAAATTTGTGTTACGGGAACAATACTAGAGAGTTTGAATTCAGTAGCTGCTATGGCTTCAATGTGTCCCCCCAGGAGCATGGATTGAAAACTTAATCTCCTATTGAACAGTGTTGTGAGGTGGGGCCTAATGGGAAGTATTTAGGTAATGAGGGCTTTACCCTCATGAATGGATTAATGCCAATTATCAAAGAGCGTGAGTTTATGAATTTTATCTTTTTCTTCCTTTCTTTCCCCTGCCGCCCCCCCCCACTTTCTTGTCCTTCTACCTCCCCCCATGGGATGACACAGGAAGAAGGCCTTCACCAAGTGTCAAACAGATGCCAGCACCATGCCCTTGGACTTCCCAGCCTCCAGAACTGTAAGCCAAACAAATTTATTTTTTTAATAATTTACCCAGTATGATGTTGTGTTATGGAAGCAGAAAATAGACTAAAACAGCAGCTTTCCTTTTTTTTTTTGAGACAGAGTCTCAAGCTGTCGCCCTGGGTAGAGTGCCGTGGTGTCACAGCAACTTCCAACTCTTGGACTTAAGCAAGTCTCTTGCCTCAGTCTCCCAAGTGGTGGGGACTACAGGTGCCCACTACAGCACCTGGCTATGTTTGGTTGTAGTTGTCATTGTTTGGTGGGCCCCAGGCTGGATTCGAACCTGCCAGCTCCGGTGTATGTGGCTGGCGCCTTAGCGGCTTGAGCTATAGGCACAGAGCCTGGCTTTCCATTTTGACCAGCTGATTTTTTGTTACATGAGGTTGGTTTTACTGTCCATCAGGATTGTGAGTCTATTAGGCGAGCCTAGATACATGTAAATGAGGCTGGATAGTGACTGGAACGGTAAAAATTCTACTGTACATTTTCTGGAAGCTAGACAGTTCAACATATGAAGGGTATCCTTGTAATGCAGAAGAAAGTGGAGTTAACAATCTGGAAGGGCGCTAAGGAAAGAATCCCTATGGCAAAGAATTGAAATTCTCATGCTCACTTTTTCCTAAGCACCTATCTTAGTAACTTTGTTCAATGTTGTGTTTGGTTTTATAACCACATAATATTCCCACAAAAGGGAAAGAGTTAAGATCACAGCCCAAGCACACACTGTGAGTGGAAGTGATTTCCAGGCTGTCAGAAGTCAAGGATCACCTCTAGGCCACAATACGTTAAAGACTTTTTCCATTTCTCAACTTTCTGAGGATCAGTGAGTACCTCTGTACGATGGAGACTATCCCATAGAAAGGAACCTGGCATAGAAAGCTACTTATAATAAAATGTATTTTATTGGAAAATGACATGCTCGGGCTTGGTAAGTTTGCAGTTTCACTTTTTAGTGTTGGAATATAAAAATAGGTCAAGAGACATATTAAAATAGATCATGGTGCAGGCTGTTTGCAATGGCTGTAATGGATTAGCTGGCGGCAGCATGTCATAGATAATACGGGTTTTCTTCCTAGGAAGATTGAGCTATAACTAGATAGGTTTAAAGTGGCAGTCATTCATAAACCTATGGGTGGTAACAGACTCCTTCAAAGTTAGCTTCTCCTCTCACCTAGTGGACCCTGATACCTTCTTTACAGCCTGTTTCATCTCAATAATCAATACCAGGGAGGAAGACAGGTGGCGGGGTCTCTAAGTACCTGTACCAGTTGTTCCTAGGCAGAGTACAGGAGGTTATAAAAGCTGCTCTTGAGCTACTCACTTGGTTACTCTGAGGCATAAAACTGAAGGAAGGACGAAGAAATAGAATGAATTCTGAAAGGTTAAATTAAAAACAGTAAGTCCTGTATCTAATTCAGTATTTTTAAAAGTTAGAAGATTTCACAAAAAAATCCAAAAGTCTTTACTTCCCCTTGAGCATTGGAGAAATACAATTCTGAGGTTGCATTCTCACATGATCATAACCAGCTGTTGCTACATAGGGACTGCCCTTTAGAAGGATCAAGTCTCAACAAGGGCAGAAAGTTCCCATCAGTTTTTGCTTGGCCTTACAGCATCGTGAGTCTGTTTTACCTGCCCAGGTCTTACAAAATTTGTGTTGAGAACCCTAAATTGGTGTAAATCGCTGCTTTGAATGGCTAATTAAAATGCAGTTATTGCTTTTCTAAACCATAAACCTTCACTGTGCAGACCCAAGCCTGAACAGGTGTTCTCTCTCCATTGCCCGTTTTGGTCTGTTCAGTTCTTCCTGCAATATGACTCATTCTAGGGAGGAATACAAAATAGAATTGTGTAGAAATACATTTGCCATGAGTGTCTGCCTTGGGATTTTTCTTAGATGGGATGTGACCCATCTAAAGAAGCAGCTTGAGGCAGGAGAAAATAATTACTCTTCTACTCCAAATTGTTACAGCTTTTCTGGAGGGCAATTTATTAAGGAATTCATAATAACTTTTAAAGTCTTATATATCCTTTGACCCAGTAATTTCATTCCCAGAGACATATTTTGAAGAAATAAGCAGAGATGAGCTCACACATTTATTGTGAGGATATTTATAGCTGCCAGAACTAAAAGATAGAAATAATCTAAATATTCAACGGTAAAATACATTATGGCATATACTTATGGATTCAAGCTATATAGCCAGTGGAAAGAACGTTCAACAGAATATTCAGGGATGATGATGTTTATGTCCGAGATATAAAACAGACAAAAGCAGAAAGATTTCAACTCTCTGAAATCCTTATTTGCATATGAAAAGAAAAAACCTGGAATGAACTCACAACAAAATATTAATAGTAATTATTTAAAACAGTGATTTTATCTTTCATCTTCTATTATTTTCCTTTTCTAGCATGAATAAATATGAATTTTATAATCAGGAAAAATTGTTCACTTTAAAATCCTTTCCTCTTAGTCCCCTTTAAATTTTCCCTTTAAATACTACCTCCACCCCAATCTTCAACAATTAAAGTCAGAAGAACAAATAAAAAAGTCAGACTAGCCACCAAGTGATTAATATTAGAGAATATTAGAGCATCTTAAGAGCCAGGCTGATTGAGTTCTAATTCCAGTTCACATTCTCTTTGGCTATTTAAGCATAGGCAAGTACTTAGCCTCTCCGTGCCTCAGTTTCCTTGTCTGTGAAATGAGCATGTAATTATAGTCATATCATAGGGTTGCTGTAAGAATTAAAGCTTAATATTTTAAAAGACTTAAAATTAGAGTTTGACCTATTTTAGGTGCTAGGTATTTATTCCGTAGATCAAATATAGTTAGATCAATTTAGGCTAGAGGTGACAAGGACAACATTTTAAAATTTAGGCAATGAAGTTTGGAAGATATTACCTGGCTTCCATTGGATTTTTGATATGATCAAAGGAGATTTGTAGTTCATTGTGCTTTAAGGGGCAGGTCAGAGTTACTGGAAGTGCTGTTGACAGCCTGGGGAAGGCGTATGAAAATATTCTAGAATATTTTTCTGGAGCTCACCAAGGACAGGGTAGAGCTTACAACCATTCTAGATTTGTTTAGGTTTTATAGGGCAGCTTTGCCTGATGGTGATATAATTGAACTGATTATAAAGTCAGGGATATCATAAACTCTGATCAAAATTTCTGGATACATTTTTGCCATCTCACAGGAATCTGGAAACTTGTCAGTTTACCAGTCAAGTGACAAGGTTCTGGGGCAAAAATAAAAAAGCGAAAAAAATTATATTAGGGATTTAAAAGAAATCACACTAAATGCAAATTCATGTTAATTTTTATGCTCCAGCCTTAGGAATGTAGGAAAAGAGAATTCCTCACTCAGAAATACCAAGTAGTCATGGATATGAGGCTTCCTGCCCCCGTGGAGCTTAGAGTAACTATCCCAAAGCACTTGGCGTGTTGTAAGCTCTCAGTAAACAATTATTTTAAAATAGGATGATAAGGTAGCTAGACTTGATATTTCACATAAATAAGCAATTTGAATTTCAGAAATTCTAACCATATAAATTCTATATTTAGCACTTGCCTGCTCCTTGGGCCTGTCACCATCTGATTAACTTCCTCTCACCCTCCCTTCTAGACATCATTCTAACTTTAGGCAAGTATGTCACGTATGTGTATTTCAAAACAAAGGTCTAGCATCAACCTTTTAAAAAATAGCTGTTTCTTGAATTTACCAAGCAAGTTGCCCTCATGTTATTTACAGATGTTGCTCCTTCTGCCTGGAATTCTTCATCTCCAGGTATTTGTTTGGCTTTACCCTCACTCTCTTCGGGTCTCTGACCAAACATCACCTTATCAAGAGAAGTTTTCCACCTGACTTAAACCAAAGACCAATCTTTCGGCTTTGTGCATGCATGCACACGCACACACACATACACACACACACACACACACCCCTTGTATCTTTAACCTAGCTTCACTTTTGTCTACAGTACTTAAAATTTTCTAATATATTAAATGTTTGCTTGTTTATCTTTGGTTTTTCCCACTAGAATGGAAGCGTCATGAGAACAGGGACTTTATATAATTTGTACTCCTACCATTGGGTCCAGTGCCTGGGCTCATAGTGGGTATTCAAGAAAAATACTTGATAAAGAAAAGAGCAAATGAGTGAATAACCACTGATTGGGAAACTAATGTTTTGTTTTAATACATAGGTAGCATTATTTCAGGTTATCTTCAAAAGAGCCCCAGATGGTGAGAATTAATATTTCAGTTTTTCAGAGAAGACACAGGTCCATAGAGTTACCAGGACATAGCTGGACACAGGATGTCCAGCAGTTACCAAAGTTCACACGACCACTAGGCAGTGAAACGGAGTTTCCAGTCCACGTCCAGATGGTTGCAAAGCTTAGTATAGTACTGTGGCCGATTGGGCCAGATCTGCTTCAGTTCCATGATGACTTCTGCCATGGCTAGAGTCTCTTGCCCTGGGAAGAATTTAGCATCCTGATTGTTTCATGATTAGGGTGGTATTTCAATAATATCAGCTGCTCTTCTAAGGCCTCAGAGTCCTGTTCCAGACCCCTGGGGAAGGGTTTGATCCTTTTATCTGAGCAGAGTTCTCCCATGGTGACTGTCCACTTAGACTTCAATCATGCCTACTCCAAGGAAGATCCTGTTCAGACCTACCACTTCAAGTCAGACATCAAATCAGATAGATATCCTGGCTGGCTTGTCATCTAGGGAACATTTAATGGGTGCTTCCATGGTCCCAGCTCTAGACTCAGATGAGTAATAAGGAATTCTTGGGTTTACCATTTAGAGAGGAGTAAGTTATTACAAGTGTGATGAAGGTTCATCATTCTATTGTTGGGGTCAATACATTTATTTTTTAAAGAGTGTCAGAGTAAATATTTTATGGTCTAGTTGTAGCTAGTCACCCTTGCTGTTCTGGAAGAAGACACAAATAATACAAAAATAAATGAGCATGGTCATGTTACAGTAAAATGTTTACAAATACAGGAGGTGGGCTGGGATTTGGCCTGCAGGTTCTTTGCTGACCTCTCCTGGTTGTTACCTTGGATTTGGTAGAGACTACGTTTCCCACAACCCTTTCCCAGGATGGCGTCAGGTAAGAATTGTTGCGAGAATTTGGACAGCAAAAGCAAAGCTGCATCCATCAAGCTCTGAAGAGCTTTGATGGTTAGCAGTGTGGAGAGACAGAGGTGGGGAGGTGAGTTCAAATTCATTCTATTGATGGTCAGATCTTTGGCCAGCCATGACCCTAGCCCACTATGCGACACGTTGCTGTGACCTCCCAAATAGAAACCAGCCATAGAACTAGACCTGCTTACTGTCTCACTATAGCAGGTATGCTCACGCTCTCACTTACAGCATCTCACTAAGCTTCCAGATATCTCTCAAATCTAAAACCGTTCCCTTGCACCATGACCGAGTGAATCCTTTCTTTTGAATACTCCTTCTCCAGATTCTCTGACACTTGTTGGAGGTCTGGTTCTTCTTATAATAAATTCCTTATTCTATTGCAGTTGTAGTGTTTTCCTTACTGAATTCTGACTGTTCCTAAAAGATAAAGTCCAAAGCAAATGATGTTTTCTTAGGGTGGCCCTCAGCATTTGCCATGAAGCATTTGGCCCACTGACTACATTTCTGTTCCTTTATATTTCTTGTAACTCGTTCATGTGTTTACTCTATTTTAGAATGGGCTTTATTTTTATTTATATTACAGTTTTGTAATTGATCTAAAGCTAAAGACTAGCAGGATAAAAATTTTACACCAAGCCAAGGAAGACAGTTATACTCCTGCAAACAGTCAAAATGTGTTTGCTTTTTTCCTGCCCCTTGTTAGAGGCCCTGCTGGAATGAGGAGAGTATGGGGGCAACTAACCCCACAATCTGTTGAGGTTCATGCCCTGGGTGTTGGTTTTAGACCCATCTTGATCCAAATCCTCTCACCCTCTGTGTAAACCTTGGAAAATGACATACCATTTCAGACTCATATGTTACAAGGGAAACAATACTTATGAAGTAATTGTTGGGAGAATTAAATATCATTCTGTATGCTTAGTGCTGCTTGTAGATGTAGATGTTGCTGTGAGATTTCCTGCTACCATCTTTGCCTGCCCCCTGCCATGGTCTTTTCAGCTCAACTCAACACCCTGCTCTGGTCCATTTTGCATATTGCTATAGTAGCACCCTCTTTCTCTCAGACTCAGCACACCTGAACCCCTGTCAGTCAAGGTGACTCCCTGTGAGATCTGGGTCCCTGCTCAGGGATGTTGGTAGGGGAGGAGGGAGCAGGGGAAGCCACGAGCCCCAATTTATAAATGAACATACAAAGTGTAGATAGGAGGAAACTATAGGAATTTCTGCATCAAGAGCATATTTCTAAGGACACAAAGCAGATGCAGTTGCTTCACCTGGAGTGATCTAGGTGGAGCTCCTTCTTCAAAGAAAAACCTTAGCTGGCTTAAACACAACGTCTTCTCTCAAATCTTTTCTGATGCTTTCAGCTGCAAATTCTTCATTAGCTAAACACACAAAATGCTTGATTGTTCTCTGATGATACAAATCATTTGCATGAATGTATTGTAGCATAGCAGTTAATAGTAGGGGATAAATTTTAGCATGTAGTCCATATTGATTTGACAGTTTTCTCTTTTTTTTTTTTTCTTCTTCTTTTTTTTTTTTTTTTTTTTTTTGAGATAGAGTCTCACTTTGTCACCCTTGGTTGAGTACAGGGGTGTCATAGCTCACAGCAACCTCAAATTCTTGGACTCAGGTGATCCTTCTGCCTCAGGTTTTCATTTTTAGTGGAGACAGGGTCTCACTCTTGCTCAGGCTGGTCTCAAACTCCTGAGCTCAAGCCATCCACCTTCCTTGGCTTCCTGGAGTGCTAGGATTACAGGTGTGAGCCTATAATACACAGCCTATTTGCTGGTTCTTTTTAAAATTGGATTTACAAACTTGGAAACAATTATTTTCCCTTATTTCCAGTTTCTTCATTCTTGAAATGGGAAAAATAATAGCAACTACTTGCCCCAAACATTGTAAACATTCACTAAATATTATTATGTTATTATTCTTAGTATGTGGTTGGCAAATTTTGTCCCTCCCTCGTGTGACTTATGTAAGTGAATGAAGTTTGGTTTATCACAGCTATAGCTCTGATCTGTGTTATAGATCCTCAAAGAATTTTATTCTGAGTAAATGAATTGACTTAGTGGATAAGAGAAAAATGATTCACTGGGGAAGAAAAACAGTAATAGTCTTAGATTTGCTTGCTTCCTATAGCATGGATTTAGGATTAAAAATGCCTCACAGGATTATCAATCCATATACATTTAAATAGTTATGATTCTAACTTCATGTCTTACTGTGCTCGCTGCCTCTTGCCCTTGGAACTTATTTCTTACCTTATGTAAGCTAACTCCTGCTGGCATCAGTCCCCTGAAAGAAAATGAATGAATGTGCTTATTCCTAAATGAAGGATGACACTGTTGTTTGTTTCTTCCACAAGAGATTCTTCCCACGTCTTACCGGAACAATGAGATATACAGAGAAAGATAACTTCCATGCTTTTTCCTTGAAATGAGAAGAGACATTTCAAAAGCAAATACTTCACATTTGTTTTGGGAGCTAGTGACATATCTTAATTTACAGTTATAGGGAAGCTCTGGGTTATCCAGCTGACATCTGAAGAAATGACTTGAAATGGAAAGATTTGACAACTTCTGCCTCTTCCCATTACCTCGTGGGTGATGGATAATTTCATAGTGATGACAGCTTGGGGATGTAGTTATGGAAATCCTTGTCAAATATAAGGTATAAATGTGTGACTCTGTCATTTTCGTATTTTTCTTCCCCTTTTGTCTAAGTTTTAAATAGCGTAACCATCTCCAATGGTTTCCTAACATCTGTAAGAAGGTAAGACAGTGGGGAAAAACCAAGGTTTATTTTTGATTAGGGTTAAGACTGATTTGCATAAAAGAACATGTGGAGCTGAAGAACTAGCAAATGTGAGTTCTATATCCATGACCAGAAGGAAAGTTCTTCTTCCTTTTTTTTCTTCCTTTCTCTCTTCCTCTTTCTTTTTTGTCTTCCTTCCTCCTTCCCTCTTCTCCTCTCTTCTTCATCCTCTTTTATCCTCCTCTTCTACCCTTCTCTTTCTTCTTCCTTCTCTTATTTCTTGTCCTCTTACTCTTTGTTTTACTTTAAATTTTAAGGCCCATTCTTAGCGAAAAGAAATCTGTAGCATACTGGTTCATTTCAATAATTAAGCATAGTTTCTAGAGATCTTTAATTATTATTATAGTTTATCTAAGTCTGATTTTTATACTCTTGAGTTCTTCTGGTGTTTCTGCTTGTGAGTTTCTTGAATCTTTACTTTTTGATCATAGTGTGCCTCATTATGACAAAGTGGCATCTGATTCTCAGAGTGTAAACATCACGTTGAACTGCATTCTAAATATTTCATTCTTCACTGTGGATTACAGCTTTACACCTTAAAAAAAATCATAGCAAGTATAGTTAAAATCAAGGGAATATATCCACAGCACATCATACATAGGGTCCCCATCTACTAAGGTTAAAAGGGTTTTATTGCTATCATATATTTTTCATATAGTTATTTTCTCCTTGGGTGTGTTTAAAATTTATTTTAACATCATGATTTGTCAACATAAACCCATCTCATTAATCCTTGATAACAAGGAATCACAGTGTGTTAAAGGGAGAAGGGAGGTTTACAAATCATGTGGCAATGTTGGCATTTTACACAGGGAGCCATGTCTTCCCTACAGCTAGTAGATCACTGGCAGAAGCAGGAAAAGTCATATTTTAGTTACTATTAATAAAAGGAGTGATATTCATTCCAAAGATGGTTTGTTTTCAAACAACCATGTCAGATCTTTGGGGAGTTAGGGTTGATAAGTGGTGATGACTACAAATGAATGTTATGAATAAGTATGGGCTCCATTGTCAGACTGATTTAGGTTCAAATTCCAGTCCCTACTCTCCTGTTGATTACCGTGGACAAGTTACTTAATTCTCTCTGAGCTTCTATTTCCCCAAACATAGTAGAAGGCAATTAGAAAGTATAAAATAAAAGTGCTTTTCCTGGTACAGGAGTTAGGGAGTCAGACATTAAGTGCCCAATTAGCTTTAGTTGCACCTTATATTATCATCACCATTGTTAGTGTTAACGCTTCTTATTAGTGGTATACTTCTCTTCTCAGGGCTGATTGTTGCTGTGGTGTTCAGTGTGTATGTTACTCTGTAAGTGAGAGTTTGTTTCAATGGAAGGTTAGAGTAATTATGTCCTTAAGATACTGAGAAAAATAAAGGGCAATCCCAGAGAGTGCGGCCATTATGGAAATAGTACTGAGAAAAAGATCTTTGCTATCCCAGATGATTGTAAACCCTTTTAGGCCAACCATCAATCTATCCATCTGTCTAATAGTTATTGGGTGAGTTCTATGTGCCAGACCCCAAATTTATTAAAAAGAACTCTAACCTGTTAAAGGAATGTGTGCTATCATCAAGCTATCCCACTGATCTTTGGTTCCTACTGTGGATAAGGAAAGACACTGTTGGATATAGGAGAGAATCTTAATAAAGGAGTTCATGTTTTTGTTATACAAGATGAGGTGTAACACCAGGCCTGTCTCAGGAATAAACATTTTGTGTTGTGACTGGTCCAGAAGGAAGACATGCCTGGATAGCACTCAGCCATACATTTATAAACCAATTCAATTTAGCAGAAATAATCTCAAGAAAATAGACACAAATTATTTTTTACATGTACTAAAGGCATTTTCCCTCACGCTTAAATTCATTAAAGTTATTCAGAGTGGTGGCACAAATAATACTGGAAAGAGTCTGCTGGAGCATGATGGAACTATAAACATTTCTGAATAAGCTAGAATTCCTCCCTCCTCCCTCCCTCCCCCCTTTTGAAGACATAAGTCTTCATTCTTGACACCAGGGATAAATTGGGATCAAAGCCTTTCACAAAAATCTACCTTTTCTTGAATATCCAGTATATGTCAGTATGTTGAACTCTTTGCATACATTTATGCCACCCATAGGGAGGCATAAATATAAGAAACTATAGTTTAGAGATATTAAGTAGAAAAGGAAGATTTGGGTTTCCTTGATTGCAAGTTTGTGACTATAACAACTACTTAAGGAGAAAAGGAAGAAAAAAAAATCAAAGAAGATAGACAAATGATTGCCTATATGAGGGCTGACAGAAATTCCTCAAAAAGAAAGTGAGCACTTTTGCACCTAGAATTTTTTGTAAGACTATCTGAGGTTGCATTTTATCTCTGTTTTGCTTTCTGTTGAGACACCCCCCAGCCTGTGGGGGGTGTTCCATTCTTCATTATCTATGTCTTAGGCACTTTGTTTCCTTGGAGACTGTGTTCCCCCCAAATTGCAAGAATACAACAGATGTTTGTAGGCCTTGGAACTTGAGCATGTTTATCTTTTAATGTAACCATGTGTGTTCCAACAAGGCCTATCTAAGTGTTGTTTTTCTGTTTACTGCAGTTCTAAAAAATTAGTTCTGAGCTTGTACTACTGGGATTTGAACCTCTACTTCATACAATTGCTATAAGGATCAAACAAGATAAGATATAGGGAAATTATTTAAAACTATAAAGTAAAGGAGGTTTTGAGGGGAGCTGATAACATCTTTCAACCTTATTTGCAATCTTTCTTGAGCAAGTCAAATAACTGCTAAGATTGGAAGGAAGAGGGCTGTAAGTTAAGGTTTGGATTTTGCAGGATTTATGGTGGGTCAAAGGAAGATGGATTTTTCTCTTCTTCCTGGCTAGATGACGACCTAACAACCACCAGAGGGAACTGGAATAAGAATCAGAAATGGAAAGTCTTGGGGCATTGGCTATGTGTAGGCCCCTGATTGATGGAATGTCAACATTGGCCATGGATGGTCTCTATGGTGTTTAGGAGCCTAGGAAGAGCTGGCCTGTCAATAGAGTCTGCCCTCCCCTTGAGGGTTATATAGAGAGAAGTAGGTTAGGTATCAGGAAAGAGATTTCTTTTAGTACCTTGGTAGAGATGTACAGAGCAAAGAATACTCAGCTTTAACTAAGAGCTCTCAAGCAATCAAACCTTTAGAGTCCATGGAAAAATAAAGGTGATGAGCTAGAGATATGATCAGTCAGTGCAGAGGAGCTGAATGACAATTAGAAAAATCAATGGGAATTCAAGGAAATACAAGAAAATTTCTGGAGCTAAAATGGAAAACTTGTGCAAAAGTTTTTAGCTTACTTGAAGGAGAGTATGGCCAGAGTTAAGACTGAGTTTATGGTCCAGGAAATCAAATGAGTTAAATAATTTAAAGCCTAGAAATAAAAAGTGTCAAGATAGAGAAATTATACTGACAGAGACAGAGAAGACAGACCCTGGGCTCCTAAATGTACATGTGCTTAAGGAAGACAGTTTCTCTGAGATGAAAGGCCTGAGTTAGAGAATAAAATGGCATTCTGAGGTCCAAGGAAGACATACTTGGTATGTCCAAGGAAGGTATACTTGGAAAATTCTCAAACTTTAAGGAATGGAAAGAATTCTTATGTAACATAACCTTCCTATCAGGAAGAGCAAGAGAAGATTCAGAGCATTTTCCTATTTTTAATCTACAGTGCTGGAATCTGAAAAGCAGTGGTATACTTCTTAGACGCACCAGAGAGTAAAGGATTTCAACCTGAGAATATGGAAAGGAACAACCATACATAGAGCATGTGGAACAAAATAATGGAAGAAAAGTGCTGAAGAATAGTACATGTAATGCACACATATGCTTCACATGTATGTATGTGCAATATATGTATTAAACATATATGTGTACACATTAAGTAGACATGTATGCACATGTATATACACATAAATATATACACATAAACAATCTACATATGTGCATATGTATTTATGCAATATACATATATGCATATGTAATCTCTATATATACATATATACAATCTACATATATACATATGTATTTCATGTGTATATGAATATGTCTGTGCGTGTGCATATTTGCTTATGGGGATCTGACAAGTTCACAGTCTCATCTGAGAAAAAGTTCTACATACCTCATTGCTGAATTTCACTATGGTCATCTTTGAAGTACTTCTCTTGAGGAAGCTATGAATTGACACCAGTGCCTAGTCCACCCTTCAAAGTGCTTTTGGAACTCTTTTTCTGGAATGACCACTGGAAATGTTATATTGCCCTTGATGTCCTGAATGCCATCAAAATATCTTCCTTTCAATATTTCCTTTATCTTCAGGTAAAGAAAAAAAGTCATTGGTGGCTACATCAGGTAAGTAGAGGGTGTGTTCCAGTAGTTATTTGTTAATTGGCTAAAAACTCCCTCACAGTGTCTATTGCGTGAGCTGGTGAGTTGTCACAATGCAAGGGCCATGAGTTGTTAGCAAAAAGTTCGGGTCACTTTCATCTTTTTCTCACAGATTTTTCAGCACTCCCAAACAGGAAACATGGTCAACTGTTTGCCCACTTGGTACAACTTCACAGTGAACAATACCTCTGATATTAAAGAAGGTTGACAAGATTGTTTTGACTCTTGACTTTGGACTGATGGAACTTTTTGGTCATGGAGAAGTAGCTGACTTCCATTGTGTACTTTAAACACTTTGCTTCAGCATGGCATTGTTTCAGCACTGTAATAACAGGGTCCAGAACATCATCATGTGTCTCAAAAAGGCCTTAAAAAACTTAACTCTTTTGCATTTGTTCATAGAGCTCCTTTGGGACCATTTTTGCACAAACCTTATGTCAAGATTTTCAGTTAAGATTTTTCTATTTCTCAATGTTTACTTGATCAGTTACACTTATCACAGTCTGCCAGCAATTTTGATGCACAATTGGACCAATTTTTGGAACGTTTTCATCTGTTCCACTCGTTACTGGTCACCCTGACCTCTCTTTGCCAGTGGTACTTCCTCTCTCCTCAGAATAATGTTTGGTCCATTTGTACACTAATGTTTTCTTTGTGGTATTATCCCCCTAAACTTGGACTAACATGTCCCTGATTTGGTTTCCACTCTTGCCAAGTTTAACAAGAAATTTAATGTTTGTTTCTTGCTCTAATTCAAGCTGTGACATACTTGCCACAGCACAGAAAACCAGTAATGAATGCCACTCAGAAAGACACTGCCGTACGACACTAGCACAACTGTGAGACGCTGACATATCAAGGTTATGAAACCTCACTGAACTGTTTGTGCACTGCTGCCAATGGTAGCACACAGTGGCAAGTTTGCAAACTTACTGTCAGCCCTTGTACACACACAGGTTTATATATGGAATAGTATACAAAAAGAAAAGTAGGCCTTGCCTTTCAAGATATTAAAACATACTGTAAGGTCAATCACGTTGATACTAGCACAGGAATAGCAAATCCTTGCATAGATCAAAATAGAAAATCCAAAACCAGATTTTAGTTATAGATGAGAATGTAATATGACAAAGGAAGTATTCAAATTTTGTGTAAAAGAATAAATTATTTCATAAACCATGCTAGTCTTATGCCCTATGCATATAGAAGAAAATATTAAACTCTGATATCATGCACAAAAATAAATTCCAGATTTAATTTTTTTCTGAATTACAAAAGGAAAAGTTGCATACATAGTATCCTTTTATCCTTAAATATTTTGGTATATATTTTCAAAAAATCATAGTAAAATCAAAATCACAATCAAAATGAGGAAGTTACCATTGATACAATATTATTATTTAATCTATGGTATTAAAATAATTCAAATTCATCAGCTATCTCACTCATGTTTTTTTGTTAACAAATGAAAAAATAATTTCCTTTTTCTGGTGTAGGATGCATTCCAGAATATCATGATGCATTTGGTTGTCATGCCTTTTTAGTCATCTTTAATCTAGAAGAGTTCCGCAGTCATTTTTTGACTTTTATCACTTTTTGACTTTTATCACATTGACATTTTTGAGGTGTACAAACCAGTTATTTTGTAGACTGTCCTTCAGTTTGGTTTAATACAACTGAAGACATTTCTAGCCATGCTTTGACTGATCTATTATTTTCTATTTTTGATGGCTGCCTTCCAACAGTGGTCTATTCCATGCCTTAAGGCCATTTAGTGGCCAAAATAGATGAACCTCTTATTCCAGACTCCTCCTTACAAAGCCACTTGCTGATAATAGTCAGGTCTGATCAGTCACAGCCATATATTATTTCCACATTACTTGGATTTCCTTATACTCTTATTAGATTCACAATATAAATGTGTAGAAAACCTTTTGGCTACTTACTGGCCATAAAGATGGTTACACTGAGAAAATATCCTTGTAAAAACCATAGTCATGTTTCATACCCAACTTGATCATGCCCCAAACACAAGTCTACCTAGAGAGGAAAGTGTTTTTTAAAACTCTTCTTCATTCTGCTGGCTTTTCTTGAATTGGCAGGTAGTAGCTGTCTTTGTGTGGTTACTCATGTTTTTTGGCTGATTGGCAACAGTGTTTTGTTTTATATAAATCCTTTGGGCCTTCTGCTTTTCTTCCAACACCTCAAAGACTTTGGGGCCAGGTTTTCAATTCGTCTAAATCAACCTTTACTTTTATAGGTGTAATTTAATTTCCTGCCTCTTCCTTTGTACAAATGCCAATATTGTATCATTTATCAAAAGGCTTGTAAACTGGCTGCTGGCTGCTGCAGACTGGCTGAAGGAAATGAACACTGCCCAAGGAAACCAGAGCCTGGGTTTTCCTAATTTTTAATTAGTGTGGTTAACAGATCAAGGCTTGGAAGAATAATTCTTAGAAAGACCTTGGTTCTACCATGTTACCACTTTGTGGCCTTTGAGTAATTTAATAGCTCTGTGTCTAAACTTTCTCACCTGTTCAACAGCAGTAATGATGCATGGTTCTCACCTTATCACTGGGTTATGTCCTGATAAATCCATCATAAATTGAAAATATTCTAAGGCAAAAGTGGAATTTAGCACACCTAACCTTTTGAACATCAAAGCTTAGCCTAGCCTACCTTAAACAAGTTTAAAACACTTACCTTAGTCTGAAGATGGGCAAAGTCACCTAACAAAGCCAATTTTATAATGTATTGACTATCTCATGCAATTTATTAAATATTGAATACTGTGCTGAAAGTGAAAAGCCACCATGGCTCACTACTGCTGTCCAGCATCATAAGAGAGTATCCTTCACATATCAAAGGCAGGAAAGATGAATAGTCAGAATTTGAATATGGTTTCTGCTGAATGTATGTTGCTTTTGCACCACTAGAAAGTTTCAAAGTTGTAAGTCAAACCATTGTAAGTCAGTATATGATGCATAGGGAACATTTCTGAATGTTGTTCATATGTGCTGTTATTATAACCAGTTCTATTAATTCAGTAAATCATGTAAATGAAGGCTCCAGGTATCTTTTACTGTTTAACAAACTACTCCAAATCTAGTGGCTCAAAACAAACATTTTATTACTCTCATGAGCCATAAAATAAGAACCTGGGTAGGGCGAGTCAAGGTATGGCCTTGGTAGTATCTCTATTGTTGTAGCTGGTAGTTGGGATGATCTTAGACAGTCCAAGAAGGCTCCACTTGTGTCTCAGTGGCCTGGTGGCTTGAGAGAGACAGGAGGAATATCTGGTCTCAGTTCGGTCTCTCCCTTTTTCCATGTGTTCTGAGGCCTTCTCCGTGTAGTCTCTCCAGCAGGATGGTCAGAAAGAAGACTTACACAGCAGCTCAGGATTCCAAGAGCAAGCGCTCCAAGAGACCAAGGAAGAGCCTCGTTTCTTCTTGTAACAGTTCCAGAAGTCATAAAGTGTCACAGGTGCTGCATTACTTCAGTTTCACAGGGCTAGCTCATATTTAGTGTGGGAAGGGACTACACAAGTGTATGAATGGTGGAGCCATGATTCACTGGGGGAACATTGGGAAGCAAACTACTACCATGAATAATTGTACTTTCTCTAGGAGTATTCATTTACACCACTGTGCAGACCTATGGTCTGCGCTGCTGGGCATGTGTCCAAGGTGTCTTATGGCAAAATTGCTTGAAATAAAGGACCATAGGCCTGTCACATGAAGTGGTAAGGTATTTTCCAAGATTCATTTGTGGAATGAAATTGACCTGGCATATCCCAGAAAAGTCTAACAGGAGCAGACTCCTCTTCATACTCTCAGTATCTCCTAATGTTTCATTTCTTCTAAGTGAAATTATTTGAGGATTTGGGAACATGTTACTCATCATTTCTCTGATTACACTATGTAAAAAGCTATCCTTTATTCTCAGTGGCTTATAATAAGAAACATTTATTTCCTGTTCTCGTGTTTATGAGTTAGCTGTGGCTCTAATGGGCCTTCCTGGGATAAGTTGGGGTCAGCTGAACTAGGTTTTAGGCTGTGGCTGTGAATGGGTCTGGGTCTGTTTCACATGTATTCTCATTATGGAGCCAGGAACAAGTTTCATTCTGAACTCAGGATGAAATTCAGTAACTTGAGGCTGAAACAAAACATATAAGCACACTTGAGATCTCTGTTCAAGCCATATCCATTAGCCAAATCAAATCACATGGGTAAGTCCAAAATCTATAGAGCTGATAAGTATTTTCTACCCACAGAGACGCCCTGGGGGACAGAGTAATTGTGAAAAACAAATACTCTCTACCACTGGGAGGCTAGGCGTAGGGGGGCATTGCCTGTTGAAAGGATTCCTCGTTTTCCATTTGTAAAGCCCATACAGCAGAACAGAGCCTCCTGTTTCTAATAAATTTGGGGGGTACTCATAGTTCAGTCCACCACATCAGATTTTAATTGTACAATATACAGAAGTTGTAACCCTGCTTTATACTTTGTTATTTATATTCATCTTGTGTTTATGAAGCACTGATGCTATACTCGGCTATTGACAATACTTAAGAAATTGGTCTCTGCCCTGAGGAATTTATTTCAGAGCAATTCAAGCTGGTTAAATCAGTGTCAGGCTCTCAACTTTGAACAGACAGCTGTGGAGAGGAGATAAGCTTTTGAAGATGCAGCAGAAATGTTGTTTATAGAGAGAATGAAAGTGGGAAAGATGATAGGTAACCAAGAAAGGGAGAGCTTATCCAAATTTTCAAAGTAAGCCAGAGAGGAGGAAAAAACAACAGGGCAGGTAGTGGAACAGGCAAAGGTTCAGCTCAACTCATTCTCTGTACTTTTGGAAATCCTGAGGAATTTAGGCATCAGTTGTCTTTGTTATTTGATAGACATACCTTGTGTTTATCATTGATAAACATTGAACATCATTGATATTCTATCAAATATTTGTTTTGTGCTCATAGCACTGAGTAGTTTTCCTTGAATGTGGTGAATTTCTCTCAGTCCCCATGGGCATGTTGTTAGAAAGAGTGATTGATCTTTGTGATTCTATCACTAAGGTCACCCTTGACCATAGGCAGAAATCCTAACTGCTCATACGTTACAATTTGAGGGTTCCCATAGGCTTCTATTCCTTCAAAATAATTTTTACAAGTAAACTCACCCTGTAGCAGATAATTTTAAATTTCTTGCCACATGAAAGTGACTATGTATTATAGGAATTAAAGATGACAAGGAAGGCTATGGTGCCTCACAAATATAGTAGCTCATTGGATGGCCCCTTAAGGAGAGCGATTGGATAGAAAAGTCCGGGCTGATGAAAAGCTCTCTTGCTGCTCTAAACTGTCTACTCCCTCTGCAGTAGCCACTCTGCAATCTCTTCTCTGTTCTCTGTAGAGGGCATTTTTTTTTTTTTGGCTTCCCAGAATCCATCATCCCTTCCCAATATTCTCCCATCACGTTCTTTTGGTGAATTATCTCTCCCACATTGAGGGTAGTTTAATAATGAGGGTAGTCCTCATTAATCAAACACAAATTTAGGTGTTATAAAAATATATTGTAGACATAAAGTCTATACTCAGTTGATTTCAAGTAAGGAGATGCTTGATAATCTGGGTGGGCTCGACCTGATTCAATGAGTTTTAAAAGGACTTGAGAGTTGAGCTGAGTCTTCTCTCAGCTTCTGTCTGTGAACTGTAGCTCCCGGCTGTACAAAGAGTTCCAGGCTGCCCTTCCTGATGCCCTGAAGACTGGAACTTACCTAGCCCACTCCCTCAATCACATAAGCTAATTCCTTTCAATCAATGTGCATCTCTTACTACACATCTATTGGTTATCCTTCTCTGGTTGAACTCTGCTACACCTTTCCATAGCTGCTTTCTCACAAATGAAATTAAATGGTGCCCTAGTATAATATCTTTAGTTTCATTCCTCACCAGATCTTTATTTGCCATAGTAGAACCAAAGATAGACATGGGGCTAATCTTGGCAAGCTGGCAACTTGGATACTTTCTCCTGAGAGGAATAACATAAAGGATGAAATAAGCTATAAGACCCTTATATTTTAAGGTGTTTTTCCTAATAGCAGTGCCCCAACAAAATCCTCCAATAGTTCCTTCTTATTTTTATTCTATTTCCAACCCTAGCTATTGGGTTCTTTTTAGTAAAATTTTTCCTTATGCTTGGCCACAGCAAAAAATGACTATCAAGCTCATTTCTGTCACATGTGACTGCAGCAAAAACCTTAGCTGATAAAGCCCCTGAGCATTCAGGCAGACTTCAGAGGTAGATTCTATTCAAAATCTGAGGTCCCAGAGGATGTCAAAAGAGAGAGCCCTGAAAGGGCCTATAATCAGATTGACTGTACTACTTCGTTTGCCTTAAGGCATAGGGTAAGGACTATCTATTAAAATACCAATGTTTTCAGGTGGGAGTTCAACTTAGCCTGTCTGTTGAGCCAGACATGTGTAGAAATCCAAATAAATGAGGAAGACAACATGGAAATTATGATGCAAATGTGAAGAAGGAAAGGGTTGGGGCATGAAGCAACTTGTGACACGTGTCAAAAGGCAGATCCTAATGGAGGTTGGGGATGTGGCAGTGGTGGGGAATAGAATGGTATAGTAAGGATGCCTGGGGCAGGGTACATGGGCTTGCTACACTGCTGTAGGGAAGAGCTATGCTCGCCCCTTGTGGTAGGCAGGATGATGATCCCCACAAATAGTCATATCCTGTGAGTGTGTTACTTACACAGCAAGGAGTAATTAGATTGCAGCCATCTTACATGGCAAGGAGGAGTCAAGGTTGCTAATCAGCTGATTTTAATATAGGGAGAAAGACCTGGATGATCTGTGTGTGCTCAGTATAGTCAAATGTGTCTTTACAAGTGGAAGAGGGGGGCGGAAAGGAGGCAATGTCAAAGGAAATTGAAAAGATTCAAATAGTCATTGCTGGCTTTGAAGATGGAAAAGGCTGTACTCAAGGAATGTGTGACATCTCTAGAAGCCGAAAAGACAAGAACATGGGTTCTCCTGTGTTGCTTGTAGAAGGAATGTAGCTCTCCTGACACCTTGATTTAGCCCACTGGGACCTGCACCAGACTTCTGAGCTACAGAACTGTAAGTTAACAAATTTAAATTATAAGTTTGTGGATAATCTGTCATAGCAGCAGTAGAAAACTATCAGGTCCTGTAACCCATAGATATAGTGAAAACAATGAAGGCGTTTAGCTGTCAGACCTGGAGGTGGTCTGTATGGCAGAAAGGAATGAGATCACTTCCCTGTTCTACCATGTATGGCAGAGTGATCCCTGGCAGAGTATTTAGCCTGCCAAACTTCAATATTATTATCTCCCAAATGAGCAGAAGATACTTGTACCTTTCATGTTTTTTCCAGAAAATTCAAGACAACATAGCACTTAGTTCATAATTTCGGAACTCTTCTCAGCGGCAGCACTAGACCCCCGAGGGGGCCAGGAACTGATTGTGGCAGACTGTGAAAGGTAGAAGAAAGGGGGAGCTGGTGTGTGTAGGATGCCAGGCAAATAGGGACTCAGGAAGAGAGTCATTGACAGGAAACCCAAAGAGACCAGGCAGAGGGGCAGCCATCAGCTCTGAGCAAAGGCTAGCTGTCTGGCTTGGAGAGAGTAAGGAAATAGGCTCTGAGTGCAGGTCCTGGAGGCAATCCAGGAAGCAGGGATAGCAGCAGGCCTCTGATAATTATGGAGGGATCTCTAAGGAGGCCTAGATAGTTTAGATATCTAACAGTACCTCAGTGAATATAGTTACCATTTTTCTAAGTTGGGCTCCATTCCTGGCTTTGCTCAGTCCCAGCTGTGAGACATGTCACTTAATTTCTCAGTCTTAGTTTCCTCAGCAATTGAAGAAATACAGTAAACTCAAATAGGCTAAAACTAATTTCAGCAGAATGTTCATTTATTTTCATAACCTATCTATTTAAGAAATCATATAAACTAAAACAGTATGGAGACACCTCAAAGAACTAAAAATAGACCTACCTTTGATCCAGCAATCCCACTCCTGGGATTCTACCCAAAGGAAAAGAAGCCGTTTTGTCAAAAAGACACCTACATTTGATGTTTAGTGCAGCACAATT
The DNA here is from genome assembly GCF_000181295.1 of Otolemur garnettii. NCBI lineage: Eukaryota > Metazoa > Chordata > Mammalia > Primates > Galagidae > Otolemur > Otolemur garnettii. The sequence continues at coordinate 39,643,992 of NW_003852397.1, read as the reverse complement.
CACAATTGCAGAGATACGGAATCGACCAAAGTGCCCATTAATTCACGAGTGGATTACTAAAATATATATGCATACCACAGAATACTACTCAGCCATAAAAAGGATGAATGAACAGTTTTTATAATTTGAATGACACTAGAGGCCCATTATCCTAAGAGAAGTATCTAAAGTGTAGAGGAACAAATACCATATGTACTGGCTATTAAATTGGAGCTAGCTGGTGAGCACACATATTCACAGAAGGAAGTACAACTCAGTGGCAACCAAGGTGGGGAGAAGGGAGGAGAAGAGGGACAGAAACTGCCTAATGGGTGCAAGGAACACCGTCTGGGGGATGGGCACAATTTGCAGCCTTCGCTCAAGCACTGCAAAAGTAATCCATGTAACCAGAAACATTTGTACTCCCATAGTATTTTGAAATAAAAGGAAATAATTCATATAAATTATAATCCATCCATTGTAAGCATACAATTGAATGCTTTTTACCGTGGTTGCATGTATAACCGTAACCACATTGTGCTTTTAGAGCAATTTTGTTTTGTCAGGAAAAAATGCCATGTCCATTAGCAATCATTTTCATTGGTGCCAATACCACTCCACCTTCTCACCCCGACAACCACTAATCTACTTTCCATCTCTATAGATTTGCCTATTCCGAGTATTTCATACTAATATAATTACAGTATGTGGGCTTTTACGACTGGCTTCTCTCATGTAGCATAATATTTTCAAGATGTATTCATGTAGTACATACACTACTCCATTCTTTTTTATTCCCTAATAATATAGGACAACCTCCATAGTTGACCACCTCCCTATGTCGGTCACCTCCCTATGTCAGTCACCTCCCTAAGTTGACCTAATTTTCATAGACTGGATATGCACCACATGTATGTGTCAGTACAGAGGCTTATGTTGACCACTTCCATATATTGACCACTTAGTTAGAGTCAACTTATAGAGGTTTTTCTATATTTTTATTATGTGGGTATACTACATTTCATTTCTCAATTTTGAGCAGATGTGTGTTTTCATTGCTCTTGGGAATCCTAGGAGTGTAATTACTGGGTCATATTATTGCTCTATCTTAAGTTTTGATGAATTGCCAATCAACTTTGCAAAGCATCAGCACTAGTTTACATTCTCAGCAGTATATGAGGGTTTCAATTTTTCCATGTGCTTGCCAACACTTATTATCTGTAGTATTATCTGTACTTTTGATTGCATCCACCATAATGGATATAAACGGTATCACGATGATTTTGATTTTGATTTAACTATGAGTAGTGATGTTGAAATATTTTTTGGCTATTTTTATATCAATGGAAGCATGTTAATTTACATTCTTTGCCCATTTCTTAATTTGCTTATTTGTTATTAAGTTGCAAGAGTTCTGTAGATACAAGTCCTCTTTATCAGATGTAGGATTTGAAAACATTTTCTCCCATTCTGTTGTTTTGGTTAAGATTACTATAATCAGTACCATAGCCTAGGTGGATCAAAGAAAGACAACCACTTATTTTTACAGTTCTGGAGGCTGGAAAGCCCAAGGTCAAGGTGCTGTTAAGGGCCCACTTCCTGACTTGTAGACACATGGCAGAGAGATAGGTAATCTTCCTTGTATCTCTTCTTATAAGGGCACTAATCCCATTTATGAGAGTTCTACCTTCATGTCCAACTTTATGAACTAATTCCATCCCCAAAGGCTCACTTCCAAATACCATCATGTTGGAAATTAGGGTTTCAACATACTAATTTTGAGGAAACACATTCAGTCCATAACATCTGTGGGTTGCCATTTCACTTTCTTGGTCGTATCCTTTGAAGCACAAAAGTTTCTAGTTTTGACAAGGAACAATTTAATCACTTTTCTTTTGTTATTTATGCTTTTATTGTTGTATCTATTTAACCAACACTTAACCCAAGGTCACAAAGATTTATGCTTGTGTTTTCTTATAAGGATTTCATCATCTTAGCTCTTACGTTTATGCCTATGATCCATTTTGAGTTAATTTTGATGTGTAGTGTGAGATAAGGGGTCCAACTTTATAATGTTTTTCCTGATATAAATATTGAGTTGTTCCAAGATTGTTGAGAAGACTATTTTCTCTCTCATTTATGTGTCTCGGTGCCCTTGTCAAAAACCAAGTGGGCATATAGGTGAGGGTCTTTAACTCGAAATTCTATTCTGCTCAGTGTCCAGTATGCCAGTATTACACAATTGAGGTTACTGCAATTTTGTTGTAAGTTTTGGAATTTGAAAGTGTCTTCCTTTTTTAAAAAAAATTTTAACATGTTTTGGCTATTCTGGGCCTTATGTATTTTCATATTAATTTTAGGATTGGCATTGTAAGTTCTGCAGTAAAATCCAGCTTGGAATTTGACAGGGGCTGTGGTGAATCTGTACTTTAATTTGGGTAGTATTGCCACCTTAATAGTATTAAATATTGTGAGTCTTAAACATTAGATGACTGTCCATTTACTTAGGACTTTCTTGCAGAAATGTTTTATAGTTTTCAGTGTGCATCCATTACACTTATTTTGTTAAATGTATATCTATTTTATTCTTTTTAATGCTATCACAAATGTAATTATTTTTCTAACTATATTTTTGAAACGTTAACTGCTATTATATACACTATTTTTTATATTATTCTTGTGTCTTGAAACCTTGCCAAACTCATTCTAATTTTTAATAGATTTATCTTACTACATATAAAGATTTTTCGTATATAAAATTATCCAAAATTAGAGATATGAAACAGTTTTTATTCTTCCTTTCCAATCTGTAAGCCCCCTTTTCCCCCATTTGCTTACCTAACTGTTCTGGCTAGAACTTCCAGTACCAAGTTGAATACAAATAGCAAGAAAGAACATCTTTGTCTTACTCCTGATTTTAGGGGCAAAGCATTCAGGTTTTTACCAGTAAGTATGATGTTTGCAGTGAGTTTTTATAGATTATTAAGTTGAAGATGCTCCATTTTATTTCTAGTTTATTGAGTCTTACATTATGAAAGAATGTAGGATTTTACATCTATTGACATAATTCTATGATTTTTGTTTTCCAGTGTATTAATGTGGGATGCTATCTTAATTGAAATGCTAACATAATATTTCTGGGATAAGTGTTATCTGTTAATGGCATATAATCCTTTTGATATGTTGTTGGATTTTATTTAATGACATTTGTTGAAAATTTTGCATTTATATTCCTAGAAGATAGTGATATATGATTTTCTTTTCTTGTGATGTTTTTGTATCAAGGTGTTAATATATTTGGCATATATTGTCCTGATATAGTTGGTATTAGATAGTGAATTCTATGATTCAATGTGTTCCAGGTAATTCTGTGATAGCTGATAGAATGAATTGGAAGCAATCCCTTTCCTTTCACTTGTAGAAGAGATTGTGAAGAATTAGTGCCAAGTCTCCTTCAAACACTTGGTAGAATTCATCAGTGATATCAGTTGGAAGTGTTTTGATTCCAATTTTATCTTTTTACTTATAGCTCTAATTTTTGAGTTTTGGCAATTTTTATATTTCTAGAAATTTTTCTATTTCTTATAGTATACCAAATGTGCTGACATAAGGTTTTTAGAGTATATTGTATATGCTTACAACAGTTTTTATTTTTCTAAGTTTAGTATTAATATCTTTTCTTTCCCTCCGAATTTAGTTACTTGAATCTTTTCTCTTTCTCTGTCATTCTGCTTAGAGATTTGTCAATTTTGTTGATTTTCTTAAAAGGCCAAACTTCTGGTTTCACTGATTTTTCTATTTCTTATATTTCTGTTATAATCATTATCATTTCTTCCTTTCTGCTAGCTTAGGTTGTCTTCTTTCTTTTTTTTTCCTCCATATTCTTAAAGGAGGCGGTTAAACTAGTGATTTCACATATTTTTTTTTTATACAAAAAGTATAAATTTTTCTCTGAGCACTACTTTTATTGTTCCATGTATACTCAAGAAAGATAGTTATTCTGTTGTTGACTAGATTGTTTTACAGATGTCTTTCGGGTCTAATTGATGTATAACATTGTTCAATTCTTTAATATTTTTGGTTGGTATTCTGTTTCCTTGTTCTCTTCATTACTGAAGGAGGGACACTTATGCCTCCAATTATTATTTTTTTTTTGCAGTTTTTGGCCAGGGCTGGGTTTGAACCCACCACCTCAGGCAAATGGGGCCAGTGCCCTACTCCTTTGAACCACAGGCGTGGCCCTCCAATTATTTTTTAATGATATATTCTCCCAGTTCTCTCAGTTTCACTTATATTTCTTAGTATTTGGAAGTTCTCAAAAATATGATGAGAAATTGTCATGATATGTTTCTTTTCTTTTTAAAAAATGGTTCTGTTTCGTTATTTGAACATCTTTGTAATTGTTTTTATAAAAGTCTTTGCTAATCTGGAGCACATCCAAGGCACTTTGTATTGCCTGCTTCTTTTTGTCTTGTGTATGGGTTATGCTTTTCTTTTTGTGTCTTATGATTTTTGGTTAAAAACTGGACATTTATGTAATACATCCTAGTAACTTGGGATTCTAATTTCCCCAGAGTGAACTGTTTTATTTGCTTGGTCATTTGTTTGTTTAGTAATTTGGCTAAATGAATCCACCTTCTTGTTGAGTGTCTCTATGTGGGGTAGAGTGCCTGAGGAAAAGAACTGTAACAGAGCCCAGTGGGGAGGTTATCTAAGGGACTGAGTCAGCTTAAATGCCACACACTCTCATTATTCTTACCAAGATTCAGTGGATTTTTGTGAAGAAGTGCTTCTCTGTTTGATGTAATCCCTTAGGAAAATTCCACAGACTTCAAATGAAATTTTTTAAAGTAATTTTCACCAGTTAAATTATTTTTCTGAGGAGAATCTCCACTTAGCTCCTTATGCTGTCATTCTGGAAGTCCTGACTCTGTTCTATAATATTTTTATTCTACAGTTGATTTGCAGATATCCTATCATCCTTTAAATAAGTGAATAAAAATTATTTCTGATACCATCTCAGCCTTAACTTTAATAACAGAATTTCTAAAATGTGCCTAACTTGGGAATGGGAATAATTGACACCAATTTAATTTATCTTCTAGCAATAGCCCATAGTTCCTGAGAAGTAATGGTTTGAGAGCTGGGCTTAGATCTGAAGCACTGGTTTCAATGCAGTGATTGATTGTGGCATCCAGTTAGGTGTCTTTGGAGAAGTTTGACCACAGAATTGGAGATATGCAGAGATGTCTGTGGAAAGCATTGCTTTCCATATAGTAGGAAAAAGAAGATGATAAATGAGCTAACAAATTGAATTTTTAGGTTTAAAGCAAAAAGGCTTAATAATATCAACTAAAGTAATACAGATAAAGCTAGAGTACAGTTGTGGTCGATAGTATGTTACTCTATTTTGAGACTATTTTGAAGCAGAGAAAGGAAAATAATTGAAGTGATAGAAAAGAATACTTTAGACCTTTGATCTTTGACAGAGAGAGCAGCAGCATTTCACCCAGGCTACCAGGAGGCTTTCCGGTCATGCACTATTGTTTTCACCTGGGTATATATGGGGACTGTGCTGTTACAGACACACAAAAGGCCTCCATAAATTATTTATGGAACAAATGAATGCAAGAACTATTCATTGCTGGTTTAATCAGTGTCCTATCTTGCAAACAGAGACAACATCAATTATTTTAACAGGTACAATTTAATATAAATAATTGGTTAAACATTTGGAGAACTGAAAGAATTCGAGTGAGTTCTGAAAGTAAGCTAGGGACAGGAACTGCGGGCAGATGTTCTCATCACTTGCACCCCTAAGCTGAGCCTTAAAGGTCTGAGGAGGGAGGAACGCAGGAGTGCCAGTACCTCTCAGGGAGCATAGTGATGCTGGCTCTGAAATGCAAGGGTGGAGGGACTGTAGACTGTAAGCAGTAACCATCACCAGAGTGAAAGGGCTCTCAATGAGGTGATGTGGACAGGACCCACAGGCAAACAGGAAGGACCAAATGCCAGCTTTCTAGTCTCCTGCTGAGGGAGCTTAACAAAGACCAATGTTGAGTACAGGTTTCCGGCCCCAGGATCACAAAGCAGAGCTTTGGGGAGGGTGGGAGGATTATCTGAGAGATAATCTTTTTGTATTTATTTCAGAATATGATGGGGTTACATACATTTTGGTTATGTAGTTTGCTTTTGTATACTTTAAGTCAAAATTAGAAGTGTGTCCTTCACTCAGAAAGCGTGTGATGTACTTGTGCTATGTACACGATAGGTATGAATTTACTGTCTTCTGCCCTCACTCATCCTTGGATTTCATTGAGTTTGCTTCTACATGAGCACAAAAGTGTTGATCAACTAGTTCCAATGTAGTATTGAGTACATGTAGTGTTTGCTTTTTCCGTTCTTGTGATACTCAGGGGAATAGACCACAATTCCATCCAGGTTGTGACAAAAGATACCAGATCCATATTTTTTTATGGCTGAATATCTTAATAAATGACAAACTTTAAATGTTAGTCTATAATATTTTTTATAAATCATATCCTTTTAGAATATTTTCCAAATCAGGTTAACGCAACCTTTTTTCTTCAGGGAGAGTTCAAAATTAAAATTTGTGCTGAAGATCTTATGGAGCCTTATATGACTTCTAGATTAAGATATCGCTCAGATATAATTTATTTGCATATTATGTAAAAAGCATTAGGACCATCTCTGTTAGACTAGGCAGAAGTGATACACACACACACATAGACACACATATAGTGTGTATATATACACATACACAGGATGCCAAAAAATGTATATACATTTTAAGAAAGGAAAAAACTGTATTACGTTGGTAATATTCAAGTCAGGTTTGATTTCTGAAATTATAAGAGTGCCCAATGTGACTTATATTCACCTTTTGTTATTGGTATACATTGAGCATTACAAATTTAATACAGTTTATTTCTTAAAATGTGTGTACATTTTTGGCACCCCCTATGTAATATATACATGCTGTGTATACTGTTTTCCCTCATTTTTTCCCCCTTTACAGCTTAGTTGCCTGGAATGGAATTCAGCACATTCTCTGTTCACATGCAGGTCCATGCAGAGTCCATTTTATTCTATTTTGGTTTTTGCCTTTAACATTCATCCACACTGTAGTGGATTGCATGGTGGTCCCCCCCAGAAAATATAGCCTAATCCCTGGAACCTGTGAATGTGACATTATTTGAGAAAAGGGTTTTTGTAGATGTAACAAAGTTAAGACTCTTTAATTAGATCATACTGGATTATCCAGGTGGGTCCTAAATCCAGTGACGAGTGTATCTAGGAGAGAAATACAGAGGAGAGAGCCATGTGACAATGGAGGCAGAAATTGTAGTTATGCAGTCGCAACCCACGGGAGGCCTGGAGCCAGGAGAAGCAGGGAAAGATTGTTACCTGGGGCCTTCAGAGCCAGTGTGGCCTGATGATACCTTGAATTCAAACTTCTCACATCCAAAACTGTGACATGTTTCGGTTGTAAGCCACTCATTTTGTTGTAATTTGTTACAACAGTCATAGAAACAAATGTCTACTTATATTCCAGTCTCCCACTTTAGTATATGTAATGCTTATTTTTCCAATCCAGTGTCCATATGCTTTAGGTGGATATGTGGACATCTTTAATAAATGTCTAGCATTGGTAGCAATAGAAGAAATTTAAGTTTCAAATGGCTACAAGGTAACTAAATTTACCAACAAATTACCCTGATTGTGCCATACCAATTCTGAGACAATCTCAGAAATCCCACTTGCCCCAGAAGTCAACTTGGAAATTATAGTCCCAAGCATGTGTTAAGTTGGCAGAATGAAAGTATTCTTCCACTGCCAGTGGACTCAATAGTTGGAGATAGTAATTTGGTAAATATGAGGTAAGAATCATAAAGATGACAGTTTTTCCTGGTAACACTACTTTCAGGATTATGTCTCAAGGAAGGACTACTGAAAGAAAATAATTATAGAAGGCATTTTTTTTTTTTCCATAGCAAAACCAAAAAACAAACAAAAAAACCTCTGGAATAGTCTGAAGCCCAAGTTATGGGCTATTGGCCATTCACAGTATGTCTCATTCATTCATGCAGTAAGTTCTAATTTTTCAAATGCTCTGCTAAGTGCTAAGGGTAAATAGTAAATAAAGCAAAATCATGACCTAAGGAAGCTTAAACCCTAATTCATATTCTCTCCTATGACAGGAAACACTGGCAATAGAAGCTCAGTGTGATAACGATTTGCAAGGGGAAAGGTGTGTGTGGGTGTTTGGGGATTTGGGGAAAAGGATACTTCTGTGTTCCACTTGCATTTCTCAGAATTCTTGAGAAATTGATTGTTCAGTTTTGAATGGATTATAGTTTGAAAAAGATCTTCTGCTAATTTCTATACTCTCTCATGAGGAGAGAGATATTAAAACTACTCCCTAATACTATTAAGAGTTAACATGAGGCTCATTGCCTATAGCTCAAGTGGCTAAGGTACCAGCCACATACACCAGAGCTGACAGGTTCGAATCCAGCTGGGCCTGCCAAACAACGACAACTAACCAAAAAATAGCTCTGTGGCGGGTGCCTGTAGTCCCAGCTACTTGGGAGGCTGAGGCAAGAGAATCACTTAAGCCCAGGAGTTGGATGTTGCTGTGAGCTATGACACCACAGCACTCTACCCACAGCAACAGCTTGAGGCTCTGTCTCAAAAAAAAAAAAAAAAGTTAACATGAATTGTGCACTTATTGTACCAGGTACTGTCCTAAGCATTTACATATATTATCTCATACTGCCCCATGAGTTGGGAAACCCAGTGGTTTAACTCTGAAGCCTCCTTATAAACTGCACTGACTGCTAATTCTGCCTGGATCTGAGTGAAGATGAATGGATTATTAAACTACTCTTAGAAACAACGTTGAGTAGGAAAGGCGATCTGGAAGAGAAAATAGATCACTCAACATGGCTTATATGAGAGCAATGTCGCAATTATATTGATTAAAATAGAATGACTCAAAAGCAGGTATAGCAAAAGTTATGTTTGTCTACAGCTGAGGTCCTGCCTCAAGCTTCTTTTCTTCCTGGTAGACATCAAATCACCAATTTGTACACTTTGGTGAATGTAGCTGCGTGTCCTCATTTATTGATTATTATTCTGTGCCAGATACTTGTGATTTTTCATAATTAAGTGTTTTGGTTCATGGTTAACTATAGTGGTGATTAGAATGTAAAATCATCATGGAAAGAGAAAAAAGCTCAATTCACATCTAAGTTGTATCTATTATCTCATTTTTCTTCAGGTACATATCAACTTTACTAGCATACTTTATAGGGCATTGACCCATTTATAACCAAAAAAAAGGGATTCCCATGTTACTTTAATATATCATGTGTAGTTAAATATGCTGAATTCCATATCCTCACATATATCCTATATTTTGAAAGCCTATATGTCTAAGCTTGGCATTTTGATTATGAGAATTGCATACATTCTTTTCCCAGTCCTTTGCCTGAAATTTTCTTTAAAATGCATGTCAGCTTTTCATTTCATCTTCCTGAAGTGAATGAGAACAAAATATTTTAGTAATTTTTACCTCTCATCACATAATTGGTGGTTTAGATCATCATAGTAGATGGAATAGAACATTTTAGTGTCCAGCCATGAAAGAAAACATACAAGCGCCAAATGAGCTAACTGACACATATGCCATTGGTCTGTAGTGCTGGATGCTGGCATTTTCCCTATAGAGCCTAGGACCTACCAGCACCTTGTATAATAAATACAGCTGGTGCCAAGAGATGGTAAGTGATCTGATCATGGTTACCAGTCGTTAGCTGAAATTTGGGGGCTAGTTCTTATTGGTCACGCAAACAACATACTGTGATAATTTCTATTAGGCAATGACAAATTTTTAGATTATTTTCTATCAAATAGATTCAAAGCCTTGTGGTCAGGTGTTACACAATGTCCTAAAATCAATGGTTCTCAAACTTGAACGTGCATCAAAAGCACAGAAGGGCTTGCTATGTCGTAGATTCCTGGGTCCCTTCTCCATAGGCTCTGACTCTGAAGTGGCACCTGAGGTTTTGTATGTCTGGAAAGCCTTCAGGTGATGTTGCTGCTTATGATATGTGGACAATATATTGAGAACTATTTATATGAACAATGAAGGTGTTTGTTATTTAAAGTGATGAGAAACCTGGGATAGGGCAGCTCCAGAGAGGGATAATTGAGCAGCTCAGATACTCTCCGTTTATCATCTTGCCTTCATGCCTCCTGTCATGGTCACAAGATAGCTGCTGCAGTACAAGGATCTCATGAAGAAATGAGAATGTTCAGGAAAGCAGAGAGGGACCATCTTTCCTGGCACACTTCTTTTCATCCATGAGGAAACCCTTTATTTTTTTATTTTTGGTAAAAAATATTGAATTTCCTTTCATATACCTAAGGACAGGCAGTCAAATATATTATGAAAAACCCACAACAAACAGAACAAAAACAACAACATCAATAATGATAACAAGAATAAAATAATTTTCAACAGGTTTCCAGATGTTTCCTTTCATCATTCTTGACACTCCACGGGAGCTTAGCAACAGTTTGTGTTGCCTTCTTTTAAGGGGTTTTGAGGACAAAATTTTCTTTACTTTCATGCTGAAAAGCCTTTGAAGGATCAAAGTGTTTGATACCCAGAACTTTATTCAATTCTTCCTGAAGTTTTGCCTCACTTTGTTTCTTTTTAGGAAGCCGAGAGCGGAGTTTCAACACCTCCGATTTGAGTTGGCTATTTTCGTCTTTCAACTTTACAACATGCTTGATTTTTTTGCTTAAATTCTGATGACCCAATAATTTGGCATATGAATCTCTTATTTAGCTGTTCCTGAGCGGTACCATGTTCATTCAAAAATGCCTATTTCTCGGCTTCAAATGCATCCAGTGTAGCGGCACAGGTTTTGTGTTTTTATATGGTTCTTCATAAAGGAGATGCCACTGACTCATTTCTTCAGTTAATTCTGCCACTGTATTTTCTTTCTTTTTTCTTTTGAGACAGAGTCTCACTCAGTCACCCTTGGTAGAGTGCTGTAACATCACAGCTCACAGTAATCTCAAACTCGTGGGCGGAAGTGATTCTCTTGCCTCAGCCTTCCGAGTAGCTGGGATTACAGGTGCCCACCACAACAACCTGGTTATTTTTTTTGTTGCAGTTGTCATTGTTGTTTAGCTGGTCCAGGCCAAGTTCGAACCCGCCAGTGAACCCACCAGCCTCAGTGTGTGTGGCTGATGCCGTAACCCTTGTGCTACAGGCGTGGAGCCTGCCACTGAATTTTCTTCTCCAGATTTTCTTGCTGCTTCATCTTCCAGATGTTTCTTAACGTCCTCCTCTTGTTGCTTAAGTTGGTTTTGCAAATCAGTTATTTTTTTAAGAGGAGAAACTGATTTCTTGAACTTCTGCTTCTTTAAGTGCCGACCTGGTCTGCAGGTCTAGAAGCACCCTTGCGTACTGATTTGCACTCTCAGTCCCTAACATCTGATGTTGAAGCTCCTCTGAACTTTTCTCGGTCTTGGCCACTTTTTCCAGTAGTGATGAGTTTTCCAGCTTCAGATTGTCTATCTCAGCAGCTGCTAATGCTTTGTACCTTTCAAACTGAGCAGTAACATCCCCAAAGTTTTGTACCGTGCTATTACACTTTTCTTGTCAAACCAGGGTGGCCTGAGCATTAGCAGCATTGTCCAGTTCAGCTTTTCTTCTAGGAGTTTGAGTCCTTCAGCTCTAAATTTTGTTTCTTCGTCCAACTGCTCCACCAGCCTTTCGGCTTCTTCCTCCTTTGCTGTAATTTGTCAAGCTCATCCAGTGTTTAATTCTTCCTCAAATAGATTCTTCTCTTTAATCATTTCCTCTTGAAAAGACCATAGCTTCTGCTGAAGACTAGAAGATAATTCCTTCTCTTGTTACAGAAGTGACTCACTTTGTAATTCTTTTTGTTGAAGCTTTTCATATTCTTCTTTTTCAAGAATAAACTTCTCTTTTAAGTTTTGTATCTCAGTATTTAGATTTTCATCCAGTTCTCTGTTCCTACTGACAAGGTCTTCTGTTTCTTTTTCAAGCAGCTGACTTTGAGCACTCAGGTCTTCAACATGTTTAGATAACCCAATGTTTTGGGTTGAAGAGAATGCTGAAGGCCTAACATTTCATCATTCTACTCTTTCAGATTTTCTTCTAATTGGGCAATATCTAGCTTGTATTTTTCCACTTGATCTGATGCGCAACTAATTTCTTCGACGTATGCTAAGAGTTTTTGTGTTTCAGATTTTTCATCAATCCCGTCTTTCTCTGTGGAAACAAGTTTCTCCAGTTGGGCTGTTTTCTCCTGAGACTCTTGGAGGTTCTTCTGGGTGACCTGCAGCTTCACCTCAGGCCTCCTTGCTTAGCTGTCAGATTCTTCATCTTTGTTTCTAAGTTTCATCAACTCCAGGCTTAGAATTTTCAAATTCTTCTGGTTAGCATTTTCGAAAAACTTAGATTTTAGTAGCTCATTAGTCTTTTTGTCAATTCAATTAGCTGTTTTTCCAATGAAGCATTACTTGCACAGAGTGACTTTTTTGCCTTATGGAGACATGAAGCTTGGCTTCCAATTTATCCAACTCTGTTTGCAGGCACCAGATTTTCTCCTCCTGAGCACCATGTTCCTGCACAAGAACATGAATCGCTTTTTCTAGGAACCTTCAAATCTTTATCATTCTTTCGAGATTCCTTCTTTAATTCCAAAGTCTTAACTTCTCTAGCTGAAGCAGTCAAGGTAGCATCTTTGTCAACATTAGACTTTTCTTGAGAGTCTTTCTGTTTTTTAAATCTGATTTCTGAAAGAGTGCTGGTCCTTTCAATGCTTCTGACTTTTAACATCATAAGCACCTGGAGATGGGGCACCACCTTTGCAGGAGGAGCGTTGCATGGATGCATTTTTACAACTGACAGGTTGGAAAGTTTGCATTTTGGTGTCATACAGATGAAGGTGTAGTGAATTCTTGCTTCATTGGTTTCAGTCCTTCCCCATCGCTCTTTGGATGTAAACTTTTCTGGATTTCATTTCTTTCAAACATGTCCCACCAGTTTCATGGTAAATGGCTGAGACACCAGCTTGCGCTCCTGCGCATGTGGCGCAAGGAAACCCTTTCTAGGTGTCTGTGCTTAGATCTCTCACTGCCCATAACTGTGTCGCAGACCAGGCTTTAACCGACCACTAGCAAGGGGAATGGAATTATTATGCTACACTTGGAAGAGTTAAGATTTACTTCTAGGTAGAAGATGGGCTCACATTCCGAGGCACATTGCCAAGTGAAGGAAGGTGAACACTCAAATACAATCATGACTTGGGCAGCAAGGGAGAGTTGCAGATAGGGTTTTGAGCTCACAACTAATAGCATCTGCTCTGTTAGACACTTATGCTCTTTTACAGTTTAGCTTGATGATGCAGGTAAGAACAATAATGAGAAATATGACCCAAAGTACGTTCTATCTGCTACCTAATGAGGATCCCAGTTAGTGTTCTGTCTTGTGATAGTTTAATTAGGTAACTCTGCAAAAAGCATAACTTGCTCTGAAGAAGTAGGTTGATTTCCCTCAGGTGGAAATGAATTGTACTTGACATATTTAAAATAACATCTAACCTAATTTGTTAGGAACAGGCTTCTGAGTTAAGATTTTCTTGCCAAAGACAAATTAGAAGAGGAGCTACATGCCTGATCACCTGCTTGAGAAGGGCCAAGGGAGCATGGGAGGACTAGGACTTGTCATCTGAGAGGCAAGACTTGCTTTCCCATCCCCACTCCCTTCATTCTGTTCCTTGTCCCTCAATGTATCTTTCTCATGATATACATAGCCAAAAAGATAGTTTGGATATTAGATTCAAGCAAAAACTCCAGCAGTACATTGAAGGGGAAAATTATAGGTAAATTTTAATATATCTATTCAAAATATCCTTGGCTTCCGAATTCTCTCCTTAAGAGATGTGGGAATTAGTTCTGTTTTCCTGTGTCATATGATATAGAGCCCACACTGGTGAAATCAAATAAATCCTGGGCCTTTAGAGATGTTATCTTAATAATAATGAACTGATAAATGATAAAGAAATAATTAGGAAATAATTTTCCAGTATTTATTACCTTTGCTTTTAATATAATTTAATTGCAATCTTATATAAACTTATTTTTAATAATGATGTTTAACTGGCTTACAGATTTCTCAAAAATTTATGAGCCACTATGAGTCAGCACTAGCACCCAGCACTACAAACACTGCATATACATGCAGCTTAAACACAGGGAGGGAGATTAGACCAGTTGAAGCCAAGGCCAGGGTGTCCTTGCTTCTGTGGCATCTCCACTTCATTCATGTTTCTGCTTCTGAATTGAGGAGGGTGTTCTAATTGTACATCAGTTCTACTCCAAGTTCTATTTCTCTTAGATCCAGGCTGACCCTGAACTTCCATGTTCTGCGTATCCCAAGTAAATATCAACCATAATCCAAGTATAACACAACAGGTGATGAGATCCAACCCTACTTAATCCTTCTCTCCTACTTGAACAAACTCCTCTGACCTAAGGCTATGCTACCTGGTTTTGTGGTCCTATCTGTTGATCCTAAATCATCATCTGATGCACCCCTAAGCTTTTCTCTTAATGTGGCAGTGAGGACAGAAAGAGAAGGGTGAAGTCATTGGTTAGACTGAGTGAAATCAGAGATGAAATAAAAAATTACATTTTCCCCATCTTTTTCTCAAACAATTTTATGAAAATCATAAGATAATTCAATTCAATGTTTGTTTTTATAAGAGACACAGGGGAGAGACTCATAGTGAAGAGGATAGGCTGTATAAAGATGAAAGCAGAGATAAGAACCACCAGAACTGGAACCAATAAGGTGAGATTCTTCCCTAGAGACTTTGGAGGGAGCACAGCCCCAAGAAGACCGCAATTTGAGGATTCTGTCTCTAGAACTGCAAAGAAAAAATTTTCTGGTGCTATAAGTCACCCAGTTTGTGGTAATTTATTATAGCAGTCCTATGAAACCAATGCATGGCTGAATGACAAAATAAAAAGCTGTAGATTGCCAAGAAAGCACCTAGGTCTGCTTCAGGATACCTCCTAAGAAATAGCCACAAGAAGGAGAGCTTCACCTTACTCCCTGGAGAAGGGGACAATGGACATTACCCAGCCTGGGTGGGTAATGAAGAGGCCCACAATTTGGTGAGAGAGCCTCAGCTGACATGGGAAAGGGGTGGGTGGTGAGAGCAGCACAGGTGCTGGTGAGCCCCAGTTTATGGCCGGGCTTATCTGTGAGATGTGCCTCTCCCCATGACAGCCAAGATGGATGATACAGCCAGGGGAGGGGACGAGGTCCTGTGAGTTAACAAGGAGGAAGGGAACAGTTGATCCAACAGCTTAGAAACAAAATGTTGAAATAAACTTCCTAGGACCTGGAAGTTAGAGGGTTCAAAGGGACACTTTGGTTGCATACTTTTGATTTAATGGTTAAGAGAAATAAACTCAGTGCTACATTTTCCACATCACTATGAGTAAATTATCTGTTGCTCCCACTTCTCTTGATTGTTGTTGCTCCTACAGAAAGAGCCTGAATATTGGTGTGGATACTGTGAACATATTTGTCAAGACAGTGATGTGGTAATATTGTACTTCTTTGGGTAGTGAGTGGCAGTCAGGGAGATTTAGTTTGGATAACAGAATGCTGGAAATTTCAAACTGTGGTGGGGGTGGGCAAGTCAACACAGCACATCAAGCTGGCGTTTTTCCAGAAAGCCCAGATGGTGAAGACAAGGCATTAACAGCCCTTATTTTTCTTAGCTTTGGATAACTGAGACTAAGAAAAAAAATCAACAATGCATTTGTTTTCACCAAAATATAATTCTAACAGAAATAGATACCATTAATTAAATTTCTAATTAATGGTGCTCAGGGTGCCATCAGCTTCTAAATGAGAAAGTGCCTGGATAAAGACTCCACTCAGGTTCCGTGGATTCAGAGCACAATGCGGCTTGATAAAGGGTCATATGATTCGATCCCCTTATTTGGTGCACGTGGAAACTGAGGCACGAGAAGCTGTGCCGTCTTAGCTGAGGCACCTTCGGGCTGGGAGCTGGATTGTTGGATTCCAGGGTGCTCCCCTCCTCCCTGCCGCACTCTCCCAGGGTTCTTGTCTGAACACTGGCTTCCCTCTGCTGACAGCATTGTTCCCGGTCACTTTTTATAGCAGCACTTGCTGCTTATCGTGGACTCCAGCCTTCTCCCAGCTGCTTATCACAGGCCAACTTTAATTACCTTCTTAACACACAGTCGATGCTGCTGGAAGGGTGAGGCTGGGCAGCTCCTCAGGGTTCTCAGACATCACGAGCTCTCCTCAGAGAGTCCCCTGTTCAAAAATATGTCCCTTTAATTACAAACTTTTATTTTTCTAGAATCATTTATCTCAGATGTAATTTAAACACCTTTTGGCAGAACAAAAGACATGAAGGAGACTTGAGGTAAAAGCCCCGGGTTCTTCGTACACAAGACCAAGATGATTAGTGCTTGGCACGATCCACATGGATTTGAAGCCAGGAGGAAGCCTGGCCTGTGTGAGGGGACGTAAGGTGTCGGCGTCCAGATGATAATGACACAATCCCAGATCAGTCACACTGAGTGCTGAGTGATTGTTGTCTCAGTAACCCAGAAAACGTTTTCCCCTACAGTATGATAATCTGACGGAGGTAGTAAGTGTGTTATGTTTCTGTGAGTGCAAGACAGAACGAGAGAAGAGAGGAGGAAGGAGGGTGGGGCAGAACAAAATGCAACCTTTAGGCGGCGGTTTCCACCTTTCTTTCTTCCATGAAGCTCCTGGGGCCATTAGGACCGGCAGAAGGTCTGTGAGGAGGTGATTTCTGGTTGTCTGCCAATATCACAAAGACACCCTTCCGTGTCTAGTGATTTATACTCACTCACAAGATTAGGAGCCTGGGGATGGTCCTTGCTCTCTTGTGATTATATGCACTCTGCCAGCCAGTGGGAAGCAGGAAGATGTTCTTTAGGATGACCGTGATCACAGGCTATGGCCTTGGGAATCATCTTGTTCTTTGTTTGGAGATTTGTCACATTTTCCATTATTCCTACAGAGCCAGACACAGAAATGTCTCAGTGTCCTAATAACTTCTCTGGGTCATAGAATGTAGAGTTGGGAACAAGAACAGGCTATGAGGAGATGCTGGATTCCTAAGATTCAGCACTGAGTTTACTGGGGATAACGTGACCACAAAAAGAGGGGGCTGTGAGACCCTACCTTCTGTCATCAGTGGAAACTCACCCTTGCTACCTAACATACTCCCTTGTAGAAAATGGACATGAATCAGGAGTGTGCTTTGTTTTTTTTTAGACAGAGCCTCAAGCTATCCCCCTGGGTAGAGTGCCATGGCATCACAGCTCACAGCAACCTCCAACTCCTGGGCTCAAGCGAGTCTCCTGCCTCAGCCTCCCAACTAGCTGGGACCACAGGTGCCCACCACAACGCCTGGCTATTTTTTGGTTGCAGCCATCATTGTTGTTTGGCAGGCCCGGGCTGGGGATTCTAACCCACCACCTTAGGTGTATGTGGCTGGCGCCTTAGCCGCTTGAGCCACAGGTGCCAAGCCAGGAGTGTACTTTGGATGGCTAACAGCTCCTATTATGTCCCTCCCAAATTACTCTGGCGTTTATGTGTAGTTTGTAAAACCCCCTAGTCTTGTAGTCTAGAACTCAGATAATTCCATACTATACTTCTTAGCTACAAGTCATTCTAGTCCTTTATTTTATGTATGTGTGTGCATGGCATGAGTGCCAAGACAGCTATACAATTCTCACTGGCTGATGGTGGTGTTTCCAGATACCATCATGTTGCCTTATATGCCTGAGTCATCACCTAACCTCTCTATTCAACTCTTCAGATCACACTATTTTTTCCAAACATGTTTGTTGTTGTTGTTCTCAACTCTGGGTGTCAGCTTTACCTAGAGGTCTCAACCTCAACTGGAGCCTGGGCTCTCCTAGTTAAACCAATAAGGAAGTACTTTTCTCTTTGAACATAGACATGAACCAATTTCAAGGGCCTGTGGTGAGTTTGAAATTGACTCATGGCAACTTAGGAATCGCTCTTCTTCCCCATAATAAAACAAACCTCAGTTATCAAATTTTCTTTAATATTTTTCTGGAATCTCTATCTCTGCTTATAAGGAGTAAATACAACAGAAACAACCACCACAGTAAAAACAGCAAAGTGAATTTGTATCTTTCTTTTTTGGATAAACTGTTTCTTCCAATTCAGGAATCTCCATTTGGTACACTTGGTTTTTTTTGTTTGTTTGTTTTGCTTTTTTAGTAGCCTCTGAATCTTTCAACTGTTTTTCTCTTACTTTTCTTTCCTGTTTCCTGTGTCATCAGAGTGCAGGGAAACTTGAGTTCCTGCCGATGGCCTTTGGCTGAAGGACTTCTCATCTCTGCTGGCATGTGTGAATGTTGGTGTCTGTTCCTACTGCACTTCAGGTGACATGTATGTGACTGAATGAACTCATGGTCTGAAGTTCACCATGATTGCTGGGAAGTAGGGGTCTCCCTCGCTGCCTGGCTCCTTCCTTCAGCCTCCTTTGGTGCTGCTGAAACTCTGATGACTCAGGTGCTTCACCTCCCTTCGGATTTTGAGCAGCTCTACTCCTCCCCCTGGACTTCAGCAGCCTCCCTACAGTCCCATGAGTATTTCTGAATTGGTACCATGCTGTGAGCACATCGTAAGGAAAGAGGGGAGCAATATTGCTAGACCACCAGTCTAGACACCTCACTCCACAAAGAATGGACTACCTTCCATTTTCCCCACGTGTCCATCATGACGGGAACAGCAGAGCACCAACTAGATGCTCTTGGGTTCTCCCTCAAGCTTTATTGGGACTTTGTTATTATTGAGTTTGATCACCTTGAACTTTCTATTAGGAGGTATCTATTGTTCTTCTGAAATCATGCTCAGGGCATTAGAGCACGGAGTTCCACAGGACCAATAACCTTACCCTGATCTTGTCTTTTTAATTTTTTTTTTCTTGTAAAATTAATTGCTTCTTCCTTCCAGATGGTAGAGGACTTGTATTTTTCCTTTCTCAATGACAGAATCTATGCTTCCATCAAATTCTTTTTTTGATAGAATAAAACTCTATGATCAGACCTCCATACTTTGCTCTTGATGTGTAAAAGTAAGGCTTTGGAATTTAGCAAAGCATTTGAAACTCTGAGTAATGCCTGGCTTTTAAGACTATTATACTTTGGACTAAAGAAAATAATTTTTTTGGAGTTTAAAGATGAACAATGACTTCTTTATTCAAGGCAGCATATACCTTCCTTAGAAATGAAAAGAAGCCATTAACTCAGAAGCCAGAGGCAACATGATTTATGTGGATAAAAGAATCATTGTTTTAAGCATCTCTAAATAGAATCCTCTTTATAAGAGCAAGGATCATGTTTCATTTCTGACTGCCTAGTGCCTAGCTCAGCATCTGCTCCACAGTAGGCACTAGATAAATGTGGCTTCCCTGAAAGGACAGTCTTGTTAGCATTTTTTCCCCAAGTATCATTTTAGAGCACACCTTTGGATAACCAGGTTTATGTAAAATCCACAGGAAGCTATCTGGAACAAAGCATGTCTGCACTGGGCCTGGTTACTCTGTCTCTCCACGTTGACTTAGTTCAATGTCTAAGGATAACAACTGGGCCTTGGTTGCTGTCCCCTCAGTCCTAACAGAGTAGTTCAAGTGCAGTCTGCATCACCTGAGACCTTATTATAAATAGAAATTTTCAGGTCTCATCCTAGATTTGCTGAGTCAAAAACTCCTATGAGGGAGTCCAGCAAATTATGATTTGACAAGCTTTCCAAGTAATTCTGAGGTTTGTACCCAACACTCTCTAAGACTTCTGTCTAGCTCAGCTTCCCTTGATGATGAGATCTGGAATTTATTATGGTTTCCATTGGCACCTGGTAGGAGCTTTATTCTCTTCCATCCCCAGATTCCATTAATTAAGATGTTCAGAGGTTCTAGCCTCCTAGAGGGATGAGGTAACACAAACCGAAAATGCACATGGAATCAATGCTTATGCATATACATTGAGGTGATAATGAGAGTCAAGGTAAAAATTTGGGCCAGGTAGCTTTATTTACTTGTACTTGGGGTTGAGAAGAACTTAAAATGATATGAGGGTGAATGTGTACTCTGAGGCACACATCAAAGTTAAGACCTCAGTAAGACAGCACTTGGAATGAAGACTGTTCATGTGGCCACCTAATCTTGATGGCCAGGAACTTTTGGTAAATCCATGCAATTCTGAAATGTTCTATTAGCATCTTAAAAACTTTCCAAAAACAATCAAAGGACTTTGAATAAGTAAAACTTTATGGTAGAACATATAAGGTAAGCTTCACCAAGCAGTTCAAATAAACACGATTATAAATTACAGTAGAACCTCCATCCTTGACCACTTGCCTGTATTGACCATCTCCTTAAGATGACCTAACTTTCACAGACTAGACATGCACCCCATGTATGTATGACTATAATAGGCCTAGGTCCTTCTGTTGACGATCTCATGTTGACCAGTTTATTATATTTCCTTGGGTGGTCAACTTACAGAGGTTCTACTATATATACACCAAATTTCTCCAAATATATAGTATGCTTCTAATACTAATTTTATAGTACATTATCACAAAAGAGCTGTGAAAACCTTAGGGAAATATCTCTGCCCTACTGTTTTTCTCTTGTTATGGTTTTTAGTTATTCAATGAGTCTCTTCTAAGGCCCATCTGTTCCATGTCCCAAGATGTCTGTATTTGAGTGGTTCCCGTCCTTATCATTATTGCCGATATTTCAATTGTCAGTGGTATTCAAAGTGTATGTTGATAATAGAGAAACGTCATCAACCTTATGCGCGTAGCTTTCTATTCTGATTAATACCTATTGTAAATTGTAGTTCAGTTCTGGAACTTGAGATTTGCTTTTCAAATAGCTGCTATCCATCCCTCCAAGAACTTTTCTCTCTGAGGGTTTATTGTAGATGCTTTCCCTCTGTTCTGAATGCTTGCATCTGTGAAATCTATCCGTCTGCATTGAATAACAGCAGTTGTTCCTTTGGTAGAAAAACTTTCAAATCTGATATGATTATGAAAGTTCTTCTTTCAGCTTCTTGCATAAAAGTCACTTCTTGATAATTCTTATTATATCTCCCACCCATGGGAGATGTGTCAAATATTTCCCACCTACATAGCCCCATAAAGTGTTTTTGCTTAACTCTCCATATGTATGATTTTATGAAATCAACAGAGGAGTAATTTTGTTAGCAACAGAGGGACACATCTGCTGAAAACATAAATGTAAAGGGGATTCTAAGGCTTCAGAGAGAAAAGACAGAGAAAAATTATACTTGTCAAGGAGATCAAGGACCAGACTGAGAGACAATGGCATGGACATGGTGAACTTTGTGTGCTTGACTTAACCCATTCAGTAGACCTGTGATCCTTAGGGACTGAACCAAGACAGTGGCTGATCACAACAGCATGGTGGATGATGCAGAGACCTGCTGACAGTAACAGCACCTCAAGTGGTGCTTATGGAGTTCAGGAGGGGAAGGAAATTGGACATTAATAGCAGCCAAGGGGAGACCAGCTGTGTAGAAGAGTTGACTGAACATAGAACAGTGAGGACTAAGGATTTGTTCATGCTACCATCATTTCATTAAAATCCTATGGTGATACTCTGTTACAAAATGGAGTTCTCAAACTTTAGGAAATTACTGTCATTAAAAATTCTTGGTTTGTGTCAAAGAAATTCCTATTATCTAGGGTCAAGCCCAGAAGTCTCCTGTTATCTAATAACCCAGCAGATTTTCCCATATTTTCAGAAACATTGACCTTGATAATAAAAATTAGTGTCCTTTAAGATTCGTCAAGGCTGTTAATGCATTTTTCTCTATGAAATAATTTTTAATACCAGCGAGTGTAATGAAATTGTCATTCTGTATACCATTGTGATACAGTATTATCATGAGCTTTTAGAATGTAGAACAGCTATCATTTACATTTCTGCCCTCAGTGTGCAACTTATAAACAAGGGCTACCACTTGCTTCTGATTTCCCAGTGCTTAATAGAGTGCTTAGTATAGAAGAAGCTCTCCAAATCAGTTGTACTGTATAAATGCAACCAAGTGAAAGTTATTCTTCTCTCCTTACCTTATAGAAACAGATACTGCTAAAACCAATTATATTGATTAAAAATCAATTATAAAATAATGACCACAGTATGCTATGTTGCCACCATTGCCTTCCTTTCTTGTGATATCATCGTCTGGCTTTGGTATCAGGGTAATAGTGGCCTACTAAATTGAAATGGGAAACATTTCCTTCTCCTCTATTTTCTGAAAGAGCTAGTTTTGGATTGTTATTATTTTTTACTTAAAATATTTGATGGAATTTACCAGTTATCTGGACTTTGACTTGATGGGAATATTTTTAATTGTGAATCTCTTTACTTGATATAAGTCTGTTCAGATTTTCTCTTTATCCTTGAGTTAGTTTTATCTTTCAAGAAATTGTCTATTTATGCTTGGCCCTGTGGCTCAAGCGGCTAAGGCGCCATCCACATACACCTAAGCTGGTAGATATGTATCCAGCCCAGGCCCGCCAAACAACAATCATGGCTGCAACCAAAAAACTAGCCGGGTGTTGTGGCAGGCACCTGTAGTCCCAGCTACTTGGGAGGCAGAGGCCAGAGAATCGCTTGAGCCTATGAGTTGGTGGTTGCTGTGAGCTGTGATGTCATGGCACTCTACCCAGGGCGACAGCTTGAGGCTCTGTCTGAAAAAAAGAAAAAAAGAAATTGTCTATTTAATTTAAGCTATCTAATTTATCAGTATAAAGTTTTTCATAATATTTTCTTATAAATCCTTTATTATGTTCTGTAGTGATAGACCCTATTTTACTCCTAATTTTGGTAATTTGTATCATTCTATTTTCTTGGTTAGTTTAGATAAAGTTTTGTCAATTTTCCTTCTCAAATAACTAAATTTTGGTTTTGTTGGTTTTCATTATTTTCTGTTTTCTCTTGATTTGTGCTCTGATAATCATTTTCTTTGACTTATTTGGCTTTGATTTCCTTTTTTTTTTTTTTTTTGCTTTCTTAATAGAGAAAGTTAGTATTGATTTTAGATCTGTTTTTTCATCCTAAGTGTTTAAAAATATAAATTTCTCACTAAATACTGATTAACTACACCCCATATGTTTTGTTTCTATTTATTATGTTTATATTTAGTTAGATTTTTAAAAATTTCCCTGTAAATTCTTCTTTGAACCATACCATTAGTAATTTACAACTATGTTCTGCAATTTCCAAATAGTTGAGTATTTCTGACATTTCTTGTTATTTCATAATTTTATTCCATTGTTGTCAGAAAACATTTTTATATAATTTAAGACCTCTTATATATAGTGACGTCTCTTATGACCTAGCCTGTTGTCTACTCAAGAAAATATTCCATGTGTACTTGAAAATAACAAGTAATATGTATTCTGCTGCTGGTACTGGAGTGTCCTATATATGCCAGTTAGATCTAGTTGGTTGGTGATGTGATTCAAGCCTTCTTTATCCTAACTAATTTTTCTGTTGCTCAAAGTAGGTATCTCCAGAAATATTAATTTGACACATATCCTTAAGAAACCAAAATCCTTATGATAATTTGATAATTTTAAATTGACTTTTGTTTGTAGGGGCAACAAAATGCTTTTTGGCCAATTAGATGAGGAAAAGTTGAGGGAGAGGAGAGTGTAGGAGACGCCAACATCCGAGCAAGATGATCTGCAGCTGAGGAGTGGACCTTGGGCCATTCCTCCACAGGAGTTCCTTGTGGGAGGAGCCCGTGCCCTCAGCACATAGTCATTGTTAATTTCTCCCCTCACCTGTGTTGTTCTAGCTCAATAAAAGGCTGGTGCGGAGGTTGCTCGGGGCTACCCGGAAAGGAAAGGCTAGCCCACCTTCCACAAGCTTGTACTTCTAATCTACTTCTTGCCTGGTTCCTTCCTGCGCTAACCGGGACCAGGGCCACAGGAGCCCGAAGGGTCGTGACAGGAGAGTCTAGCAGGTAGCTTCTACACCAGTGAGGGGGATCATTCACCTAAATAGTAACACACAAGTATCAGTAGGTATTTACAGAAGATAATGAATTTAACTTTGCTTTAAGTGAGAGTGGCAGGAAAGATTCAATTTTTTCCTGTTTAGGGGACAAATACATCACATATCAAAAGTGCATCAAAGGCTAAACAGAAATTTGATTGAAGGTCAAAAGCTCATATGTGCCTCCTTTAGGTGGAAAAGTAGAAAACAAGTCTTAATGTGATGAGGTAAGTAACTCTAAAACCTTGGCTAATGGGAGGAATTCAACTGTTGTGAAAATGACCTCCAACTTGTGCTAGCCAGCTTGTGGCTTTCAGTTCATTTTGACCAGTTTTTGGTGAACTTGAACATGCCTCAGCAGAATGACATACAGGGCCCTCAAACTTTCTTTAGAAATTTTACCCTAATATTGGCCAGATAGGCAGAATTCCTCCAAGACCACCTGCCTTTATATCCTTGAACAATATATCCTTAGTATTTTGACTTATTCATCATTGAATTTAATTACTGTTCTATTTTAAAAATCCAAATATTTTGAAACATAATTACCTAATGCTATTAAGAAGTAGAATAATAATAAAGATCTACTGAATATTTAAGATGCATTTAAAGTTGATCAGTGTACCTAGTCTGAAAAGAATGCATTAATATAGATAAGCCTTAGTTTCCATAATTTATAACCATACTGCCTTGAAATAATATCTTAGATCAAAATAAGTTTTCAAGAGTAATTTGAGAAATAGGCATCATAGCTACTATTTAATGAGTCCCTCCTGTCTGTCAGCAGTGTCACCTCCTTAAATCTTGAGCACAAGCTCGCAAGATATTACTATTCTCATTTTATTAATTAAAAAGCAAAGCCTCAGAGTTCCCAGATAATATTCCTCAAGTCACATGGTTAGTAATCACTAGAGGTAGAATTTAAGTGCTGATGTGTTACAGCCCCGCACATACGTTTTTCCTACTCAGCTTTCTAAACAATAATTGAGTACCCCTGATTTGAGTTTGGTTAAAGACCAAAAAAATACCTGTTCTTAGAGTTGCTATTTGGTTTTCCTTCCTGGGAAAAAATAGACATAAACATTTCTATGGTTGTTCTCTTTCACTTATTAACTCACTGAGTATGGTATTTACAATTGCTGCTGTTGAAATTTAGGGTGCCTTATAGATAGCCACTAATATAAAATGGGCTTACAATCAGCTGGAACACTGAAGATTAATGAGGTAGTCAGGTGGAGTGGAATCCAACGTGGGTTTAATGCCTAAACGAGAGAGTCTCACTATATTTTTTGCTAGATGTCAATATTTCTGAAACTCAAGTCAACATAAATTTATTGGCCAATCAACTAGGCGATGAGTATACAAAGATTTATATGAAGAAAATAAAGCTAACTTGGAGTCAAGAGAACCCGTGAAGAGTTTGCTACTGTGTGTGTGTGCGTGCGTGCATGCGTGCACATGTTGCTGTGGCAACAGAGAGCTGGGCTCACTCCTCTGGACCTGGGGTGTGGGTAGAAGGCATGCCTGATGCAGGTCAAGTAAGGAGAGAAGGTATGAGGGGCATTCCTAATATAAAAACAAAGGCCAAAGGACGGAGACATGAGAACGCAGCTCCATGCATTGATACCTTAGTTTCTCATTACGGAAGAGAATAAAAAGGGAAACTATCATAAATTTTGGAGTTGAGATCTTAGAGTTCATTTAGTACAATTTCCCCACACAATTCCAGAATTCTTATTCCAAAAGCTTTAGCGTATTACTCCGAGCAACACTCTCCCTGTTACTTCTCTGTGTAACTAACATCTGTTACTGACATCTAAGAAAGAAAGAGAACCAAATATGAAAAGAGAAACTTCAGTCCCAGAACATATTGCTGAAGGACTGTGCCACTTTTTCTGAATTCCCCAGCGTGCATAGAACTTTCCTTAGGGCAAATTAGAGGTTCAACACTTAGAAGCTTACTGCCAGACTGGCACCCTGGAAGCAGTTTGATGTGAAAAGCATCATTTCAGTGACTACTGGAAATCCAGCCTTGCTTCTTTTGGGGACAATTATTGATACTGAAGGGTAAGAAACTGAATTGCACAAGCCAGGAGAGGCAGTCAGGACCCTTTACAGCTTTATGCATTGTGAGGGAAAGCCACAGGCTTTCTGCAAGGGTGGCTGCATAATAATTGGCTTTTAGTGGAAATTACTCATAGAACTTATTTGTATTAGGGTAAAGGAGAATGCGAAAGTGGGTAAGTGCTGAAGGTGTAAGACGTAACTAGCCAATTATATAAAGAATCTCACTTTATATTTACTGGAAATGTTGGCAAGTGGCTTAGAAGCATGGAAATTTTAGAGCTAAAATGGACTTTATAAAGTACTTACTACAATCTCTTTTTTATTACTGGTGAGAAAACTATAGTTCAGAATATTTTCTTCTTCCCTAAAGTTGTCCCAAGTGTGAGTTCACTTCATTAATTTTACTGGCCAGCAGGCAATCCTTCCAACTTGATCAAGCAGACAGAGCCCATAACACAGTCTTATTTCCAAGCTAGTGCTTCCGTGAATGTAGAAAAGTCTAGTGTTCTTTGTTAAAAAACAATAGAAGGGAGAGAATAAACTTTGAGGGCTCACATGATCTTCTTCTTAAGTATCTGCTGATAAAAATGTACATATTTCTGCCTTATAGATTCAATTGGTTTAACTCATACTGCATGTTCCTAATAAGAAAATCTAGAGATTTGGGGGGAGGGGATGGTTCTAATACTTTTAAAGAGAGATTGAAGAGCTAAGAGAGTTGTTAGTGATAGGTCCACAAAAAGGTCTTAATATAAAGCTATTTTCATTTTTGTTTCCTTCATGAATCCACATGTCAATAATATCATGAGCATAAGGAAATTCACTCTTTTCCTAATGAAAATATTACAATTTTAAGCTAAACTATATATATTCATTTA
Source organism: Otolemur garnettii (assembly GCF_000181295.1). Classification (NCBI taxonomy): domain Eukaryota; kingdom Metazoa; phylum Chordata; class Mammalia; order Primates; family Galagidae; genus Otolemur; species Otolemur garnettii. The sequence continues at coordinate 39,616,847 of NW_003852397.1, read as the reverse complement.
ATAAATGTTTACATATGGCAATCACACGCTGATGCACATGGGTCCAAAAATAAAACATGCAAATATCTTGCTCTTACGAAAATGTAAACTTTCAATGATGCACATTACATTTCATCACATTAGTATAATATTGACTTGGTCACACATGCATATTTAATATGATCAGGAGTATACACCAATAATACCAATTTTTGATCAGTCCTTTGTTTCAATCTCACATTTCAAAAGCATTTTTTTCAGGCTTTTACAGGTAATTCTGGCATCAATTAAAAAATTAGCTTTACCCAACAGTTTTATACAGTAAGAATGTGGTTTTCACTTTAAGTTGCAACAATGATGGTATGGTACCAGAATTCAGATGCATAAACAGTAGCATTATTGTTTTTTTTGTTATTGTTGTTGTTGTTGTTGTTTTTAGTTCTTTTGGTGGGTGGCTATTTAGTTTCCCTAAAGTGATCCTTTATTACAAGGTTTCTCTAAGTGATTGCTGAAAAGCTTCTTTACAGTGACATCCAAAGCTGGCAATGGTGATGTCCCATCCCAAAGAATAATTACTAAATTTGTGATAACTTTCTTAGCTTTTTTTTTTTTTTTTTTTTTTTACTGATTCTGCAAGGTGATCTTGGTACAGGGTTTCCTGGCTCAGGGCTGCACAGGGAGTCCCATTTCTAGGCCTGGGTGAGCTCAGAAATCAGTCTTATCACAGACCTATCTCTAAGGAATAAGCAGGTGGCCTTTCCAAGCCACAGCCTCTGGGCTCTATAAGTAAGGTTGTGAACAAAGCAGCTTGGAAGGGTCTGGGCCTTTCCTCCTTGAATAGGGAGTGCACACCCTGTGATTCCTTGCCTGAAGCAAAAACTGCAAACGCCCCATTACTGTGCTAATTTTAGCATCATTTTCTGCCCTCAGACTGCTGGCCAATTGTGGCATACTTCCCCCAACCCTCCCACCCCCCAGCCCCCCTCTACAGGATATGATAATGTGACCAGATTTTAACATTGGTAAAGTGGGACCCCACTGACGGGGGCTGGGGGGGTGGGGGTGGGGGTGGGGGTGTTTCTTAATTGAAAATTTGGTCTATATGGAGCAATAAAAATTTTCATAGAACGCAAAAATAGTATTGTAATATATATTTTTTAATTTCAACATAAGTACAATTTACAAATATAATACATTAAAAAAAATTATGTATAGGGCGGCGCCTGTGGCTCAAAGGAGCAGGGTGCCGGCCCCATATGCCAAAGGTGGCGGGTTCAAACCCAGCCTTGGCCAAAAAAAAGAACATTTATGTATAGTATTATTTTATTCTTTGGCATATTTCTCATTTGAGTGAATTTTTTTTAGTAGATTGCTGTCGTTGTTTAAAAGGTCATGAAATTTTTCACAAGAATTTGTTAAATTATATTTCACACATAAAATGGCTTTCAAAGTCTCAACACTTAATTGTGATTTTTCTGATGTCCACACTTTATTTACTGTAGAAAAAAATGCGTTCAGTTGCAGCATTAGTTCCTGGTAAGGACAAGCACCGTATCCCACAATTTTTAGTGCATTACTATATGGAACATGGTTTGTTTCAAAATGATGAAATATTTCTAAACATTTGTTCTCTATTGTGATTTTTGCTGATGCCCAAGATTTAACCTTTTCCTTATCAATATATATTTTTAATAATGATACCTCGCAAGTCAGAAGTGTCACTTTCAAGGCTGGTGCTAGACTTTTTGCTGCCACTATAAAATATAAATAATATGAGTACTGTCTGCTAAATTCATGAAATAAATAAATAAATTACCTAAATTATCTGAATAGCTGATTTGTTGACATCACTTGTTTAACTAGCACTAGAACTCAGTACGATATGTATCATCTGAGAGACAGTTATAAAATGTTTTCGTGGTTGCCAATGCCCCAAAATGCCATTGTTCATTAAGTCCAAACAATGGTGGTCAAATTCTAACAACTGATCAACAATGTGAACTTTGATAAGCAGTTCTCGATAATCAGTTCTCAACAATTATTTGTTATTAAGGTTTAACATTATAAAATTAACAAAAATATAACTCATATCCTGGCGAAATAGCCACATGGCAGTGTTGGGACCAGAATTGCCACTGGGAGACCACCACACATGTAAAGACAAAAAGTGCTTTATTTTGCAAGCATATGCCTGGGCCACTCTTCCCTTCAGCGTGGCTGCAGGAAGGGCTACCCCCTAGTGAAGGAGCTGAGGTTTTTAAAGCGCATAGAGGAATTTCATCTGGTGTTTTGTTGGCCGGGCTGCTATTGGCTGAGCTGTTTATGGTTAGGGACCCTCTAGAGAGGAAGGGGGGCTACTTGTTTGTTCCAGACAGTTTGGCTCCTTCTAAGCTAATTGTCCTTGCCTAGAAGCAAGGGAGGGAGCCAGTCTCCTTCTGATACTGATTCCACCTGGGCAACTTTGTCCAGGAGGGGAGCAGGGAGTTTACATTAACGTTTTCATTTCCAAATGAAGTTACATTAATCTCTTCATTCCCAAATGGAGTTACATTCCCTTCCCATTCTCCCCTTGTTCCCTAGCTTATCGTGAATTCTTTCCAAAGATTGAGACTTTTTAAAAACACTGTGGGACACAGGACAAATTGTTAAAAAGCAGGACATCTGGTCACCTTAGGATAGGATTTAAGCTCCTGGACTGAAGACTGGGGGCTTCCTATTTGGGTTTCTCCTCTCTGCTGCCAGAGGTTCTGTTCCCCCCTTACTCCTTATCAATCTTTCTATCAAACTTTCCCTGTCAGTAACGTCTATCCTGTTGCTTATCAGCATGGTCTGTGGTTTCATTCTTTAAACCCTGAGACCAAGGATTTGACCTAGGGAGAAATTTGGGCAACATATTTGGGGTCTTGTCCGGGGTTCAGGATCTTATGCAATAAGCAATGGGACCACTGCTGAGAGTGTAACTTGTTTTTTCTGTAGTTATGATCATGGAGACTGAAACTTTGGGTATCTGCCAGCTGTTACACATTATATGAATAGCATGTTTTCTGACCTTGAAGTCACAGGTGCCAGCTTTCTGGGAGATGGGGCTTCGAATCCCCCTCAGCTCCAGCAGGGATCTGGACTCCCTCCACAAGGGGAGCAGAGCAAAGGAGCATGAGGGAGTATTAGAAGTCTTCTGTACCCATTTGTCCACTAACTTCCTTTGGTTGAGAGCCAAGAGTAAGCAGAAGCATTAATCAGAGGTCCTGGGACCCTGGCAATGGTGGTGCCCCCATGGCACTGATGAGCCTTCTAGCAAAATTCCTCTGAGGGCCCGTCTCCCAGCTCCTTTACTGCTGGCCTGGGTCTCCTGGGTCCCAAGCCTTTCTTGGCTCTTGTCCTGAGGAGGTCTCTTCTCTAGTCTGGGAAAGGGCCTGGGTTGGTCTGTGCCGCGTTTTCCTTGAGATTTGTACTTGCGCATTCCTTGGTAATGACTGCTCATCAGTGTGACTGCTGTAGGTGTTTGGTTAAGCTTGAGCTGACTTTCTCTGGTGCTTTGAGCGTGTCTTAAAGGGTCCTCCTCATTGCTTTTCCCTCCAAAGTTTATTTCAATTGGCTTTTCTGTGCATTTGCCAGACGCTGAACTGTGTTAGAGAAATGAGAGACCCAAACTCTCAGCTCCAAAGGGAAGGAGGATTTTACTCCTCCCTGAAGGCTTCCCTGGGTGAAACCTGCATGGGAGTAGCCTAGGGTGACACCCTGAGACAAGAGTGGCCCCATGGGGACCCCTGCAAATTAATTAAAAGAAAGGAAACTCATATAAGAGCTGATCACTTTATGTTTTGAGACCTCTTGGACGTTTTAGACTTCCAGAGAGAGAAACTGAGGAGTGTAATAGGATGGGACCAGCTCAGTGGATGACACCCTGAGAAGGAACACCCACAATTCACCACACTTCAACCCAAATACATTCAAACCCTAGATTATAGTTCGGCTCCTTCTCCAAAAAGTGGCAAAGAAGAAAAAAGCCTTTAAAACATGAGGAAAGGCAAAGAAAATGACCCTGGGCACCCTGTCTGGTTTTTTTTGATCTATTGTATAAATGGAAAGGCCCAAAGATGTGCAAGTTTTTCTAAGACTTCAGCCAGTTGTGACTAACTTGGGGCAAAGGTTTTTACTTAAAGAAAATGTTCAAATCCATCACTGTGGTGTTAAAATCTCTCTAAATGGCCAATATACCACTGTGATGTTAAAATGTCTCTCCAACTTTCTTCTTTCCACCTTGATTTTACTAAGTTTGGCAATATTTGCCTTGCTGACATTTTGGGAAGAAAGGAAGGTGGAAACCATGGTGGTCACTAGTCAGGTGGGAAAAAAAAAGGGCCATGTTTCCCTTCCTATCAGTAAAAAGGCTTGTTCCTAATGTCCCTTATTGGGAGGGACATTCCAGGGAATTCCTCATTGGCATGCCTCCTCAACAATTTCAACGGCTAACGAGTCCAAACCCAGAAGTTACAGGAATTTGGGGCAAAGACTGTACAGCACTGCAAGGAGACTAGGGGAGCATGGATGGAAAATCTCGTTCTCTGTAACTTGAACAGAGACTCAGATCCAATGAGGCTTTAGAGATAGGTGGTGTGGGCAGAGCAAGTAAGTCTGGACAAACCTGTTCCTTCTGCCTGTGGCTGGTGGAACAGAGGAACCTAATGGGTGAAAACTTCTATGCCAGCAAGTGTGACTAAATTCAGGCCAGCGATTTAGTAGGGTGGTCATGTGTAGAGGGAAACTTCTAGGGTTGGACAGAGGGGACAGCACCAGTGCATAGAGGGACGCCTCCAGGGTTAGAGGGATGTTTCTAGGATTAGAGGAGACTCTTCCAGTGCATACAGGAATGTCTCTAGGGCTGGACTGAGGGGACTCTTCTAGTACATAGAGGGGCACCTCTAGGGCTAGACAGAGGGGACTCTTCCAGTACATAGAGGGGTGCCTTTAGTGTTAGATAGAGGGGACTCTTCAGTGCATAGGAGGGACCCCTCTGTATGGTTGGAACAAGTGAACTCCTGCAGCCCATGATGGTGAAACACCCCATGGCTGGAGTAATGGGGTCTGGCAGCCCATGACTAGCAGAGGGATGTCTCTTGGTCTGTATCAGTTTTTCTGTCCAGATCTCTAGGTCTGGGTCGGAGCTTTAGCATGCCGTGTCTCCGACCAGATCTCTAGTTACACCCCATGGGTGCAGCAACGGGAAGAGGGGAGATGACCAGATGCATATCTTGGCTGCTAGTCAGCCATCTCCTTAAATATCATCTGTGTCTTCTCTCATAGATGGAGAATTCGCTTCAACTTCTGGCACCCCACTGGGAAGCTAGGATGCATTTACAAGCCTCTAAGAAAGAAATGCCTAATTTTCCTGTGTACTAAAGCTCAGTGTTAATGCTGCTCCAAGGTGAACAACCACCACCACCAGAGGACACCTGGAGCTATCTCATAGCTTATTTTGTTGAAGGGCTAGTCAGAAATTCCCAAGAGAGATACCATGACCTTACCTTGACTCACAACACCTCCCTCATTGTCATCTTCCGTGGCTTTAAGGGAGCAGGAGAATGAGTCTAAGAAAAGCCAGTCCTAGAGATTTCCCAGGGTGGTTATGTAAAAACGGCTTGAGTATAGGGTGGTGCCTGTGGCTCAAAGGAGTAGTGCACCAGCCCCATATGCCATAGGTGGTGGGTTCAAACCTACCCCTGGCCAAAAACTGCAAAACAAAACAAACAAAAAAACTGCTTGAGTATATATCCCATTCTCTTTAGCTAAAGTGAAGCAAATAAAATTGCTTTGGGAAACTATTTTTGGTAGTTCTGATAGGTATGTTAGTGTCTTCCAAAAGTTAAGATAGCATTTTTGACCTCTCCTGGAAAGGTGTAAGGTTGTTGATTAAACACTGATTTTAAATGCAACTGTAGGGGTGAAGAGAAACGTGCATTTTCCCCTAATGTTTGCTGAAAGATCAACTCACAATTGGGGCAGATTTATAACAGATGTTTCCAAATGCCATGCCCTGGGAAGAGTCACAAGCATGACAATCCAGTGTCTCAGTGATGCCTTTTAGAGGGGAGGGGGAAAATGTGGCATAGGGTTGCTAGAGAAGATGAATGGATGGGGGGAAACAGATAGACTTGTAAATTAGCCTAAGAGACAGGTATTGTGTTTTAAATAATTTGGGCCAGGTCTGCCAACATTCAGAGGGTAAAAAGTAAATCAATTACCCCCCTTTAATCTTGTGGGCTGGTCAGTCCTGTTTTGTATAGGGGGAATGTCCCTTCCAAATACTTTATGATCTAGAATGGCCTTTAATTAACAATATTATTTACACCACTTCATATTTGGGAGTGCAATTTTCTTAGTTCATTCAAAAGAAAGGAAGTCATAAGAAAAGCTGGAAAGTGGGGTGACTTGTGGTTCATATAATATCTCCTGAACAGGACCAGGGACCAGCATCTGTGAAAGACTCTAAGTGGGACAGTGAGAATTGTTCTCAGCTGCCTTTTATGACTCAGGAGAAGGACTAAAATCCCTCAGCTTTTCTTAAATAAACTAGAAAGGCATTAAAGATTACCCAATTTGCACCTGATTCTTTAGAGGGCTGAAAGATTTTAAAGTATAAATTCATGACTCAGACAGGTCCAGATATTAGGAGAAACTTACAAGTAAAATTGGCTTTAGGCCCTGACTCTAATTCAGAAAACCTCCTAAACAGAAGCCATGTTGGTCTTTTATTATTAAACCAGGAAAAAAGGAGAGAAGAGAAAGACAGCAGCTCTAGTCCAGTGGGGCAGCCGGCCAGGCAAGCCTCCTCTGGTACACAGGGGTAACCGCAGGAGAGGAGCCTGTCCCCAGAGGTGAAGGCCCCAGGGAATGGGAACTCCTTTGGCCCCAGAGCTTGATGACTGCCTGGGAGCCCCAGGTGCCTCGACTGTGGGAGAGCAGGAGATGAGCTTTCTCCTAGCTGTGCTTCTCTCAAGTCCTGAATTCTGGACCCTCAAGTCAGTAAATATCCAGGGGAAGTCTAGAAAGTTGGTTACCAAATTGTCTCTCAATCCGTACAGTTGGAGAAATTGGCGATTCTCTCGTGCCTTTCTAGTCATTTACTTCTCCCCTCAGTTAAAACTGGCAGAGCTAAGACCCAGACTCATCACACCCGAGGCAGACCCTGAGAGAACCTGATACACCCTACCTCACAGATGAATGTTGCAAACCACTTGGTGGCAGAGAAATAGCTGCAAGACACATCCTTCTCTTCCTCAGAACTCTTGACTCCAGGAACATGGAGAAAGAGATAAGATATAATGCTGCCCCTTCAATGCTATGAGACTGTTTGGACTGAGTTGGCTAAAAATGTTACCCGTGTGTGTGTGTGTGTGTGTGTGATTTTTGTCTTGTAGGAGGAGCTCATGTAGATCAGGGGTTTATGTTTCTATCTGCTTACACCAGTTACACCTGGAGAAGATTGTGCAACGTTTTCAAGATGCTCTACCTCCTGTGTCCACTTGATAGCTTACTCCAGTGTCAATGATCTGATCTTAAGACAAGATGCATACCAGAATTCTTAAGGAATGGTTTTTGCTGTGTGGGTAACAGGTTTTTTCTTCTGTTCTAGCTAATGTCACTGGAGGATCCTATTTTCTAGGGAGGTTGGCATCTTTCTTGCCCAGGGGACAGGACCTGAGTAAACCCTAAAGGGACGCTGAAGGCCCAAGATCTTAAGTTCTCAGAGGACTGCTGGAACCTCTGGCTGAGTGTATTTCCTTGCCTTTATTTATAATGCCAGCTATGGTAATTGAATTAAATGAGACACTCCTGCTATAGTAAAAACCTTGAATGCTACCTCACAAGCCATTAGCGCCCTAAACAGAGAATTCAGATAAATCTGGGAGATTGTCTTAGAAAACCAAGCAGCTATTATTTATTTACTCTTTAGACATAATCATAGATATGCACAATTTAAAGGAATGTACTATTTTAACTTATTAAAACAGATAACTCTTCATTCCCTAATTCAGGTTGGTTAAGAGCCTTAATTATTGGTATAGGGATTATTCTTACTTTAGAACTGTTTGTTGTTAAATCCACATACCCCACATACTACGTCCCACTGTAACTGTTGTTCTCCTAGGTGTCATAGATGAACTACTCAGGACCACGATCAATTCGGATTTCCATTTCCTGGGGACCCTGGATCCTCTTCCTCCTCAGAATCTCTAACTGTTCCCCTTTATCATCGTCCACCTTCAGCAGGAAGCAGTTTGGAGCGAGTCGTCATCCTTTTCCCCCCAACATCAGTTAGAGCTTCTATTTGGAAGAGGATTGATACAGGGTCCCCTGCTCTGGGCTAGGCAGGGACCACCATTTCTAGGCTTGGGTGAGCTCAGAAATCAGTCTCATCACAGACCCCCATCTTGAGGCCACAGCCTCTGGGCTCTAACAAGGTCATGAACAAAGCAGCCTGACAGGTTCTGGGTGGTTCCTCCTTGAGTAGGGAGAGTAAACTCTAATTCCTTGCCTGAGACAAAAACTGCAAAGGTGGCATTCCTATGCTAATTTTAGGATCATTTTCTGCCCTCAGACTACTGGCCAATTGTGGCATACTTCCCCCACACCCCCTGCCTGCAGGATAGGATTTAAACCCCCTAGACTAAAGACTCAGAGGAGCTTCCCACTTGAGTCCCCCCCCCTCCCCCAACAAATGCTGCCGGAGATTCTGTACCACCTCTTTTGTTTCTTATTAATCTTTCTATCAGTCTTTCCCTGTCAGTTAACTCTTACCTTGTCACTTATCGGCCTGGTCTGGGGTTTCATTCTTTGAACCCCAAGGCCAAGGAATCAGCATAAAGAAAAATCTGGTAACACTCTTTACAAACATTATGACTACAACTGATTGATATTATTTTCTGGTAATATATTTTCTCAAACAAATTTGATCTTCAGAGCAATTGAAAAAAGCTTCTCCAAATACTATTCCAATTTTGTACAGACTTATATAAAGATAATTATTTTGCTAAGAAATTTTAAGGGAAAATAATTAAGTCTTTATTTGGGCATGTATAGTAGAAATATCCATGTTAGATAATTGCCTCAGAAAGCCCCTCCCCACCAAAAGCCCCTTCCTACCCTTAAAGTTACAACTCCTCCCCTAGCGCAGGGAGTGGCTTGCTTACCTCATTACTCTGTTCCAATTTTCCGCTGCTTGCCCCTATGGCCTTTTCCTCAGGAGCAATAACTCCTTATTGGTTATCCCACCAGCCTGTCACCATTCTGAGACTTCCCTATATAAGGATATGTTTCTGCTCCTTTCTTTCTCTTTTCCACCTCTTCCCCCTCACTCTTCTTTACTCTCTCTCTTCTCTTCCCCACTCTCTTCTTATCTCTTGCCCCTCTTTTCTCTCCTCTTTCCTCTTCTCTTTTCTCTCCTCCTTGGTGCTGCTCTGCAGCCTCCCTCTCCCCACCAATAAAGACCTTTTCTACAAGCCTCAGTGGTCTGTGAGATCTCTGCCGGTTGAAGTGCCTCTCTTTCATCTGGTGTCAGAAGTGGGATGTAATTAGGGAATGCTCCCAAGGGTAGCTTCTACCTCTTCCATGGGGTTTTAGCTCCTAGGGACTCCCTATCCACTTCATGCACTCCCGGTGGCTCACCACCACATTGGTTTGTATCTATCCGCCAAGGCGCTCTAACCAGCATGCAACATTGGCCTCATTCAGATTTGGTAAGTACCCTTTAGGAGTGAGGTTTTTCCCTAAATCATGGACTAGAGTGCTTACATTCCTGGTGATTCACCTGTTCTCCAGGCTTGAGTTCCCTGTTCCCATTAACCTTGTGTGACTTAGCCCAGGGCTTCCATGCCTCAGGAAAATTCCTGATGTCAGGTCTTAAGCTTCCTCAGCCCCGTGGGTGTGACACTGTTCTAGGCATAGTGACAGCTATACTAGACAGGAGTCCTCATTCACTCAGCCAGCACAAAGCAGCGGAGATGTCCATCCTTTGTCCTGGTCCTTGCGTGATTCTGCTCATGTTTATTCTTGCGACGAATTGCCATGAGTGCAGGCCATTCTGTCCCACCTAGCTCCCCCTTGGGATACTTATCATGCCACCTGGTAAAATGAGAATTAACTTAAAGCCAAAACATCAATTAAACTCTCTACCCAGATTTGGCTACTTTACAAACTAAACAACCAAAGTATCTAACCAAGCTATAATTCATTTAATTTTTCTTTAATTTAAAACTTATATAACTATTATGAGCACCTTGGCAAATAGAGCTAGGTCTTCTATATTCAGGACTTCTCATATCTTAAAACAAAACCTAATTTATGTTCAAATAATTTCAAAATTCTTATAACAAAAAACTCTTTTCCTCTCTATCTCCCTAAACAAAGCCTATTCAACCCAACCAATAACCCCCTGCCGCATAGGCATGAAACCACCAGTCCTGAAAACAAAGATCCCGCCATATTCAACTCCTCCTTCAAACACCTGATTACCTCCACCCTCTGTCCCTCCTACTCTCTGTCAACCAATCTAAGCTTGTTTCCTAACTCCTCCCTTCAACTAGCCCTCAGAATTCTTTCACGTCTCTCAGTCCAGTGCCAGCTACTTTAAAAACACTTCCGAACCTCTTTACCCCTTTCTTCCTCTAACTCCTCTATATAATACTCCTACAATACCACCATATAAACTGAGTTCTTTTACTTCTAATCCTTCTCATTTTATTCAAAAATTTCAATTTATTACTATATCCTATCAACTTACCTAACGTATTTTTAACCTCTAATGAACACAAATGAGTGTGAGAGAAGGCAAAAGAGGCAGCAAATCAATTTCATATATAAATCAATAAGTATCCTACAAATAACACTACAATCCCTAACTCCCAGACAAATTAAAATTATTATAATAATATTGGGAGAAAAAGTAGAAACATTTTTATTACCTACATTCTTTGTGAACTTAAAACTTCCACCAAAAAGACTATCAATTATAATAGTATGGAAAATCATACAAAATAAATCTAAAAATCCTCCAACACCTTATGGAGGCTTTTATTAAATACACTAACCTAAATCCTAAAACTGTAAGTGTGAAAAACGTTCTTATAACTTATTTGTTTTCTTTTTTTTTTTTTTTCCAGTTTTGGCTGGGGCTCGGCTTGAACCCACCACTGCTGGTATATGGGGCTGGCGCCCTACTCCTTGAGCCGCAGGTGCCACCCTATAACTTATTTCTTTAACCAAAATTACCCCAACATCAAACTTAAGCTGAAACACTTGGAGCATGGACCCCCTAACACCCCAGGCCGTGATCTTAAACACAGCCTTTAAAATTTACATGGGATGAGATGATATTTTCTGAAGGGAAAATAAAAATTCTCAAACCCCAAATTATCAAATGCTAGCTCAAAACATTACAGTGTCACTGAGGCCATCATTCTAACCTACCTAAGTCATCAGGGGCCAAAGGCTACTTCATAACTCAACCACCTGGACCTTACTACAAATGCGGTGAAGAAGACCACTGGGTATGACATTGTCTCAATCTGAGGCCCCTGCCAGGGCCATGCCCTCTCTACTAAAAAGGGCCATTAGAAGGCTGACTGCCCCTTGGCCCAAAGAGGCCGTGGGGCCAGCCAACCTACGGCACCTACATACAGCAAACTTGTCGGGGCTTGCCTCTTCTGAAGACAGACCGGAACCCTGTCTTCTCTCACCCAACGCACCTCTACAGAGCCAAGAATAACCCTAATGATGGCAGGTAAAATGATTGCCTTCCTATTAGACACAAGGGCTAACTTAATTCTTAAAAAGTTCAGGGGTCCTACCTCCTATTACCTAACTCGATTGTTGAGATAAAATATTTTTCCCATCGTCCACATCAAACTCCTTTTTACACTACATAATTGGCAATTTCTCAATTATATATTCCTTTTGATATTACCTTTCTATCCAGTTCCCGTTCTGGGATGTAACATACTTTCCAAATTAAATACCATCCTCACTTTCATCTTAAATTGATAAATGCTGACCCATCTCCTTCTGCCTCACTCTACCTTGTCCTTTCCCAAACCATAAAAAGCCCATTACCCTAGCCTATTCCACGAGAACAAATAAATCCTAAAATTTAAAATACAAAAAACCCCTCAATTACCTCCTACTCTCCAATTCTTATTAAACTAAAAAAACCCTCTGTTTTTTCCTTCTCAACGTCAATATTGACTTCCCCACTCTATTCTTTTAAAACTTCAACCTATTATGCAAGCCTTTTGTCCCCAAACTTCAAACCTATTGCCATAAACAAAAAACCTTCTTCACGACTTTCCTCTACCCACTATAAAACAAACCTCCTCTCCTTTTAAGATTAACTAAATACCGCAAAAACATAAATTCCCAACTTTTCTCTAACTATGCCTTTATGTAATACTACTCAAGATAACCCTCATAAATCTCTCCTAACCTCCATTTCCACTCCTTTTAAATCTGTACAACGTACTTTACTAAAACCTTCAGCCCTTCACCTTCCTAATCTTTCTCACCACTTCCTCCTGTATATCACAAAAAACTATAAGTTTACTCTCAACATACTTAAACATCAACTAGACCCTACCTTTATTCCAATTACTTATCTCTCAAAATAATTAAATCACACTGTTCAAAATTAGGCCCCTTATCTCAAGGCATTAACAGCCACAGTTACTCTAATACAAGAATCAAAAAACCTCACTTTTAATTCCCCTCCTACTATCCTATCCCCTCATTCTCTAATCTTTTAACATACAGAAATCTTCAAACCCTCCACCATACCACATTCTTAACCTTCAAACCTATCTCTTCTCTACTGCCTCTAACCTATTCCAATACTTCCTCCCTCTCTCTATCCAACAACCCACATAAAATGGGCCACTTAAATTACCATGCTTCCCTTACTAACAACAATAAAAATTAGAACTAACATAGATATAAAAATAAGCCTCAACCTCCAAAAAAATCCACAAAAACCCAAATAATGTAAATCCAAATCATCCAACTTCTCTTGGTTCACTCAAAACCCACTCTAAATTACACTACTACCTTTTTTCACACCAATAGTTGTCATCCTTAAGCTAATAACTCCATACATAACTATAACTCCATACATAACTCGTTTTATTCAAACCCAACTATCAAAGTTATCCCAACAGGTAACTACTCAGCTAATACTTCAAACCTATACCCCAGATACAACTCCCAACCTATAAGAAAAAACAGCTATTCTTTGTGAATGGGCTATGCTGTACTCCAGACCATGAGACCTTCCTGAACACCGCGTCTAAACAGCCACCACATCCTCCCAACGAAAATCATAATCATCCTCTAGTTGGCCGATTAAAACTACATGCCCCTCTCAGCAGGAAGAAATTACAGAAGAGAGAACTCAACGTCCACTATCCCAAGGCCAACCCCCTATTTTTTATATATCAAGAAGGGAGGAATGTTAGATAATTGCCTTAGAAAGCCTCTCCCCCACCAAAAGCCCCTTCCTACCCTTAAAGTTACAACTCCTCCCCTAGCACAGCCTACTTACCTCATCACCCTGTTCCAATTTTCCGCTGCTTGCCCCTATGGCCCTTTCCACAGGAGCAATGACTCCTTATTGGTTATCCCACCAGCCTGTCACCATTCTGAGACTTCCCTATATAAGGGTACGTGTCTACTTTCTTTCTCTTTTCTGCCTCCTTCCCCCTCTCTTCTCTCTCACTCACTCCTATCTCTCGCCCCTCTTTCCTCCTCTCTTTTCTCTCCTCCTTGGTGCTGCTCTGCAGCCTCCCTCTCCCCACCAATAAAGACCTTTCTTATAAGCCTCAGTGGTCCATGAGACCTCTGCTGGTTGAAGTGCCTCTCTTTCCATCCATATTTAGGATTGTGCTTTATCTGAATTTTCTATTGCTACCTCATTTCTCCCATGGGATCCTTTTAACAAAGGCAATTTATAAAGGTACATGTTTATTTCTGTGTCTTTTTTCATAGAGAAATCTAGGGCTGTTTTCATTAATGCTTGATAGATAATCCCTCTAGGGCAGTGGTTCTCAACCTTCCTAATGCCTCCTAATGCTGAGACCCTTTAATGGGTCCTCATGTTGTGGTGACCCCCAACCATAAAATTATTTTCACTGCTACTTCATAAGTGTAATTTTGCTACTGTTATGAATCATAATGTAAATATCTGACATGCAGGATGTATTTTCATTGTTACAAAGGGGTCATGACCCACAGGTTGAGAACCGCTGCTCTAGAGGATCTTTACTCCTATTCAGAGAGTTGGAGGGGTTTTAGCTGATGAGGTTTTCTGTGTATTTTGCAGAGGTTGGTCAGAGTCAACAACAGAAATGCAGCAGAGTGAAGACCTGGTTTGTATATAGTTGCTGGAGGACTGTCTTCAGAATAAACCTTAAATTTCATTGATCCATCAACAGATGTTTATTAAACACCTACTGGGAATGATTCACAGGATTTCTGAGTACTTTAACCAGTGTGTGTTGAGCCTGAGTTTACCCTCCTTCATGTACATCAGCATTGACAAATGCTGCTTCCATTATTTTCTTTTTGAGGTGCCCTCTGTGGGCAGAAGTGGGGAAAAAAAAGTGAGAAAAAGATTATGTTCATTTTTTTTCTTTTTTTAAATTTCAAAATAATAGTACACGTTTTGTTTACATATTTTGTTTTTTCACTGATTGAGTCAAAGTTATAACTGTGCCCCTCATGGAGATAGTGTGCGTTGTACCAAACAGGTGTGACTTTACCCATCCCCTCCAGCTTGATGTCCATTGAGATTTACTTTCCTCTGTGCACTGGATTAGTTCTTTACTTTCGTATGTTGATGGCTTAGTTTTAATTGGTATTGAGTATATGTGTTTGTTTCTCCTTTCCTGTGATGTTTCACTTAGGAGAATGGTTTCCAGTTCCATCTAGGTTGTCACAAATGATACTAGATTGCTGTTTTTCTTCTATGCCTGAGTAGTACTCCAGGGATGCATATACCACAATTTATTACCCATTTGTGTATTAGTGGACACTTGGGTTATTTCCACATCTTTGCAACTGTGAATTTTGCTGCTGTAAACATTCAAGTGCAGTTGTCCTTTTTTATAAAATGACCTTTTCTTCCTTTGGATATATATCTAGCAGTGGATTGATGGATTAAATGGTAGGTCTACTTTAAGTTCTGTGAGGTATCTCCATACAACTTTCCATAGAAGTTGTATTAGTTTGCAGTATTATCAACAGTATATAAGAGTTCCTTTCTTTTCACCCCCAGTACCAGCATCTATTTGGAACTTTTTAATATGAGCCATTCTAACTGGGATTAGGTGATATCTCCAAGTCATTTTGATTTGCATTGTCTTTGGTATTTTAATGGGGATCATATTGAATCTATAGATCACTTTGGGTAGTACAGTCATTTTAACAGTGTTGAGTCTGCTGATCCATGACCTTGGTATCTGTTTCTATCCTTGGCAATTTCTTCCATCAGTGTTTCTTAATTCACCTTATAGAGGTCTTTTACTTCCTTTCATAAGGGTATTTTATTTTCTTTCATAAGGATATTTTATTTTCTTTATGGCTACCTTGAAAGGTATCATCTTTGATTTGATTCTCAGCTTGACCATTGTTGGTGTATATGAAAGCTACTGATTTGGGTATATTATTGTGTAACTTTAGACTCTGTTGCCATTACTTTTTTTTACAAATGTTAAGGTCACATGAGTTCTTATGACAGTGATTGGTAGTCCTAGGACTCCCTCCAAGGCCAAAGTATGTATCACACTTTCTTTGCCAACCACCAATATGATGGGTTATCCATTGTTTGATAGGTGACTTTGCTTGATTAATACATGGGTAGGGTACAATCCCATGATGAACACTACCAAAATCAAATGTTATTAATTTTATAATTTGGAAAACTCTTAAAGATGATTAGCTTGAGAGGAAAATGGGAGCATTGGTCCTTAAAAATGTATGCCCTTTGTTTTATCTCAAT
This sequence comes from Otolemur garnettii, assembly GCF_000181295.1. Classification (NCBI taxonomy): domain Eukaryota; kingdom Metazoa; phylum Chordata; class Mammalia; order Primates; family Galagidae; genus Otolemur; species Otolemur garnettii. The sequence goes on along the minus strand of NW_003852397.1, from coordinate 39,600,829 downwards.
ATACAGGTGAACCATAAATAACTATTGCCAAAATACTGTGTCATATTGCTAAGCTGTTATGGCATTTTGCCTTTATAAAATAAAAATTATATATATATTTTTCTGTAAATATTTGTTGCTACATACACAAAAACTTAAAATTTGATATTTCACATAACCCTTCAGGCTCCACTTTTAGAATTAGGTATGTAATGCGGAATAAAAGTAAATTTTTTTCTAAGTCATAGAACTGGTAAATTACTTCATAATCTGTCTTGCTAGGATGGTTTCCTTTGAATAGATAACCTATTTTTAAGCTTTTCATGAAAGTAAAATTGTAAGTCAAAATGGTTCAAACAAATTAGATTTGTTTGTTTTGCAGGTTTTGAATCATGTAGAAATAATCTTATATTATTTTCTTAAAGTCTTTTGTTATAGACTAAGAAATTATAATAGCCATAATTCGTAGAGCTGTGCAAATTGAACGCAATCCCCATGTAGCACATGACAACTTCGTCTCATAACAATTTTCTCTCATATGCTATGAAAAGGACTAACTAAAAAGAAAGTGATTTTAGTATTAAAGGATAATTAAAATTATACTTTTTAGAAGGATAGTATCAACAGATGGATGTCATGTGGCAGAGAAATGAGTGTTAATGGTGTTAATACTGAGATTTGTATTCATTCAACACTGATTAGCCTTAAGGAGAAACTTGAGGTTTATCTTTCTAAGCTCAAAAGGGGTGGCATAATTGCCAGACTTAAACTGAAACCTTGACCTACGTACCCTGGTTGCCCAAGGGCAAGGTCAGAATTCTGTGGCCTCTACTCTGTTCTTCAGTGCAGTGAGGCAATTAGGAGTTAGATATATCTTGTTCAAATCTATCATCCCCTGAAACTCAATCAGAAATAATTTCTCTTTACTTCAAATTCCTGTAGTAATAGCACTGGTGTTTCTGTTGCAGTGAGCCTCCCTTGAATGAAGGTATTCAACTTCATGTCTTATTTCTGCTACTGGACTGGCTGCCTATGCTTTGAAGGGTAAGGATTATTCCTATTTACAACTGTGACTCCCAATATCATTTAGTTCAGGACCATACACATAGTATGTTCTTAATATATATGAAATGAAGGGCTGGGCATCTGAAGCTCAGTGGGTAGGGCTCCAGCCACATACACTGAGGCTGGTGTGTTTGAGCCCGGCCAGGGATTGCTAAACAAAAATGACAACTGCAATCAAAATATAGCCAGGCATTGTGGTGGGCACTTGTAGACCCAGCTACTTGGGAGGCTGAGGCAAGAGAATCGCTTAAGCCCAAGAGTTTGAGGTTGCCATGAGCTGTGATGACTCAGCACACTACCGAGGGTGACATGGTGAGACTGTCTCAAAAAAAAAAAAAAAAAAAAAATATATATATATATGGAATGAAGGAATCCAAGGAAAGAAATAGATATTTTCTAGAAATTAACAAAAACAACACATCCACTTGTCAGAGAAAAAATATTATAGAAGTTATAGAAAGCTACAGAGTTAAGAAATGCCAATAAGAAATTATTTGATTCTCCTATTGAGAGGTTGAAGACTGAAAATGAAAATTATTCTGAGACGCAAAAGATACAAAATGAAAGGAAAATGGAATCCAGGTTCTATGTGGGCAACAGTGGCCTTTATTTTCACCTTGGTGAGGGTGAGCTGAATTTGAGAAGGAAGGAAATCAGCATGTGGATAAAGATGGATGGGCCTTTTAAAGGTTGGAAGGGTGGGAGATTGGCCCATTCACCTTTCTAAGGTGGGAGATCTGTTGGAAGGATGGAGGTTGGTTCTATTTAGGTGGGTTCCTACATTTGTCTCTATCATCTGGTATTCTTAGTCTATTTTAAGGAGGCAGGATGATAGGCATGGTGTCTCTTTGCTTTCTATGGGATGAGGGAAGGTGTGGGCTCCCTGTAAGGAAAATGGGGATGGGGAAGGGAGTGATATTTACAGGCACATTTGGGGTGTTCAGTTTGAACTGGTTGCTACCTACATAGGGTGAGGATATGAGCAGTTGTTTTCCAGGTAACTGCCTGGTCAATAAATCAGGAGATGAGATGGAGAATTACTGGGTTTGAAAATGAGAAAAATCCTAATTAGTGGCCTTAACATAGGAAATAACCAAGGAGGCCATGATTCCAGTGCCATGAGGGTAGAGTCGCCTAAGGGTACAATAAATTATTAATTCCCACCACTGGGATCTCTGTCTGTTTTAGAGGGCCTTTATAAGGTGGCAATGTGAAAACAGTTGCTCCCATGTTTATTAGAATAGAGAAAAGCAATTGGCTTACCTTCCACCAGCAAAAATATCTAGAGTTTAGTTTGAGCCAGGTTTTGTCTAATGGTAGAAGCTAATACCTGGAGCTTTGAGAGTTGCTGCCACACCTTGAAGGCTGGATCAATGAGATATGGGAGAGGGGGGCAGGGGTCTGAGAACCCTGGGGTAATTTTTTTGAGTTCTGCCATGTTTCTTTTCTCTTCTGGTTCTGCCTTTTTTTTTCCTACCATGTGTGGAGGGGAGGAATAGCGGGGGGGTGGGGGGGTTGGTGGTGGTGGAGAAGGGAAATGGGGTGGAATTCTCTGGGAAGGAATGAGGTTGAGGGAAGGGGGGCTATGGAGGGGCAGAAGGGGAGGGTTGTCTACCAGGTGGAAAGAAGACAATGGAGATTTGGATAGGTGGAGAGGGATGTTTTGGCCCACACATGGAAAATTTGAGAGGGTTCACAAGGATGGGTGGGGTGGCCAGTTCGACCTGCAAGGAAAATCTGGGAGATTTCATCTCTCATTTCATCTCTGAGATGAACACAGAGAGGGAATGTTTTGGAGGAGGAGAAAGGCCCAAGTATAGGGAAGCTCTGACCCATTTGCCTAATTTATGACAGTAATTTTTGAGATCAGTGGGGATAGAGATTTCAAATGTGCCATTTTCAGGCCATTGAGAACCATTGTCTAGACTAGCAGTTCTCAACCTATGGATCTCGAACCCTTTGGGGGTAGAATGACCCTTTCCCAGGGGTTGCCTAAGACATACTGCATATCAGATATTTATATTACGATTCATAACAGTAGCAAAATTACGGTTATGAAGTAGCAACAAAAATAATTTTCTGGTTGTGGGTCACCACAACATGAGGAACTGTATTAAAGGGTTGTGGCATTAGGAAGGTTGAAAACCACTGCAGTAGACTGTACATAGGCCGGGCTGTATTACAGAAAAAGATAAGGCATTTAGGTTTAAGGTCAAGAGAGAACTTTAGAGCCTTGAGGTGAATTAAAAGGCAGCTTAAAGGTGAAGGGGGAATTGTGACTGAGTGGTCCACATGTTGGAAACTGGAAGTACAAAAATTAATGAGGTTAAGTTGAGAATATAAAGAGAGCCCATAGGTGGCCAGGGCTGGGATCAGGGAGGTACTAGGCCTCGGTGTGTAAATAAGCCCAAAAAGGTGAGGTGGGTTAGCCAGCTGGAGGAGTGGCCCAGGCCCACAGGAGGGTGTCCCCACACAGAAAGCACTGGACGGGGGAACCTGTCTCACCAGGGTTAGGCATGGACCAGCAGAATTTTTTTAAAAACTGAGAGGCTATATATGACTGCTTAAGAGTTCCAGAAATGGAGGGAGAGGGGAAGAGGAGTTGAGTAGGGAAACAGAAAGAGAAGTTAAAAGGTTCAGAAAGGATGGAGTGTGGTGACTCATGCCTGTAATCCTAGCACTGTGGGAGGCTGAGGAGGGAGAATTGCCTGAGCTCAGGAGTTCAAGACTTGCCTGAGCAAGAGTGAGACCCAGACTCAAAAACAAAACAAAACAAAAAAAGCAGCCAGGTGCTGCAGCCAGTGCCTGTAATTCCAGCAGCTTCAGTGGCTGAGGCAGTGGGATGCCCGCAACCCTGAGTCTGAGGTTGCGGTGAACTATGATGCCATTGTACTCTGCTCAGGGCGTAGGGTGGGACTCTGTCAAAAAATAAAGAAAGTTTGGAGAGGGGTTCTAGACAAATGCTTACCTCAGTAATGAATGGATGAATTTTTGGGGGGAGTTTGGAGGGGTTCCCCCATTTTTGTCTTGTTGGAACAAGAGTCCATTTAGTTGGGTCTGACAAGGTTTGACCCCTGAAGGGGGCTTTCCCCCAATCTGAGTCATTATGCCAAAATGAGAGGTCAAAGACCAAAAATAAAAATTATTCCCAGATGCAAAACAAAGGGAAAATGGAATCCAGGTTCTGTTGTCCTTTATTTCCACTCTGACGAGGGCAAGCTAAGTTGGAAAAGGAAGTCAGCTTGTGGATAAAGATGGATGGGACTTTTAAAGGCTGGAAGGGTGGGGTTGACCCATTCACCTTTCTTGGGTGGGACATCGTTAGAAAGGTGGGGGTTGGTTCTATTTGGTGGATTCCCTGTATTTTGGTGGGTCCCTGTGTTTGACTCGATCATCTATAATGGCCTAGTCTAGGTATATGGAACAGTAACCCAAAAGGTTAAGAAAGGCAGTCTTTCCTCCTATGTCCTTCTTTTCCTTCCTCTTCTGCCTCCCCTTCTCCTTCTCTTCCTCCTCCCCCTCCCTTCCTTTCTCTTCTTCCTTCCCCCAACTCCTGTTACTAGTTATAGTGACTTTGACTCCAAAGTATTTAATTAAGCAAGGTAAGGTCTGATGCTTTGAGAACCAATGACTAGACCACTACTCCTCATGATGCTTGATGGTAACAATCAGCTGAGCTTGCTATTCAAAACTTGCTTCAAAGCTTGCTATTCAAAGCTGAGCTTGGTATTCCTTAACCAGTAGTTTTGGTGTCCTCTGTGAGCTAGAAATGCAGACTTTTCAGTACCGCTGAATGAGAATCTGCATTTTAACAAGTTCCCTGTTCGTTTGTGCATTAAAGTTTTAGAAATACTACCAGGGACATTTGTTAGTCCCTCTCCCAGATTGTCAGGCCCTCTCCTATAGATCCTGATGCACTAGGTGGTTTCTGGAAATCCATATTCTTTAGTATCAATTTTTTAAAATCATAGAGCATATTTATAAAATACCATCAGGGAAAGAATGTTTTAAATAATGACATCACGAGTTTACTGCTCCTTACACAATCTCAAATGTCATATAGGTGGTAAAAAGGAATAAGTAAATGTTTATCATGGAACTCTTGAACCCACACGGATAATCTGCATTTGGGGTGTTTGATGTTTTTGAAGGGCAAACCTGTGATGAAGAGATAAACTTTTAACTTTAGCTCTTTTTGACTAAGACATTCTATCATTGTATTTTATATTTCCTTACTTTGGCACTGTGATTCTTTTCTAATACAAGGTCTGACAATTAAGTTCACAAACTCATCCTAAAAAAAGTGGTACATTGGGTGGTGCCTGTGGCTCAGTGAGTAGGGTGCCGGCCCCATATACTGAGGGTGGTGGATTCAAACCTGGTCCTCGCCAAACTGCAACAAAAAAATAGCCAGGTGTTGTGGTGGGTGCCTGTAGTCCCAGCTACTTGGAAGGCTGAGGCATGAAAATTGCCTAAGCCTAAGAGCTGGAGGTTGCTGTCATGCCACAGCACTCTACTGAGGGCAACAAAGTGAGACTCTGTCTCTAAAAAAAAAAAAAAAAAAAAGTAAATAAAAGGAAAAAAAAAGTTCTACATACCTCATTGCTAATGCCAACTGTGATAAAAAAATAAGCTATAGACCTAATTCAAAATCATTTGCTAAATAAAGTTCTATAACTAATAGTTCAATAAAATATTGGGGTAAGAATCCTTCAAGTCCTTCACTCCTTGGCTCAATGCCAGTAGCTCAGTGAGTAGGGTGCTGGCCACATACACTGAGGCTGGTGACTTCGAGCCCTGCCCGGGCCTGCTAAACTATGACAACTGCAACCAAAAATAGCCAGGTATTGTGGCAGGTGCCTGTAGTCCCAGCTACTCATGAGGCTGAGACATGAGAATTGCTTTAAGCCCAAGAGTTTGAGGTTGCTGTGAACTGTGACGCCACAGGACTCTACTGAGGGTGACATAGTGACACTCTGTCTCAAAAAAGAAAAAAGTCCTCCATTCCTCAAAATTGCTAAAATGCTAGTCTTTCCTGACACCCACTGAATCTGTACTTTTCTGTGAAATTTATTGACCACTGCTTCACGGGCTTAATTGTCATACTAACTTTACGCTCCCATCATACCTCTTATATTCTTAACAAGGTATGTGCTATGCAATGTATAGAAACTCATCCTTAGAATCTAGAGAAATCTAGTTCTTTATCAGTTACCCATTTCATCTGGGAAGACACCACTTTCTTCGTTTTTTTTTTTTTTAAATAAAGACTGTTTTTAAGGACTTTCAGGCACAGGTGTTAGGGAAGATGCCTGGAGGTTAATTAACTCAGAATTGACAGTAATTAAAATATAAATAATAAGCTTTGGTCAATAAATCTCCCAGAAAAGTACAGATTTAATGGGTGTCAGGAAAGACTAGCATCTTAGCAACTTTGGGAGGACTCTTATCCTAATATTTTATAGCACTCTTAGTTATAGAACTTTATTTAGCAAATGATTTTGAATTATGTCTATAGCTTTTTATCACAGATTGGCATTTAAACTACGAAAGATAAAACTAAGTTTAAATGAAAAACTTTAATCCTCATGCTTTAAACGAAAAATAGCTAAAGATAGTGAGGCCCAGTGAAAAATACACCATAATTAATGTCCATCTGCTTGTTTGCCATAAGAAACTTATCTTCTTTGAACCTCAGTTTTGCTGATATGAAACAAAATCTTTTAAAGTTATTATGAGGATTAAATGAATAAAAGGTAACCATTTTATAGTCATGTAAAACCTAGATACTCAGTAATAAATTTTTGAAATGTTTAATTCTTACTGAATTACCCAGTATCTCCTTAAAGCCTAAAGAAAATTGAGACTGTTGATGTGAAGGCACTTTGTGAAGTATACATTGCTGTACAAATGTGGTTAGAACCTGGTCTGGCAAAGGGAAGGTACAAAATTGCTTTTAGGTGAATGAATTTACCATCAACAAAAGAGCAGATTAAAGATTTAGGAATTCAAGGGTGGCACCTATAGCTCAGTGGGGAGGGTGCCGGCCACATACACCAAGGCTGGTACGTTTGAACCTGGCCTGGGCCAGCTAAAACAACAATGGCACCAATAAAAAAATAGCTGGGTGTTGTGGTTGACGCCTGTAGTCCCAGCTACTTGGGAGGCTGAGGCAAGAGAATTGCTTAAGCCCAAGAGTTTAAGGTTGCTGTGACCTGTGATGCCATGGCACTCTACCCAGGGTAACAGCTTGAGACTCTGCCTCCAAAAAAAAAAAAATTTAGGAATTCAAAACATTAATTGGTAAAGAAAGCATCCTAGGAAAAGAATGACATGGATATAGATTTCTCATGTAATTATCATAAAAATATTAAATACGCAAAAACAAGACAAAGGGAGGATGTCACATGTTTTCAGTATCACATCTGAGTGTTTTATAAAGCTCACCAAAGGATTATTTAATTTTCTAGGAGATTGTAGCTTTGTTTTATTATTGCTGGTTTATTACTATTGATTATGGTGCAGACTCTGAAATTGCATGTTAATTTGTAGATTTTTTTATCTCATAAAGAAGTAAATTTCTAACACAGATGCAAATTAATTCATACCCCCAATGTTTACAGTTGTATTGCCCTGCAGAACATAAACCTATCCCTTCTCCAACGCGGCAAACCTATTTCAGCAGATCTTCTCTGACAAGTGGTATAAATCTGTTTCTCAAGTGCTATTGGAACCAGCTTCATCATGCTGCTGGTTCCCTCAGTTGTGAAATGAATAAACCCTTGACATGTATGTTCAACATTTGTAAAACACGTTTAGGTATTTGAAATTAAGCTTGACAATTTTAAAGAAAAACTACTTACAATCAAGACTTTCCAATGATGACATAGGAAAAAGAGAAAAGGACACATTTAAAGTCTCAGTAAACACTGTTCTTCACAGACAGGAAGAGCAAATACATAAAAAATTACCTTATTTGTGAGTCTTTGGCCTTATATAATTAGCAGAATGATGAAGTCAAATTTTCTATTAAAATAAAAAAGGTAACAAATAACATAATTACTTTGAGATAATAGTACAAACTAGGCAAACTGAGATGTAGGAATTCTTAAAACAATATAAATGCTCTAGCAGTCATGTAATTGGATGCACGCTGAAGATTTACCTTGTGTTTTTATTTGTCCATTTGTCTTTAGGAAGAGGGACCAGAAAGATTTTTCTGAGGGGAGACAGGGTATTTTGCATGGCACAAAGTCTTGGAAGCATTTAAAATTCCTATTAGGAGGGTGGCCAGGAGTTTTTGTTGTTCAGGGAAGGGACAGTAATCAGATATTGTGATGTATAAGGTCTGAAAGGAGAAGCCTAGGAAGAGATTGAGAGAAGGAAGATTGATTTCTGTCTGTGTGTTACTTTGTTCATCCTAAATGTGAATTCTGTAGTAGGCTGCAACCTGGGCTAGGACAGCTCAAGGAAACATGGTTGACCTGTGCCAATGGTTCTAACAGAACACAAGGAACCAAAAGGGCACTTTCTCCTGGCTCCATCTTTCCGGCCAAGCTCTACTCCGTGGACAGTGCACCCCCTTGTGGGTATAGCAGGGGATGCATATTAATTCCTCTAATTCCCCTGGTTTTTAAATCAGTGGGAATCTGGAGTCCGAAATTCACTCTCTGGTCAGGCTTAGCACAACAAGAACTGGGGAGATGACGTGGAGAGAGATGGGGAGGTTACAGAAATGTATGTTATTGTTAAATATGTGCTGTAAGGGATCAAAATACTAGGAATGATTGGAAGCTTTAATATGACATAAACATTTATTCAAGAGATGAATGGATGATAAAGGAATGAATCAATGATAGAGGTGTATGTGCCCGTGTGTGTATAGACTTCCAGGCAAAAGGAGAAGTAATAGGGTAAAGATTAGCCCAGGGATATATTTATGACAATAATATATAGGTATTAGTATTAAAGGTATCAACTTTACATTTAACTTAAAAATCATCTCATGAAAATATCAAGGCCTCTATCAGTTACCAACAATTTGGTGCCTTAAATCAACACAAATTTATTATTTTAGAATATTGGAGATTAGAAATCTGAAATGGATCTCACAAAAGGAAGATCGAGGTTTCAGCAGGCCTGCACTCATTCTATAAGCTCTAGGGGAAGATCCATTTCCTTGTTTTGCCTTTGCCTGCTCCTGAGGCCGCCTGCATTCCTTGGTTCATGGCGCTCTTCCATCTTCAAAGCCAGCAGGGGCCAGTCTCGTCTTTCTCAAACTGCATCATTCTGACACTGACCTCCTTTTTCCCTACGGACATTTAAAGGACTCTTGTGATTACATGGAGCACACCAGGATAATCTGGGATAATCTGGCCATATTAAGGTCAGCTGATTAGAAACCTTAATTCCATCTGCCACTTTAATTCTCCTTTGCCACATAAAGTAACATATGCAGTTTCCAGGATTAGGATTTGGGCATCTGGGAATGGTGATGTTATTCTTCGTGCCAGAGGATACAAAGGCAAGATAACATAGGCGAAATATGAAATATGTCACATTGGATCACAAGGTTGCAGACAGAAACTTTTAATTCTATTTATTGCTTTCATTGACTGTTTTAGTACATTGTGAATGTAAAAGTCTGTGATTCCTGCTGGGGATATTCAAATCAAGTTCACTGTGATTTTATATTAGGGTAAGTTTTAGACAGTGTTTTAAATAGCTAATTTTGCTAGATAGAAGATTGTTTTGTACTGATTATAAACTAGTTTTCTTTATATAAATTACAAGAAAACAACAGAGAAATAAAGAAGAAAGGTAATGCGTTCATGGTCCTGCTATATAGAGACTATCCCCAGTGCATTTTGGAATTTCTTTGCAGATATTCTGATAGGCCTAAAAACCTGTAAAATTAGTTTTGTTTAGATAAATGGGATTATCCTTTATGTCAATAAATACTATCTGCCTGCATCATGATTTTTAATTGCCCTTTGTATAATGTACCATTATTGAAATAATCTCTAATTTGACATTATATTTCACATGATTCCTATTTTCTCTTAAAAAATACTGCAATAAAATAAAACAGCTATTAACATTTTTAGGCCCACTTATCTGATACATTGCCTTTTGATTTCCTTAGGATAAATTCTAAAAGAAGGTTAAATGATAATAGGTATCAATTTAAATTGGTCCTTTTTCCCCTCAAGGATGTACATGAATAAAATAGCTAACAAGCCTGGAGGATAGAGATCTTATTATGATAATAGTGGATAGTTTAAAATAAAGTGTATGGCAAAGCCATAGAATGAATTGTGCACATCAAGTTTGAATGTTTGCTATTCATGTAGTTGTACTCTAGTACAAATGGGTTTTATTAATTTGTTTAAATCTCACTTTCATTTTTTCCTTGGGAGTAGTTTATGCATCCTGAGAGTAATAGGCAATGAGATCCTTGCTTAGAAAGTAAAATGAGCCACAAAAGAAAATTCCGCTGTATTTTGAAAGGAGAAGACAAAAATGTAGCTAAGGGCCAGTGATATGCTATGGGTCATTTATGTTACTGTTCTGGTCTTTGCTGGTCAAAGGACGGGGCTGGAGGACAATTGAGTCCCTTCTGGCTCTAATGTTCTACAAGTCTTCAGTGCCCAGCCTTACACAAAGTCATGTTCTGATGTCAAACATACTGGTTTACATTATTTATTGATATATCCTCTTCCAAAAAGGCCTATAGCAACTTAAAAATAAGGCCAAGAGTCACTATGTAATAAAAGTTAAGCTACTCAAATTCTGTATCTTAGTTTTATCGGTGGAAAGGAAATCTGAACAGCTATGTTATACAGCTGTCAAGTAGATTATAAGGAATAGTATACATAAAATTTCTTGCACAGCTCATGGTCTGTCGTTCCCATATTTATCTTCCCAGGTAAAGGAGGAAAGGCAGGCCAATACTGTAACAAAACTCTGGGGAGAACATTGCCGTCATTAAGCGCAAATAAGCCCAAGCTTCCTGGTATTAGAACAAAGTGAGAAATATGGTGACAGATGTAGCTGGTACGGCCTGGTAGCAAAATCAAAAAAGAGACAGATATTTTTCTGCCCATGAATTCTGAGTGGATCTCATCCTGAAGGTCTTTATAAATAATCTTACATAAACTAATGAACAACTTGGATATAAAATGTTCGTGTTCTACATGAAAGATTGATTGCAGAATTTTACATTCAAAATAAAGTATTCTCTAAAAATATTGGAAAACCATTAGAAGTATATTTATCAGTATTGGGAGACTACCTATAACCAATGGGGTCCCGGCAAATCTAGACGACTGACTTTAATACATTAAAAGTTAAATTATTACAGGTAAAGAATTTCAAACATGTTGATAATCTATGACCTACTAATTTAGTTCCTAACAACCTGATAAGTCCAAGGTTAAACCAAATACAAAATACAGACAGGGGCTTATGGTGTTAAAATATTTACTACAACATTATTTTTAATAGATAAACATTAAACACGACCCTAAGAAACTTAAGTCCCATAATGGGTAATTAGGTAAATGCTAAGATATATAGCTGACATAATGAAAAATTTTTAAATTGTGATAAAATACACATAACATAAAATTTTTCTTAAACACTTTAGGTCTATAAGTCTGAAATTCAATATAATAAGTGACAACTTTCCATTTTCCCATCTCCATCTCCTGGGAAGCACCACTCTACTTTAGGTCTCTGTGATTGTGACTACTCTAGGTACTGCACAGAAATGGAATTATATAATACTTGTCTTTCTGTGACTGGTTTGCTTTGTTTAGCATAAGGTCCTGGGGGTTCATCCATATTGTACTGTGTGTCAGAATTTCTTTCCTTTTTAAAGCTAAATAATTACATTGCATGTGTATACTACATTTTGGGGGGGTCCATTCATTCATAAATGGACCCTTGGGTTGCTTCCACCTTTTGGCTATTATCTATAATGCTGCAATGAACACAGGTGCACAAATCTCTGAGATCTTGCTTTAAATTCTTTTGGGTATATGCTCAGAAGTAGAAGCTAGAAGTAGAATTGCTGGATTTTTTTTGTGGAGAACTTCCATATTGCTTTTCTAGTCGGTATAGCATTTTACAGTCCCACTGATGGTGAATAAGGTTCTCAATTTCTCCACATCCTTGTCAACCTGTTTTATATTCTGTTTTTATTTCCTAATCGCCAACCTAATGGTTCTGAGGCAGTAGCTCATTGGGATGTCAGTGTCTACTTCCCCAGCAGTTAATGATGAGCATCTTCTCATGGACGTCTCGGCCATTCGTATACCATCTTTGGAAAAAAGTCTCTGTGAGTCTTTTGTCCATTTTTTTTTAAAAACTAGGTTGTTTTTGTTTTCAAGTTGCAGATATGATTTGCAAATATTTTCTCCCATTCCACAGGCTGACTTTCACTCTGTTGATTGTGTACCTGGATGCACAAAATTTTCAATTTTAATGTCCAGTTTGTCTATTTTTACTTTCGTTGCTACTTAATATAATTTATGCATATATTGCAATGATAGTTGCAAAAATATATAACATGAACACAATCATGTTAACTGAAAATGCATGACAAAAATTGTATGTAAAAAGCCATAATTTAAACGAACAGAAACTACTAAATCTTTTTGTCACACAATTGTGAATGGAATCCTTTCTGACAGATGCAATGTCATATACACTGTACTTAAGTTCTACGTAGTAAAAACCTATTTCAAACTATATGACCGATTATAAAATAAGTCAAGTAATACATGCTTTTTAAAGAGTGCTTTAACTGTATACTACCAAGTACTAAAATTATAGGCATACGATATTCATTAGTTGGATAATCACATTAATATATTACTGGGTAATAATTATAATTATTTGCATAATTTATTTGAGGCTTCTTAAAATACCAGTACATTTCTATTAAAGACAATTGCGTTCCTACTTAGTCTACTTATTCGTGTTTCAACTTATTCTTACATGTAGAAATGGAAACATGCCTTGTCATGTCAGGAAACTATACTGCCTTCAAATTTTACCTCATCCATATTTGTTCATTCATCTATTTAATTATTTTCTTTTTTAGCATTTGTCATGAATGAAATGGTGAATAAGATAGATAGTGTCCTCATGGAAGGACTCATGTATCAGTCCTTATATTTGGGAAGATAGATATTACATAAACAAATGAAACAGTGTCTGAAAATGAAAGATTCAATAAAGAAAATAAAACAGGAATTGGGACAGAGAAGGGGAGACATATTCCCTTGAACACCAGCATTGTTTATTTTACATACATTTATACCTAGGGAACTATTGCAAAGTTTTATCTCAGTTAAGGGTAGTTTTCATGCCTAGATTTTTTATTATTACTTTTTAAAATCTTCGACAGTTTGCTTTTCCATTTCAGTAACATTTTCAGTGCTAAGTGTTTTGGATCCAACAATTCAAACTGTGAAGGAGACTTTTAGTTCAGGACATGTGTAACACTTGTCAGGGTTTCAGTGATACTTACTGCTAAATATTGTGTAGAGGTTTAAAAAACTTGACCAAATCCAGAGCAAACTTTTTTCCAAATTTTTTTATGACCATACTATGGCTGAATAGGGTATTAGGCCTGCCAGGTTCTCTTGTTTAGCTGAAGACTTTTGTAGCATCAATATCACTGAGCCTGTTTTAATTGTCCAGTATAGAGGCTTTTGAAGTCACATCATCTAATTCTAGAATGCCAAAATAAAAAGTTTTCCTATTTTACAAATCAGCACAGCAGCTTTCTCACCCATCATTGACTCTATGGGTCCGTTATTGGCTTCAGGCATCTTCTTCTTGCCTTGGAGGAGAGTGCGCATTGTGAAATGGGGGTTTTATCTCACCATGAAGTAGATTCAGTATCTTTCATTCTTGATTCTTATACTGATTCAAATCATCAAGCATTAATTTCTTTCTTTCTTTTTTTTTTTTTTTTGAGAACAAGTCTCACTCTGTCATACTCTGTAGGATGCTGTGACATCATAGCTCACAGCAACCTCAAACTATTAGGCTCAAGCAATTCTCTTGCCTCAGTCTCCCAAGTAGCTGGTAATACTAGTTCCTGCCACACCTGGTTATTTTTACTTTTTTATTTTATTTTTTGAGGCAGAGTCTCACTTTGTTGCCCCCTGGTAGAGTGCTATGGCATCGTAGCTCACAGCAACTTCAAACTCTTGGGCTTAAGTGATTCTTTTGCCTCAGTCTCCCAAGTAGGTGGGATTACAGGTATGAGCCAATGTGCCCAGCCCATCTGGCTATTTTTAGAGACAGGGTCTCACTCTTGTTCAGGCTGGTCTCGAGCTCAAGCAATTTCCGCCCCTCCCGCACCGGCCCCTGACTCCCTGGCCTCCTTGGAGTGTCAGGATAACAGGCATGAGCCATTGCGCCTGGCCCATAAGCATTAATTTCTATAAAGATTATAGAGACTATTTTTGGTTTCTAATTTTATAAGCCATGCATATGTGCTGCTGATTTCAAGTATTGTTAAGTGCAAAAAAAATTTACAAATTGAAGACAAGCTAGAAGTTAAATTATGAACTAAGTGCTTCCATGGTCTAAATGGGGCTGGATGAGCTCCTGTGTTCCAAATGTGGAATGTTTGCTTAAGTAGCAATCTTTCAACAATGGTCAAGGTGAGCTTTGGTTAGTACTGCGATTTAAAAAAAGAGATGGGTTATAAATATAGATGTTCTAAGGAAGATCCTCTCCATACAGAATATGAACCAACTTTAGGTGAAAAAAAAACCTTCACTTGTGACAAAGTATTTGGTCTTAGATTCCTAAGAAAGTAAGTGATCTCTTTTGGTTCTCTTTCCCTACTCCTTCAGAAAGCTTCTTAAAGAAAACAGAAACTTACTCATTAAAAAACAGATGCTATGAAGTAGCAAATTTGGAAGGCACAAATTAGGAAAAACAAAGCCCTGAGGTCCTGAATTACATGGAAGTAGACTTGGAACACATTATTCAGACAACTAGAAAAAGGGAGAAATAGCCAAGTTGCATTTGGCCTTTTTCAGTTTGAATTCAAGTGATTCTTATTTTACTCTCATTGAAATGAGAGAATAAACACATCAAGGCTTTTGCCTCTGTTTTTTTCTTGCAGGTTATTTAAAAAAAAATCCTATTAGAATCTTAGAATTAATGGGAACTACAGTGCTCATCCTGTCTCCTCATTTCATAGCTGGGAGAAGAGTAGCTCAACCACCAAGGACTTTGCCAAGGTCACACAGCCAGCTGTTCTTCCCCTGCCTCCCCTCGGTGGGCTTATTCTCCAGCTGCAGCGGAGAGTCCAGGCTGGGCAGGAGGGGCCTTGCCCTCCATTTCTCAGCCCAAGAAAAGAGGAGGGCAGAGGGAGAAATGGCCGTATCCGTGACACAAATGCTGTTTTCCCTGCTTCTATGGAAGTCGGTTATTCTCATTTGTTCCAAATGTCCTTGATTTTTTAAAATGTAAAATAAAGGGTACTTTACATTCCCTTTAATATTTTGGTTTCATATTCTGCTACCTCTAGTATATACAAATTATAATTGTTCTCTGAGCATTCAAAGTTCTCATTTCTATGAAAGAAAACAAAAACAAAAGAGCACCATAGGCTGAGGGGCAGTTTAAATCTGTTTTTTGGTTTCCCTTTTTCCTTTATGAGCAATGTATTGTACTCACTTGCCAGAAACATTTGGCTGAGGTTGGATTTCTGAGCTGAGTGAAACAAAAAAATGGTGATAGAAAGTTGATGTCCATGAGTTCCGCAGTGTGGAATCAATAGGACAATCAAAAGTGCTGGAGTGGATCTTCCTCCCTCTGGGTTCAGATTCCACTGCATCCTGCTTGTACAGGCGATTCTCAGCATTTGAAGTTCACATATTGCTGAGACGAAAAGGCCCCAGTCATTACCTGAACCTGGATTGACACCAAATTGGAAGGAAAAGAGCATGTTGGAAGATTTTAGAGTCAGTCTCGCGTTTCTGGCTTTGCAGATTAGTAGAAAGTTTGAGTGTAAATAAAACTTGGTTGCATTCAAAATGTTGTGAATGGGTACACATGTTTATAGCTGTACACATTTCATCATAGCGAAACTGCCGAGGAAGACCACCGGTGCCTTGTGCTTAGAGAAAGTAAAACATGAAACACAGGTACATTGAAAGTGACAACTGAAATCCAGGAGCAGAAAATAATTTACTTTCCCACCTTTTCTTACCTTTAGTTGGAGGATGGTTGGTTGAGGTTGTTGGCCTGTGTGTAGACTTGTTTCCTGAGGCCACAGTGCAACAAAACTCACATAGTCTTTATCATGGTCACTAAACTCACCACTGCCACCGTGCCATCAGATATCACTAGTTTATTTGAGAACCTGCTAAAACGGGCGTAGCATAAACAGCACGAGTTGGTTTAAAGAGCTTCTTTTTCTTTAAACTCTTATGGCTGTGCAATTGGCTAAGTTGTTATAGTCGAGTGCCCTGTTCTCACTAAACAACATGAACACACATTTGATCACTTAACAAGCACAGATTTTTCTTTCTTTCTTTTTCTTTTTTTAACATCTATTTGTCAAGTACTTATAGGTACTGGGCATCTCCACTGGTGAGTGTGACAATGTGCTGGTCATGGGGCCTGATCTCATGGAGCCTAGAGGAGATGATTAAACAGTTTTAAAGTGATAAGTGCTCTGAGTTAGTGCAGTCCAGAGAATGTCACTTAGGAGAAAATGTGTGAGCTGAGTCTGCAGGGATTAGGGAGCACTGTGTGAATATCTGGGGCACATCTTGCCAGGCAGAGGGAGAAGCAAGTGATAGAGCTCTAAAATAGAAACATGCTTAAAGTGTTTGAAGAACATAAAGAAAGCCAGAGTAGTGGGACTATTGAAAGCAAAGAAATAAATGGAGGAAAATGAGATCAGAGTGGTGTATAAGGCCTCGGGCAGGCTGGGCTGTGCAGGGAGTGGAGAACTGGCCCACCACTGCAGGGTTTAGGGAGGGGCTGAAATCAGATGTGTGTTTTAGAACCCTAAGGAATGGGTTGATTGTAAAGTGGATGAGAATGTCTTCCAGGAAGGCAGGGATTGGTATTTTCTTTATTCACGGCTGTATCTTCATGCCTGTAACGGTGCCTCGTGAATGAAAGATGCCCAGTGAATACCTGTCAAGTAAAAAATAGCTATATTGTGTGTTTTCTTCAGATTTTTAATAGTTTTGTTAAGTGCTCCTTTTTTTCCTCCCATCAACTTATCAATTTTAGCCCTAGAAAAAAATGGCTTCATTTTTTGGAAGTTTAACGTTTTCCCCACAAGAAAATGGATAATTTAGTTTTTGCTGCCTGGTCTGTGCACTCTAGATGTCCCTGAAGTTGTGTACGAAAGCCTGGGCTCTGTGTATTCTTCAATCTGTTATAAATTATATCTTAGACCTCTTTTGGTTAAAAACAAAAAGCCTAGAACAAGACGTTTTTCCCTTACAAAATTCGATTTTATTTTTTGCTAATTTAATATGTTAGCTGCTAGAGACAGCCTTATCGGGTCCTTACACATTCACCTCTATTTAATCTGCTCATTTTCTTTTTTATTGTTTTCCAGGATTTTGTGTCAGGGTGTTTAAATTGTACTTCTTTGCCTTGTCTCACTTCCGTAGATCTATTTTAGGTTTCCAGAGAGGGCTATTTCTCTCTGTATTTGTCTGACAAAGGTGCTTATTCCTTGAAGGGCGTGTTACAGCCTGTCTGGGGCTAGCACCACCCATTTAAGGGTAAAATGTGTACATTTGTAGAGAGAGTACATCTAAGCACTTCTAAATATATGCCCTTATCATCTTTCCTTGAAGTATTTCAATAGATTCTCAACTGACCTCATTGACTGCAGTCTCTATTCCTTCCAATTCATTCTGCACTTCATGTGCCCAGTTATGAAAACACTGGCTTGTCGATGTCATGTCCTCACTTAAAAAAACCTTTCTGGTTTAAGCTTCCTCATCAGAACGAATTTTAGTCACAGAGTGCAACTTGAGGTCCCTTCCAATCTGACTGTCCTGGTCACACCAGCTCCATGTCTGCCGCCCCTCCACCCCTCCATCCCCCTACCACACCACTGTGGAGAGTTTGGCTGCACTCAGTGGGCCATTGTTTACATTTGTCTTCTTTCCTTGATTTTTCATCTCTGGACAAGACTGATGTGCAGGAAACTTTGCTTATGCTGCTGTTTTATTTCTTGACTCTCTTTGTCATATTTAATTGACTACCTATCTGTCCTTGAAGGCAGGGGAAGAGCTCGTCATTTTATCAGCAGAACCACGCACACTGCTTGATTGACTAAGTGCTCAGCCAGTACTCCATGAACAAGGGAACCAGGGAGTGACCAAGCGAATAATTACATTTGTAAGCGTAGGTTGAATTGCAGGGCCATCATTATCCTCTATGCTGGCAAAACTTGATGTTGGTCATGTCAGGAACTCTGAGACACTGTCATTGACAGTAGTTGATTGGGTCACCTTGAAACTTGAGTTAGAGTAGTTGAGAAATGGTTTTGCTCTCAAGTGTGAGACATCTCAGGTTTTATTCTTTTTCTGGAATGATACCCCATTTATAGTTTATTTTCTTAGAAAACCATGTAAATATTTTTATTAAAGTATATTGCACATACATGTACAAATCATAGTGGGTGCATAAGGAATTTTCACAGCCAGGCACCAGCAGCAGCAGACGGTAATAGGCGTCACTGATGCTCACATCATGTCCTGTCAGTCACCTGAATTGAGCTGCTTGTGGAAAAGACAGTGCTTTGCATACTAGTGTTTTTTTTTCCTTTGGCATCCTGGGAAACTGTCCATGAAACAAGGTGGTGGATGGATACTGCCTATGGGGCAGCCCTGAAACAATGGGATGGAAGTCTGGTTCCGAATGGCACAGACTCCCCATTCTCCAGTGGGACAGTCCTCAACAGAACTAAGTTCCACAAGATTCTCAGTTCTCTACAGCAACATTAGGCCCATATTATCGTCAGTGGAATTTGCTCCTTAATATAACTTTCCTAGCCTTTCCCGCTTTCCTGTCTTACTTCCCCTATTTCCTTATTTGCACTCCCAAATAAATTACCTGCATTCTAATCCTTCTGGTCTACTTTTGAGAAGAGCCAATCAAGAAGCAGAATATTATCAGTACCCTAGAGGTTTGTGTCCCTTCTCAATTACCATACCATTTCTCCTACCCAAAGGTAACAACTACTGTGACTTTTAATACTCTAGATAGTCTGCCATTTAAAAAATTTATGCAAATAGAATTACATGGTAATTTGTTTTTGATTTTTCTCATCTGGTTTATGTTTGCGAGATTCATCTGTATTTTGTGTAACAATAGTTCATTCTCTTTTACTGATGCTGTTTTTCATGGTATGAAGGTATTATAATACATTATTATAAGGAAATATTGAATGCTTTCAGTATGAGCATTCTTGTACGCAGTTCTGTTGGGTATATAAGAAGGACGTTAGTATATTCAAGCTCAGTAGATACTACGAAAAGATTTCTAAAGTGGCTGTGCCAGTTTCAACTCCTACCAGCAATGACTTGAAGGCTTTTAAGTTTTAAATATTTAGCTATTCTTGTAGGTATGTATTCATTAGGGTTTAATCTTCCAGGGTCCTAATGTCTAATGAACTTAGGCATTTAAAAATGTTTATACATATATATGTATTTTTAAAATTTTAAATCTTTTTCTTGTGTAGGACCTCTTCAAATATTTTGCCACATTGTTTTCACATTGGTTTCATTGGCTTTTTCTATTCATTTGCAGAATTCGTTACACATTCTGTAAAAACTCTTTTACCAATTGTACATGTTTTTAATATCGTCTTTTATATTGCTGGTTTCTTTTGCACTCTATTGATGATGTCTTTGTAATGATCAGTGGTTCTTAATTTTAATGAAGTTCAAGTCATTGATTTTATTTAACTGTTATTTTTCTTTTTTTGAGACGGAGCCTCAAGCTATCCCCCTGGGTAGAGTGCCATGGCATCACGCTCACAGCAACCTCCAACTCCTGGGCTCAAGCGAGTCTCCTGCCTCAGCCTCCCAAGTAGCTGGGACTACAGGCGCCCGCCACAACGCCCAGCCATTTTTTGGTTGCAGCCATCATTGTTGTTTGGCAGGCCCGGGCTGGGGATTCAAACCCACCACCTTAGGTGTATGTGGCTGGCGCCTTAGCCGCTTGAGCCACAGGTGCCGAGCCTTAACTGTTATTTTTCAATCCAGTTTAAGATCTCTTTTTCTTCTCCAACTTCATGAAGATATTTAACTTTATCATTTTCTAGAGTCTATAAATCAACATTTGAAATTACAACATAATCTTTATTTGATATCATATCTAAAAAGTGCTTGTATCCTATTTGTATAAAATACATTTTAAAGATGTATTTAAAGATACAATCATTTTATTTTCATTTATTTTTTTGCCTTCCATATCAATATCTTATTCCTTTATTTCAGATTAGTATTCCACACTATGAATATACCTGTTTGTTTAACCAATCACATTGAAGGATTTGTGGGCTCTTTTTGATTTGGGGCTATCATGAATAAAGCTAGACATGAATAAATCATATGTCTATAGATTCTGAGTTAACGTAGTTTTTAGTACTCTGGGATAAGTGATCAAGAGTATAATTGCTGGGTTTTATGGCAATTCTATCTTCAAACTATGGGAAATTGTCAAGTGTTTTCCAGAGTGGCCATACCAATTTATATTCCCACCAGCAGCATAGGAACAATATAGTAATAGTTTACCTGCTTTTCTTTATAGCATTTTGTATTTTCATCATTTTTTTTATTAAATCATAAAGAGGTAGATCATGTATACATTAATGCATTTATGGGATACAATGTGCTGATTTCATATATAATTTGGAATGCTTACATTGTCCTGGTTAATATATCCCTCAGCTCACTTACTTAATTGTTAAGACATTTATACTCATACTTAATAGATCCAGCATGTACCCTTGCAATATACACCATAGGTGTGATCCCATCCTTTGCCCTCCCTCCATCTGACCTCCCCCCTCCCCTTCCATGCCTCCCCTTCATACTGGGCCATAGTTGTGATCTATTCTTCATATGAAAGTGTGATTATAAGTTGGTTTCATAATAGTACTGAGTACATTGAATACTTTTTCCTCCATTCTTGAGATACTTTAGTAAGATATGTTCTAGCTCCATCCATATAAACATAAAAGAGGTAAAGTTTCCATCTTTTTTTAAGGCTGCATTAATATTCCATGGTAT
The DNA here is from genome assembly GCF_000181295.1 of Otolemur garnettii. Taxonomy (NCBI): domain Eukaryota; kingdom Metazoa; phylum Chordata; class Mammalia; order Primates; family Galagidae; genus Otolemur; species Otolemur garnettii. Next base: position 39,579,473 of record NW_003852397.1, on the reverse strand, counting down.
ACATATGCCACAATTTATTAATCCATTCATGGGTTGATGGGCACTTGGGCTTCTTCATTTTAAAGAACATTTAAAAATCTACGTATGATATAACACAAATGTTAATTGATCTCATTCAAATTTCTGTTGTAGAATTTCAGCTTCTTTCATTTAAATTTCCTATATAACTGCTCACATTTTCTTTTTCAAGGTGCTTGACTAAATTAGGTAGGATATTTATAATAAAATTTGTTAAAACAATCGCAGTGGTCAGAAGTCAGAAGAGAAACATTTTGGGGTGCTGTCCCTTTGGTGGATTATAAAACTAAAGCTTGAGTGTGAAACAAAGTCATTTTAAGCCATATAAATATTGGGACAGAATGCAGGCCTCTGTCAACTAATATTAGTAATCTGTTTCTGAAAATTCAATGCTTTGCCCCAAATTTGGGCAATTTGCTTATTTGAGGCCTATTTCCGAAATTTTTTTAATGGGAAGAAGTTATACTGTGCCACCTATAAATTTATCACCATTCATTTCTTAAAATAGCAAAATGCTTATAAAAACAAATGCTATGCACATCACTTATAAAATTTACCATGGCAAACAGTTGTCATCTGTGTAGGACACATGCAGTTTGGCCATCAGGATGCTTCTCTCAGGGTCATTGACAGCCAGGATGTGCTTCTCCTTTCTTGACATTCTGAACACTTTGAGAACATTCATGGCAATAGGTCATTATCAACATGCTTGGTCTATTTGAAACATAACTCAAAACTTTTTTTCTATCTAATTTTGTTAAAAATAAAAATTGCATTTTGCGGGTACAGATATCATTTTCTTTAATATGAACATGAACAAAGCTATTGTACTGAGAGATACAAGTTATATGAAGTATGGATATTAAACAGACATGCATATGAGAAAACATTAGCCTGGGAGATGGCATATTGGTGTATTTTGTACACCACAGGGGAAACAGCCACAAGTATTGCTGAGATGCAATTAACATCAGACATATCAGTAATATAATAAAATTAAAATTACTAATTTCAACTACTGCAGTAAAACAAAGAGGACTTTGAAGATTATAAAATAGCCAGCTATGTGCAGTTAATAAAAATGACAACTAAAATCTAAAGCTAGAGAAAGTTTGAAAATAAAGAGCTGAAATGTCAAACACATGGGATCCAAAAATATAACAGAGATAGAGCTGAGCATCACATTTTGTTAAAAGGAACAGTCTGCTAACTAAGACTACATAACTCTCAAGACGTTTACGCATTCAACTACCGAGCTAGGATGTCTGAGATATAAAATGAAAATAATTACATTTTGGGAGAATTAAGCGTTGCTCTTTCAGAAGGTAGCAACTGACGATACGATGTATAACAGTGGTTCTCAAGCTTCCTAATGCTGTGGCCCTTTAATACAGTTCCTGTGGGTCATGACCCACAGGTTGAGAACCGCTGATTCATAAGGACATAATATGATGGAATAGCAAAAGTAGCAAGTTTAATTAGTAATGTATACCAAATCTTTCACCCAGCAGAGAATTAATATTCTTTTTAGTGCCTATAAAACTTTATAAACTTATGTATTCCAAGGTCACAAAGAACTCAACAAATTCTAGAAAACCAGTATTATAGAAGTGATATTATCTGGCTAAAATTAATATAGGAAATATTCATAGCTATAACTGGCATAAAGAGAAACTTTGTTCTCAGAGTTTATAAGCATGTTAAGAGGTCGTAAGACAAAGATGCTGGAGAAACATGGAAGTAGTCGAACTTTTTGTATCTCTCTACCTCCCTTTTCCTCACCCCACATAAAAGAATTAGGGTTCATTCAGCGTCACAGTTTTACTTTTCAAGCCTTCATGGAACAGATAGTCACAGTATGGGTCAAATGCATCCGATTGTTTATAGGATAGTAAAACTATCTTCATGGCCACATGTGACTAGAATTATAAAGAAAAAAATATTCAGAGTTAACTTACTCATGAATGTAGCTTCAAACAGCTTAAGAGAAACATTAGCAACTAAAATTTAATGTTGTATAGAAGAAACCCATCATTATCAGGTGGAATTATCATCCAATTGTAAGGATGGTCCACATGAACTGTAAATGTAATAGTATGGCAAAGGAAATGCAGAAGTATGTTAAAAATTGCCTAAATAGAGGAAAAGCTTGTTATATAATCCAAATGTCTTACGAAATAGCAAGAGAAAATATTTTCCTTCATTTGATGTGTGATATCTACTACCATCACAGTTAGCTAACTTTAGAAGAAGAATCAAATTAGAATCAGAAATAATACAAGCATGCCGGCTGTGACCACCACTATTCTTCAATATATTGGCAGTCACAACCTTTATAATATGTCCACAAAAAAAAAAAGGAAAGAAAGAAAGAAAAGAAAGAACGAAAGTTATTGAAAAGGGAGAGATACAATTACTTGTTCGTAAAAAGAAGGTATGCACTATAATCCAAGAAATTTATTAGTCACATTTAAAATTCATGTTAATTCAGTAAAGTCTTGAGATAAAGGAGAAATAGACAGCATTTACTAGTGTTCACATATGCCAATAAGAGCCAACTGCAAAAGGTAATTAGGAAAACCAGTTTTATTGGTAAACCAAATAAAATGGTACCAAGAAGTTGATCTATAATTAGATTTCTAAGGCTTTTATGAAGATAATTTTAAGGCCTAAGGCTTTTAAGATATACAAAAACAGAAAAATAAATTTAGAGATTATTGCATTTGTGGATGGATTGACTAGATGCCATCAAGTTGTCAATTCACTTCAAACCAATCTATAAATTCATTATAATTTAAGTGGAAGTTTTAAGCATTTTTTCATGAAACTTGACAAAGTAATTCTAAAATTAACATATTTGGTGGAAATTCCAATAATAGCTGAAGTAATCTTTTTTTTTTTTTTGAGACAGAGCCTCTAGCTGTCCCCCTGGGTAGAGTGCCGTGGCATTACAGCTCACAGCAACCTCCAACTCCTGGGCTCAAGCGAGTCTCCTGCCTTAGCCTTCCAAGTAGCTGGGACCACAGGTGCTCGCCACAACGCCCGGCTATTTTTTGGTTGCAGCCATAATTGTTGTTTGGCGGGTCCGGGCTGGATTCGAACCTGCCACCTTAGGTGTATGTGGCTGGCGCCTTAGCTGGTTGAGCTATAGGCACTGAGCCTCTGAAGTAATTCTTAAAGGGAAAAACAGAAGAGACAAGTTCTACTACAAGGAAGTATTTTTTTTTTTTGAAAGATACAGTGATTGAAATAGTGACAAGTAAATCACCAGAACACTACCTAGAAACCCAAAACAGATCCAGCCATGTATGAAAAATTGCATAGAAGAAAGCAGTGTTCAAATTACTGAGAAAACAACCTTGGGAGATGATACTACAAAATTTGGACATACGTTTAAAAATAAAATTAGGTCAGTACTATGATTATATAAAAAGATTATAGTTAGAAATTTTAAAACAATCAACAAAAAGACTAACAAGTTTTTTTAAACTCTTTTTTTTTTTTTTTTTGATATGACATCATGGCACTCTACTGGGGGCACTTTCTTGTCCCCAGTAGAGTACCATGCTGTCATATCTCACAGCAACATCAAACTCTTGAGTTCAAGTGGTCCTCTTGCCTTAGTCTCCCAAGGAGCTGGGCCTACACATGCCCACCACAATGGCTGGCTTTTTAAGAGACAGGCTCTTGCTCAGGCTGGTCTTGCAACCATGAGCTCAAGTAGTTCACCCATCTTGACCTCCCAGAGTTCTGGGATTACAGGCATGAGCCACTGTGCCCAGCCTCCCAAATTTTTAAAGAAAATATAGGAGAAATTTTTATGACCTCAGAGTAGAAAGAATTTTAATGTAGAGAAAGGATTGATAAATTTGATCCATGTAATATTAAAAAGTTTATTATAAAATGCTATATCATTAAAGGTGAATTTGTAGACAGTGATATCTGTAACATTCCTAGTATTGAATGACTTTACTATCAATAAGGTTTACTTCAAAATAAATGGGTGGAGTGTTAGAATGTTCCTAACACAAATAAATGATAAATGCTGGTGGTGATGGATACCCCAATCCCCCTGATTTGATTGTATGACTGTATCAAAATATCACATGCACCTTATAAATATGTACAACTCTTAGGCACCCATACTAATTAAAAATAAAAAAGAACAGAAAGAACACACAGACATCAATGAGTAAAGATGACTCATCCCCAGAAAGAAAAGTGAGCAAAACATAAGCAAAGCACCAGGAAAGGAAACCAAATGGCCATTATACATAAGATTAAAAATTCAGCCTCACTAGCAGCCAGTCGTACAAATTTAAAAAAAACAGAGAACTAGCATTCTTGTTACATTAATACCGGATTAGTAAAATTAAACCTTTCCTATTAATGCAAGTAGTGCTGTGGGTGTGAACAGTCCAGAGAATTTGTGAACATTTTTACCCATCCTGTGAATTGTTTTTCTCTCAACTGTGTAGTTTTAATAAGAACAGTTTTATAAAATGGAGTATGCTTAGTTGATGATGGGGTTGGCTAAATAATGACCTGGAGAAGATGTCCATCTTGTGAGTCTTGGGACCTCTGAATATGTCACCTTGCATGGCTAAGGGACTTAGCAGGTGTGATTAAGTTCAAGATCTCGTGATGGGGTGAGCATCCTGGGTTATCTGGGTGGCCTGTGTACAAAAGGGAGAAAAGAGGATCTGGGGCAAAGCCTGGAGGTGATGTGAGGATAGTGCCGAGGGAGAAAAGTGCTGCACTCTGTGGCCATGAGCCGAGAAATGAGAACAGATTCTAGAAGCCAGGAAAGAAAAGGAATGATTTTCTCCTGGAGCCTTCTGAAGGAATGCAGCTCAGCTGACACCTTGATTTTAGCCCACCGAGACTGAATTTGGACTTCATACCTTTAGAACTACAAAATAATATATTCATATTGTTTTAAGTTGTTAAATGTGCGGCAATTTGTCATAGCAGCAAAAGGAAGCTAATAGAATACCTAAGTGGAGTACAGGATTTTTTCCCTACTATTCACTGTGAAATGATGACCAGAAAATTCCCAAGCCATGTGAGAGTTCCATTCAGTTTTCTTGACCCCAGCAGAAGATTTGCTCCTCACTGTCCAGTCAATAAACTCCCAGGGAGAAGGATAGGGTTACAGCCAGAAATATAAGTTTCTCAAATAAAAGTAACCAAATATATACTGCTTAGTTCTTTACCAGTGACTCATACCCTGAAGCAGCCTGTTTTCATGATATATCCTGGGCTACAATGAGGAATAATAAAGATGCCAGCCAGGCGTGGGAAGGGTGGAGCTGCGCCCTTTGTCCCTGTAGGCAGGGTACCCTATGGTCAAGAGAGGAACCATAGCAGTGACATTAAATGCAAAAGCAGAGTCACTTAAATTTAGTCAAGTTTATGTTATTTCTAGTCATGCTGATGAGACACTGACCCTTGAAAATACCCTGACTTTTTCGGCTATAGTCGCCTGTGCTGCTCTAGCCTGGGCTCCCTGAGTCTAACGTCCGGGGCTGTTTAGGGGGAAGGGAGGGCCGCAGGAGGTTTGGTTTCCAGCTCAGTGACAGGCTTCAGTCTGTCCTTGTGTAGCCGTTGATCTGTGAGGTGATTGAAAGTGTCAGTGGCCTGAGAATGAATGGCTGCAATTTTCAGTGTACTTGCGAACAGACACTTTGTCCCTGTAAGGTGCAGGAGCCAGGCCAGCCCAATATAGCTGGTTTATTTTTAATATCTCCTTGTCTTCATGTGGGTGGCTGCCTACATCGGTGGGAGGCGGTGCGTTTGGGTTCAGATATAGGCACTCTTATGTAATCGAGTATGTTTATCACGTAGGAGGGACAAAAGAGATTGCCTAAAAAATGAAAAAGCCCCACAGTGGCCCACGGTGTTGAATGATAACTTTGCCAAAGATGGGATGAACAAGAGAGAGAGAAGACAAGATAGTAGTAAAACAACTCTCTCCCCCATCACCACACACTTTGTGTTTTTATCCTGGCATGGTGGGCATACAAGATCCAGAATTTCTGGAAGAATAAACTTTTTTGTAGGATTTTGGAAGCTTGTAGCTTGCCTCGTTAGATATCAGTCAGCTGTAAATAATGTCCACTTAAAATACAGTACAAAAGTAAAACTCAAATTCTAAGTAGAAGATCACAGTGTGAAAGATGTGTTTGTAATTTATTCCAATCTCCTGGCTTGGTTTGAAGGGTAGGTAGTCACTTGTTTTGCTCAACTTTGCCTAAAGTGTCTGGGAGGTCAAAGATAAACATGTCCTAGGAGATGAAGGCTGTACCCAGAAAAAGGAAATGTTTTGTGTCTGCCGCAGGTGCAAGTCTGCTCCAACCCACCTTGTGGGGAGCTGGTTTCTATATTTTGTGCACCAAGGGACATCGTCAGCTCTCAGTGAAACAAATCGTTCTTACTTAGCAGCCCGTTGCTATACTATTCCTTTGCATATATCTTTCCATGTATTTAATTTCCTTCACCTTCAGTGTCATGTTTGTCAGGTAGACAAGAAAACTGAATCTCTAACCTAGTAGGAGACTTGCTCAAGGTCGCAAATCTGGTAAATGGCAGAGTCATTTTCTCTTAAGTTACTGTTTTTTTTTTTTTTTTTTTTTTTGAGCAGTTCATTATTTTTGGAGAAGATAAATCTATAGAGGTCAGTCACTCAGTACTTCTATGAAATAATTAGGATTTATATTTTATTATTTGATTTGCACGAACTCGTCTGAAGGGAGGCTTTGTTAATGTAGGTAATTTTCCTTTAGGCATGTTTGATTTTGCTATGGTCTAAATGTTTTTGTCCCCTCTTTCCCCAAATGTATATGTCAAAATTCCACCCCAGAAGGCGATATTAGGAGGTGTGGGATCTTTGAGGGATGATTAGGTCATGCGGGCAGAATTCCCCTAGATGGGATTAGTGCCCTTATACAATAGGCCTTCCAGAGCTCCCTTACTCGTCTGCCACAATGAGGCTGGAGTGAGGCGACAGCTGTCTCCGTGGCAGTGGGATTTGAGTACGTTGCTTCCTTGATCTTAGACTTCCCAGTTTCCAGAACTGTGAGAAATAAATTTCTCTTGTTTATAAGCCACCAAATTTAAAAGTATTTTGTTATAACTCATGTATGACTAACATAGTCTCATCTTTGCCATCTTAGTTCTTGGGAATTATATAATATAATGATTTTTGCATGAAACTTTTGATATATTTTGTGTATTTTGTTATTGTTATGCTTTTTTTTTTCAAGTCACAAGATATTGTTGGTTCTCAATTTGGGCTCTTATTACCATTGGGTTTTACTAAGCACTAGATAATAACCAAAAGATTAAAAACCTTACTTTAAAAATTCAAGCCTTTTATTATGCATTTTCTAGCACATACATTTAAGCAGCTGTGGTATATTCAAATTATAATAGGTACTTGGTGTGTTTGCCTTCATTATTTTTCTCTGGGTTTATAATTACAGTATGCCTCAACATATTTTTAATAATTTTTTTAAAGTTGTTTCAAAGGCACAAAGAACAGAGCAGCAGAGATTGGTCATATAATGGCATTAATTTCAGCATCCTTTTTGTATCGTTCATAACAGTTGCCAGGTTTAATCAAACTCTCTATCCCCAAGGAACTATTTGGTTTGAAATGATTTCAGACATAAAAGTTCCTTGATCTGAATGCTTGGCTGCCTGAAGTGGAGAAAAATAAGGATTATAGTTGGAAAGAAACAGCATTATCATCTTTTAAAATGGAAGAATATGTATATATTCCATTAAACTACCCTGAAGCATATTTATGAAGATTTTAATCTTTACTTTTGTGTGTGTGTGTGGGGGGGATTGTTGTTCATTTTTCCTCTGAACAGGTGCGGAGGCCATGTTTTGCCAGCAGGAGCTTGGGTGATTCATTAATTTCTTCTCACTTCATGCAAGGGAGCATTTTCTCACACCTAAGGTGCTTACACCCTGACCCACTGCAGCTTTACCTAGAGCCAGTGAAACCATCCTCAAAATAGTGAACGTGAACACGCAAAAACATACCCTTAGTGGGTTATGTGGGCTCCAGAACTTCCCCCATTTAAAGGGGCAGGACAAATTAAAAAGATCTGAGATCTGTATCCAAACCAAAGACTGCATTTGAATCCCAGGTCTACCACTGAGTGGTTGTGCTAAATTGGGGAAATTACTGAGCTGCTGTGAGAATTAATTTTCTTATCTGGAATATATCACATAGTACTTGCCTTGCAAGATGGTTTTAAGAATTAAAAAATCATGCAGTACACTGTGTGGAACATAGGAATTTTTTGATCTATGGAAACTGTTTATGTAGGTGGCATTACCTTTAACTTCTCGGTTAAATTCTAGCCAGTCTTGGCTACAGATGCCCCTATCCTGTGAAATGGTGCTAATAGGGTCTGGCTTGCTTTGAGAAGAAAAGTATTTCCAGGATAGGGTTTACCTGAAGAAATAAATCTGGCTTCTTCTGTCTTTATTAAAGGAACTAAAGTTTTTAGTTTTTTATTGACATATAAATTACCAAGAAGACTTTGCACAAATCTTAAATTACAGCCTGTATTTTCTATAAATATATGTATCTGTGTAGTCACCATTGAGATCAAGACCTGGAATGATTTCAGTACCTTGGAAAGGTCCTTTATGCCTCTTTCCACTCAGTATCCTTCACTCCACTTAAAGGTAACCATTCTGAATTTTACAACCATAGATGCCTTTCGTTTGTTCCTAAACTTACAAATAGCATCATGCAGTACATAATCTTTGCATCTGGCTTCTTCTGATCCGTATCATATTTGTGAAATTCACCCATATATCTATCAGTACTTCACTCCTTTCTCCTTTCAATAGACATGTGGGTTGTTTCCAGCTCTTGACTTTTATCAACAGACCTACTCTCAACATCTACTTACAAGTTCATTTTTGTGAATACACCTGTCATTTATTTTGAGTACCTAGAATTGGAATTACTGAGTCTTAAGAGAACTATGCAGGGTGTCCATAGTTGACTATTTTAAATTGAACCTGAACTTCATGAACACCCTGTAGTTAATTTTATTGGCAGCTAAGAAATTATTTCTGAAAGTGATTAGTCCAACTTCTCCTCCCACAAGTGGTGTATCAAAGTTCCAATGCACCACATTCTTCCTAACACATTGTCATTTGAATTTTAGCCATTTCTTGCAGATTGGCAGATGGGTGGAAGCTTATCGTGCATTTAATCTGCATCTCCCTGAGTACTCATGAAGCTGAGTGACTTTTAAGAGGCTTCTTGGCCATTTAGATATCTCTGGATAGAACCAAGGACTGTTGTTGAACAATTGTGCTTCTAGGGGGTGGGGAGGTGCTCCTCTCTGTCCTAGAGAACTAATTGCTTCCTTGGAAATAATTGATTAAAAAAGAAATCAAACCAATACAAATACAGTTTTATTTCTGAGTTTAAGGCTAATTGACCATAAAAAAACTATGGCTTCTTTAAAAAAATACACAGAAGTCTCCTTCAGTTGGTTCCCAGAAGATCCTGTGATAGGATGTTCCTACTGCTCACAGTCTACTGGAACACAGACATGGCTGGGGATGCTGTGTCATTATCCTCTGCTTTGTGCCTACGGCTGGATGGCTGATGGCACATGGTAGATATGATCAGGCAGTTTAGTGGAAGACAGCTCAGAAGGGAGCTGTCTGTCAGCTTCCCTTGCGTCTGTTGCTCCAGTGAGGTGTTCAGAGGCCCTCAGGGTGACATCTGGCGAAAGGGGAGATTTAAGCAGAAAGTGTCGGGATGTCTATTATTTGGTGGTTGTTACTGAAAATATACTTCAGGAACCAGAAAGTCATTAGAAGAAATGAACACATGGCTCAGAGAATTGTAGGATTTTAAAGTTGGAAGGGGCCCCAGAGGTGATCTGGTCTGAAAGTCTCATTTTATGAGGGAGCAAACTGAGGCGTAGTCAGATACTGGGCTTTCTGAAGTTTGCAAAGCTAATTAATGGAGGAGTTGGATTTTGAGTTGTATTATAAGAATTAGATTAATTGTTGAATAAAAGAAGATGGGCCACACACTTGGCCTCATTGAAAAGGTACTCATAACTCTAGCAACTTCTTAAGCAAAAATAGGGTTTTCCTTAAGTCCCTGTGTTCCTTACGGTAGGGATTTGCCCCATTCTTCTTCTCCCTAGAATATACCCAAGGCTTAGTGTGTAAGGCCGAGGAAGAAAATTGTAAAAAGTAGCATCTTTTGGTCATAGCAGATACAATCAAAGAGGAAGTATTAAAATAGAATTATGCCTGAAGGAAAGTTTTGAAGGATGGCCGAAGAAGTTTGTCATAAATTCTGTAAAAGTCGAAAAATGTAGAGAGCCTTGATGCAAATTTCAGTGCATTGAGTAAGTTACTGTCTGTAGCTAATCATGGAAATTTTAACAACACTAGGCCTTTATGATCTCATCTAACAAGAAGCTTGAGGTAGGGAATTTCTAGATTGGTTAATGTAATGGATCATTACCAAGGACTCAGACTTCTTCCACCATTCCACATGGAGTTCTCGGTGGACTGCCTTTTACTCCACAGGAGACGGGGAGAAGTGCTGCCATGCCTCTCTTGTGTCCCATTTGAAGAATTAGGAAATCACTCCCAGAAGCCACTTGGCAGACTTCTTGTCTTTTTCTTTCCTCTTTTTATTTTACTTTTAATTGACATATAATAATTGTACATATCTATGGGGCATATAACAATGCTTCTATATATATAACATGTAGTGGTCATAGAGATCAGATCAGGATAATTAACACATCCATCCTCTCCAGCATTTGCCTCCTCTTTTGTTATCAGCTATATTTGTGTCACATGCCTATGACTAAGTCAGTTTGGAAGGTGAAGGACACCCCTGTGGTTGTTATAGATGAATTAAAAAAATCCCTCCATCTTGGGTGTGGGTTGTGTCTTCTCTTTAAAAGCATGACCGTGCTGAGGACAAGGAAGAATATTGGGGATTTGGAAGATAGAAGACAGGGGGTGGTGGTCAAAAGAAGGGCGGGTAAAATGCCAAACTTGGTACTAATAGAAAGTGACCACTTCATTGGAAATCTCAAGGCCAAAAGTGGTGTGAGCCCTGAAAGGCAAAAGGAGGAATGATAAGGAGCCCTGATAGGCAAAAGGTGAATGATGGGGCAATAAAGAGTGAATGACAGGAATAAATATGCAGACAGAATAGAATGAATGCATTCTTCTCAACAAATGTTTGTGAATTAATGAGGACAGCTTTCATGATTTATTGGTTCCTTTTAGATCGTGGTCTTAACTCGGCCTTTCTAAATCTTTCTTTTGTCCTAAACCTACACATATGATACCCCAATGTATATGTGCAGATTTTAATAAAAACACCTCAAATTGTGGGGAGGTAAAGCTGATACCTGTGTTCTCTTCTTTTGCCATGACATTTATAAAAAATATTTGTAAGCCCATGAATCACAAAATTAGTTATTTCAAATCCTCAAAATAGAAGTTTATGTGGAAAAACTATGGCTCTATGAATTTGAAAGAAAGCATTGAATTTTTCTTTTGATAAAACTCCATTTTTCTCAGATACTATCAGTGATGATGACAAGTATGTCCTATAAAATATAGGCAAAATAATTCATCCTCTGTGGTTAAAATGAGAATATTGAATTTGTAGGTTTTTAATGTAACTATCAATATGAAGAGTACTGTGGTCAATTTCATTTGCATCACTAATTTGCCGACTTTTGATGTGATTTATAAAATTGTTTTATCTTTATAGAAATATTCTAGTATTATTCTCCCTGAAAGGCAAAGTAAATATACATGCTCTAATTAATTACCCCGCCTTCATATATTTCTGCTTTCTTCCTGTTGGTTATTTATCCATGGGTAAAATTAAAGTGAGTTTAGAAATAAATATAAAATAGCGGGTAAAAGGCATAGTGATAATTCTAAAACATCCCACTGCTACTCTGTGTGCCTGTAGAGTTCTGTCCCGATGATGGTTGGGTGAGTGAGGCAGAAAGCAGATTGTATGCAATCATAGCTGATAGATGCCATAACTCTATCCATTCTCTACCAGCCAAGAACATCTTAAAATGCAAATATGTGAGCGTGATATTATTTTAAGACTAATCTTAACTCAGTATGATTTTATACAAATGTGATTCTTCACAAATTTTATATGTTGACTACTCCTTATTATAAAATGTTAGCGAAATACCTCCCAATATTTTAATTGGAGGGATGAGAACTGCTGCTGTAATCAGAATAGTATAACCCTGGACACATCTTATTTTGGTGTGTGTGTGTGTTTTTAATAGAAGTGAATTTCACACAAGATTAAATGAACAGATCAAAGAAATATATACAATGTTAGTGGCCTTTGGTGCATTCACAATGTTTTGTGAACCATTGTCTCTACCAAGTTCCAAAACATTTTCATCATCCAAAAATTTTAGTGTTTTTTGATCCCTTATGCTAAATTCTACATAAATCTTTTCTTAGATAAAGGAGGGAAAGTAAAATCATTGTTGTCACTGACAAAAACCTTTTCAAGATAAACTTTCTAGAGAGGAATTGAAATATATCTAGTTCTACCTCAAATAGGGTTTTAACAAGTTGGGTTACTGGGTATGAGAAATGTGAAGATTTTTAGAACTTCTGCAGAATTGGGAACTACTATCTGCAGAACTGGGAACTAGATGTAAGGAAAGGCTAATGACTAACATAAAGATTCCATGGTAGCTAGAATCTTGGGTGGTGCAGATGGGTGTAGCTGATTCCACCACCAAGTAGATCCATCGATGGGTTTCTATCCCTCTTCTCCTCAGAAAGTGGATTTCCCACCTCCAGTTTATCTCCACATAGATCTGGTTTTCCAAAATATCTGGGCATGTTCAATACACTGGGGAGCATGACCTACTGGAAGCTATAATAATTTGTGCAAGAGGCTGAGGTGTCTTTTATATAGAAGCCCTTTTTGGGGGGAAGGAGCCAGGCAGGGAAGGGACCAGGCATAATGAATCCAGTGGACCCAGCAGTGTGGTCTTCTTCAGAGGGAAATTCTAAATAGGTCATAATTTCTGAAGAAGCCACTGGTCCTCCAGCTCCTCTTAACGTGCCCATGTCTGGAAGAGAAACAAGAGTAAGAAAGGGAGCCGTAGGCACAACCAGGGGAAGTTACCCCCTTAACACCCTGTGAGACTCTGGGACAGAAGCACGTCTGCCTTTGTTTCCCTGTAAAGGGCCAAATCATTAGAAAAGAAGAGGAGGAGTCCTCCTTATAACAGAACCCTCGATGTGCCAAGAGATCTATCTGAACATTCCCTGGCAGAAGAAGCAGCACTTGGAAACGAGGGCAGATTGCCTAAGGATCCCGAGACAGAACAAAACTTTACTTAAGAACAGTAAAAGGCTCCCAGCATAGTTCCTGCACTTGGAAACCTTCAGGTATAGTGACTTGATGGACTATGTCTCTGGCTACTGGTTTGGCTAGCCAACTTTATTACTTTTTACATTTTCTCTTAGCATTTATTGGATTTATAGAAACGTCTAGGCATTCTTATCAGTGAAGTTTATTATTTGTAACCATATTTATATATTTTTCTGGGTATAAAAATAAGTATTATGGGTAAAGAAATTAGCCTCTTATCAGAAGTCACAAAATACTACCCATTGTATGGTGTCATTCATGTGAAATGTCTAGAATAGGGAGATCTATAGAGACAGAAAACAGACTCCAGGGGAAATAGAGAGTGACTAGTAATGGGTGCAAGGTTTTATTTTAAGGATGATGAATATGTTTAAATTTAGAACATAGTGATGATTGCACTGCTTTATAAATGTATTAAAGAACACTGAATTATACACTAAACAGGTGAACTTTCTGATGTTTAAACTGGATCTCAATAGAACTATTTTAAGAAATAAACTGATTCTCAGTAGATAAATAAAACAAAAGTTAAAAGTATTTTCAAGCTGCCATTGTTACAGTTTAGCTAAAAATCACAATTTTAAAAAATAATCCACAGTGTCAGTGAGAAAAATATTTGAAAGCATAAAGCATAGTATGAAATATAATTGTGGAAATGTATATATTCAACCAGGCATTTCTTTCCTTTAGTTCTTATTATTTGTATATGATATTTAAAATATTTAATATAGGTAGTATATAATATAAAGTAATGAAATTTTTCTTTACAGTAAAATTTTATCATCATCCAGAAGTAATTATGATTTAAAATTTTAGAAAAGGACTAAAGGACTTGGTAGAACTGCCCTGTCCAATACAGTAGCTTCCAGGCACATGTGACAATTTACAGTTACATTTAAATTAAAAAATTCAGTTCCTTCATTCCACTAGCCATGGATGAAAGGGTCCATGGCCAGATGTGGCCAGAGGTTACAGTATTGGATAGTTCAGATCATAAAACATCTCTCACATTATAGAATTTTCTATTGGACTAGCACCATCTTAGGTTTGCAGTCTTGGGATCCAAAGCAGTCCTTTGTAATTCCTACCATTTGTGATATTTTAGTTATTGTTACTTGGATTTGTAATACTTCTTTTAGAAAGATCTCATTTGAATGCAGAAAACCAAGATTCCTGGTCATGACTATTATAATCATTTTTAAATGAGATCGTTTTCAGAATTGACATCAATGAAGATAACCCTGGGTCATATTTCATGACCTTGACATCATCCTAGTCTCTGAGAAGGTCAGTGGCCATTGTAGTAAAGTAATTCCTATCTTACGTCATGTTTAAGAGAAGCCATCCTTCCAGAAGAGGGCAGTCACAGGGGGATCACTAGGGAAGAAACCAAAACTCACATTAGAGAACTGGTGAGGAAAACAAGGTGGAAACAGTTCAATAACCACTGATTCCGTTGTAATTTAGGGTATCTTTGAAATTGTAACCCATAGTGTACTCACTAAAAAAGTGAAAAATGAAAGTCTGTTGTCTTCTATTAAATACCAGAGGGGCTTCCCAAAATAACTGGTGAATGCTGCCACCTCTGTAGGACCCATTGATCAATGGGCTTCACTCATTCCTAAGTGTCCTTGTTGTTCCTGATCATCTATTCCCAGAAGCTCTCCAGGACTTTTCTAGAGATAAACAATGTATTATGCCCATCGCAGAAAGCAGGATCTTACAATTATTTCAACAGTGCTTGACGGGACACTCCACTAAGGTCTAAACTATGTCTCCCCGACTTTCATGGCTCATAATGATGTGACTATCGCTGGCTTTTTTTTTTTTTTTTAATTTTGTGTTACCATTGATCTCTTTATTTTAAGCCACAAATACAAAGCACTGTTTACTCTGTTTTGTGACTGCTCCTCCCTTATCCATGAGTTAATATTTCAAAGCACTTAGAATGATGATTGGCTCATAATGAGACACTGTATAAAACAGATAAATAGATAAGTAGACAGAAAGAAAGAAAAACAGACATTACTAGTAATTTCCTTTTGTGAATAAGGGGAAATTACTCTGAGCAACAGAACACTGTGATCCTCCCCCAGGTTATACAAAGTTTTCCAGAAATCCTTTCTTTCTCTCTCCAGTGAAGTAGGATCAAGGGCATTGAGATTTCTTATTCAGACAGAGGTGCGCACGGTAACTCCTAGCAACCCTTTCTCTTTACTCCAGCCACACAAGGGTAACATAATATTTTATGATAGATTAATTAATATGAATAAATTCTCTCCAATGCCTATATACTTAGGAAAAACCAGGATCATTATTATTAAATAAGGTTACTAATTGATCTCATCATTGACATCTGAGTATTCAGATTACAATATTTATCTCTTGGCAAAGATTTTTTAGGAACAACTCTCAATAATAATCCCAAATGAAAGTTTTCCACAACAAGATATTTGAATCTAGTTTGACTAAACATTGCTGGCTACATTGAGGCATTAATAATAAAACACATCAGAGATAACATGAAACTTTTTAAGTCCCTAAAACCAATTTCAAGACTTCATTTAGATATCCCATCTTTGCCAGGAAAAGAATAGTGGCATTTTAGATTATTTTGAGTTTCCCATGTCTTCTAAAAGTATTTATCATTTCTTAGAGAAAACATTGTAAACTAGAACATAATCTATAACATATAATAGATGAACGCCATTACATGCTAGTGATTTTTATCGTGGATTCTACCTATTGGGTGAGAAGTTTCTTTGTATGTATTTAATTTTTTTTTAATCAGTCTTACTTATAGCCCCCATAGACTTAGTCTAGCAAAAAATCAAGTAAATTGAGGGTTGTAAGCCCATAGATAATTTTTGTTGCCAAAATATGCACTGAACTTTCCAGGTTATAATCTTTTAACTCTTTGTACATTTACCAGAGAGACTGCCAAATAATTGTTCACTTTAAAGCAGAGGATGCTCTGGTGCTCTTTGAAGCAGCCCATTAAGACCTTTGAGTTGATTCACAAATCGGCTTAAAGTTACATTTTGAATGTGTTTATTATAACTGTAAAATAATGTGGCACTAATAAACCAGTTTATCTGTCCTTCTGTCAAACTAAGCATAAAGAATGTAATCATCAGTTCTAACAGCTTCTAAAATTAAACCCAACTTGTAAATAGAGAAGCCAAGCAGAAGACAGCTGAGGAATAACTTCAGAATACTGCGTTCCCGTGCTTGGTTTGGGAAAGAAGTGAGAATAGTTGTCTCAAGTCCATATAAGTGAATCCCATAGCAATTCTAATCTTGCTTTAAAGGGGGTGAAAGAGAAAAAAGGCCCCAGAAAATCTGAGGTGAGAGGACAGGAGGGGAAAGGTAATTTTGAAAACAGCAATGGAGCATTAACCCTGGCAAGACAAAGACTCACTGAACAGGAACTCAACAGGCAACTTTCTCAGTGAAAGCATGGCTCCCTCCTGTACTGAGTAGCTTCAGTCCCTGTTTCAGAGGTTACAGGGCATTTCTTTAAAATTGAGAGAGGTCTCATGTTTGCTAAGGCCCATGTTACCAGAAAAATTCAGAGTTTAATAATTATACTCTTTATTGCCCTCCCCCAGGCAGCCAAACACTCATGAATACTAGATAAGAAATCACAGTACAAGAATGTTTTGTTCCTATTCTGTTGTCATATTTCTGAAGACATTGGCTATCTATCATACATACATAATTATATGAAAAAGTTCCTGGTATGTTAAGTGAAAAAAGAAAATTATAAAATTGTTAAACTATTCACATGTAGCCTTGTAGTTTATAATTAGATTTCAAAAACAAATTAGCACATGCCTAAGAAAAAGGATGGGCAGAGTAGATGAGAATATGGATGATAGGGGCTCTTGGAGATGATTAGCTTATGAGGACAGAGCCCTCAGGCATGGAATTAGTCCCCTTATCAGAAGGATCCAGAGAGCTCTTTCTCTATTTGCCACGTGAGGATACAAGCAGAACTTCCCTGTAGCAATCCAGAATTGTGCCTTCAATAGAACCTGCTGCTGGTCTTGGGTGTCTAGCTTCCAGATTGGGAGAAACAAATTTCTCTAGTTTAGAGCCACCTAATCTATAATATTTTATTATAGCAGCCCAAAGAGACTAAGGTTACTGTCTTTTCATATAATAAATATATTGTCCCTTTTAGATCTTAAGGACAAGCAGTAAGTATTCTGGCCTGAGATTGCCCCCTTCTGAATTCTTAGCTCACTAACTAATAGCTTCCTGGGAAAAGGGCAGGGATTAAGAAGCATTGACTCTTCTGGATGTGAGAATCATATATTTCCCCCCAAATTCCTAAGCATAAACATTCTTTCCAGGGGGATGCAGGTCTCTTCAAAGACTATCATTTTATGGGGAAAGGATATAAATAGCTAGATATAAATACAGTCATATGCTCAAATAATGATGTAGCTATTTTTAACAGGGTGAGGGAGGCAGTGGGCAGGGCAGGAAAATGAAGGATTAGATTATACTCTATTAAATTACCTCATAGATGCAATAAATTAATTGATCACTGACATCTTCAAGGATGTCTGCACTTTAAGGCTTCATCTTTTCAAGAGAATTATTGATTATTAATAGTTTTACTTTTCTTATTCTTAATTTCAGAAATTGAGAAAAGTACCGAGCCTAATAAAACATACACCAACCTATCCACCAGGCATACATATTTGACAAATGTTAGCATCAGTTAACCATATTTTAAAGTAATCTTTATTGAAGCATAGCATATTAGAAAGTGTATTAATCAAAAACATAGCTAAGTGACATACCATAAAATGATCATAGTCATATTGTTATGGTAACCACCACCAGGCTCAAGAAATTGAACACTACCAGTGCCCCAAAATACTCATTGTGCAAACATTGACCTACCCATGTGTTTTTTAATGAATCCCTATCCTGAATTCTGATACCATAGAGGATTTTGACTCTTTTTAAATAAAGTTTTGTATGAATGGTAGTATTTGGAGTTTCAGGTTGGATTTTTTATTTTTTATTATTTATTTATTTATTTATTTACAGTTTTTGGCCAGGCCGAGTTTGAACCTGCCACCTCGGTATATGGGGGCCGGTGCCCTACTCCTTTGAGCCACAAGTGCCGCCCCTGGGCTGGATTATTTTTCTCAAAATGGTGTAAGTGAAATGTATTCAAGTTCCTTCCTGTAACCACAGTTCATTCATTTTAATTTACATCTGTATTTACACATACACACACACAAACACACACGCACACAGGTGTACACACATTTTTCCCCCTGCATGATCAAGGGGGTAAAGGGTGGTGTCCTGGCTGCACAAATTTGCAGATCTGGTCCATATTGTGAATGTAACATTATTATTTTTTACTCTTTGTGCTGTTAATATACTTTTAATTTTGTCCAATTTTGAGATAATGTTACAACAAAACTTTCATGTGTCTTTTGGTTAACATATGTACACATTTCTGTTGGATATGTGCCAAGAAGTGAAATTACTGGGACATAGGGTAGGCCTACGTTACACGTTAGAGATATTTGTAAAGGTTTTTCTATAATAATACTATTTTTTATGCCAGAAAACATATAAGACTGTATTAAAATGCCTAGTACTCTGGGAGGCCAAGGTGGGTGGGTTGCTTGAGCTCGGGAGGTCAAGAATAGCCTGAGCAAGAGTGAGACCCTGTCTCTAAAAATAGCCAGGTGTTGTGGTGGGTGCCTGTAGTCCCAGCTGAGGCAAGAGAATCACTTGAGCATAAGAGTTTGAGGTTGCTGTGAGCTGTGACACCGTGGCACTCAACGAAGAGAAACAAAATGAGACTGTCTCAAAAAAAAAAAGACAAAAAACTGTGTTAAAACATGACAATTAAAATAAGAATTATAATATCTTGAAGAAGGTAAAAAGGCAAGCAAAAAATGAAAGTATATATCCTTAATACACATAATTTATAATGTACTTACATTCTGAATATGTAACCCCTGCAAATCAATAAGAAACAAACAGACAACTCAATGGAAAAATGGGCAAGAGACTTAAACAAATATTTTGAAAAAAGGATACCCAAAATACAAACCTAAGATGTTCAATTAATACTAAATGAAATACCACCGAATACTGGCACAATGGAATAAAAATTTTCAATACCAAATATGTTCTTGTGTTTAAAGTATGGTTTATATAAATGGCATATAATTTGAATAAAATGTTTTGTTATTCTTTCCCTATTTTTAAAAATCTAATTTGATAGACTCTGTGTTTTAACTCAAAATATTTAGCCTACTTTTTCTTTCTCCTGTAAGTCATTCCTGATAATCCTTCCCTTTATATGTATGATATAATCTTTTCATGATCTTCTTTATTTAAGCATAAAACCCTTTGGAATACCTAATCTACTGTAGTATTAGAAGCAGGATACTATTATCTCCCATACGGTTGACCTATAAGTTCTAAAATGCTGCAGTTGCCCACAGTGCTACGATGTATATACTTTTGTAGGTTTCCTGGTGATACGTGTTGAAGTTCTCTAAATTATAATCAAGAGAAGAATAACTGAGTATGTAAGCATTCAGTTATGTTTGATATTGCTGAATTATTCTCTAAAGTAATTAAATCAATTTATATTACCATCCATAGCATATATGAGAGTTTCTATTTCTCAACTTCTCCTCTGACACTTGATACTGTGAATCTCTTTCAATTTCTGGTTTGAATTACTGTTAATTGCCTGATTCGCATTTTTTTTTTTTTTTTTTTTGAGACAGAGTCTCAAAAAATTGCTTGAGCCCAAGAGTTGGAGGTTGATGTAAGCTATGACATCACGGCACTCTACCCCTGTCTCACTTCTGCTCAGCCTGGTCTCAAACTTGTGAGCTCAAGCAATCTACCCATCTAGGCCTCCCAGAGTGCTAGGATTACATGTGCGACTATTTTGCCTTTAATTTGCATACATTTATTAGTGATCTTCAGCTTCTTACATTTATTGGCCTTTTGTGAATTTTTTTCAAGTGAGTTACCTATTTATATCTTGTGCTAATTTTATATTGGCTGATTTATTTTTACACAGTCATGTGTAATTTTTATTATATATTCTTGATTCTTATCCTATATTCGTTATTTTGCATAGTTATTTCTTCTGTCCTTTGGTGCCTAAAATTTTTCAGGTTTTACTTTCATTTTTCTATTTTTAAAAATATATTTTAGTCATTTATTATGTTATTGGTGTGTTTTGAATATTTGAAGGAATCCTTCTCTGACCTCTTATTTCCTATTTTTATAATTTTGAGATTTCTAGCACTCAGGTTAAATACGTGGAGGAATTTCCCACCAATAACACTTTTATTCATAAAGATTTTCAGTCTCTTAGGAAATATGTAAGTAATTAAAAATCTTTTTTGTTTACTACAATAAGCTTAAAATAAACTTAACACAAAAAAGATAACATTTGAACTTAATGGAGATAAGAGATTCAAAATCAAGCCATCTATGGATAAAAAAGAAATACAAATAGAAAAGCACTGGGCGGTGCCTGTGGCTCAAGGAGTAGGGCGCCGGCCCCATATGTTGGAGGTGGTGGGTTCAAACCCAGCACTGGCCAAAAACTACAAAAAGAAGAGAAAGCAGTAATAGAGCTTTTATCCCCTTGAACTTTTGTGATTTACTCACTCATTTACGGAAATACCTGCCATAGAATAAGAGGTGAGGAATAGCTGCGATACGTCCCTCCGTCATTTTCCAGCAATCATCATAACATGTGGAAAGCTGGATCTATTGATAGGTGATTGATGTGAGTAAGATATTTCAGTAGTCCAGGGGTCCTCAAACTTTTTAAACAGGCAGCCAGTTCACTGTCTCTCCGGAGGGCTGGACTGCGGGCCCCAGGACGAGTTGGCTGCTAAATAGGACAGGCAGCGGCGGCAAAAACACTCCAAGGGCTGGATAAATGTCCTAGGTGGGCCACTGTTTGAGGATGCCTGAATAGTCGGTTTGCATCAATAATTGTCAATTTAACTTACAGATAAGTCATTCTGGTACGGCTATGCCATAATACAGGGTGTCCCAAAACTTGCCCATAAAATCACCAAGCATACAGAAAATAGGAAATTGTAGATAAATGTACCTTTGTTTACAAAATATTCATTACAAAATTTTACAAAATTATGTGTTAGCTTACTCTTTGTAAAATAAAATAGTCTTTTATTTAGGGCTATATACAAATTTCTAGTCATCTTGCTACTCCCCCAGTTTGAACTAATAGCTCCACATTGTAGCAGCAGTAGACATGTCTCAAATGTGTGTTGAGTCCAGGTGTGTTGGCTCATGCCTGTAATTCCAGCACTCTGGGAGGCTGAGGCAGGAGGATAGCTTGAGCTCAGACCAGCCTGAGCAAGAGAAAGAGGTTGTATCTACTAAAACATTTAGCCAGGTGTTGTGGTGGGCACCTGTAGTCCCAGGTACTTGGGAGGAGTTTGAGGTTGTGAGCTAGGCTGACACCATGACATTCCAGCTTGGGGCAAAAAAATGAGATTCTGCTTTTAAAAAGGTTTGTTGAGACTTGTTCATTTCACTTGTCTGAAAAGTCAATGTGTGATTGATAGTGATTATCAATTTATTGAACACATAAAGTTCTCTGCTTTCCTGGAAAATGGATGCACTTCTACTAAAGTGATATTCTTAAGTGGTCTCTACATACATATTTGGAATATTAAACAATTGGTTAAATATTACAAATAAAATGTTCTGCCTCCTGGTAGCTGTTTGGTGCTCCAGGAAGAAAGATGAATTATTTGGTTTCTACTTAAAAAAAAATTACTGAAATTTTTCAAGTGGGTCATTTGTGTGCCCCAAGCTACTTGCTGTGCTCTACAACACTGTACATATGTATAAATTGAGCAAAATATTGCTAATTCATTTCATTGATACCGTGAAAAAAGACTTCTTGAAAAGCCTTTTAAGTCAGTATTTTTAAGTATTTTAAAGAATTTGATGTAAATCTAGCCTCATAGTAGAGAAAAGAAAAGCCTTTACTAATAATGCCTATGGAATGTAGTAGAATCTACTTCTGATGTTGAGATTTTTTAGACCTTTGGAACATTCGATATTTTATTCATAACCTTTCAATTTTTTGGCCTCTAACCCTGTTGTATGGACAGATGTGACCAGCATACAAAAGATGATTCTGTTCTGGGCAAGGCCTAGGCAAAGAGTAATGGCTGTGTCTCTGTGGGGGAAGGAGTGGTCTGATTTCAGGGCAGCTGTGCTTATTTCTCTTGTTTCCAAAACTTGAGAACTCCCCAGACTAATGTGTTAAAAGTATTACCCTATGTATTCTTCTTTTCATTTCTTCACAGAGATATTCTTTGAACCACATACATTCAAGATGATTCAAG
The DNA here is from genome assembly GCF_000181295.1 of Otolemur garnettii. Taxonomy (NCBI): domain Eukaryota; kingdom Metazoa; phylum Chordata; class Mammalia; order Primates; family Galagidae; genus Otolemur; species Otolemur garnettii. Next base: position 39,556,592 of record NW_003852397.1, on the reverse strand, counting down.
ACTGAAACCTACTGTGTTCTTTAGTCACTTATTAATTCATTGTACAAACATGTACTGAGTTTGGAAATGATTAGAAAGAGTTGGAGAGTTTTAAAAGAGAGAGTAATCATGTATCGTTTGACACTGGGGAAAACAGAGGCAAAGTGTTTTTAGGGCTTAGAATCATGCACTATTAATCTGGAGGCAGGCAGAGATTTTAGGGTGTTGGTAAGAGAAGGCTGGTGCTATTGCAAGAGCAGCAGAGCCATACTCTGCCTAAGGTTCTGTTGTGGTCTGTGTATCCTGATATCGAGCAAAGCCGTGCTTATTTGTTTTGTTTTGGTCTGGTTTAACCTGGTAAATACTCTAACCTCCCTGTGGTCCAGGGTGGGTTTTATCTGGAGGGAAGACTACAGCATGTCTTAATCTGTGATGACAGGTTTGGGAGGTCACCTTAGTACCTAAAAAACACTGGCGGTAAAACAGAGCACTCTAACAATTCTAGAAGAAATGATGGTCTGGCGGTAGGAATGTTAGCTGGACAATCAGTAATAGAGAATGCATGATTCTGAAGGCAGCCTAGGAAAAGGTGCAACTCATTCAGTTTGGGGGAAGTTAAAAGGCGTAATCCAATAGGTGGCATTTGTCCTTGAAGTATTGAAGGATAGCTAGGAATTTTCAAGGTAGCAAGAAGCAGAAAGGGAATAGTGTTACTAAAATAATTTTTCATGGGAGACACAGGCACAACAAGCTTTCCATTTTCTTAATCCTTGGCTTTATTAGACCTTGAAATGTGACTGAGAGCCCTCTTTGGGTTCTTATTTTCTTTTATGCTATTCTGTAAGTTGATGTATGTGTGGTACCAAATGGAGTTTGTGCTCAAAATTTCCTAACCCATTAATCTTCAGGTGTTTTTCACATTTTCCATTTGAGTGACTACAGTAGACCCACTGACCTCTCAAAAGGTTGGCAAGCCAAAGAGAAAACCGCAGCAGACTCTGTGAATGGCGAGTATTTATAGAAAAGTGGAGCTCACTTTGAGTAATTACTCAGGGAAATTAAGAGGAAAGTAAGGACTGAATGGCCATCATTTATTAGTTTAGAATAAAGCCCAGTGTAATCTGTGGATAATGGATAGAGATGACTTCTTAAAGTAAAACCTTCTGCCTTGTGATGCAAACCTCTGACCCCAGGGCCTGCCTGTGTGCTGAATCACTCCAACTGTGGCTCAAAGCCTGAAACTCAATTTCTGTTGTTCAGAGCCCTCTGAAGTGTGTTCTCTCTGAGACGCAGCTTGTTCTGGCGGAACTGTGCCTTATTGTATTTTTGTCTGATTTGCTCTTCCTTTGGGTCTGATCAGAGTTTCCTAGGCTTTTCAACACCCATTTGTTTCTGCTTCGAGAGAAGAGCTTGCTTAGTTAGCTGCTCAGTTTGACTTTCCCTGTGGTTTATCCCTAGTGTGTTTTATCGCAAGACCCCTCACGGATGGAAATGTGACCTCTTGAGCAGGTCCTAACAACAGACCTTGTTAACTGTCTAATAGCAGCTAACCCTTCAGTAGCTTTTACTATTTACTGAACATGTGCTAAATGCCTTCTGTTAATTTTCTCAGTCATCTTCGCAAATGCTAAGGAGGCAAGGATTATTATTATCCCCCATGTTACAGATAAAGAAAGAGAGGCACTAAGAGAATAAAGATCTTGCCAAGGCTTTCGGAGTTAGTAGCTACTGGAGCTCTGGTCCCTTCCCTCCTGTTTGTGCTTCTAATCACTATATTCTATGGCCTGTCATTAAAAAGCTGGGGACTTTGTATGCAGTAGCGTTCTCATTGCTCACAGCCTTCACAGAAGATGGGTGCTTTACCTTTAATTTGCTTATTAGAAAGCTCAAGTTCATAAGGTTTATGTTACTGGCCCAAGGACACAAAACTGGTAGGTGGCTGAGATGTTTCAATTGCAAACGTCTCTAGTGTCAAATCCCTTGCCCTAAACCCCCACACTGGGCACAGCAAAGCTGTGATCTGATGCTCAGTTATCAGATCTTTCCTTCTTCCCTGAGTGATCTTATCTTGGCTCATGGCTTTAAATAGTTTCTATTCTGATGATTTCCAGCCCTGACTTTTTCTCGGAGTTTCACATTCATGTTTCCTGGATGTTAGCGAATGTTTCCATATAGACCCAGCTAATAAATATTTTACAATTTTCAGGTCATGGGGTGTATCTCCAACAGTGTGAGCAGCTTGAGGGCAAGAATTAGATCTTATTAATCTCTGCATTCTGGGTGGTCAGGACAAAATCTGACAAACACATTTTCAGGATTTACTTGGTAGGTGAATTAATAAATGAACATGAAACATGATCTTTGAAAAGGAATGAGGCTCAAAATCTTAGTTGTGGAAACCTTTTCCTGAGCACCTTCGTAAAGTACATTTATTCCTCAGTGTAAAGGGAGATATTTTTCTCAAAATCCTGATATCTTTGAACGGAATGGGTTCTCTCTCCTCATTCCTAAATTTGTTACTTTGAAAATAACATCGTATAAAAATAGGCGTGGTTGTTGTCACTGTCATTACAAATTTTTATGTGCATAGGATAGTATTTGAAGCCACACAGAGTTGGACTCAAACAGTAAGACTGCTCCTTATTAGTTCTGCGTTAATATCATTTACACTTTCTCAGCCTCAGTTTTCTCCTCTGTAAAAGATGTATTCTATCATAAATAATATAAAAGGTCAAAATATAGTGATGGTAAAATAACTTGTTCAAAATCATGTAGTGCTTTATCGTTCTACTTGTCCAATTAATGATAGCTGTTGTTATCTTCTTCAATCAGCATTGTTTTTTTATCACCTAGGTATAAGAAATTATAAACACCACACCAAATCGTGGCACTAGCTATGAAGTTACTGTTCAAACAGTTACTTTGAAGACAATATCAAACACTGATGTGGTCGATATTGACTCATGCCAAAGGCAGGTTTCTTATAGTTTGAAAGAGAAGGGAAGAGAATCCAGTTCAGATCAACCAACAAAGGCATTTATTGAGTCAGGTGCTTTGCTAGGCACTGGGGCAAAGGATGAGAAAGTCTTTGTTTTGAGGAGCATGTCATTTAGTTATTAAATCAATATACCCCAAAGAATAGAGAATATTGTGAATTCTACCCAAATGACTGGTTAAAAGAAAATGTGATCTAGTATTAGAGGGCTAAAACTTACCTATTAATAAAATCTTCAAAAACTCGTTCCCTTCTTTACAATCCCCATCCTGTAATACTATTTGTTATTTTATTATATCAAACAGAGAAGGACATTGGATGGCACAGGGAATATTTATTCCTTCTCTGTGTTTGCAGCACCAAACATAGTGTGCGGCATAAGCTACATGCTCAATAAAACAATGAACAAATCAATGAAGGAAGCCATGCTCAGTATAGAACATGGAAGAGACACACTATTGTAGTTATATTGATTGACTCTCTTCTTCTCTTTACATTAAATACTTAATTTCATTATTCTTGACTAATTCAGAGAAGAAGAAAAGCAGCCACATTAGTCTTGTCTTTATTACAGCACAGATCCCAAGAGGATATGGGTCCAAGTTTAGGTTACCTTATCAAACTGAAAGAATAGCTGAAATAGTTTGCTGGAGCCATCAATTCTTACTAGGTGCAAAGTTTTATTTGGAAGCAACATGATCTCTTTTAGGCTCTCATCCTATCAAGGGCTTGTCCTTTACCCAGTGTATCTCAGGTGATTCTCTGCACAGAACTCACTGCTGAGTGTTCTTGCTGTTGCTATCCCCATCTCTACTAATCTTGGAACCAACCCAGTCTTAAGTTTGTGTATGTGCTACAACAAAATTTGTCATGAAGTATGGTGGTCTATGGACCTCGCTCTTTTTATCTGGAAAATGCCACAGAATGAATGCAGCCATTACGGGTTTCTGCTTTTGTGTCCCTCCAATATTATATGTACACAGTATTTGACCACATCAATATCATAATTATTCATTACAGATCATAATCCTCATGGGAATGATGAATGATCACTTGAAAACCATAGGCAGTCTCAGAATGCTGATCAGGCTTCAGATAGCAAACTTAGCCACAAAGAGGTCATATATAATCCTGCAATATTTTTGTATTGCATTAAGAATGAGTAGTATATAAAAAAATTAAGGAGGGTTCTAAAGAAGTATTTGTCAGAAAATCCATGTGCAGTTAAATCACTATTTTCTCAGAATTTCTTTGTATAAATAATTCCCCTAGCTATAGGCTAAGCAATTTTATCTATTAAATTTTCAATGAATCTTAGAATACAATTTAAAATCTCTATATATTTAAAATATTAACAGTTTACAAAAATCCTCTTTCACTTTTAATTAAAATATATTCCATAATTTTCCAGTTTTCTTCTTGGTATTATCCTTGGTGTTTTACTTTGTATTATCCTTACCATTGTAGATGCAGTGTCATTATTTTGAACATTTTGTCACTTGACAATGGGTTGATATTTTTTAGAAAATCATTCTAGTGCACAATGCCTAGCATTTTTTAGTGCTTGAAATAACTTGCGTCATCGAGTATTGAAATGAAAGTACATGGTCAAGATGCTTTGGAGAGGATGGATACGGACTTCCATGCTCTCTATAGGTTATTTATTGTCTGACAATAATCTGTCCTTCCCAAGTAAGGACTTTAACAAAGAATTTGCTGATGAATTTAACGGGAAAGTCAATTAGGTCCAGGCCTCAGAAGAGATTCCAAAGCATTGACGTCTTTCAAACCCCAAAGATCTCAGGTCACTAAGTGCCCAAGGGAAAGACAAAATGTATTATAAAAATGTCAGGCCGAACTTTGAGCCATAGTTTAAGGAAACTGAAAAAGAAAAGGGAAGATGGAAATGAGCTTTATTTTTTCCCCTCATCTTCAGGCTTTTCTAGGTCTGGGTCTGAAATTGTTTAAAGATTGTCTTACCTCATAAAGGAGAGATGCATAAAGCAAAATCAGGAACACGTAGTACATGATGCTAAAAGAGCCGACATTTACAGAGGTTTATTTCATCTAGGGCATTGCAAAAAACCGTGCGCTCAGCTTTCTGAGAAGAGACAGGCAGTAACTGAGCAGGTGAAAGACTAGCTGATGAGGCAGGGGAATTGTGGTGTTTACGTTCCTGGCCATACTTGGCAAACGCGTAAAATAATGCTTGATAAAATCTGCACCGGACAGGTTAGGCTAGGTGATATTGCAGAAACTCTCTCTTCCTCTTTCCATTTTCTCCTTTAAAAAAGTGGTTTAGCCAGACACAACATTGAATGGGTATCTGGGTGGCTCTCCTGATACCCAGTTAAGACTGATAAAGAGTCCGTATTCGAGGCTGTTCTTCTGCTGTAACTCTTGTAAACAATGCATGCCTCTAGACTGATGAGGGAAGAGAGGACTGGAGAATCTTGTACCAGTTCCTAAATGCTTTTAGCCGGAAGTTACAAAATCATTTCTATCCAGTCTTTGAAGCATATTAGAGGGGCCACATCTGCTGTCAAAAAGCAGTTGAGCACAGCCCTCTTGTGTTCCAGCAAGTGATGTCTCCCACAGAATTCTAGGTATTCATGTGTCTCCTGATTAATTCTTTCTTGTCCTATTCATCACTTCGACGCTTTTCTGACCTCTAAGATAGACCACTGTTTTGGCCTCATCCATAAATATCTTTGTCAGTGCCACGTCCTCTCCCTTGTTCATCTTGCACATAGTCACGGAACAAGTTCCCCGAAGTGCAAGAGATTTCTGTTCAACCTTGGACCCAAATCATCCATTTTTTTCCCTATTGGCTCATCTAATGTATTGTGACACTGAGGAGTTAGATGTGTTGAGACCTGTAGGGGAGCAGACATCTGAAGTCAACCTCATCGACTGTAACTGAGAAAATCTTGTGGAGAAACATTCAGAAACAAGCTTGATCTCTCTGTGAATCCAATGATAGACAGAATATGGTGTTCATTCAGACAAGAACTTGGCATTGAACATGCTCAGTGAAGAGCAAGATGGGTCTTGTTTCAGTTAGGCAGACCAGGAGTGTGAGAACTTAGAAGCATTGATTATGAATAGATTCATGAGGGAGATATTGGCGTGGAAAAGAGTCTCAGATATAAAACTGGGGCCCAGGAGTAGACTTTGGTCACTGGGAAGTGTCAGGGATTGGTATCTGTGCTGGGTCATTGAGGTATGACAAGTTATGAAGGTGAGGACACATGTTAGAGAAGACAGCTAGGACTTAGAGACATACAGTCATCCCCAAGGCAGTGGCTTTTAAAATCTGCTATTTCAAATAAAACACTCACAACCTTAATATGTAAGTTAGATGACGGCAGAGCTTCTCTGGTGGTAGATACTATTTTCATTCTTTCTTTCTATAGAGTAGCACCCTCTGACGTAAATTCTCAGCACTCCCAGGGTTTCAGTGGCTGAGCATATAAAGTTCTGATTTAGAGCAATGTGCAGATGTGTCCATGCCAAATCGGGTATCTTCAGAGTGGCAGAGAAGCAGAGGATCAGGTGAGTATCCGTGGTACAGAAACTGACCAGTGCTACACTGAAATCCCTGTGTGATGAACCAGACCAAGCTTTTAACTGAATTTGACTCATGCAGTTTTTTTTTTTTTTTTTTTTATTGAATGGTAACTGTGTACATTGATGCACTTTGGGGGTACAGTGTGGTGTTTTCATA
>NW_003852397.1:39460941-39542960 GCF_000181295.1 Otolemur garnettii | reverse complement strand
TGATTCCAACCAGTTTTTCTTCCTTTGTTCAGGAGCCTCTGACCAGGGTTGCTACCAGTCGGCCATCTTCCCAGAATTCCGACTCATGCAGTTTTGACCTAGATAGGAGCAGAAAGGTCCTATGAGGAGGTGTGAAGGGACCTGTATGGGGGGAACACCAATCTCTTCCTTCTTTCTGTGCCCATAATAGAAGGGTTCTTCCTGCAAGGAAGGTGTCCGTGCTCTGGATCCTGGTCCCTGATGTATTTTCAAGAATTTTGCTGCTGAACTTCTTCCTCTCTTGCATCACCAGTCTCCTCCTCTCTGTAGAACCATTTCTTTTTGGAGCATGATTTGCGGTGTTCCAAAACAATTACAATAATAACATCAAAGATCACTGATCATAGCTTGCCATAAGAGATACAATAATAATAAACGTTTGAAATATAGTGAGTTGCCAAAATGTGAGATAAAGACATGAAGTAAGCACATCTTGTTGAAAGAATGGTGCTGGGGTTGCCATAAACCTTCAATTTATAAAAAATGAAATATTACCCAAAGTGAAATAAAGAGAAGTGCTATGAGATAAGGTGTGCTTGGGTGTAGGCCTACCATCAACCTCGATGTTCCGTGCTTGGGTGTAGGCCTACCATCGACCTCCGTGTTCCGTGCTTGGGTGTAGGCCTACCATCAACTTCTGTGTCCCAGCAAAAAACCTAAGCCTCATCTGAGACTTCCCCCTTCCCCTCCCTTCTCCCACCCATGTCACCACTGATAAGTATTATTGATTGTATCATGAAAATAGATTTTAAATCTGTTTATTCCCTTCTACTCCCACTTTCATCTTCCTGGTCTGGACTCTGGTGATTTCCCACCAGCCTAATAGTTTTCTTCCTGGACTCCCAACTTTCATTCTCATTCAACACAAATCTAATCCTTCATAGTCTCAAGAAAAATCACATTAATTCTTTGCTTAAGAACCTAATTTCTTTCCAGAGGCCAGGGATACAACCCTCCTGGCCTTCTGCAAGATCCCAGTCAAGGATGTTTCACCTTAATCTGAGCACATTCACCCTAAGACAGTGTCTAAAACCGTCCTGGTTCTCCACCACCTCCAGACTTTTGCAGCTGCCAGTCTCTTGTGTGGAATGCTTTTACCTCAGCTCTACTCATGGTTAAACTCCTATTCACATCTGCACTCTCAGCCAAAATAACCCTCTTAGACATCTTTAAAATCCTCCAGCACTGACCTGGGGGCTTTGCACATAGTAGGCATCCAGTGCATTAATTGGACTGGATTAATTGACTCTATCCGGTGGTGTAACCTTTAGGGTAGGTGTCTTAAAAATCAAAATTGTTATATAAAATAAGGTGCTGCCAGTCTTGTTGTTATTACTGAATTGCATCAATTTCCTTGATGGTACTCAATACAATACGTTATAATTTGGTTGTGACTGTTTGCATGATGTCTGACTCCCCACTTGAAGAAACTTTCTATAAGAGCCAGGTCTATTATTCTTCTCACATCCTTGAGTCCTAGAAACATTTTGAGAGTCTGTAAATATGTTTCAAGTGAATGAAAGGAGTGAGGTACACGTGCAACACAGGTCTCAAAACACATTGTTTTCAGGATAAAATTTCAAAGATTCCCTTAGAGAAACTATTTTTTTCCTACCCACCTGTCAAGTCCATACTCACATCCTACCTCCTCTGTAAAGGTGCCCTTAATCTCTCCAGTGCTGAGCTCTACTCACCATCACATATCATGCACTTATGCTATAGTAAATATTGTTGTTCAATATTATTTACTATGCTATAGTAAATATTGTGTGTGTGCTTTTTTTGCCAACCAACCCCCATTTATTGAGCACCTGTCCTGTACCCACCGGTGAACTTGCTGCCTCTAATATGTGTTTTATTGATCTTGAGGCAGTGAGACATCTTCAGAATTCTCCGGCATTGACCTGGGGGCTTTTCACATAGTATGCATCCAATAAATGATTGATGATTAATTGATTCCATCCTTGATGCGTGGCTCCTATCCATTGGTATAACCTTCAAGCTGTTTTAAAAATAAAAAAAAAGTTATTGCAGTTTTCTTTCAAAACGCAAAGTGATCCAATACTTTAAAAGGATTGAGAGAATCTCAGATGCCTATTTTATCAATTATTCATTTACTTTCTGGGCCTCCAACTTACTAGATATGTGACCTTAGATGAGCTTCATAACACCAGTTGCCTTCAATTTTATCATCTATATAGTGTATGTGTGTATATATATATATATTTATTATTTATTTTTTTTCTTGAGACAGAGTCTTACTACATTGCTCTTGGTAGAGTGCCATGGCATCTCTGCTCACAGCAACTTCAAACTCTTAGACTTAAGCGATTCTCTTGCCTCAGCCTCCCAAGTAGCCGGGACTACAGGAGCCTGCCACAACACCCAGCTATTTGTTGTTGTTGTTGTTGCACTTGTCATTGTTATTTAGCAGGCCTGGGCCAGGTTTCAACCCACCAGCCCCAGTGTATGTGGCCAGTGCCCTAACCACTGAGCACAGGTGCCAAGCCTATATAATATATTTGTATAGGGGATATAATGATAACTACCCAATAGAATTGTTATGGATTAACATGTGTTTACTGGTTAGGACAGTTCCTGGCATAGAGTATTCTCCATAAATACTATGTGTATTTTGAGCACCTTCTCTATGCCAGTGATTAGTGAGAGATGAGATAGTCTTTTACCAATAGCTGCTCACACTGTGTTGAGACTGATGGTAATTGTATGGTTGATTTCACACAATGGACCACTTCTAGGTTGTGAAGACATGTGCTCATCTCTACCTCATGCTAGTTAGGGATGGTTAACATACCAAAAACTGTCATCACACTGTTGTGATCTTATATATTTCTGAAGACAACAATGACCCTAAATCTCTACTCTCCCTGTGTCTATGTCCTTTACTATGTAACCGTGTAATGCCTCCCACTCTGACATTAGACCATGGGATTTGATTTGACCATTGGAGGCTGAAAAGTAGTTGTGTGAGGGGCTTACCCTCTCTCCTGCCTCTGTCACTGCAAGACAGCATTCTGGAGAGTGGTGGGTATGTTCACACTCCAATCTCTGGAACCTGTGGGTTTGTTCTGATGCATAGCAAGAGGGATTTTGTTTCAGGTATAATTAAGGCTACAGATAATAAGAGGAGATTATCCTGAATTATATGGGCAGTGCTAATGTAATCCCAATTTGATAACAGAGAATTGTCATAGGCTGAAGTGTGGAGATGAGCAGAAGAGGGGATGGGAGATACAGCAGAGGGAAAGTCAGGAGATTCCAGGCAGGGGAAGGAGTCTGTGCACTGCTGCCAGCTCTGAGTTGTGCAACCACAAGGAAAGAGATTCTGCCAACAACCTGAATGAGCTTGGAAGCGAATTCTTCCCAGGATCTCACAATGAGAGCCTGGGTGGCTGACAGCTTGATTTCAAAGTTGTGAGACCTGGAATAGAAAAACCAACCAGGACAACCCAGACTTCTGACCTACAGAATTGCGAGATAACAAATTTGTGTGGTAATATGCTAAGACAGCAATAGAAAACTGATAGACCGGCTTAGACTAGAACAGAGCTGAGTTGCCTACTCTTTCTTGCCAAGTACAGTAGCCAACTCCAAGATGTGTGAATGTGTCCAGCGAAGATCAGAGGGGCCACCTCGGCAACCACCCCAGATGCATCAGTGACACACTATTATTGTTATGTCTCTGATGTTTTGGGGTTGTTATGCAACACTGGGTGGCATAGATAGCTGACAAGGAGGCCAAGGACAAAGACAGCTTGCTGGATGTTAGACTTGAAATTCTCTCTGAGAATAGGGAATAAGAAAAATTTCCTGTGTGCTTAGTTATGTTCATGGATCAAGATTCCAAGGTGGGTTCCTTCTTGATAACCAGGCGATTCTGTGCACACAGAACCATCTTTCCTTTGGTTCTTTTTCCAAGTGGCCTAATGTGCCCACATGATCTTTACATTTTGGAAGGTTTGAATTCATAAAAAGGAAACAAAAAGCATTAGCCAAACTAATGCTTTGACAAACTATAGACAAAAAATCCAAATGAAGCCGTTTAATACTTAGATTTAAATGAGAGAGAAATTCCACAGAGTTAAATAAAGCATAAAATGGATATTTCTATTAAGGCTATCTTAGCTGAAGCAGCTATTTAAAAAAAAAATCAAAATTAATGTAATTCTGGCTTAATTTAGTTTTGTTTTATCAAGTCAGCAGAGTTAATTTTATGTCAATAAAAAAAGAAACTCAAGCTGTGCAAATCATTTTACACTCTATGTGAATTTCTGGAGGAAATGCTAAAAACATATTTAAATTGCACCGCAAGAACTGTGAGTACATTTAATTTTACATTTAAAAAAGTCATTTGTGTTTCTTTGAGAATAAAACATCCAAACAAAATAAACCTTTCTATAATTCAGTGTTTGGGACACAGTGGGTTACAAATTGAAGAAATCTCCTCCCAGGCTAAAATAAACAACTGCCTACCATATTGTTCTTAAGATCAATCCTAGACTCAGCAAGGCTGGGGTTTGTGCCTGCCTATTGTTTCTCTCTAACAGTTTAAGGTAAAGTGTCCACACTGTTTTATGAATGGAGATTTGGTTCCTGGTGGTGTAATAGCTTAGCTGCTGTTATTGTGCACAACTAAAGGTGTTAGTTTTGACCTTCTGAGTGATGTAATCTGGTCTTAAAGTTGAGGGCGGCATTCACTGTGAACTTGTCCCTCTAGGTAAATAATAACTGTTTAAAGAAACTGTGAAAGAGATCTAAATAAATGTTACATGATCAGTGTCCAGCCCAAAGGTAGCTTTGTAGTAGTGTCTAAAAAGGTGAAAAGTCAATGAGAATTCATACATCACATGCTTCAAAAAGACGAAATTAAAGTCAGTCCTTTGCTTTACAGATCATTGTAATCGACTGAAGTTTATCCTGGAGTGTGTATGTGAGGAGGTGATGTGGCACGAGATTTGTTGTCTGTTGTATCTATCCGTAATGACACAATTTTCATCTTTATTTTGAGAAAGGGAAGAATCGACCTAAGTCTTTCCAGGAGAATGGTAACTTCATTGTTGCATCTGAGATGGGAAATAGAATTAGTATTAAAACATTAATTCTGTCAGCAGAACGGGACTGGAACCTTGATAGAAAAATGTTTATAGGTGAGCGTGTGTGTGTTTTCCTTAGCATAGAAACGTGCCAGAAAACTCACAAACATTGCTGATATTTCAAACATATGTTACCCGACCAAAAGAGGAAGAAAAACATTAAAGGAAAAATACTTCACTGTGTTTCTGTGTGGCATCTACTATATGGCACCAGAGATTCTTGTCATCTGATAGAGTTTCTGAATATTTTAAGGCAACTTCCTCAAAAAGTACATGATTTATTTACTTCAAATGAGCATTAGATATGTGTTTGACATTATTATTTGCATTTTTAGGTTATTATTCATTCATTGCATTCATTAGACATTCATTAAGGCATTGCTCTATTCAACATATTTCATACCTACAGCAGACCATTTTTGAATACCCTCCTCCCTGCCATATATTACATCATTTTCTCTAATACTGGTAAAGAAATATACATAAGATTTGCAGTTCCCAACAAAAATATTATACTTTATGGTTTACATTCTGCTTCCCTCTTTTAAACTTAAATAAAAACCCCAGAGGGGTCAAACGAAATGATAGAATTGAATTGACCCAAGTTATATTTCTTTTCCCTCACAATCACTGTATTATTGCTAATTTTAAATCTATCACTTAAATTTAGGAATCTTAGTACCACACGGGTAGGAGACCCAAAGTGCACCTGAAGTGTGTCTGGGTGATTCTGAATTGCTATGAACTTACTCTCAAAAATAAGAATGCATAGCTAAGTCCAGGTCATGTTGGAGACCGGAGGTATAACTAGGATTTCTGAAAATTAACTTCCATGTACAAAAAGTTCATTACAAATAACAAATGCTACTTTGAAGCACACAAATGTGTACACTCACATAAAATATAATTACATAATTATATACACATCTGTTCTATATCCTCTAGGACGTCTCTAGTGATCTACTTAAATAGGAACAGAAACTGCACCAGTTTTTTAGAACTTGAAAGATTTGGGGTGTGTGTGTGTGAAGTATTCTGCTGACGTTTAAAATTGCTGAAATGTGCTAATAAAAACAGACCATTTCACCCTTTTTATTGCTAAATATATTTCACATAATTTAATAGTTCTAAGCATATACTTTTGAGGCATTAAACAGATTCTCATTGTGCAACCATCACCGCTATCCATCTCTAAAACTTTTGCATCATCTAGTACTGACACTTCATCAAACAACAATTCTCTGTTCCTTCGTACCCCCATCAGTTATCAGTCTACTTTCTGCCTCTGTACATTTGAATATCCTAGGTACCTCATGTTAAGTGGAATCACACAACATTGGTCCTTTTGTGTCTGGCATATTTCACTTGTGTATTGTCATCAAGGTTCAGTCATGCTGTACATTCATTTATTAGAATTTCATTCCTTTTTAAAGCTGGTTGTCCTTTGATTGCATAGACCATATTTTTTTATCCATTCATTTGTCAATGGATATTTGGGTTGTTTCCACCTTTTGGCTATCGTGAATAATGTTACTATGAACATTGGTGTACAAATGGTAGAGTCCTTAAAGAGGACCATTTTTTAAAATTTGGTTTTGTTATTACCTTTAAATCTTTAGAATATTCGTGTTTATTTTCTTCACTAGCCCGGCACACACACTTAGTGCCCCACTGGATGAGATGCTGTGATACAGGAGAAACAGGACTATTGTGGTAGGCAGGAGGCTCAAATTTTAGCACCAACTGTGTGGCTATATGATCCTGGGTGCTCTCATAGCTAAGTCTTGGTTTCCTTATCCCATAATGAGATTGATGAGATCTTTTGTAACTATCACACTCCAGCTTATGATCCTACCAGTGCAAGTAATAATAACATTAATTAGTAGAACACAACCCTGTTTATAAAGTACTTTGTGCTTTAAACATCTCTTTTAATCTTCATAATAATGCTATGATTTAGGTTTTATGGTTATTCCCATCCCACAAGGATAGTGAGTCTTGTCTGTTTTGTTTATTAATATTCCCCAAGATCCTAGAACAGTGTCTGGCTTATAGAAGTCTCAAATACTTGCTGAATGAATGAATTTCTTAGATGATACAAATGGAGTTCAGAGAGTTATTTACTTTGAATCCTTTACCCAGTGAACAGTGGCTGTTAATTCCAATTTGTATGCAATCTCACCACTCCATTTTGATGTATACCGTTGTAGGAGCAAATATTTATTAGTGTCTTGAGAAGGGCTTTTATATTCATTATCTCATAAATGTTTACCTCCCCCTTAAGGATATGGGTTCATTCATGTTTTCTGGATGAGGGAACTGAAATTCAGAGAGCTATAATTGCTTGTCCTAATAGGTGAGTAGCAGAGCTGGGGTTTAGATCCCAGGCTTCCAACTCCAGATGGAGGTCCCATAAGGAAATGACCAGAATGAGCAGACACTGTTATTTGCATAAAATAAATTTGAATTTAGCCTTAAAAGAATTGCAGGATAACTTTAGAAAAGTTATGGAAACACTGAGAAATAAGTGAGATTTTGTCAGGAAATGGACGGGTCTAGCGGATAGGAAACAATAAGAAAGGAGACTGGAGCTGCTGCAAAATTTCAGGGCTGATGCAGTAAGTACGGAGACGTGGATGCTGGAAGGAGAGTTTGTTGACTGCTCCTGGCCAGGCTGGCAGTTGCTCTTTGGTTTAGGTGTCTTTACTCCGGTTTATAGAATAAGGCATTCAATTCCACGAATTCCCCAAGGTGTAATCAGTCCCTGAAAGCTAATACACACTAAAAAAAAATTGAGGAGAGTGACTCATAGATCAGGGTTATTTCAAAGAGGGAATCCACTTCACCTGAGATCTGGTCAGACGTTGTAGGTGATGGAGGTGCAGAGAGCATTGTGGCCGGGGGCAAGTAGGCAAGTAGCAGTGATGAAGGTTGTATAAACTCAGGAGATAAATTACCATATGATTTCTCCCCACATATTAAATCTCATCAGAGATAACTGAAATCCTTTTTGGCTGAAGTGAGATGATAAATTTCTATTCTAAACTCTAGAACAGGCATCCCCAAACTATGGCCCATGGGCCACATGCAGCCTGCCTAGGACATTTATTCAGCCTGCCGGGTGTTTTTGCCACTGCTGCCTGGCCTGCTTAGTAGCTGACTCATCCCGGGGCCTGCAGTCCAGCCCTCCAACGGTCTGAGGGACAGTGAACTGGCCCCCTGTTTAAAAAGTTTGAGGACCCCTGCTCTAGAACTATAATATCTATCTAAAGACCTGAAGCCAAACTTTTAAAAATATCATGTCCTATAGCTTCTATTGGAGGGTATGTTCATTCTTACCCTCCTTTTTAACACCAGAATGGTATCCTCCTCGGAACATGTTTTCTTACAGTCTTGATTTTTGTAGTTTAAAAGCCACTTTAGACCACTGGGTTGGGAGTCAAGAGGTTCATGTTTCAATATTGGCTTTGTTACCTAGAGCAAGGCACTTGCACTGGGAAGCTCAGATTTCCTCATCCTTACCCATGTGTGTTGGACTAAGTGATAATGAAGATCTTGTTCAGCTCTAATCAATTCTAATATCCTTAAAACTGCCCTTGGTGCATACGTGTTTGTACAGTGGCATTCTATAGTGGATCTCTATCCTATTTTGCCCGTCCAGCGTATATTCCCTTTGTCATTTAGCTTAGTCGAGAGTGCGGAGCAGACCTGGAGGAGTCGTCTCTCAGTTCCTGATGGAGAATTTTTTTTGTTTGAGGACGAGTCTCACTCTGTCACTCTGGATAGAGTGTCATGGCGTCATAGCTCATAGTAACCTCAAACTCTTGGGCTCAAGAGATCCTCTTGCCTCAGCCTCCTGAGTGGCTGGGATTGTAGGCACCAGCCACATTGCCCTGCCAGTTTTTCTATTTTTAGTGAAGACAGGATCTTGGTCTTACTCAGACTGGTCTCAAATTCCTGAGCTCAGGCAATCCACCTGCTTTGGCCTCCCAGAGTGCTAGGATTACACGCAGAAGCCACTGCACCTGTTTCCTTATGTAGATTTTTAATAAATCTTGTTTTCAACCTAATCACCCATTTCTGGTTTTGACTCTTTCTGGTGGTTCATCTAAGGAAGATTTAGGGGACCCTGTCTGGCATCTCCCTCCTGCAATCCAAGGCTTAGGCACTCCATGCTGTGTTAAGTGAGATGATATGTCTGCCTCTTTCCAGTTTACCCAAACTGGCAGACATCCATCTTTTGCTCCTTTATCCCTCCTGCCTTTCTTATCCTTGCTAGAAGTCAACACAGATAGGGGAAATAAGACATTGTAGATAATTTTTATAAAGAGTTATCAATATATAGAGAATATTTTGTAATTAAAGGTACAGTTAGCTACAGTTTCCTATTTCCCTGTGCATGGAGATTTGAGGGGCAACCTTTGGTGCACAGTATATTTTCTGAAATGTCTTTACTCCAATTTTAGTGGGGTTTTAGGATATAATGGTAATAAACATGTGTTCAATTTGCTAACTTTAACCAGAAATTATCTCTGTAATTGATGAAAGAAATGAAATGGAAAAGGTTTGGGGAAATTATTCTGGCAATCATATCTGAATTTTGGAGCAGAATAGGTCAGAAGTCAAAGACAGGGAATCAAAGAAGTTCATTTCTGGGCAGCGCCTGTGGCTCAGTGAGTGGGGCACCCACCCCATATCCCGAGGGTGGCTTGTTTGAACCCGGCTCTGGCCAAAACTGCAACAAAAATAGCTGGGCATTGTGGCGGGTGCCTGTAGTCCCAGCTACTGGGGAGCCTGAGGTAAGAGAATTGCCTAAGCCCAGGAGATGGAGGTTGCTGTGAGTTGCGTGATGCCACAGCACTCTACTGAGGTGATAAGTGAGACTTTTGTCTCTACCAAAAAAAAAAAAAAAAAAAAAAAAAAAAGAGTTCGTTTCTGTAAGTATAATGTAAGGGGATGGGGACAGGGGATTCCTGATGAGAAAAGTCTGAATCAGTAAGTTGTATTTGGAGGGAGAATAAAGTAGGGTTTAATACATTTTAAGATGCTGAATAAACATGGTTTTAGTGCTATTGATTAAAGTCAGAGTGCTGACTGTGTTGGTGTTGAATGAAGCCAAGCTCATAGGAGTTGTTGAAAAGCTTCATTCTGAAAGGCAGGAGAATAAGGGCATGAGTTAAAGGCATAAGAATTCAGAGAAGGCATTTCCTTTTATTTTGAGGTGGGTAAGGCTTGACTTGAGCATAAAACCATGAAAGAGATGGAAGATTTTGGTATGTAGGAGAAATCAACTATGTGTGGGGAGACTCCTGGCTAGTTAACCCAGAGCTCTTCCCAAAGTGGGCATTTTGCTGCAGTGAGGGATGGTTTGCCTACAGGATACATTCTGCATTTGATGGTTGCATGCTTGTAACAGCCTGGACACAGAAAGACCAATGAAAACCTTTGGAATAATATTTCTTTTTCCTGGCCAGTCACCTTTGAGTTTGTCATGATAGTTTATCTAAGTCACCAGCCCACTTTCCCAGCAATTAGTGCCTCGTGTTAAAATGATCAGTGTGCTCTTATTAGGTGCTTACAACTGGTTATATATTTCTTGCATGTGAACTCTGTTTCTATGTGTTTTTAATAGAACACTTACTGATTTTCCTTCCTTCTCAAGGAATCCAAACTCAGGATTTGCACATTGGTTTCAGGCTATAAGTTCCTACCATTGGCTTGCCGTTCTCCCGACCTTTTGCATGTTTACCAGATAGCTTTCACAGCCGCAACTAAGTTTTTTTATGGTTTAGGATCTGTATATATTTAGCACATTATTTTGTGTCTTGACAATTCACTCATATCTTAGGCTCTTGCTTCATCATTTTAAAAATCACTTGAAAACTTTTTCATAAAATGATAGCATATTTTCGAGTGTGTGTTTACAGTACCATTCTGGCTGCATCAAGCTTTGGGGAGTACTCCTCCACCCTTGTCCCGATTCCTGTGAAAGAATATCTTTGTCTTGACATCAATGTAGTCTAACTTTAGAGGTGGATTTTTTTTATGGCTATTTCTCAGATGTCCCAGTGGGAGCAAGGTGTTTTGGTAGTGTCATTCTTATTATTTTAAGATACTTCGCACTTTTCAGAATCCTGTTTGGTCAGCTGCCGCTGTGTGGATATTCACAAGAGCACTGCATAGGCAGGGGCGGAACATTGGCATAGGAGGAATTAAGAAATTATTTCTGATGGAGATTTGGGGCATATAAAAAGAAAGTTACTTATCATGGGAGTTGCCGTTAAAAGAGCGAAGAAATATTATCCATCTGGAAAGAATTCAGTACCATGTATATAGTAGCAAAAGATGTTTATAATCCCGATGGGAAAAATATCTACAGTTTGTGATGGAGTGGTTGGGAAGGAGAGAAATGAAACACATTTTGTTTAAGAAATTGATTGGGGATGATAAAGAAATATGAGTATGTGTTGTGGTTTGACCTGAATAGATTATTAATATAAATAGGGGACAAGTAAGTAGCTGTGTCAGAAAAAAGGGGTGAAATAGGTGGCACATTGATTCACATAGTATTGCTTTTTGCCCTTGGAATCTTTAAGGAGTGAATTTGTTCTTATTGGTGGATAGTTATAGTCAAAAAATATTGAATTCTAGATTGTTTACGTAAGGGATAGAAAAGAGAAATATAAATATTTTATCTTCCGAATATGAAGGAGGCTATATATCTGATGTGGTACGAGAGCAAATCAAGAGACTTTTGGCGTATGTTTTCAAAGTATATTTAATGGGGGGAGGGAGAGTGATTGGTGGGGTCATCTCTATGGTTTATCTTACAAGGGTACAAGTGAATCTTTCTAAAAGCAGAGTATGGATGTCTTAACTCAATAACTAAGAAAATGACATGAAGTCTACGTTAACCAGTTGGATGAGAGTATTTCAAAATGTATATGAAAACACCACACTGTACCCCGTGATTGTATTAATGTACACAGCTATGATTTAATAAAAAAAGTATATTTAAGGGAATTTCAAAGTAAGATTAAATGCCGAGACTCAGAGGGATTCATCCTTTTCTAAGTTTTCAGTCAATTAAGAAATCTTGACTAATTTATTTGCAATGTATGTAATATTTTGAAAAATGGTGTCCATGAAACAAAAAATATTATAAAGCAAATGTTCATCTCTTTCCTCTTTATATTAGATCTATGGACACATGACACAGTGGTCAGAATTACTAATGGCCATGAGGGAAATTGACTGACTACCTGGGGTTAATATATTATATAGCCCATGGTGGTTTTAGTCCGTTTATATATCCCAGTCTTAACATAATTGGCAATTTTCATAAGTTCTCTAAATAATGAAAATAAATTCTTGGGCCCTGATGCTTCCTTTAAAACCATCTGGATACCTGACCAGGTAGACTTGGATTCCTTCTTATCCTTTCCATGTTGCACTGGATGAAAAGGACGCTTTGAAAATGATGTATAATTTAAAGATGAAAATAAAGAATCTCTCCTTTGTATGTCTGGTCATAAGTGGTTAGAAGTTTTTAAAGGAAATCTTCCAATCAGAAGCTTGGAAGAAATCTAAGCTGTTGGCTGTTCCTTACCTAAAAACCTACAAAGGCCCAGTAGGTTTTATGTTTTTTCCTTTTAACCTAATTTTGAGAGTGTGCGTGTTTTGACAAGATTTTTGAAGTACCTAGTTCTTCTTTCAAGGTTCATTTTTATAAAGTACCCTGTCCGTTAAGCTAGAGGTACCTAAGAAAACTACAGGAAAGCTAGTGGATCAGAAATCATAGATGTATGGAGGAATCAAGGGAAAGAAGCTATCGGATATAATCTAAAAGGAAACTGGATCATCAGGTGAAAGTAAGTGGCCAGAAAAGATGTGATTAAAAAAAAGACTACCTGCGTTGGTGCCTGTGGCTCAAAGGAGTAGGGCGCCGGCTCCATATGCCAGAGGTGGTGGGTTCATACCCAGCCCTGGCCAAAAACTGGAAAAAAAAAAAAAAAAAAAAAAAAAAGACTATCTGCTATAAGTAGAATCCCCGCTCTGCCATAATGCAATGAATACATGTGTGTATGCTTAAAGACACAAAATAAACAGACAAAATAAGCTTCATTATATTCTAAGAAAGCAAAGTAACAACAATATAGGATTTCTTTCAAGTGAAAAATTATTAAACCAACAAAGGGATAAAAGAAATCTGTAAAAAATCGGCTTACTATAGAAGAAAGAAACTTGTAATACTTACAAATCATTACATGTTGGGATTGAAGAATATCATGGTTCCCTCAGCTAAATTTTAGTAATTAGTGTGTGTTAGTTAGCATATAAACAGTTGTTCGTAAGATCTTTTGACACTAAATCTAGAGCACTGGTTCTCAACTTGTGGGTCGCAATCTCGGAAAACACATCCTGCATATCAGATAGTTCCATTACAATTCATAACAGTAGCACAATTATAGTTATGAAGTAACAATGAAAATAATTTTATGGTTGGGAGTCACCACAATATGAGGAACTATATTAAAGGGTCGCAGCATTAGGAAGGTTGAGAACCACTGGTCTAGAGGCTTCATTTCTCACCTGGGCCAGCTAGCTTCAACACACAGACTACGTAGTAAACAGCTTTGTAGGAGCCTGAACAGATCTGTAGAGTGGCTCCATACTAGGAGCATCGGATAACCAAGATGTCACCACCCCATGCAAGCAACTCAGAATGTCTACCCTGCTGATACATCTTGAGCATAGACAATTACTCTGCCATAAATGTACTTACACTTCTCTTGTCTATTCCTCATGTAAGAAGACCTGTCTTTGGACAACATTTGTAGCAAGTCCCATTGTAATCTAAATATTGTTTTGTCAAGAAATCACTTCCCACAGAGTACAGTACATATAACTTGTAACAGAAGCCAGTGGTGCTTGGCTTTGGTAAAACATCGTTCTATAATAGGTGCTGCTTGCTTATTTGATTAGTCTGCCATTTGCAATTGTCAAAGTCCAGTCATACATATTTCTATTTCCTTGTCATAAGCACAGAATTTTAGAATGAATTGATGAATCACCACAAAGGATGGAGAGCTGTCGATTGGATTCCTGTACAATCAATGTGAACACACACAACCATGCATTTTATCAGTACCAGAAGAGTGAGAGTCTGTCTCTGAAAAGTCTAGTGCTATGTCCAGAGTCCTCAACACCTACATTTCTAGTGTCACAGCTATTAGGAAGATGTGTATTTATAAAGTGTAAGACGATTCAGCTTTAACATGCTTAAAAACCCTGATAGAGTTGCTAAGTCTTTATAAAGAAGACATTATGTGGCTTCTCAGTTCTTTGACCTTCTTTAATCTTGACAACATCTATAGGACACTTCTCTGCTTCAGGATGAAGAATAGCTTTAAGAAAGCTGGAATTTGTCTAATAGGAGACCCCAGATTAAACAAACCTGGGGGACCCTGCATCTCCCACCTGTTCCTTGCCTGTTGTCAGGTTGGTTTAATAGATCCTTCTTACCTGGATTCATTTGTTTCTGTCTCTCCAGAAGAGGCACGTGCTCACAGCTGGTTCTCAGAGCCCCATTTAATAAGCCCATGGTGTGTAGCATCCAGGTATGTAAAGACCATCCATTCAGTTTTCTTTGTCTTTTCCATAGCAAGCACCTTGTAATGAAGCCTCTATATTTCTTAGAGATTGGGAGAGAGGTAGAAAAATAAGCGTCTTTTAAAATTGCAGTGTACTTTATGGCTCACATGTTTGATATGCAGTGGTTCTCTCCACAGTCCTGTGAAATCAACAGACAACTATTAGTGACACTATTTTACTTGAAAAAGGAATCACCAATCAGAGACCCATCTAAATTAGTAAGCAATCAAAACAAGAACTTAAAACTAAAGTCCTTCCCTTTTTCTGTACTATAATTATAAACCATCTTAACAAATGTTGCTTTCCTAGGAACCTTTTTATGTGCTTTTAAATAGAACACCTGAAGATACCCCTGATAACAATGTGTAGGCTTTAAGGAGGAAGAGAAGAATGGGTCCAAAAGCCCTTGTCCGTAATCTCCTATTAGGGATCACCCAGGGCTGAAAAGGTGAGGCCTGCAATTCTACTTCTGCAGGAACTGTCACATTGTCAAATGTTAATTACCTCAGTGTTCCTGAGGCCCTGAGTTATTGTTCACACAGCTGAGGCTGTAGAGGGTAGTAGACAATGATGCTGCCATACGCAGGATGGACATAAAGTTTGTGTGCAACTTAAAATAGTTTAACAGAGTAAATTGCACACAAACTTTATGTCCACCCTGTATTTAAGGGTATAAGGTTCTGTCTTTGGATAGCAATACAAATAAAATCCCATTGTAGTTTGTACATTGTTTTGGTTGAGAAATTACTTTCTGTACAGTGTAATTTTCTGTTTGCCTGGTAGCATCAGCAGGAAAATATTGGATTGTTTTTTAGGTTCACCCCAAAGATGTGGATTGAAGGAAGGTAGGAGGGACAAGGAGAGCAGATATATGTACATGTAGCTACAGTAAATAAATCCCTAATGAATACATACGGCATAGAATATAAGCAATGACAGGAGGTCTTAGGTGCATGACATATACTTGGGTGCTTCAAGGTACATCCAGCATTGTAAATTCAAAATATTGCTGACTTTGTCCTCCATGTGTGTTTTATACCAGTGGAGACTTTGAAAGCAAGGCCTTTCAATGAGATGTAGCCTAATGCAGTAAAGGGGCAGATCCTATAGACTGTATTCCAGGGAGTGGCCTATTTAGGGACTTAGTGCTCATTCATCTCAAGAGTCTTAAGATCTAGAGAACTTTCTACTGTTTGTTGCACTGACTTTTAAAATTGTCAGCAAAGGCTTATGTGAACCTTGTAAGCTTGGTATGCAAATAAGAGGAGAGACTGAGATCATGAGATCTGTTTCTGGATGGTGATAAATAGACTCCTGTTTTTAGGGATAGACACGTAGGCCACCCGCAGACATAAGTCATGATGAGTAATGGCCTTTCCTCCTCTGTGCTACATCACAGTGCTCACTCACCATCCCTTCTCATTTACTGTCTTGAGCTACAGTCCTCTCAATGAACAGGATGTTCAAAGGGTGAAAAATGGGCTCCAGCCACTGTCCCCAGCGTACAACCCACATGTCCTCAGCACTGTCATCAGCAATAGCAAGAAGAGTGTAGCATTTAGATCAAATGGATTTTTTGGTGGAATTGTGAGGTTTTCACTGGAGGATAGGGAATGAAGATAACTAGAATTTTTATCTCCTATTAAGATAGATAGCATAATTCTTTTCTAAAAATGGTTTGGAGATAAAGCCACCCAGGAGTGGCTTTAAAACTATCTACAGAGTAGAAAAACAGGTGCTGTAATCTTTATGATTGTTATCTTAATAAAAGTCATAATTTGTCCAAAGGCATGGGCACCTACCCTCTTTGGTCACTGTTCCATTTCCTTACACTTATATAAACTTAATGCTTTTCAAAATACTTTTACTATAGTATTTTATCCAAAGGCATGTTTTCCAGTTCTCAAAAAGAACAGCAGCAACAATAAACTTTTCATAAATAAACAACTTCTGAAAATAAAAAGGACTACTAAATTTAGTTGAAGGTAAAAATGAGGACCACAAGTTTTCTGTCCCTGTGGTTCTCCATACCTGTAGTCCACAGTCCCTGGTCCCACAGACTAGTATCAGTCTGTGGCTTGTTAGGAACTGGGCCACACTGCGGGAGGTGAGCAGCCAGCAAGCTCGCAAAGCTTCCTCTGTATTTTCAGCTGCTCCCCATCACTCCCATCACCGCCTGAACGCCACCTGCTGGCAAATAAGCAGTGGCATTAGATTCTCACGGAAGCAGGAACTCTACTGTAAATTGCGCATGCTGCGAATCCAGGTTGTGTGCACTTTATGATGTGAGGTGGGGATACGATGTGTTTGAATCATACCAAAACCATCCGCGCAAAAATATCTTCAATGAAACCGGTCCCTGGTGCCAAAATGCTTGGGGACTGCTGCACTAGATCACTGCTGCTGTAATTTACCTGAGTTTTAATTCATTTCCTCATCAAAACAACCCTATGAAGTAGGTAGTATCATAGTTTTTATTTTACACAGGAAGAAACTGAAGATCAGAGAAATGTCATACGTTGCTTAAGTTGTATAGCTAGTAAACTAGAATTTTAACCCAAGGGACCTGTCACTTGAGTCTACGTTGTCAATGACTTATCAAAAAAAATTGGAGTAGAAGATTCATTCTGAGAAAAAAACAACTTGGTTATGGAGGTGAGAAATCCTCCATCTGTAGTTGGCAAGCTGGAGACCCAAGAGAACCGTGGAGTGGTTCCACCCGAAGACTGAAGGCCAGAAAGGCAGAAGCACCAATGGCATGAGTTTGATTCAAGTCTGAAGGCCTGATGGTCAGAGAGCCAAAGATACATGTTCCAGTCTGAGGGCAGAGATTGATGCCTCTTTTCAGGCAAGCAGTCAGAGAACAAATTCTCCCTTCTGACTTTTTTAAAAGATTCAGGCCCTCACTGGAGTGGATGACGTCCACTCACATTGGGAAGGACAGTCTGCTTTACTCAGTCTCCTGATTCAAGTGTTAAAGTCATCCAGAGACACCCTCACAGAGAAACACAGAGTTAACTTCTAACAAAATGGCTAAGCCTCCCGGGCCCCCCACGTTGACACATTAAATTAATCCTTACAAGGAGGGATGGCTTGGGCTTAGGGAAGAGACGTGCTCAGCGTTTGTCTATGTCTTTGGGAAAATTTACACTACAGGGCTTAGCACTTCTAACCCCATTTGTGATGTGCTGTGTTTTGAATCAGGGTGGTCACATCACAATCCCCTGTGGATTAGAACCTGTGTGCGTGTGTGTGTGTGTGTGCACACTCAGCTTTGCTCCCTACTCTCTACCTGCAGCCAGCCAGCCCTCCAGGAGTGTTGGGGGAGGGCCAGAGGGAGAGACATCCCATAATAAATGAACAAACACGTACATATAGACATAGACATACGCAGGGTATCCCAAATTTAAGGGATGTGATGGCCTATGACTTTTACCCTCTTCTGATCCTTGTACATGATGTGTAAAGAAGTACAGCATAATAGAATGACAATTGCAAAAGCTTTGGAGCCAGACAGTAAACCACAACCCAGCCGATTACTCCTTCTCGGTCAGCGGACAGGCTGCTTTTCCTTTCTAGGCCTCATTTCACTCACTGTGAAAGGTGAATGACATTGTCTAATTTTCAGTATTGTTCTAGGGATTAAATGAGATTATGTATTTAAAGGGATAAACCAGAAGCTTGTTCTTGGCAGGTGCAAAATTAATGGAAACAAATATTAGCATTTGAAATTATACCTATTAAGCAGCAGTTCCTCAATGGATTCCTTACTACAACTAATTCAATTAAGTAGAAAATCAAATCTGATTGATTTTGACCAAATTTAACTGATTTTTTTTCCTTCTTGTAACAGATTTAAATTGTTTATTTGACTGGGAATTAGTTTGATTTCCTACTGAGCTGGCCTTAACGTACAACAAATATTCTTATGACCACCTAGGCATGGAAATACATTGGCAGGTAAAAACCTGGTTTCAAAAGGCTAACAAGGTTTACTTTCTCATCTGTTTTTATAAAATGTATGCCATGAAGGAACCTTCTGAATAAGAAAGGGAGAACATATTCTGGGCAGTGTATAAGTTAACATCAAGAGCAAACACAGAACAGCTGTAGCTGTTATTTCTACTAGGCAGGACAACATAGGACAAATTGGCAAAAATTATAGACTATAATGATTAGAAAAAAATGAGTGGAGTTTCCCACCCCCTTCCAGGATTACTTAGATACCTGAAATGTTCTTCTTATCTGGAGCATGCATGTGTTTTTAAATTACAAAATAAAGATGGAAGTATATGAAACACTCAAAAGATCTACTTCATGAGTAATTCAAAGGAATCAGACAGGTCTCTGAGTATCTGTGTTGTGTGGAATTCACTGCACCGCTAACGATTGCACTTAGTGTCAGCTCATTAAGAAACATCTGCCTTAGGAACTGCCACCAGGCTAAATTATGTTTGTCTTGAAGGATATGTTTGGTGCAGATAAATTATATATGTTAAGAGAGTTTATGGGTAAACTTAAAATGTGTCGTATACTTCAGTTCTGTTGAAAACACTTTATTGTTCAAGGACATTGGATCTAGCTTCAGTGTATTATGATGACCCCATTGACTTTCAATTCTCATCCATAAAATCAAAACCATTTTTATCAGAATGATTTAAACATATTTATTTAAAAAATCTTCAGCTCTTTAAAAATTTGTTTTCTTAGTACTTTTTAATCTGCACAAGGTGGCTTTGAGAACTATTTTAATCTAAAGTTTATAGTGTCACTTATCAAACATTGTAAAATGCTTGGAAAAAACATCTCCAAAACCTGCTAGCTTATCATATTGTTGGTCACATTTACATTAAAATATATCTGGTGAGCCTTACAAAATATTTTTTCTTTATTCTTTTATTTCAAAGAGTATATCGATAAATGTAAATGAAGAGATGGTTTTTTTTTTTTTTTTTTTTGAGACAGAGCCTCAAGCTATCCCCCTGGGTAGAGTGCCATGGCATCACAGCTCAGAGAAACCTCTAACTTCTGGGCTCAAGCGAGTCTCCTGCCTCAGCCTCCCAAGTAGCTGGGACCCCAGGCACCTGCCACAGTGCCCAGCTATTTTTTTTTTTTTTTTTGGTTGCAGCTATCATTGTTGTTTTGGCGGCCCAGGCTGGATTCAAACCCGCCACCTTAGGTGTATGTGGCTGGTGCCTTAGCCACTTGAGCCACAGGCGCTGAGCCGAAGAGATGGTTTTAACTTTCATTATATTTGTCTGTAACTTTGTTACTATTGGTAAAAACCATATAGAAAGCAAATGGATTTATTCAAAGCACACGAGTTCATGTATTACGGCATACCTTATTTCATAATAGTTAAAGTTATTTCAGGTATGACAGAAAAATGTATATCTTGTAGCAATTCCCAGATGGAAATTTTATAAAGGGATATTAGATAAAAGGAGACCTTCCTGAGCTCGGGCTAAGCACAGAGAATAATTGATGAAATAAAAAATAGGAGGGGGCAGCGCCTGTGGCTCAGTGGGTAGGGCTCCGGCCCCATATGCCGAGGGTGGCAGGTTCAAGCCCAGTCCCAGCCAAACTGCACCAAAAAATAGCCAGGAGTTGTGGTGGGTGCCTATAGTCCAAGCTACTCAGGGAGGCTGAGGCAAGAGAATCCCCTAAGCCCAGGAGTTGGAGGTTGCTGTAAGCTGTGACGCCATAGTATTCTACCGAGGGCGATAAAGTGACACTCTGTCTCTTAAAAAAAAAAAAAAAAAAAAAGAGGAGGAAGGAGTTTTCTTGGGTTGGCCCAACATCTAAAATAAAGAAAGAACATGTAGGTGGAGTCAAGGTGAAGTGGCCAGAAAAGTGCCAAGAGCTGTTTTAGAACATAAGCTCTGTGCCTTACTAGTTAGATGGCCATGGGCAAGTCCTGTAGTTCCTGTAGTTTTATCATTTACCAACACAGAGACACGATCTGATGAGGTCATCTCCAATGTCCTTCCCAGCACTCCAATTTGTATGACAATGTTTATCCATTACTGGAAGCTTTCCAACATCCTAAACTAAGCCATACTCTGCGTCATTGTCCTATGATTCTGTGAGGACAAAGGCTGGGATTATTTTTCCTGAGATTCTAATGCTTTCTCAATTGCAGGTTGCCTATTGCGACTAGAATTACTTGTGTCACACTACCACTGCTTTGCATAATTTATGAGGTGGTGTTTTCAAGGACAGTTTTGGTATTTAAATGACCTTATTTCTCAGACAATGTATTATTCAGATATCGCCGTCAATATTACAGAATTATGGAATATTAGTTTATAAAAGGCCCTTAGAGGAAACTGTTGTTGAAGGGGATTTGTTTTTTAAATTTCTGATCGACACTTATTCAATGTGATAAAATCTCCAAAATAGAAATGGCTAAACAAATAATCAGGTTGAAAATGGAAGTGTCAGTTTAGATACATTCTACTAATTAACCTGATTGTTAGCGGAGAGTAGCCAGTCATAATTGTCAGCCGCTCGGCTTTTAACATGAGAGTTGTCCTGCACTATTAGAGATCACACTTTAAGGAAACAGTTTCTATACATATTTGTACACAAGCTGATAAAGATTGTACACAATCTTTGATAAAGATTGACTTTATCAAAATGAAACAATGAAGTTCATATTTCTATACTGTTCCTCATCTTCATAAATACCATCTTCACCATGGCTAATACTGATTAAATTCTTACTATGTGAGAGTGTTTGGGGTCAGACTTTCCTAACGTAGACTCTAAGAAGATGGTCTCCAATTAGGAAGTTAAATGGGATTATGACCAACACCTGAAAGAATGAGGAAAGCAGGACTCAACAGAAGCAACTGAGTTCCATGTAGTCATAGGGAAGGTCTCTGTCTCTCCCCCAGGCAGCTCAGCCTTGCAGAGGTGTCCTGAGCAGGCTATGACTTTATACCCTCATTGATCAAGCATTGGATGTATAATCATAGTAATAACCCTATAGCTAAAATGGTTACCTCATTATTAACATGAGGAAATACAGGCTTAGATAATTAACTTCTTCAGAGTCACATAGCAATGTATAGGTGTGTCCAAATTACTCTCTGACCAGACAATCCAGATAATGTTTCCTTGAAATTAGAACTAGGCTATCTAGAACTAGGTAATGGCTTGTGTTAGTTCCAAATGCATGCCAATACCATACCAGTGTTATAACAATATCAGATACAGATCCATCATCTTAAACTACTTCTTTCCATCCCTGTTATGAATCTTACGTAGTTACGGTAAGTAGTGGTCTTATGTTATAAGGTAAATTATGCCACATCTAACAGTCAGCTTGTGTACATATTTTGCTAAAATACGGTTCTTCCACTCTGTTCTATAACCCTGAATGTTACTGTCTTCATTAATAGAATCTGGAAGGTAGTGCATGGGTGATTGAGCACGATGGTTTGGTGTGGAGTGTATCTAATACACATCTTATATTATTTCTCTTTTTCAATAGCCTGAAACAATATATTACATGCAAAACTTATTAAATACTAACATGTTAGGTATATGTATTATATTGTTACAAAATATTTTGTAAAAAATAATTGAGATAGTCAGGGTTCAAAAAGTTGAAACTAATTCAATTCTCCTTTTAACTATGGGTAAAATATTTAAATAAAATGAGATTTTAAGTTTTAATTTTTCTATAGAAAATATCTTTACATATTCTCCAATGGTTTTACTTCCACCCACTTTGAGGTCATAACTAATGTGTGAGTCTAAATGATACTATAAAAAAAAGTACTTGACTTTTAAATAAGTAATTGAAAAGACTTTTGACCTATAGAAATAAATCTGTAAAAGGGAGTAATCTTCAAAGGTAATTATCTTTCCATGTTCTCTACATATTGGTAACTGAGAGTATTCCTAGGTCTTGTACATTATGACAAGGATTATATTTTGGGTGCATTCTTGTTCTCTCCATCCTAGCCTCGTTTAACATAATGCATTAGTTAGTATTCCTCTTGATTACAGGCAGAAAACCCAACTTAAGTTTCCTTAAGCAAAAATTGAATTTATTGATCCAGGTAATTAAAAAGTCAGCAAAGGGCTTACATCAGGCCAGGAGCTCAGGCAAATCTCAAGCTCCCTCTCCACTTCTCACTTCCACTTTCTCTTTCTTGGTTGAATTCTCAGACTTGCTTTCCTCTCTGATGGCAAGATGGCTGAGGCAAAAAAGCCTGTATCTTCTCATATTCAAGAGCAGGAAAGAACCCCTGCCTCTCTCCCAGTAGTCCAGCAGAAGTCTCATTTTTAAAAAATGGCTCTTGAACCAATCACAGTGGTCAGGTCAAGCCTGCACCAAATGCTTATCCCTGGAGCTGGCAGTAGAGTCAAGAATAGCTGGCTTATCCCTTGGCTCCACAAACAGGGCAGGGGCAGCCTTTTCTCAGGGAGTAATTGGGAATATTTTTCCCCAAATGAATATGAGGAAATGAATACTGGACAGCCCCCAAATCCAGAAAGTATCAATCATTGCTATTTTTTTTTTTTTTTTTTTTTTGGTTTTTGGCTGGGGCTGGGTTTGAACCCACCACCTTTGGCATATGGGGTCAGTGCCCTACTCCTTTGAGCCACAGGCACCGCCCTCAATCATTGCTATTTAAATCTGTAAAGTTTACATCACAGAAAACAGTTGCCAACAAATTTATAGCCTAGATTTTGTTTTGTGTGCCCTCATAGGTCTTGATTGAATATAAAGCAAGAGCAAAAATAACCAAAAACTAGAAATCAACTGTTTTGAACAGTATCATGAAGCTTCATAAGAAAGGAAAAGTCATGCACCAAAGAGCAGGCCTGAGTTATAAAGAAATCCTTCTTTTAATTGTTCATGACCATTGAGTTTCCATGCACCCCAAGAGATTCTGTTTTCATTAGGATGAGAAAATTCCCTGCAAGTTCACTGTGAGCTGATAATTTTGCAAACTGTCTTTTAACATTGCTGGAAAGACGTAGAATCTCCTTATCAGTTTAGAAAGCGTCGATGAGTAGCAGTTTGTCAAGGCTACTCTTGTCAAGCGGAAGAGTCATGTTTAAACATGAGCACATTATTCTCAATGTTTGATTTTGTCATGATTTTTAATAGCTTTGTGATTGTTCCTGGGGGGATGAAAAACATATATTTAGCAGATGGCTTTTTCCATTAGCCTTGCCGGGGTATAGGCTTATAATCCAACTATGAGTAACAAAGCTGATGAGTTCCTTTTCCTAGCACGGTTTCAGAATTCATATACCCAGTTCATCTAAAAGATACAAGGATGATTATAATTAGTAGATTAGGAAAAAATATAAGCATTGTTTTAGAGTTTTGAATACACCAGTTTGTATAAATTTCATGTTCGTAGATGGAGAATCACTTTCAAGTAAGGTATCTGGTTACTAATTAGAATATTATGGAATGTATATCTTTGATGGAGTTGAATATCTTCCTTACTTCCAGTATTGAAACATTCTTTCTTGCCACAAATATTGCTATGGGTTGAATGTATCCCATTAGTTTCATGTGTTGGAAACTTAAGTCCCAATACAGCAGTGTTGAGAGGTGGGACCTTTAAGAGGAGATTATTGTCATGAGGTTCTGCCCTTGATAATAGATTAATGCCCTTATCATGAGAGTAGGTTCTTTATCTCAGAGGTGAGTTCCTTGTAAAAGGATGAGTTGAGTTTTCACTCTTTCTCCCCTCCATGTGATGCCTTC
Source organism: Otolemur garnettii (assembly GCF_000181295.1). Taxonomy (NCBI): domain Eukaryota; kingdom Metazoa; phylum Chordata; class Mammalia; order Primates; family Galagidae; genus Otolemur; species Otolemur garnettii. The sequence goes on along the minus strand of NW_003852397.1, from coordinate 39,518,411 downwards.
ACTATGTTATAACACAGAAAGAAGGTACTCACAAGATGCTAGCCCCTTGATCTTGAACTTCCCAGCCTCCATAATCACAATCCAATAAATTTCTGTTCGTTATAAATTACTTAGCCTGCGATATTCTATTGCAATAGCACAAAACAATTAAGACAAATGGATATTAAAGTATTAGCTGACGAGAAGGTGAGAAAGGGATTATAGAGAAGGATCTAGACATAAAACTACCCACTGGGGCTTGAGAAACCCTGAAGGGACAAATGTAGATGTTAGGCATTTGGAAGATATTCTACTGGGCAGGTCCACACAGTGCCAGGACAGGTAACCAGCCTTGCTGCAGGTGTGCAGGCAGTGTCCAGTTTAGTCTAACAGAGGGAAACATAGGCGTAACAAGAAAATCAGAGGTAACATAGGTTAAGAATTGCACATTCCTTAGTGATCCAAATAGGAAATCAATTTGAGGCGTTGAAGCAAGAGTGGTAACTTCCATGCTGAAGCTCAGGAAGAAGATTTCAGACTCTGAAGACTGCTAGTAGTTTGTGTCCAGGGCCTCAGTTCTAGAGGGATTGAAACTTTGGGAGAATTATCTAGCCACAAACTCAGCCAGAACAGAAGAATAGATAGAAATCCAATATCCAAAAGACGACACAATTGGAAGTTCAGTAGCAGTAAGGGCTTGCTGTCCAATGTACGGTCTGTGGACCAGCACCTTTAGCATCACCCAGAAGCTTGGTAGAAATGTAGAATCTTGGCCCTCCCCAAGATTAACTAAGTTAGCAGCTACATGTAAGGTGTCCAAGTGTTTCATTTGTTCATTCAAATTTGAGAGGATATGGCACATGCTACAGATGGCCAGCGGGGAGGGAGGAAGTTCATGTAGCCTGGAAATTACTCCCAAAGATCCTTTCTGATAAAGGGGCTCCTTAGCCAATTAGATGAGCCCATAAGTTTCTTGCTTCCAGAAGTTCATTTCTCACTTGAGCATCTGTAGTATGGCGGACTCCATGCCTGGTGACCTGGTCTCTAAGGCCTGCTGTGTTATGGCACCTGCTGCCCCTCCCTCTCTCCTCCTGTCTCTGTTCATTCACACCGGGAGGGGGGAGCAGTTTTTCAGAAGGTCATTTGACTCGTAAGGTTATTAAATGTAGTGTTTCTTCTCTCTGGAATATTTTTCACCTCACCAATGAATTCCAGTTTCTTTATCAAATCTCGGCATAAATCTTCCCTGGAACAGCTGTCCTTGACTACCCTTCCTCCCACCTCCCACCACCATATACAAACATGGACAAAGCTGTGGTTTAGGCTATGGACTCATCCCATTGATTAATTATCACAGCCTGGGAGCAGAGCTCTGAGAAATAGTGCCTGAGTTTGTCTTGTTTGTCAAAATGGCCATGGCCTGCATGAGACTAGCTCTACAGGAATAGGGCACAGAAAATATCTGAGTGCTTGGCCCTCCCATTCTGTCTGTAATTCACTGACAAAAGAGGAGCCCGGCGCTGCTGTACTTCCTCTTTCTTCTTCTCCACTGCTCCTCAGCTGGTTCTGCCAGACCAGCTCTTTGGGCATGTTGTGATACAGAATTCTTGGACTCCTAGTGAGCTTCTTAGGGAAATGGAAGGAAATTTCATAGGAAATTTTGGAGAAACTGTGGGGTGTGAGGAAAACTAATAATGCCCATGACTTGCTCAATGCTTGTAGCATTTATTTCCATTTAATTCTCACATCAATCCTGTAAGGTACTTAAAATCATGCCACAGTCAGTTGACTGTCATTAGTGATGAAATGGCAGCTTATCCTTTATTTCTGTCACCCTCTTGGCAAGCCCTGTCTGACTGAAACTTGGTCAACAAGGGAAGAAGATACATGAGAAATAGCTGAAGGGACTCTAGGAACAGATAGCAGTACAAGTATGTTCTGTCCAGATATTACAATAATTCTGCATGGGCCCCATCCAGCCCTGGTCAGCGTTCATAATATTGAATATATGTAGAGTGGGGAATCAGCCATGCACTGAGTTCCTACATTGGGACAGAGGCTTTTATATAATTTAGAAAGTGATGAGGCATCACGGATTTATTTTCCATTCAATTCTGAGCAGGAAGGACCATGGTTCTCAAGCCTAGAAACACCCTGAATATCGGGTCTCCCACAGAGCGGCCATATCTCCCACAGCTGGCAAAACTTCTGTGGCAGTGTATCCCTACCCCTCCATAAAACCATTGTGGAGTAAATTGGTGATGGTAAATCTTATTTATAATATCTTAGGGTAGAAAAAGTGGGCACTTTTTCTAACCAAATTCAATATATGCTTGTTCTAGATATAGAACATGAGAAATGCTAAAGTTAGGCGGGGCTAGAGAGCCAGCCACATCATCTCTGTCGTTACTGCACTGAGCAAATCGGTCACTCAGCCGGTATTTTCATCTTTCCTTGAAAGCCAGTCAACCAGCAACACTTAAGATCTCAGTCACGAAGCACCGTAACGTCTTCAATTGACCAACTTTATTCTCTGAGGCTTGTATTTAAGGGTATGTAGAAGTTCTGTGTTAAAGAATTAGAAAGATTTAAACCTATTTTTTAAAGTTCATTTTATATAATCACATGTATAAAGTCTCATAATTCTTAGTCCAAAAGATAGATTGGTCATTTTCCACATGTCCTCTTGCCATTTTCAGATGGTCCTTGTATAAAATACTATATGATATAATACTGTATGTTATATGTGGGTTATAACCGATCCCTGATTGGCTCTTGCTTAGCAACTAGTCACGATGGTGGTACCTACAGTTGGAAAAGCAGATGAGCCTAATTTGCTTTCTTAGTGCCCTTTGTTTTCAGAATAAAGTGTCATTATCTGTTAAATTCCCTTAACGCACAGCAATTCTGTTGGAATTATTGGCTGCACTAGTTAGAAACATTTCAAACGTGACGATTGTGTGTGTTCGGCCGCACTGGGCTTCCAGATCAATAGCAAACACAGAGAACCACTTTAGTCCCGCCAACTTACCTCATGTATGCACATAGACAGTGGCTTACTGAGATGGATGGAAACTTGTGCGGATTCTACGAGATGCTGCTGGTTTTGAATTAGTTTCTGAGACGTCTAAGAATTCCAAATGAATATTTCTGTCAGCAGAATGTAATGACCAAGGCTTTTTGTGACTCCAGAGAGGCTCCATTCCATTTAAAATAAAGTCTCCTTTAGATATGACGGGAGTGAACCATCATAGATATCAATGGCATTTTTTTGTTTTTACTTTGGAGTCTATTGTACCAAAATGAACTATGCTCTGTACCCAACTTTAAAAATCTCTCAGGAACAGATTGGCTTAAATCATCTGATAACACAAGTATCTAGAAATTCTTATCCTAGGATCTTCTTAGCAATCCAACGTGACCCTATCTTCTGATGTAACATATCTTGCTGTTTAAAATTTTGAGCATACAAAATTATGTTGTTGTTTCTTTATAGCAGGCGTCCTCAAACCATGGCCCATGGGCTACATGCAGCCCGCCTAGGACATTTATCCAGGCCGCTGGGTGTTTTTGCCGCTGCTGCCTGTCCTGCTTAGCAGCTGACTCATCCCGGGGCCCGCAGTCCATCCCTCCAATGGTCTGCGGGACAGTGAACTGGCCCCCTGTTTAAAGTTTGAGGACCCCTGCTTTGTAGAGTTAGTGTGAGAGCATCCTTGCTTGGTCTTTTGTCCATGAGGCTAAAATTTCCCAATGAATAAGTTTCCAGGCATTTTCTTCCTGGGATGTATTTCTCAATCATGCATTAATTTTTATGATTTGTCTTTCAACCATCTCAAACTTTCCTCCTTCTTACTTCAATGGTGGTTCTCTAAACAGACTAATGTCTTGTTTATGAGAATGATTTTCCCTGAGCAAGAGATATTTTCATCACCCACTGGAATTGGTTACCTGACTGGGTTTGGAGTTAAGAATGTGGTCTCCCATGCTAATTCCCTCACTGATATGCTTGGCCTTGAACAAGCCCTTTAATCATCACTTTGGGAAGCAGTTTGCACAGTGGTAGATAGAAATTGTTATTCCCTCCATGGCTACTTAACGTAGGTGATCTGAAGATATCATTAGGTGGAAGCTATGAAAGTACTTTGGAAAAGTTAAACTCCCCATACAAATGCAAGCAATTATTAATGCAAAAGAGTTTTAAAAACTCAGGTCATTTGCCTAACCTTCATTTCTTCAGGGCTAAGAATGCATTTTGAAATTATGCTTTCACTTTATTTCATAGGATCTCTTTAATCACCACATTAAAAGATTTCATTAGTGCTGTCACTATTAATTTCATAACAGTATGCTGTACCAGGTCAGCCTTTAAAATTTTGATTGCCCCCTTTCGACTAAAGACTGCTGGAGACGTTTACAATTTGTTCTTCCTTATTTGCAAGGCGCAGTCTGAAGCATGTCAGGGAGCCACGCTCTTAATTAAAAGACTTCTAGTGGGCCTGATGTATACTTATTATTTAATTACTGGAAGAGATTATGTGTGAATTTTATATTTGAGCCCTTACCCTTTTGTGTACATCCTAAACCTAGATCACCAAATCAAATATGTTGAGGCTCGTGTTAGGTGATTTCTAAGATCCCACACAGCTCAAAACGTTTTAGCACATAACTCGTGCCCATAAAAGTCTGATATTGTCACTATAGCATCTTTCTTAAAATATCCTTTCTTTATCCAAGCCCTTTCTTTTGTCTTCTTGCCATTTTAACATTGTTTATTGATGTAAAAATCTTCATCTAGGAAGAGTCACCCTTCATGTGCACAGTTCAGTGAGGTGCCCCCCTTTATCTTATGGATTTCGCTGCCAGCCGTGGCTTTACAAGGAACGTGGAGCCAAATACAAGCCCACTGTTTTTGTCTCTTCCTCAAGCGCATTGTCAATAAGGGGGATTGATTACCATTCATTTGGGCCGCCTCTTATTAGTTCTTGTCCCTTTCTACAGATTTTTAAAAATAATTAAACCAAATTGGAGTGGTTGAGATATCTGGTGGTAACCGAATCACACATGCTCAGTGGGTGGAGTGGAGGGATGGTCTCCATTCCTCACAGTATGTGGAAATGGGTTCTTCCTCTCAGCACCTGGTCTGCTTTGAAACTATTCAGGGTTGAGAACTCTGGAGACACGTTTTGATCTGTGCTATCCCCCTCTTCTATGGAACACTTTAAAAATGCTTGATTCTCAGACCATCACCAGGATTGCATTAACTGTTTTAAATGCAATGAATGATTAAGCCTCTGTTAATCAGAATTCATTACGTTATACTGTGGACACAACTCCAAAATATCCATGGTCAGATGCCAAAGAAAGCTTGTTTCTCGCACAGGCTAGATGTTTATAGATGAAGCTCTGTCCCCTGTGAACGTGCAGGAACCAGCATGACACCGTTTCCATCTTACCTGTGCCTCAGAGATAATCCCGATGAGGTGAAGGAGACACCGCAAGCCTGTGCTGCTCTTAAAACTTCTCAGAAGTCACATATCTGTTTTATTTCATTAAATCATAAAAGTCCCATAGTTGCATCTGACTCCAAAGAGGTGAAGGCAATACAGTCTCCCCGTGAGTCTGGAGAGAAGATGAATGGAGAATACATGAGGGACCTTCTCAGGATGCCTGCTAACAACCACAAATTAAACAAAGATGTGCAGATGGGTCATCAGCTTGAAATATTCACCACACATCCTGACAGGCCATCATTCAGAAGTCTAAAAATATCATCAAAATTGCAGTCTCATTTCTGGAAAAGCCATCTACTTTTAAAATGATATGTCCTATAGTTATTTCTTTCTACTATCTTTTTTTTCTTGCAACATGCTTTGCTTAGCCAAGATTTTTTTGTGCCCTATCCGTGTTGGTTCCTTTTAATTATTTGACAATGAAGCTGCATAAGAAGTTTTAGTCCATTACCGAGTGTGTTACACAGCTGTGGCCCGACACAGACTATTATTATCTTCAAGAACATATCTCCATTTTCTGATACATTTTCTGGTAGTTGTTAGCCAATAATAGCAGTTGCAACTGGAAGGACGTTGGACATCCATCTGGGGGTGTTCACAGACTCACCAACTCCTGAGGCAGCATCTGGGCTGAAGAGAAAGCAAAAAGGCTGGGCCTTGTTGAATAGGGAGGAGGGGAAGAGACAATCCTGTAAGAAGCAATATTATCCATGAAATTCCACTTTATTTTAAAACTCTGTAAAGAGCACTTGGTGCTAATACAAACCCTTTACTCTGTAAACCTCGCCAGGCAACGTTTGCTTCCCATGGTGTCCTGGCATCTAAGCTCGGTGAAGGAGAGGCCCATTCATCATATTCCTTTTCCTTCTGTTGAAAGTTATAGGGCGGCTTTATTTCTACACACTGCAGCAAAACAGCCCCTTTTAAAGTCTTATCTTAGAGACGCCTTTAAAGAATCCCTGTCATTATAGAGAGGATGAGAAGACTATCAATGTCTAATCCTCTTTTCTCTACAGAGAACAACTTCAGCTATTTATCAGGAAAATGCTCTCCGCTCCAATCCATTGTAGTCACAATCTTTACCCACTCCATTCGGGAGACGTTTATCGATCATCTACCTTTGCACTACAGAGTTTTATACCTTAATTCATTTCATCAGCTTGTTAAATATTTATTAGCAAGTCCTCGTTTTACCAATTAAGGAAGCCTAGAAATGGGGCTGGAATGCAGAAGTCTTATATCTTGAATTCAGGATTCCTACAGCTGGCTGGTACTTCAGTAGATCTAGCTGTAGGAACTGTGCGGAGCTGCCGGAGGGGAAAAAGCAGATAGACAAGAGTAAAATAATTGCCTGTGTGCAGAAGGAAATATTACTTGTCATTAATTTAGTTCTTCTTATATGTAGGCATTTATCTAGGTGACATTGAAAAAATATCCTTTCTTCCTCATAAAAACCATAAAATAAGGAAAATAAGGCTTAGGAGTATTAAATTACTCCAAATCCACAGCTAATAAATAGTGGGCCAAGGCTTTGGATCCTACATCTGACTTCAAATTTGAATGCTTAGCTACTCTGCTAAACTGTCCGAATGAAAGTTTTGAAAAGAAAAAAAAATACAAGGTAGGGTCAAATAAGAGCTTTTCTCTGGGGAAAAAGGAGAGATGGGTCCCTATTATTGATCACAGATGGTCTTTCACCATTCTTCCCCACTTTTCACTCTCCTCTTCCCTCGATTCCAGTCTGGTTTTTCTCCTAAAACATGGTACCACCTATTAATTTATAATTACAGTTTGTCTCTGCTACTCTCCACTCTCCCTCTCTCTGACTAGAATGTAAGCTACGTGCAGGCAGGGATCTTTATATGTGTTACTGTGAATGCTAAATGTCTGATGTCTGGGACATGATAAAAGCTTCATAAACATTTGTCAAGTTTAATATTAAACATCAATAACTTTGAGAGAATGCTTCCTCGTAGGTATAGCAGAATTTCTACGTGGTCCTGAGATTTTTTTTTTCAGGTTTACAAATGGGAACAAAAGTAGAAAAAATATGAGGACGCTGCCCAAGGTAAATGACCTTCAAATTCTGGGAGTGACCAAGAATATATTACAAGGATATATATTATGTGTTACTAGCAGGTGAAATAGCTGGTGATGGTGTCCTAATATGATGGAAGAGAAAAGCTGTTCAGCTTATGTTATCTTTTACATAATGTAGATTTAGAATAATATTTCTCTTTTAGAGTTGAAAGGCAACTTGAGGAATGTTGCTTTGCCCTTGTTTTCCGAGTCTCCCCTTTGAGCCACGGTCAAAGTGATCACTTAATACGTTACTTCCTCTGTCTTTACTTCCTGTTGGTGGTGGAGTCCCTGGCTTTCACTGTTGGTAATTGGCTACTTTCCAGCTGGGTGTCTGTGCAGATCGTCAAGGAAACCAGAGTGTGGCTGTAACTCCTGCTTAGGAATTCAGCACCCTAGAACGAAACCTGGCAGTGAAATTGTGAAAGAAGCTGCCCATTTGGATACAGAAGCTTCCTAGGTCTAACCTAGCAAAGCAAACCTGAAATGCTTTCCATGTGTTGGAAATGAGAATCTTGGAAGCTTTCTGGGCTCCATAGAGTTGGTGTTGAAACTCATGGGCTCTGACAAAAGTCTCTGATAGTTTTCCAATCTGTCTCTGATCATCTATCTGGTTAAAGGGGCAGGAGTGAAGTTCAGAGGTTCAGGTGGTTATTTTTTAGCTTCACTTTTGGGACAATGGTACTTTGATCTGTTGAGAGAACATTAAAAAATTCCCAAAGGATTATGGTTAAATGCAGAATGGACATCCAAAACCAGATCACAATATCCAGGAGACTAGACGAGAAATGGCAACTCAACTTAGAGCCAAAATTGGGTGAACCCAGCAAGCATCCACGTGGGCTGAGTTGGGCAGACAAATTGGGGTGGGGGAAATAGCTCAGTGTGCAGTTCTGAGCCAAAGCAAAAACAGACTTCTATGTATTTCCTATACAGCCTTTTATGTGCATATCATGTGCGTGTAAACTGACCAAAATAGAATAAATAGTGTCTTAACTAGCGTGTAGAAATATTAATATCTTATTCACCGAAATGTCTCCCAACACAGGCATCCATGCTGTCATCTCCCCTGGAAAAGCCCTAGGGTATTATATTTGAACAAAATCAAACTTTTTTTCTTTCATTTACTCTCTTCTAATTTACTTCTACCACCAAAAGTGAAGATTCTACTGTGGGGCTTGTGAGTTCAGACATACAGGAAAAGAGCCCGGCTCTCTTACTTTAAAGCTACATATCTTGGGATCAGTAATTTTTTGTGAAGGAGAAGAAATCTGTTAGTAGACTTTTCTCAGAATGGTACTGGGCAATAAACACCTTAATAGAACCCAGAGAGTCTTTGCAAAAATTGGACTTTTGTATATCATGCTATCCTTTTAGAATAGGCCCCATTTACTGCTGCTTAGTGAACATTAGGCAATGCAATCGAGAAGTAGCATTTAGTGATGGCTGGATACCATGTGGCCAAACTTCCTGAGGAGTCACTCTTCACTGAATTCCTGAGATCCCCATGTTATATGTGTTAGGCTCCCCCAGCAGCTCATCTTAGGTCACCCACACAGGAGATAGAAGTGTTGATACAGTGGTCAAATCCACATTCCCACCTGCCCAGTGGCATTGTTTCTGCTTTTAGCACTAAGCCCCTTGCTTTGGGGAAGTGTGGTTATTCAGCCCAAGGATTGTCATAGGTCTCCTTTTGAAAGCCAGATCAATTGATTTGCCATCTGTTCAGGCTCAGGGGGAATGTGCTTTGTTTATTCTTTGCAATGTTTGCCAAGAATGTGAGAGAAAAGAGAGTTTTCAGTAGCCCCTAAAACTTACTTCTGCAGTTAAAGGACAACTGGAAAACATTTCTTCCGACCTTGAACATAGCCTATTTTGGAGTTTGCTGTTAATTAAGTTGCATAATATTTCTTGGCAAAAGGCAAAATTCTACATTTATCAGCTATGATATTGTAGAGAATTTTATTCATTGATCTTTAGCATTTCTTTTCTCTTCAGTATTTCAAGTGGTTTATAAACATCCTTATTACTTCATGGTGCAAAGCGTCTAGTAAATTTGTTCTCTATTACAGAGGAAGAAATTAGTTTGATGAAACTTCCCTTTGAGTTTCAAGGAGGTACCGACTCATTTCTAATACATTAGAATTGTCATTCTTGTCTTTTCTCTTTAGAATCACAATAACATGTCACGTTGCCTCCTGGCTACACTAGACCAAAACCTTGGCTGGTTTTAGGGCCCTAGTGACAGCGAGGCTGCTATCTACATAGAATAAATATGACAGTGGCTCCTGGACCCTGTTCCGGAATGACATCTCTTAGCTCTCAGATTCTTATTCCACAAGCATAGTTTAGATTGTTGGCCCTAATCAGAGATTAGCAAACTGCAGCCTGTAGGCCAAAATCTTGCACACTGCCCATTTTTGTACTGCCAAGAGCTAAGAATGATTTTTACATTTTGATAATAGGAAATACTAAATTTAAATACGAATTAAGCAATTTTGCCACTTGGCCCCCAAAGCTTAAGATATTTGCTATCTGGCTCTCTGTACAAGTACATATGTAATTTAATAATCCATTCACGTAACTTTGAGCAACAACTACATTCTTTGAGCCATATCCTAGATCATGAAATGAACCGCATGTGGAAGTTTCTTAATTTTTAAAAATCAATTATATCAAAGAATTATAAAATGGAAATCAAGCTGGATCTGGCTCCTCTTCCTTAGCATGTTGGCCAGGTTCATACACGTCGCAAATGTTGCCATTTTCTCCTCCCCTAGGGCTGAATACCATCCCACCGTGTGGGTTATACCTCTTTTGCTTGTTCATCTGTGGACACTTCGGTTTCCTCACCTTAGCTATTGTGAACAAGGGTGCAGTTGACAGGTGAATGTAGACATCTCACGCCAGGTACTGATTTCAATACCTTTTGATAAATAACAAAAGGTGGAGTGCTGGATTCTATGCTAGTTCTGTTTTCAGTTTCTTAAGGAGCCTCCATTTTGTTTTCCATAAGGTCTATACCAATTTACAATCTCATCAAAGGTATGCAAGAGTTCCCTTCCCTTTCCTGTACATTTTCACGGGCAATTAAGTCATTTGACTTTTTGATAATTGTTATCCTAACAAGTGTGAGGTGATGTCTCATTGCTATTTTAGTTTGCAATACCCTGATGATTAGTGACGATGAGTCCTTTCTCATATACCTCTGAGCCATTGATATGTCTTCTTTGGAAAAATATCCATTCAGATCCTTTGCCCATTTGAAAACATTTTTTTGTTTAATTTTATCTTTTGTTATTGAGTTGTATGAGTTCCTTATATATTTTGGATATTGGCCCGTAGCATATATATAGTTTGCAAATATTTTCTTCCATTGTGTAGATTGCTTTTCATTTTGTTGTTTCCTGTTCTGTGAAGAAACCTTTTAATTTGCTGGAGTCTCAATTATTTATTTATGCTTTTTTGCCTCTGCTTTTTCAGTCATATTCATCAGATCATTGCCAAGACTAATGTCAAAGAGCTTGCCTCCTGTGTTTTTTTTTTTTTTTTTTTCTGGCTGTTCTCACAGCCCACCTGAAAGTTTCAGGTCTTATGTGTAAGTCTTCAATCTGTTTTGAGTTGACGTTTGTATATGGTATAAGAGAAGGGTCCAATTGCATTCTTTTGTTTGTGGATATCCAGCTTTCCCAATACCATTTATTGAAGAGACTAACCCTTTCTCCACTCTATTCTTGGTGCCTTTATCAAAGATTAATTGACTGTACTTGTGTGGGTTTATTTCTGGGTTCTATTCTGTTCTAATTGCTTACCTGTTTTTATGCTGTTGAAATAGTGATTGGGTTACTATAGCTTAATAATATATTTTAAAATCAGGTAATGTGATGCTACCAGCTTTCTTTTCTTTCTCAAGATTCCTTTGGCTATTCAAGGTCTTTTATGGTTTCATCCAAATTTTGGGACTATTTTCTCTATTGCATATCTCACTTATATGTGGAATCTAAGAAATCTAACTCATAGGAACAGAGACAAGAAAGGGTTGCCAGGAAAATGAGATTTGGGTCAAAGGACACAAAATTTCCAGTGTACAATGAATTAAGATGTAATATACAGCATAATAATGATAACTAATAATAATTATATACTTGAAATTTGCTACAGGATAGATCTCAAGAAGGGTTCTTACCACACAAACATAAAAAGGTAACTATATCAAATGATGGTTACTTTAATTACCTTGACTGAATAATCACCTCACAATGTATACATGAAAATATATTGTATACATTAAAGTATATATTTTTATATTTCATATATACCTCAATAAAGCCTGGAAAAATTAAAATGAAAACAAAATTAAATTAAAGTGTGGGGAGGGAGAAGAGGGGAACTAGGAGAGGGGAATGGGGGGGCTTGGTAACCTTTCACCTAGCAGGTAGGGGTATACGGCAAACCTCCTAGGTGAAGGGCTCAACTACAACTTGGACTTGGACCTAGCAAACACAAACAGTGTAACCTAATTGTTTGTACCCATATAGTAATCTGAAAAAATTTAAAACAAATGAATTACAAAGATTAAATAAACTGTTTCACTCACATAACAAACAGCCCTGTACAATGACCAAGTAAATCATACATTAACAGTGGAAAAATAAATAAACTGATTTGGAACCTTAACAAAATACCCAAAAAGAAAAATAAAGGAAGGCCAGGGAATTAACTGGCAGAGTAGTTCTAAGAATTGCAAGCATATGAATGTCATTTTTGTTGTTGGATCATGTCCGATTGATCCATCAGTACAAGTAGAACAGTAAAACAATTTAGGATGGAGGTTGGTAGTGGCTGTTCCCACTGAGCATCTAGCTACTGGAATATACTGCACAGTCAGAAGCAAACTCTGTAGCAAGCTTCTCAAACATTAAGCACATCAAGAGTCCCCAGAGATTGCTGCAATGCTACTTTTGATAAAGGAGATCAAAACTTGGCCTGAGATTTTGCATTTCTCGCAGTGGATGGGAGGCTGCTGCTCTGTGGCTCCTCACTGAAAAGAAAGGCTCTGGTAGAGGCTGCTTTAAAGACTTCACCACTTTTTTTCTTAAGCTGTAGTGGAAGGCTGACTGCAAAAGTATTGCTTTGCCCTTGAAAGCCAAGATCACAGAAATCACAAAACACCTGGGCCAAGTTTTTGTTTTACTGACAGCATTTTATAACTTTGGCACTCCATCAATCACAGGTTAGGATGGAAATTATGAAGTACAATCGCTTCAAACTGTGTATGTCTACCTAGAGGCAAAAGTGACAGTCTGATGGTTATACCTGTGAAATACAAATGACATATATTAATCAGGTCATGTGAGCAAACGCTGATGACAGGGAAAAAGAGCAATGCACAATTACTATAGAGAACTCGCATATTGTAAGATAAGCTAATCGTTATTGGGGTTATATTAAAGTTAAAGCCATCTGTACCTTGTAAGTACTGCGGTGTGCCAACTTTCCGTGACAGCACATTATGCAAAATCATAAATCATTGATCTTTAATATTATTCTGGATTCTGAATCATGCTTTATGAGAAATAAAAGTTGTTTGTAAATAAACTAACAGATTGAATTAACAACTTATTTTGAGGATTAAGACAGTCATTTGATATTCTTCTAGTACTTCTTTTTCAGGTTTAAATTCCTTCTTCCCTCCCTTCCCCACTTTTTTCTTCCTTCTCCATTTCTCCCTCCCATCTCCCTTCCCTTTTTTCTTCCCTTCTTTTTTTCTCTCTTTTCTTTTTTCCCCTCTTTATTTATTGGAAAGGATTTCTTGGTATTTAAGGCAGGAGGACTTTGCTATATATCTTATATTTATGTAATTCACAGTGACAGACAACAATTCAGTCTTCCTGAATATTTTTGAGATCCACAGTCACATAAAGAAATGATTTGTGGACTAGAGGAGGATATGACTATAAAAAAAACCAAGAAAAAAATTTTGATGCTATTATTAATGAAGCAGGTGGCACATCTTTTCAAAATTCCATTTTAGCCAGGCAGTGATTTGCAATGAAAGCTGACATGTTCATTTTTTCCAGACTTAACAAACCCAAGGCCTGTTGAAAGTCAGAGAGGGGGGGATGAAAGAAAGGAAGAGGAAAATCCCTCTAATAGGCCCGAGTATTTTTGACTAAGTTTTTGTTACTTTCCTCTTATAAAGTTAATTCTTAGCTTTGTTTGCTAGAACCAGCTTGCTAATATTCTGGAGATCAATTAAGCAGAGGTTGCACAGTTATTTGTAAGTATCCCCCTACAATCTAATGGGATTAATTGATAATTCAGGAGTGGAAAGTTTGAGATAACATTCCCTCCACGGTTATTGTGTAATACTTTATTTTAGATAAAAATATAGTTGCTTAGAGTAATCTGTGCTCAAGATTTCTGGGTTGAGCTGTAAAATATTTAGTTGTCGTAAAATGATTAACATTTTGTCTATTAATTATAAGTGACCCATCATATGGTCTTTCTACTTTGATTAAATACATGTCACTAATCAGGGCAAAACTGGAGATAACTGACCTTTAAAAGTAGTTTCACACTAGAGCTGTCTAGGCTATAATTCTTTTCTCATTTTAACAGAATGGATTTTAATACCTATGAATATTTTAGAGTTCTACTTAGATTTTTCTTTCCTCTCAGTGAAAGTCTTATCATTGAATTGAATTTTTTTTTCTTTTTTAATAGCAAGCATGGCATGCATCTCCTGGAAAGTTACTTTTCTTGCTGGAGGCAGTTCACACACCTAGTTCACTACTCCTAATTCCCCTTTAGGTGGGAACTGTTTATAGCACTGAATTCATCAACAGTGATTGAATAATAAGGATTTGTATCTGATTTGGGGCAAAGATGCTAAGACACTTGTCTAGTAGGACAATTACTTCCAATGTCACCCGAGTATGAGGCTGACATTGAAGGAGCAAATAGTATTCTGGTATTCTGATTTTTAGAACACATACATAATTCTGTGGGGGAAACTGCTTCATATTCATGTTTTAAAAAAACAATTCTCCAAACCCTTATCATGGTCTTTTAAACCAGGGGTGTCCCACTTTTTTTCTTTCCTTTTCTGTTTCACATCGAAAGAATAAGAGTTGTCTTGGGCCGCACAGTAAATACACAAACAGAAAGGAGAGCTGATTAGCAAAAAGAAAAGAAATAAAAAAAGGTCTGTGCACAATTTTTGTGATATTTGATACCACAGAAATTATGGAAATTATGAAGTACAATAGCTTCAAACTGTGTATGTCTACCTAAAGGCAAAATCAGTGTGTGGGCTCTTAGGCCACAGGTTGGACACCCCTGATTGTGTTTTAAAAAATTAAATGCTAGAAAATTAGCATTAATTAAATGTTAGAAAATTAGAAAACACAAGAGAATTAGTTATCAGTCAGTTTATAACATGGTTGGTTCACATAATAAATCTGTGCTAGTGCAATGTGTCAGTAAAACAGTTCAAAGGGTCTCCTTGAGGACAGATCATAATAGGCTTATTTATGTAGGTCAGTAGGTTGGTTCTTATTTATTTTTTATTTATTGTTCAGGCTCCTGAGAAGGAAGAACAGAAAACTCAGATGAGCATACAGATCTTTCCTAATTAAGTTTTAATTTGGTCTCCATTGTAGAAAAGGTTAGAGTGATTAGAAGTCTTCAGTAGAAGAGAGAGGAAGCGTTTTCCACCTCTACTCTCCTCTTTGAAACCACAGTCAACTTCCAAATGGCACAACCGAGAGGGTAGGTACTCAAGCCAGGCAAAACCAGTGTTAGGCTAGGTTAGACTAGAGAAGTACAGCAGGCTTCTGTATCCAAGTTTAAGTGTATTTTTCTCCAATATTTACTTTAGTGGACTTCAAAATACAGTGATTAGTGGAATCCCATTTTCAGGGGATATGTGTAATGAATAATTCATGTGTTAGAATATTTGAGTCATTAATAGTTGGTGAGTACTTGTCTTGCTGAATCAAAGTTCAGCTACAGGGTACAAACATAAGAATTGAATTGTCAGCTCTTTTAGCAACTTAAAGTAAGGAGAGAAAACTTCATTTTTACTAAAGAGCAATGACCCATCTCAATATTTTACCATCATATTAGCATATTATGATTTCTAACACTATTTAAGAATATGTGGCATACCTTTGGGGGCAAGGCACACTCGTAAGAGGGACTTTGCCCAACAAATGCAATCAGTGTGACCTGGTTTCTTGTACCCTCAATGAATCCCAACAATAAAACCATAATTAATTAAAAAAAAAGCATATGTTTTTGAATCTAAGGATGACATTATTTACTGCTTGATGTCTACACAAATATAAAGAAACGCTACTCCACACATCATTCTCCCACCCTTTGCCTCTGATCTGAAATGGGATGATTATGATCAGCTATTGTTATCTTGGTGAAATGGCATATTGTTTTCTTCTAAATAGAGGCTTTTTCTTCCCACTGTTTTTGCCTACTGCTGCCAGCGGATGAAACTGCTATTTAAGGAGTTAAATTTTAAGTCCATTATTTCTGTGTCTTTGTATTTACAGAGCTCTTAAGTTAAGCTTTCTAATAGTTTGCATTCTTCTTGAGGCTGACCTCCACACACCTGAAGGAGAATCATTCAATCCTGTGGCTCTGAACAACTTTCTTTCCTACCTGCCTGCTGCTCAGAATAATAACAACAACTCCCTTAGAATGGCATCACCACTATTTAAGATGCTATTAAATTGCATTCGCTTTGTCAAATGTGACTGAAGATAGCTCCTGACTACAGAACTCACAGTGAAGTGTATCAACAGTATTAAGCAACAAAACTGTGCTATGTCAGAAGAGAAAGTTGTCTGAGAAACAAAGTAGCTCATACAAAATGCCAGCGAGCCAGTTTTAAAAAGACTCTAAACTAGTTTAAAATGTAGGCTAGGGTGCAAATACGTATGGAATGTCCCTCTGGAAAATTCTCGAAGACAAAAATCAAAGTATGGTCACATAAAAAAAAAAAAAAAAACCAAGAAAGTGAATAGCTTTTGATCGATGAATTTGCTTACCTTACTTTGATAATTTCATGTTTTGGTAGAAAAAATTTTCTTCCTTAATGGTCTCATATCTTACATTTGCATTAGGATTCTTGGCACATTTCTTTATCTATCAGCTATTCTCAGAGTATTACACACTTTTAACGGGCTGATTATGGCTATCCCAGGGCTGGCACATGATGAATTATTACCATAGTGCATTCCTGCCTTGCCTCCCTCTGTCTTCTTTCTCTCTCTCTCTCTTTTTAAAATGTTTTTATTGTTGGGGATTCATCGAGGGTACAGGAAACCAGGTTACACTGATTGCATTTGTTAGGTAAAGTCCCTTGTCTTCTCTTTTTTATCTTTTGTTTCCTTTTAGGTAAGTGATTGTTCTTCTGTGTGCAATCTGGCAATGCCACATGAGGGTGGTTATTAGAATGAATTATGGTGAAAATTCAAAGTAGTAATGTGTTGTGACCATATAAATGATCACGTGAGACATGGATTGACAGTCCACGCTGCAAGAGGTGAGGCTAACCACAGGGGCAGGATAGCCCCGAGCACTTCTCGCAGAGTCCTTTTATTGAGAAGATACATAATGGGCAGAAAGATTACTAAGCAAAGACATTCAGGGGCTGTGTGCTTGGGGAAATGATCTCATAGGTGCCAAGAGAATATGTACTCAAGGAAATGATCTTCAAGGGAGGCAAGGGAAATGATCTCCAAAAATACTACTTGAAATTTTTCTCCACTAATCCTTCAAGGAACTGCCATAAAATGCTTAATGTTTAACATTAGCCTTACTACTACAGAACTGAACTTTGCTCCTCCAGGATTGCTGAGTTACTTGGTGGCTTGTCTTCCAAGACACAAGAGATTTCTAGGCTTGCCAGGAGAATGTCTTGTTCTCAGTAATTCCTCAGATGAGTTATGATATTGGTGGCTGTTGTAGTAAGTATGATGTTTAATCCTCGATAGTAATGGTTATTATTTTTTTTGGATGATCAGTGTCTGAAGATTATTCTTATGTTTGGA
The DNA here is from genome assembly GCF_000181295.1 of Otolemur garnettii. Lineage (NCBI taxonomy): Eukaryota > Metazoa > Chordata > Mammalia > Primates > Galagidae > Otolemur > Otolemur garnettii. Next base: position 39,500,770 of record NW_003852397.1, on the reverse strand, counting down.
GAAGTGTGAATTATAGTGGGAAGCAGAGCTCTTCCTTCTACCACCAGAAACAACAACAAAAAAGGAAACCGGCCTGATGTCTGTTCTTTCTGATAATCTTGTATTGAAAGCTCAAACTAGTGCTCCAGCCAGGAATTTAAATTAAGAATGGGTGACATTAAAGTAGGGAAGTCTAGAACAGCAGTTCTCAGAATGTTGTCCAGCACCTGCTGTGGGTCTCTGGAGCTGCTCTATGTCTAAATTAACTTCACAGTAACACTAACACATTATTTGGCAATTTCACACTCGTTTTATCATGAGTGTACATAAAGTTTTTCTAGAGGCTGAATGACGTGATATTTTAACAGATTGAATACTGCAGCAGCTAGGATTATCCAGCTGTCCTCAATGAAGCCAGCCATGGAAGAGATTTTATAAAAATGTAAAACAATATCATTCCCCTCACTAAATTTGTTTTAGAAAATACATTTTTCCAAAAGTGTTTTTATGTTAGTATGTAATAAGCTTATTGTTTTAAATGAAATAACATATTTTAATATTCCATAAATATTTTAAAATTCCGTTTCCATTTCTAATGTTTCACATATCAGTAAGTGTAATTCATATAAGCAAACACCCTTTGGATACCTCTGCAAATTTTAAGAGTATAAAGGAGTCTCATGACAAAATTATGAGCACCACTTTTCTAGAGTCCAGTTACCAAGTCCGTTACATCAGCAGCAGCATCTGGGAACGTGGGAGAAATGCAAAGACTAAGGCTCCACCCTGGATGTCCTGAATCAGAAACTCCAAGGTGGAGCCTTAGTCCAGCAATTTCAACAAGACTTAGAGGGAATTTTAATGCATTGTCACATTTGGGAACCAGTGGTCTAGACTGGATTTGTCAAGCCTTAACCTTGTGTCAGAATCACCTTGGAAGGCTTGTTAAGCTATACATTCCTACCTACCACCAGAAATTTTGATTCAGTAGTCCTGGGTGTGAGTTAAGAATGTACTCCTGATGATATCTAAGGTGGTGCTGATCCCATCAGTCTGAGGACTCTGTTTTGAATAGCACTCAGTGTCTTTCTAGAGGTAGCAGTAGTGATGTTGCTCAGAGTCTCAGTTGTCTGGTGCCTAGAGAGAATACCCCAGTATTTTCCTGTGGTATGACTTGGTAGTTTTGTTAGCGTAAATTCTAAATTCTCCAGTTTTCAGTGCAGTGGTGCAATCCCAGCTCACTGCAGCCTCAAGCTCCAGGGCCCAAGCGATCCTTGCCTTAGCATCCTAAGTAGCTGAGACAACAGGCATGCACAACCACACCCAGCTAGTTTTTAAAAAGTAATTTTACGGGGATGAGGGGTCTTGTTATGTCGCTTAGTCTGGCCTCAAACTCCTGATCTCAAGTGATCCTCCCACCTTGGCTTTCAAAAGTATTGGAATTACAGGTGTGAGCCATCATACCCTGCCTTCTTTCTTTTTTTTTAGACAAACCTCTAAGGCTTTTATTTTTTTATTTGCTACTTGTCTCCACATCTCTCCAATAAAACAATTATTTTGTTAATTCTTCATTTGATAGTTTAGGCACATTGGCTTACCACAATGGGAGAGGAAGCCTTACCTCTCTCTCACTTCCTTACCCCATGGGGATATGCTTTCAGTTTCCTGGACTTCCACATTAAAATCTCTTAATAACAATTATTATAATTACTTAGTAATTTTGCTTAGATCAATAATGAGTCTTTGCATTTTATGACTATATAAATCTTCTTCAGTGGAGCTGCATTGTATATAATGACTACTTGTTTTTTGCCCACCATTTCTCTTCTTGTAATACTTGCCTAATGTTTCTGCTTAAAGTACTTAGTCCACATTTTTTCTCATTTGTGTAAAATTCATCTCAAATATTTTCAGATACTTTAGATGTTCTCATAATTTAATTTTCTTAGACTCATCTTTCCTAGAATATTCTGGCTATGTCCCATCTGGAATAGTTTCTTTTTACCTGGAAACACAATATCGTCTTGGTATCTCCCTTCATTGTCTTCCTAGAGATCATCTTCATTTCTCTTTGGTGGTAGACTTCCTGATTCTCAGAGACGTCTTTCTCTTTTTAAAAATTAATTTTGATTTTGTTGGAATACCTGCAGTTATTTCCCGACAAGGGTTAGAAATTCCTTGAGAATCTGTGATTGTCTAAAAACACTTTTATGCTACCTATACATTTGTGACAGTTTGGTTCCATTGGACATAATTTTGATAAAGAATTTTTAAGATTTTAAAGTTATTTGTGGTTATTTTTCAGGTCTTGGTGTTACTGTTGGACCAGTTTTGATTCTCACCTTCCAGTTGTGACCAGTTTTTTTCTTTTCTAGAAGCTATTATATTATTAGGCAATAAATGGGCACCTTTAATTTCATGTCTTTCAAATCAGGAAGTTTTCTCCTTAAAACATTTCTTTGATTTTTTTCATTGCTTATAGGTTCTATTCTCTCTCTTCTTAAAGCTGCTATTAACAGGATGTTGGATCTCCTGGTATAGTCCTGTAATTTTTTTTCTGTATTGTTTTGTTTTCATATCTGACCTTTTTGTCCTATGTTCTCAGAGATTTTTTTCCAATATGCCTTCTAATTCTAAGGTTGAATTTTTAATTTCTGCTTAATTTTAAGTTTTCAAGATCCATTTTCATATTTTTGTTTAAAGTTTTTTTTCCTTCCTGCAAAATCTTTATTTTTCACTAAGTTACTCATTTGTTTTCTATTTTTGTTGGTTTTAAAGTCTGCCTTTTATGGTAGGGATTTTCTCAAATGTGCAGTGAACTTGCCTGTCCTTTAAGAGTGTTAACTGAGGCTGATTAGAAGTTTTATGAGTGCGTGGAGGTTGTCAATCCTGGGTTTCATAGGCTTCACAGGTGCTTTGTTGGGTAATACAGTATGTAGAACCTCTGTAAATTGACTACCCAAAGGATTGTAACAAACTGGTCAACCGATTAAGGTGGTCAACATAAGGAACTAGGATTACTGTATTAATATGTATATATGGTGTATGTCCTGTCTATGAAAATCAGGTCAACTTAAGGAGGTGGTCAAAGTACATGGTTATCTATAGAGATCTACTGTACTTGATGTCAGAACTTTAGGTCTCTTAAGCCAGTGAAATTCCCAAGGGAAGCATTCTCCATTTCCTTACCTCAAAGTTCTTTATTTAGCTGCTATTATTCTTGGATCTCTGCAGAGGTCTAAATATTCAGTTGGTAAACTTTTAGTTAATCTTTTTGTTTCTTATTCTCAACTGCATCTGATGTTTCATAATGTAGAAAATTTATGTTATCCATTATGGAAAATAAACCTTTGGGCTTCTGCTGGTATGGGAGAAATCACCTGGCTACATACAGTGAGAGAGATCTCAGACTCAAAGTCTTTCCTAACTCTACTTTCATCTTTACCCCACTGCTGGACATAGTGGTTTGTTAAGTCCTTAGCCACTGGGGATTCTGTAGAGTAACTGTTGCGTTCTAGCTTCCCCTTCTACTGGCTTAGTATTCAGTATTGTCAAGTCTGCTACATCTGTTACCCCTTATCCTTTGGCATTCTGGGACCCCAAATGTGGTTGCTATCATTTCTTCTCATCATTTTCTTTGACCTTGTGGGTTTTTGCTGTATATGTGTTTACTTTCCTGTTATTTTAGAAGTATTGCGGGTAGGATTATAGTCAAATGAATGTATGCATGTAGACATGCTCAATCTATGATCTTTAACTGAAAGACCTGCTGTTTATTTTCTAAGCCTGGTTATTGGAACACCTCTGTGCCTTCTCTGCGAGCCAGCCAGTTCTCAACCAGTCAAATTCTTTCCTGCTGAAGTCAACCAGAGCTTGTTTTTTGTTATTAGTAAGCAAGAACCTTGATTGATACTCAAATTCTTATATTTTCATGCCTACCAAAAAGTCATATAATTTTATAAGTACAGTTTCTATTCATTCACTGTTGCTAGAGTTTAAATTCCTAGGCTCGGGTACCTAAAGTTTAGATATCACTCAGCAAAGTGTGTGGGAGTGTGTATGGACAGAATTGCCCTTCTCTGTTTATGGAGATTTAACTGTTAGACTTCTTCCAAATGTACTATAGTGGAATATTCTTCTATTTTCTTTTTCCTTTCCTGTCATTACTGTGTTGTGTTAATGAAATCAAATGTATGAACGTATGAATGATCTGATTCCTTTGCATACTCCTCCATCCCCTATTGTTACTTCATATTGAGGGTAATTATCAATTTCCATTTATCAAGTTCATACTGTTGATTTTGTCTTAGGAATGAATCTTTTATCAAAAGTGGGAAATTGTAAGATAGGCTGGGATTGTGTACCTGGCCTTCATTCACTTTAGCTGCTTAGCCCTGAGAGCTATTTGAGTTATGTATCCTTAATAATTCCTTTCTGATTGGTGACTTTCTGCTCGCAGAATTTTGTCTAGCTCTGATTTTTATCCTATGTTCCTAACAGTCTCCTGTGGTCTAGGCCACGTCTCTCGGTTGAGTCATATCTAGGTGATCTTGCATCTCTGCTCCTTATCTTTAGATCTTTAGATTAACACCTCAGAAAGGTCAGCCTGGATTTCACATTTTTTTTTTTTTCTTAGAGACAGAGTCTCACTTTATTGCCCTCAGTAGAGTGCTGTAGCATCACAGCTCATAGCAACCACCAACTCCTGGGCTTAGGTGATTCTCTTGCCTCAGCATCCTGAGTAGCTGGGACTACAGGTGCCCGTGATAACACCTGGCTATTTTTTTTGTTGTTGTTGCAGTTTGGCTGGGGCCAGGCTCAAACCCACCACCCTCAGTATATGGAGCCGGCGCCCCACCCATTGAGCCACAGGCACTGCTCTGGATTTCACTTTTGATTTGGATCTTTCAAATTATCTCTTCCTTTACTCTCTACAGCCTATGGCCAGGTCTCCCCAGATGAAATCTTCCAAAAGGTTGAATTAAACCTGCAGTGTATCTAGGGAAAGCAAATCCTCCTGTGATGACAATTTATGCATTGAAAAATTTTAAGTGAATAAATCATGATAAAGCTTTATCAAATTTTGAATTTCACAAAAGTGCTAGTACTATAACGATCTACTTTCATATTGTAATCATTCCTGATTTTAAAAGTATCTGGATATACCTTCTTCATGTACTCCTGTTAATGAATCCACAAGGGGGTTCTCTTTGTTGTTCACCATGCAGAAAGCCAATTATTGAAACAAGGAAGATTGTCAAGGAAGAAAGGATTTATTACAGAGGACACATCCACTGAGAGGTAGGCGGAACGTACTGCTTCACATCCACCTCCCCTACCCATGGGGTCAGGTGTCATCCCAGAGGTGAAGTACATAATGCATGAAGTGAGTGAGCATCATTATGTGTTTGGGGTGGAGTTCAGGGCATGCAAGTTCAGTGAGAAATCGTGCTAATACATATATTGCATGATGAAAGATAAGTTAGCTAACCCTCTTCTAGGGCAAGGATTTTACTATTGTCATGAGCTAGTGGTTAACATTGGTCAATTTTTCAGCCTTCTGCATAGGCAGGATGTGGCGAGTAGGGTGCTCTGTGGGTTCTGCGCTGGAGTGTCGCTACTCTTATTTTCTCTGGACGTGTGGGCAGTGTAAAACTTTGTAGTTACCTTGTGTGTGCCAGGGGGTTCTGTCATTTTGGGGGGAAGAAACTCAAAAGGGAATGCAAGAGTGCTGTAGAAAGTGACAAATTTCTGGTCAGCAAATCTTACTGGCCTAGGAATTTGAAACATAGGAGAACTATAAAAAGGTGCTTTTGCTTAGGGAGCCAGTTACACTACAAATAGAAGGCTTTAAACATAAGAGAGTAATTTCGAATCTAAGTAATGCACTCTATTATTTTCCTTTCTTTTATTGAATCAGTGCCTGCTTCTAAATTTGGCATTTTGGGGAGGCCCGTTCAGCCTGCTAGGTTTACATTTAGTTTCTCTCTGCGTCTCTACTACACTGGGCTAAAAATAAATTTACGTGCTGATTTTTCATGTCTTGGTCTTAGTTTTTGGTTTTGTTTTGCTTTCTTCCTCTCTCCCTCCTCCTCCCTCACTCCCTCCCAGCTACCTCACTCCTACCCTCCATCTCTCTTTGCTTCCTTTCTTCCTCATTAAAAGAAGCTTCTTTGGTACATTTAGTATGAATGAATTTTCAATGTATAACCAGTAGACTTTTTATTGTTGTAGATACCATCTAGAATCTGTCCAAACCGATGTCTTTCCTCAAAGGATGAGATTCTAATAATTTATTACCCAATAGTTATAAATATTATTTACATAGATTTTCTACTTCGTGTAGAATAGAATAATTAATAGGACTCCCTATAGAGGATATCCTCCCACAAGGATATTCTTAATGGCATTCTTAGTAGGAGAATGTGTTATCCTTTCTCTCCATAGTCTTCAGGCTGAAAAGATATCCAAAGTTCTGAATCTCTTAGTTAAAATTATGTAGGAGAAAGAAAAGCACTAGCAAATGAAAGAAGCTTGCATTTCTTGGTTTTCTTTTTATTCAGTGGGAGAAATGTATTCATTTAGAATCTTCAAGTGATGAGCCACAGAAAATACAACCCAAATTGGGTTGAGGGGAAAACAAAAACCCAGGAAATTTATGGATGCTTGGAAGTAGAAAGTCATCAAAGAGTAGTGTCAGGTCCAGCCGCAGCTTAACTGGAGTCCAAATAATTCCAACAGGATCCTGCTGTCTTTTTTTTTTTTTTTTTATCTTTAGGCTCTATTTCTTTTGAGTTGGCCTCTTTTTAAGACAAGTTCTTTCCCTGTAGTAGCAACTCCAGACCACATATCTTCTCGGCTTCCTCATTCAGTGAAAAACGAAGGTGCACTGTGACCCATACGTCTTCTGGGCAGCACATAGCTCTGGCAGGGTCACATGCACACAACCAAGTCACTCACTGCAGCCATTGTTCTAATTGGGTGAGGTCTCTGTCTCAGCTTTGCTTCCTGAGAGAAAAGAATGGTCAGTTTCACTCACAACCACTCATATGGCTAAAGGGTAAAGGCAGATTGATTCCCAGAGTCACGTAGGATTTAATAATTAGGAAAAAAAATAGATGAGTGACAACAACAAATGGTGAATTTTTGAAGCCAAATATCTTATTATTTTTTTTTTTGCTGCTACAGTTTTATTAATAATCAAAATTAAAAAATAACATTTTATCTTCATTCATCAGAAGCCTTAAGTAGAGCCGCCTTTTCCCTCATATTTATCTGCAATCTCTCTGCTTTCCAAGAGGTCTTCTGACATGCATTCTTCATATTCTCTGTTAACTTTAGCAACCTGCTCCTCAAGATGGCTCTCCACCGACCCTGTATGAGTAGCAACAATCTCTAAAGGATGCTGCAAGTGATTTCCCACTCCTCATCTGTCTTCACTAGTGGTCTGGACAACTGGTTCCCGCTGAACAGCATCTAATTCCTTCGAGCTCCACTGAGGCCCTTGTTCATGGTGCTGCCCACCAGGCGCTTGGGCTTCTGCAAGGACTCAAGCTCCTGGGCACATTTTTCATCCTCTTCTTCAGCTTCCTTAACTTTTTGTTGGAAAAGATCATCCAGCTTTTGAACTTTTTGTTTTGAATTTCTCACCCTTCTCTTCCTATTATCATTGCATTCAGTTGTTCTAAAGTATCTTCCAAATCCATTTTTTTTAACTGAGAGCTTTATTAATTTTTAATTCAGTTTTGTTCAAGAGTTCCTTGAGGTACATATACTTAAGCCCTGTATTTGACAGAGCAGTTGGCACCAGCCTCGGTATTAAACTTTATGTGAAAGCCATAACATTTGGAATTCTCAGAACCTTTAGGGATAAGTTTTAATTCTCTAGCCAATTTGTGATACTCTGTTAATTGTGCTTGAATCGCCCTTTTTCCTCTGGCATATTTTAGCTCCTCATTCCACAGCTTCTGTTGTTCAACTTCCAAGTCTTTGGTTAATTTATTAATTCCTGCTGTAATTCATTTCTTTCATGATTTATTCTTTCAATGTCTGCAACTGAGTACTTCCGGTTGTCAGTAATATTCTGTAGTCAAGCATTCTCCTGTTTTCTTGTTTCATATTCTAGTTCTACTCTAGCAATTTCTCCATTCAATTTCTGGTCAAGGATGGTTGAATGAGATTCTGAATTGCTCAGGTATGCCTGGTAGTTTGGACCATCGCCTTGTAAGGATGCACTGGCTCTTTTTCTCTTTCTTATTCCAAACTTGCAATCTATTCATCCAATGCTTTATTTTTTGCTTCTACTCATTCCAGCATGGAAGCATCTACATTAAGTAAATCCTTCATCTTTGAGTGAAACTCTGCATTCATTGCATCAAAGCTGTTGGCACCATTCATACAGTGGTCATAGCATTTTATGGTGTAGTCTAAAAAGAACTTATTATCCATAATTCCATCCTCAATTTCTCTTCCCCAAGGCTGTCCATCATCAGATATAGGTGAACTTTCTTTCATGGCAGTATGTATCTTAGCTAAACCAAGGCTGCCACAATGTGAGGCTGTATGTGAGGGCCTCCCACTGTATACATGGAGCTTTTGCTAGTGCAAAAGAATACTCAAGATCTTTAAAGATTCTTAGAACCTCTTCTTTAGACTTTTTGTCAGGAAGTTCATATGAGGGGCACAGGAAGTCATACAGAAAAAGTGAAAATGTTCAGGAAGTCCTTAACAGATGGAGCTTGTAGAGATTTCCTGGATACACTATGTGCATACCCATTTTCTGTAAGAAATGCACAGAGTTGTTGAGTACACTACTGAATGAATGTTTTGTCATTAAGTGTTCTTGGGGCCTTAATTTTTTCAGAACTGGAAAATATGCCAAGTTGACTATTCTGGGATCCATGTCCACTTTTACCAAATATAGAGACTGTGCTTTCAGATGTGGGTTTGTTTATACTCAGCTTTCCAGAGGCTGGTTTCTCTTTCTTTGGAGGAGCATAGAGGCCTTGTTTCTTGAAGTCCTCCATTGAGAGAGATGGCCAGCACTGCCAGTGGAAACCGAACTGTGCTTCATGCTATGACAGTCCGTAGGTGGACTGTGATTGATTCTCTTTATGGTCCACTTCTGTGGGAAGTGGTGGGTTCCAGGATTTTACTCATGAATGATGTATCCAGGAATCTATTCCCATAACTTTAACAGCTTTCTTCAAGTTTCCTGACACAATCCAGGGCCTGAATTTTTGTAATCTGTGCAACCGTCTGCCAGATACGACTGCAGTCATCAAAACACCAGCTCCTGAAGCCAAATTTCTTTGTGAAATTCAGTTTTGTCCTTTGTGCTTGGTTCCCAAATTCTTACATCACTCCACTTACCCTATACTGCTGTGGTCCCCAATCCCCAGGCCACAGACTAGTATCCATCTGTGGTCTGTTAAGAATCAGCAGGAGGTAAGAGTGGGCAACTGAGTGAAGCTTCGTGTGTATGTGTAGCTGTTCCCCAGGGCGAGCTAGCTTCACCACTTGAGCTATGCCTCCTTTCAGATCAGAGGCAGCATTAGATGCTCATAGGAGTTCAAACCTTTAACTGGGTAGGCTAAGGATCTGGGTTGCATCACCGTATGAGAATCTAATGCCTAATGGTCTGAGTTGGAGCTGAAGAGGTGAGGCTAGCACTGGAGAGTAGCTGCAAATATAGGATGGGACCATCTCGTTGTAGGAAAACAAGCCTACTGATTCTGCATAATGATGAGTTGTATAATTATATCATAATATATTACAATGTAATTATAGAAATAAAGTGCACAGTAAATGTAATGCACTAGAATCATTCTGAATACCCTTCCCCATCTGTGGAAGCATTTGTCTTCCATGACACCAGTCGCTAGTACCAAAAAGGTTGAGGACTGCTGCTATACTGTATTTCCAGGCCAACATGGCCCCCATTTGAAGATTTGTGCCAAGATCAGTACCACCTCTACCAGGACTCTCATCACTTCTCCCATTATCTCTACCAGTGATTAACATTTATTATCTACTCAAGCCAGACAGTAAATTGGTCGTTTAACATAAACGATCTCTAATCCTCACAATAATGCTGTAAAATAGGTATTATTACATGCTGTTTTCAGGTGAGGAAGCTAAGATTCAGAAAATTATGTAACTTGCATAAAATTCCACAGTCTTTTAGTGGTAGTGTGAGATTCCAACCAAAATCAGACTCACTTCAGAGCTCAGGCCCTGGCTTGATGTTCTGGAACTTGGTAGTAAAGTCAAATGTATAGATGATCTACTGTTTGTTCGCCTTGAAACTGAAATTCTGCCTCCATCCTCAGTTTGAGTTTTTTCTTGGTGATTGCTGTGCACCCCATGCTCTCTAGACCTAGATTCCAAATTTATTATTGCTGTAAGTTTACCTCTACGCACATTTTATTCAGGCACTAGATTCCTTTCTCTCTAATTCCAACACAGACGCTGGAGTACTGCTGCTTCCTGGATGACTTTCTTGAAACCTCTAAGTTAAATATCCAAGTATTACCCTCTGCCAACACGGGATTCCCATGACTCTGCTCTGATTATTCACAGGGAACACGGTCAAAGTGGCAGCAGAGTACACTGGTGAAGAGCAAAGAATGTGAAATCTTCTAGGATTCAAAATTCAAGTATACCCACTACATAACAGGATAGTAATACCCCCTCAAAGAGTTTTTATGAGCCTATAAGAAGCTAATTTGTATGAGCTAAGCAAAGCACCTGGCCCAGTGTAATGTGCCCAATAAATGGGAAATAAAGTTGTTGTTACTATTAGTGGATCATTTCTTTAAAAATCTATATGACCTTTCAGAAATAACAATGTCAGCTAAGCTAAGGTTGGCTCCTGAGGAACTGGCATGCCGCTGAACTCTAGATACTTATGTCTTATCTTAGGGGCTGTGCACTGAGGCATACTCAGCTGTGCCCTAGAGTAAAACTGATTACCTTTATGTGTTTTTAAAAAGTAAGTTAATTTTCCACTTTCTTCCTAATTACTATTATTTGAATTCCAGCTATAGTATCTTTTTAAAATGCTCAACCCATTCTCCCCATTTTAAGCACTGAGTCTGAGAGAGTGGGAGAAGATAAATAAGGGGATATTGACGGATGAGAGAAACGGGGTAGGATGAGAAGGTACAAAGAGGTGGGAAAGAAGGAAGATACAGCAGGAATTCTCACTAACTAGAGTAAGGGCGTCCCAGACAACATCTGATTTTAGAGTAAACCCAATGTGGGTAAGAGTCATACTTTGTTATATAGCCAAATTATTTTTTAAACTCTATGAGAATCACTTGTAGACTTAGTGCCTCTTTCCCCTATATACTGAAAATAGTGTGTGTTTTCTAAAACACAGGGACATTCTTTTACATAACCTACTACAATCATTAAAATCAGGAGGTTAACATTACTATCATTTAGTTATCCAGTCTGTAGACCTTTTTCAAATTTTGCTGATTACCAACAATGCCCTTTAGAGGAAGAAGTATTTGATCTGAGTAGATAACATGGTAGATTTTGTTTCTTATAATGTGGAACAACTTTCCCTTTTCAATCCTTGTCTTTCATGGCCTTGATATTTTTGAGGACTATAGTCTGGCCAGTTATTTTGTAGAAGGTCATTATATTTGGCTCTGAGTGCTGTTTTCTCATTATTCCATTCAACTTATGCATTTTTAGTAGAAATGTCACAGAATTGAGGGTATGTCCCTGTCTGTGACTTTGATCATGAGACATAGTCTTATCTAAAGTTGTCTTATTATTGGACAGAGGGTAAAGATGAGGGTAGGATGTTAATTTTGTCATTGAGGTAAGACAGTATTGGCAGGCTTTTCTACCATAAGGTTTTTATTTATTTCCCTTTGTAATTATTAACAATTTGGGGACATAAATTGAGAACTGTAGATATCTTTTCTTTTCCAAGTTTTTACCTAAAAGTGTAATAATTCATTGATAGTTCTTGGCTGAATAAGTTTTTACCATGGCATTTGCAAAATGACATTTTCTGGTTGCTATCTTCTTATGCTTGCTAGTTGACATTCTTATAAAAGGGCGTTTTCTTATTTATTTGTTTATATCCATGTAGACTTCTTTATAATTGTTTCATTTAATGGGTTATATTCCTTTATTGCCATTACTAATTTAATTCTGAGATTTTTCCATATTAGGTCAGCAGATGCTCAAGCTGGGTCCTGGGTCGTTCTGATATGCCCTCAATGTTCTTTGAGCCCTTTCTTAGTCTCTGGAAAATAATGTGCTTAAGGAGAATCTTCCATTTATCCTGTTTTATCCTTGAAATGAGGCATTCCTTTCTGGACCCCATTAGTAGAGAGTGAGATTTGAAACCAAGGTCTGGGTACTGGAGTTAACACATTTCATAATGTTCTATTGAATGATGAAGAAAGTTGATGATAAATGATCAAAGGGCATGCTTGGTCTCAAGGGCAAGGTTTGGTAATGAGACCACATGAGATAATAGGAGTTTGAATGGAGAGGTCTTGAATTAGTCTTGATATTTGAAGGAAGTCTCACAACAGTAACTTCCCAACTTATACCTGTCCTGTTTCTGTATGTCTCGTGTAATGCAAATGCTTTTAAAACTTCACTAGCATGTACCTATAATGTGGCCATAAGAACTTTGAAACCTCAAATTTCCTGCTTTGGTTCCTGTGTGCTCACCAAGTCCTCCAGCCAGCCACCAAAATCCCCACCCTCAAGGATACCTGGCAGTCATGGACGTGACCAGTGATAGTCACTGCATGTGTCACTCAGCCCCTTTATTCCTCTTAAAGTTGTCCTCTCTTCACAAATTTGAGAGAACTATATGTTGGTGATTATCATGATTAAACTCTTGATACTTTGACCAAAAATATCCATGCCAGGATCCAGGGAGGAGTGGGGAAAACAGCCATCTCCTCCATCTTTGGTTGCACTTTGTTCCCTGAATTCCCAGCAGCAGCGTCATTGCTCACAGGCTCATAATGCTTCTCCTAAAAACAGCTCTTCAGCTTCTAGCCCTAAATCCTCTCTCCACAGGAACTGGAAATTTTTCCAAGAGACTGAGGAGAGAACAGACACCATTTTATTCCTTCCATCTGTTCCCAACTTTCCTCTGAGGGTCCTGTGTCTATACAGACACAGAAACAAATAACAGATTCCTTAACACGAGGTTTTTCAACAGTGACACTGGGGCTGGGTAATTTTTTGTTTGGAAGGGCTGTTTTGTGCGGTGTAGAATGCGGAGCAGCTTCTCTGTTCTCTGCTCACTACTCCCAAGTAACATCACCCCCCCACCCCAGTTTTGACAATCAAAAATACCTTCAGACACTGTCAAAAAGCTGCTCGGCCTGGAAGGAAAAATCAAGTTAAAAATCAGTGTCTTAGGGGCTAGGCCGTGGTGGCTCACTCCTATAATCCCAGCACTCTGGGAGGCTGAGGTGGGTGGATTACCTGAGCTCACAGGTTCAAGACCAGCCTGAGCCAGAGAGTGACCACTGGATCCGGGTGTTGTGGTGGGCACCTGTAGTCTCAGCTACTTGGGAGGCGGAGACAAGAGAATTGCTTGAGCCCGAGTTTGAGGTTGCTGTGAGTTACGACACCACTGCACTCTACTGAGGGTGACAAAGTGAGACTCTGTCAAAAGAAAAAAAAATCAATGCCTAAAGTCACTCCTCATTCTTTATATCCATTTGCAATGAGATGCTCAAGACTTGTGGTCCTCTCGGGCCATAGACAGGCACCTGCTCTTCTCACTGGGTGACAGAGAAGTCGGCCCTTCTAATCCGTTTTCCTTTGTTGGCCTCCAGTTCTCTTCTTCCTTTCTTTAGTCGTTTCAGATGCTGAAGCTAACTTCTCAGTCTCTCTTTCCACTTTTAGGCTATTTCCAAGTCCATTCAAAATGTCAAATGAAAGAAAAAAGAAAATTCATGGCACTTGCTATTTCTTTTCTGACCCTCCGTTCTCCAAACCCCATCCCACTGCTGTTTCAGAGTCATCTCACTCAGAGGTCAGTCCCCAATCTGCTCTCGCCTTACATCTCAGTGTTCATCTGAAGATGCACAGTTCGTGTCTACGATCACTCTCCCATACCTTTATAACACCTTGAAAGGAGAGAGCCCTAATTCCATCTTGCTAAGGGTTTTCAACATTCCCCCTTTAAGACAGGAAGCTCAGCTGAAAGAATTTAGTAACAACTGCAAACCCCCAGCTTCCCCTTGGAAGGACTCCCCTTACCAGGTGTTAGCTCTTGTCAAATTTGGCTCGCATTAAGGATCCCCCCTCCCCTACCAAAAGCCCCTTATAAAAGATTTCCACCCCTGCTTTTAGGGGTTGAGAGATTTTGAGGCATGAGCCTGCTCTTGGTCTGGCCGGTCAATAAAGGACCCTTGCTTAATTTTGGGGAAAAAAAAAAAGTATATCACTTTTTACTTGTTGCCTATTGTTCTTATTTCTTTCCTATAAATAAAACTCAAAGGAGATTACCCAAGAAAGCAAGTGGATTTTTTGAAGCCACAGGATGGATACTGGCCATCATTACTGGCTATGTAACTTCAGCAAGTTACTTCACTTTTCTGTGCTGCTTCATCTGTAGAGACAATAAACCTTGCCTCAAAGGGTTGTTATGGAGGAGCCAATGGTCTATTAAATCTGTCATCTATTAATCATGTGTGTATCTATCTAATATAGCTACATCTATCTACCTGTAACTATAATTATCTCTCTATATGATAAGTGTTTAATTAATGACATTTGCAATAACACTGTTAATAATGGAGGAAAATCAGCATTTGATATAACTATACAAGAAATATTCTTTCTCTTATGCTCTCCTTTTTATAAAACTTTTTTTCCTGCAGCTTTTGGGCAGGGTTGGGTTTGAACCCGCCACCTCTGACATATGGGCCTGGCGCCCTACTCCTTTGAACAACAGGCACCACCCTTATAAAACTTTATTAAATTGGCTTCTTCAAAAAGGTAGCAAACTTACAGAATGGAAGGAAATATTTGTGAACCAGATGTCTGATAAGTTAATATCCAAAGTATATAAGGACTCAAATAACTCAGTAGCAAGAAAACCACCCAATTACAAGTGGGCAAAGGAACTAAATAGATATTTTCAAAAGGAGGCATACAACTGGGCCAACAGGTATATGAAAATGCTCAACATCATTAGTAATAAGAAAAAATGTAAATTAAAACCAGAGTCAGATATTACCTCACACCTGGTAGATTGGCCTTTACCAAAACAATGAGTATCGGCAAGGATATGAAGGGGGGAAACACGTTCACACCTTTGATAGGAACATAAATTAGTGCAGCCATTATGGAAACCTGTATGGAGAAACTAAAATAAAACTACCATATATGGCAACAATCTCACTGCTGGGTTTATATCCAAAGGAAATGAAGTCAGTGCATCCCAGAGGTACGTGCCGTGCATGTGCATTGCAGTGTAATTTACAGTAGCTGAGAAACGGAGTCAGCCGAACTATCCATAAATGAATAAATTAATTAACAAATGGGGTAGCCTTTTCAAAAGAAAGAAAGCTAGTCATTTTCGACAACATAGATGAACCTGGTGGATGTTATGTTAAGTGAAATAGGTTGGGTCGGAAAAGACAAATAGCATATTTTCTCACCGATGCATAAAATCTAAGGAAGTTGAACTCATAGAAGCTAAAAGTATAATCAGAGTTATCAAGGCTGGTGTTGAGTGATTGGGGATATACCGATCAAAGGATAAAAATTTCTGTTAGATAAGAGGAAAAACTTCAAGAGATCCATTATACAACATGGGGAAGACAATAAAAAAATACAGAGAAATCTGAAGTTTATTTAGAAAGGCCTTAGAGATATACTCAGAGAGGGCATTTTTCTGTTACGTTAATAGATGTGCACCATAAATAGAAATGCTGACATTTGGAGGTTATCACATATCTTCCATTTTCTTAAAAATGTTTAAACCAATGATTGCAGAAACTTGTACACTTAAAATTGGGTAGATATAAAATCGTGTTTCACTAGGAGGGATATAGAATTTCCTCTAGTGCTAGGTAAAGTTCTGTTGGAATCTCTTTGGAGCCCTCTCTTAGTGGTGAGTTCTCTGAATGCCCGTGTAAGCTGTTTGCTCCAGGCAGCAATTATATTAAATGTATGGGTTATGACTGCCGTCTGATAGTCCAATTGCCTGGGTTTAGATTCTTGCTTAACTTGACCTTGAGCATTTCATTTAATCCCCCATTAGTCAGTTTCCTTATCTGCAAAATAAAGTAAGTATTCATATCTAGCTCATAAAATTTTGTGAGGATTAAACAGTTAATGTATATAAAGTTCTGAAAATATAGAAAACACTCAATTATATTTACTATTTTTTTTTTTTTTTTGGAGAATTTTTACTGTGCCAAAGAGAAATCAAACTTTGGTGGGTGCATGCAGTCCATGTCCTGTGTATACATTTTGTAATATAGTTATTGTAATATATGATTTATATTAATTCAAATAAAGTCAGTTTCCCCACATTTTGGGGGTTGGATGTAGAAACACTTTGAATAAGAAAGAAAAATATATTCCTCGCATGTATTTTTTTTACCTTTTTTACTTTTAGTAATTGATAGAGACATAACAGTTGTATATCTTTACGGGGTACATGTGATGTTTTGATCCCCACATTTTGGGGGTTGGATGTAGAAACACTTTGAATAAGAAAGAAAAATATATTCCTTGCTTGTATTTTTTACCTTTTTTACTTTTAGTAATTGATAGAGACATAACAGTTGTGTATCTTTACAGGGTACATGCGATGTTTTGATAGACAGACAATGTGACTCAATCAAATCAGGGTAATTGGTACATCCATTACCTCAGGCATTTAACATTTCATCACGTTAGGGACATTTCAGTTTCAATCTTCAAGTTATTTTAACATATAACCCAGCTTATTGTTGATTGTAGTCACTTTGTTGTGCTATCAAATACTGTTCCTTCTGTCTAACTATCTAACTATATTTTAGGACCCATTGACCTCCCTGCCACCCTTCCCGGACTCTGGTTACCATCATTGTTTTCTCTGTCTTCATGAGATCAATTGTTTTTAACATTTAGCTCACACACACGAGTGAGAACATAAAAGATTTGTCTTCCTGTGCTTGGCTTATTTCCCTTGGCATGACGTTCTCCAGTTGCATCCTCACTGTCTCAAATATAATATTCTGTTGCTTCTGTCTATCATAATTTCTTTATCCGTTGATCCATTCACAGACATTTAGGTTGATTCCTAATCGTGGCTGTTGTGAGAAGTCCTGAAATAAATATGAGAGTGCAGATACCTTTTTGATATACTGACTTTTATCCTTTGGCTATACACCCAGCGGTGGGATTGCCGGGTCATCATTTCTGAGGATACTTTATGCTATTTTCCACTGTGGTTGTACTTATTTACATTCTCACAGTGTATGAGGGTCCCCGATGACTAAGGATATTGAGCAATTTTTTTTTTTTTTTTTTAGAGAAACAGAGTCTCACTCTGTCGCCTTCAGTGGAGTGCTGTGGCATCACAGCTCACAGTAACCTCCAGCTCCGGGGCTTAGGTGATTCTCTTGTCTCTGCCTCCTGGGATATTGAGCAATTTTTATATAGCTGTTGCCCAGTTGTATATCTTCTTTAGAGAAATGTTTATTTAGATCCTTTGTCCATTTTTTAATCACATTATTTTTTCCCTATTGAGCTGTAATCTCTTGTCAGATGGGTAGTTTGCAAATGAATATTTTTCCCACTTGAGTGCATTGCCTTTTGCCTTTGTTGATGGTTTCTTTTGCTGTGCAGAAGCTTTTCAGAATGATGTGATCTCATTTGTCCAATTTTACTTTGGCTGCCTATGCTTTGGGGGCATTACTGAAGAAATCTTTGCCCAGACCAATGTCATGAAGCATTTCTCCAATTTTTTTTTTTTAGTTTCATATTTTTAGGCCTTAGACTTAAGTTTTTATTCCATTTTGATTTTATTTTTTGTGTATGGCAACTGTTAAGTATCTAGTTTCATTTTTCTGCATATGGATATCTAGTTTTCCCAGCACCATTTATTTCCTTGCTTATTTTTGTTTTGTTGAGACCAAGTCCCACTGTATGCTCTGAGCAGAGTGCAATGGAGTCATAGCTCACTGCAACCTCAGACTCAGGCTGTGGGTATCCCGCTGCCTCAGCCTCCAAAGCTGCTGGGATTATAGGCGCTTGCCCCAGCTCCCAGCTGGGTTTTTCTGTTTTTTTAGGAGTCAGGGTCTCACTCTCGCTCAGGTGAGTCTCGAGCTCCTGAGCTCAAGCAATTCTCCCTCCTCAGCCTCCCACAGTGCTGGGATTGATTACAGGTGTGAGCCACAGTGCCCAGCTTTTTTTTTTTTTTTTTTTTATACGGTTCTTCCCCACAGTATGCTCTTGGCTCCTTTGTCAAAGATGAGTTCACTATAGATGTGTGGATCAATTTCTGCGTTCTTTATTCTATTTCCTTGGTCTGTGAATCTGTGTTGATGCTGGGGCCAGGCCGTCTTGTTCACTGCAGCTCTATGGTAAAATTTGAAGTCAGGTAATGAGATTCTTCCAGTTTTGTTCTTTTTGCTCAAGAGTCCTTTGGTCTTTTGTGGTTCCATGTACGTTTTAGGACTATTATTTCCATTTGGTGAAGAACGTCATTGGTATGTTGATGGAGACTGTGTTGAATTTGTAGATTGAACTGGGTATTATGGATATTTTAAGAATATTGATTCTTCAGTACATGAGCATGAAATATCTTTTCATTTTTTGTGTCTTCAACTTCTTTCATCAATGTTTCATAATTTTTATTGTAGAACTCTGTCACTTATTTGGTTAAGTTTATTCCTAGATATTTTATTTTTAGCTTTGCAAAAGGGCATACTTTCTTGGTTTCTTTTTCAGATGGTTTACTATTGGCACATACTACTTAATTGTTATATGTTGGTTTTGTATCCTACAACTTCACTGAATTTGTTTATCAGTTCTAATAGTTTTTGTGTGGAGTCCTTAAGTTTCCCTAAATAAGATCATATCATCTGCGTACAAGGATGATTTGACTTCCTTTCTAATTTGGATGTCCATTTATTTATTTATTTTATTAAATCATAGCTGTGTACATTAATGCAATCACGGGGTACAATGTTCTGGGTTTACATACAATTTGAAATGCTTTCATCTGAAGAAGACAGGGACACAGCCTACAGACACATGAAAAAACACTCTTTATCCTTAGTCATCAGAGAAATGCAAATCAAAACTACTTTGAGATGTCATTGAACTCCAGTAACATTCACCCACATCACAAAATCCCCAGACCGGAGATGTTGGTGTGGATGTGGAGAAAAGGGACCACTTTTACATTGCTGGTGGGAATGTAACCTAACATGTTCCTTTTGGATGTCTGTTCTTTCTCCTGTTTTGTTGCACTAGTTAGAACTTCCAGGACTAGGCTGAGTAACAGTGGTAAAAGCCGGCATCCTTGTCTTGCTCTAGATCTTAGAGGAAAGATTTTCACATATGTTTTTGAGTAAACATTGAACCAATTTTGTAATTGCTTAGATTTCTTTGGATAAGGAGAATCTGAGGAACACTTATGAGATATCTTTGAGTAAACTGCTTTTGATTATGCCAGCTAACATTCCTCTGCTCTATGATTCGATGCTCATTTGATCAGTGAATGAAAACCCCTCTTGTAAAATGTCTGTAAACATCAGCAAGTACTGGGTAAACACCCGGGGCGACAGAAATCTCATGTTATTTTGGGAGCTAATGTAAGATGTGGAGCCAAACTGTGACTGAATTACTGTTTATTATCATCCATGTTGCATAACATTGATTTACCTAACGCAAAATAAAGAAAACCAACTTTTTATTGTTTGTTTTCTCTTTTAAATTCAAACAAGAGTCTCCGGTACTTATTTTATATTCGGGGTGTGCATTTTGTACCTCGGAAATATCCGTTGTAGTACCATACTCCATTTTTTGAGACTAGCACCTTTCACCTGAGGTTAGAGTAAGATCAGGAATGCTTTTACGGTGTCAGACATTTTTTTTTATTATGATACTTTTTAATAATCTTCTACCTTGCCTGAATAAATATCAATGAATATCCATGGAGCACTTAGTCTTTGTTCTATGTGCTATAGCAGTGGTCCCCAACATTTTTCAGAAGAGGGACTATATACAATATACTAGTCCCTCTTCCCAAACAGTCCCTCTTCATGGAAGACTATTTTTCCACCGACTGGGGAGTGAAGGGGGGGCATTTAGTCTCATAGGGAGCAGGCAACCTAGATCCCTTGTGTGCACAGTTTACAGTAGGGTTTGTGCTCCTATGAGAATCTAATGCTGCTGCTGACCTGACAGGAGGCAGAGCTCAGGTGGTAACGGGAGTGATGGGGAGGGCTGCAAATACAGATGAAGCTTCACTTACCTGTTGTTCACCTCCTGCTGTGGGGCCCAGTTACAGACAGGCCATGGACCAGTATTGGGGTCCAGGACATGTCCAGTCCTATAGGATGGGCATGTTCCAATGCCCGGAACTGACAAAAATTACACACTTCTCTATTATTATTTAAATAATAGTGTCAAATTTAAACATCCTATAGTAGTTTAGAAGAAATGAGCAAAATGGAAATTATAATTTAAAACTTATTTTATCAAAAGAACACAGTACAGGGTGGCACCTGTGGCTCAAAGGAGTAGGGCGACATCCCCATATGCCAGATGTGGTGGGTTCAAACCCAGCCCTGGCCAAAAACTGGAAAAAAAAAAAAAAAAACAACAAAAAAAACCCAATACATTGATTGACTTAGTGGAGTTATATAAGAAGTATGGTTTTTCTTAACAGACTTTATTTTTTAGAGTAGTTTTAACTTTTCTGAAAAACAGAAAGAACAGAGTCTCCGTATGCCCCCCCAACACACAGACCCTCACATTTTCCTCTGGTAACATTCTGTGTTAGTTTAGCACAATTGTTAGAATTGATGCGCCAATATTGATACCTTGTTATTAACTAACGTTCATAGTTTAAACTTCAGTTCACTCTCTGTGTTGTCCATTCTGTGGGTTTTAACAAATGTATTAATGACATGTAGCCACCATGATGGCATCATGCAGAGTGGTTTCACTGCCCTAAAATAACCCCATTGGCTACCCATTCATCCTACCCTTCCTCTTCTGAGCTCTGGACAACCATGGTCTTACTGTCGCCACAATTTTGCCCTTTTAAGAGTGTTGTATATTTGGAATCATACAGTATGTGCCAGTTTCAGGTTGGTTTCTTTTACTTAGAAACATGCATTCAAGTTTCTTCCATGTCTTTGTGTGGCTTCATATTTATTTTTTATTAATGAATAACATTTTATCATATGGATAAGCAGCAGTTTATACATTGATCTGCTGAAGGAAATTTTGGTTGCTTCTCAAATTTTTGCAACTAAGAACAAAGCTGCTTTTGTGTGGGCATATGTTTTCAAATAATAAAAATATGAAGGAGTGAAATTGCTGGATTACACAATTCAACACCATATGGTGAGAAATTGTTTAATATTGTAAGTAAATGTCTTCCAAAGTCGGTGCAGCATTTTGTAAACCCACCAGCAGCGAATAAGAGTTCTGTTGCTCCCATCCTTGCCAGCATTGGGTGTTATCAGAGTTTTGGAATTTAGCTCTTTTAAATGTTATCTCATTAGTACGTTAATTCCTCCATATATATATAAGCTTCAGATTGCTTTTAGGAAAGGCTATGGTTTCATTCAGATATTAATGAAATGGACTAATGTAAAAGTCTTGCAAGGTATTGCGTCATGGAGAGCTAGTAGAGGAAAAGCATAAAAACAAATATTCCTTGAAGTTTAGATTTAATAGGTATAACAGGCTAGGAAAAGAGGTAATTTCCCTTCTAGGAAGCTCAGATGGAGATGAGAAGAACTTTTAAGAATTGTTTTTCTGAGAGTTATTCACATTTAGTATCAAAGTTAGAATAGTTTGTGTGATATTAACACCTGATTAATCTTAAATTTCTCTTCGTCCTTATGTCATTAACTTTTAATCAGAGTGTGTAACTGGAATTTAAATTAGATCTCAAATGACAAGTACATGTAGGAGAGAATAGTGAAATCATTAAATTCAGTGGACACCAAACTGGTGTCTCCTAGAACTATTTAGAATTTTAATACTCAGCTAATAGAATACTGAGTGGCAGGAAAATTTGGACTTTGCCTTCAAATGAGAACTACCTGGATCCAGAGAATTAGACAAGGCATCTTAACTGTGAGTTTCAAAGTATATGTGAACTGACTGGATTCTCTTAGGCAAGGACAGAAATTGAAACTTCTCTTGACCTATGGATTGGTTATGGGTAAAAATCTGAAACAAGGCTTCACATGCAGAATTTCTTCAGAGTAAGATTCAGAAATAACAATATAAATAGCTTGAATATAACCATCCTAGTAATATTTCCTTTCATATTCACTTTTTAAAAGGCTCATTTCTTGGCTTTTTCTGCAAACACCTGCCAGCAGTATTGCCCCCCAGGGCAACAATAATCATCTGGTGATGGTCCTCTCTAGTGAGTGGCAGGCCACGTGGCTTTCACTCATGCATCCACTGACTGACCAGTCTACAGACTCATTCATGAACCCATCCATTATGAGTCAGATGAATAAAATTATCACCTGTGAGATTTTATATGTGTTAAATTTCTCTAATCTAATCTGTATGACTAGTATAGTATACACTATATGCTATGTGATAGTATATACCACTATATGCTAGATGGTATCTTGTTGTAGAGAGAATTAAGTAAAACAATATTTGTACATTTTGTGTCTGGATTTCTACTGCTTATTCTCCATAATGTCTTCATTTCTTTCTAGGCTCTTACAACAGACTTCAGACTGATTTCTTTACCTAAATAAACAAGGTCTGATGATTAAGTTTGTGAACTCATCTTTAAAAAGTACTCCACATCTCACTGCTGAGTATCACTATGTTCACCTTCAAAGTTCTTCCTTTGGGGAGCTATACACCAACTCCAGTGCCTAGTTCACCTTTCAAAGCAATTTTGGAATTCTTTTTCTAGAATGAGCATCAGAATTTTGGAATTCTTTTTCTAGAATGAGCTGTCATCATACAAGTTATGACAAGTAAGCTTATATTGGCAGCACTGTACAAACAACGAAGTAAGGTTTCATGACCTTGGTATAGCAGGGTCTCACCGTGGTGTCCGTGTCTCTGTGTGGTGGTGTCTTGCTGACTGGTGTGCATTATTGTTGCTTGTTTTTGTGTGCTGTACAGTGATAACTCTGGCCATTTCAGGAAAAGTTCCAAAATTGCTCTGAAGGATGCACTAAGCACTGGTGTCAGTGCACAGCTTCCCAAGGGCAGTATTTTGAATATGACCAAAGTGGTATTCAGCAAAGAGGTATGACCTGACCTTTTTCTAGGATGAGGTCATGAACTTAATTGTCACACCTCACATTACATATTCTCTGCCTATCAGCATACAGTCCTCTACACTAGAGATGATGGGAGTCAGGGAAGGGAGACAGGTAAAGAGAGCCGAGAGAAAAAGGCAGAATTCACCTTTTGAGGGGGAGGAGGCACCACAGAGGACCCAGAGAACAACCTTGCAGCTCAAAGATCCTACCCCTGCTGCAGAAATGTGTGATAAGCCCATCCCATCCCAATTTCACTTCTGCACTTACAGATACCATTAAGGAGAGGACAATAGAGTTGGAAATAACTTTGAATAAAAAAATTAAGAGCATTTTTCTGAAAGAAATCTTCTAAGCTGAAAAGAAATTGTTTAATTAGAATGAGATAGAAATATCATTAATTGTGAAGAAACGTGAGCTTGCCTACTTAATAAAGGTTGAGAAGAAAATAAAGTCAGTTCATGTAAAGAAATACATTTTTATCTTCACTCTAAATATGATGTGTGTAAATTTGCAGCCCTGAAGTTTAGGCACAGAAAGGTGTCTCCTAAAGTTATTATGGTACTGATGTTTTCCCAGGGGTGGCGCTTTGCTGAACGTTTCTTCAGACACATGACTGTTTCTTAGATATATTAGCCTATTACTCAGTGTCCTATTGAAAATGTAATTGATATTAATACCATTGGAGCCTGATAGCATGACAAGAGTTCCCTCTAATATTGGGCATAAAATTTCATAGAACAGTACAAATCTGGCTGGCCTTTATTTAGTTTTTCCACACAAGAACACAGTGGGAGGATACCTTCAAAAGCTTTAGGGAAGTGAAATATGCCCTATAGGTCATAATTAACCAAATAGACATTTAAGTATAAAGGTGACAGTTTTTGGTTACACAAAATATTCTCAAGGAAACTACCAGATAAACTTCACCCAACAAAAAGATGAAGAAACTTTGGCTAAAGGATTTCTGATGGGCACTAAATCCATTTTACTGAAGATTAAATTTTAGTATCAATTTAGGAATTATGTAGGGGAAAAGAATGGTAGATGTGGCAGTCCTGATCAGATTTAGCTCTATTTCCTTTTTTTTTTTTTTTTTTTTTTGAGACAAAGCCTCAAGCTGTCCCCCTGGTAGAGGGCCATGACATCACAGCTCATAGCAACCTCCAACTCCTGTGCTCAAGCGAGTCTCCTGCCTCAGCCTCCCAAGTAGCTGGGACCACAGGTGCCCATCACAATGCCTGGCTATTTTTTGGTTGCAACCATTATTGTTGTTTTGGCGGGCCCAGGCTGGATTCGAACCCACCACTTTAGGTGCATGTGGCTGGCACCTTAGCCACTTGAGCCATAGGCTCCAAGCCGATTTCCTTCCTTTTTCTCGTAACACTCAAAGTTCTTTGCATACTAAAATTCTGGGAATTATTAACAGTTCTCATCACTGAGGTTTTACAAAAACTCCGCCTGAAACAGGCTCACCCCAGCCCCATCACTTGCCCTCCTCTACTCAGAAGCTGACTTTTCTCCTGGCAGACCCCTATTCATTCTAAGGGCTCAGCTTTATTATCAGTTTCTTGAAGACATTTTTTCCATCACCTTCCCCTTACATGCTCCTGTACTCTGTCACTCATGACACATATCAAACTGCATGACCAATTTCCTGTTTCTGACCATTTCCCCCAATTACTTCACTCTCCACAACGATGTCATGCTCGTTTTTTAAAACTTCCCAACATTTTTCACGTGTTTAGTGTATGCTACACACAATAAGTTAATTGATGCACACCAAGATGTGAGTACGGTTTTAAGATTTTTTCTTCTCTTTGCCTTGTAATTACATACATACACACACGTAATTGAAAAATACATTAACTTAAAACATCTAGGTGTATTATTTTTAAAGGTGAGTAACATGATTCACAATGTTTTGACCTGCCCATGTCAAAGTTTTGGGTAAAACCAATCAATACTTTTTTGAGCATTAAACTATGTCATTTCAAGCAATAGTTTTACACCATTGAAAAGATTAATTTTAACAGTTAACATTTGCAAAGCAAATCATTAACTTGATTTATTATGAAACAGCAAACTTACTTAATTTGACCAGACACCATGCTGTCAGTAATTTGATAGTAATGATATTGTTTCCCTCCCAGTGACTGAGATTAACAATACCAATTTGCTAAGTTGATGCTTGTATGGATATTGTCAATAAATAATTAAATGACTAACTTGGCTAAATACAAAAGAAGATTCTGATGTGAACTACAGAAGGGAAGAGTTCAGTTTGGCCAGATAAGCTGCATTTCCAATACAGATTGCACATGTTGTGTATCAGATATAAAAAAATAAAAATAAAGGATGAGATGAAAGTGTCAAATATCATTATCCAAATGACTCTTTTAGAAAGCAGTAATCTCTTTCCATAACAGCTGTTAGGAAAGTTTTCACCTGAAGAAACTTCTAGCATTATTATATCTTAATTAGCTGTAATTCCCTTTAATAAATTCTTTCAGAAACATTCAGTGATGTGGTTTAGCAGGGTTAACATATTTTATCATCTTTTGAAACCTAGGAACATGATACAAATATGAGGAAACTAATGTCTTTCAAAAGCACTTAATTTTTATTTTACTTGTGTTAAAAATTAGAGATAAATTTTGAGATGTCTTTTCTTTATCCCTCTTAACCAATTTTTTTTTAAATTTACCATATAAAGCTTAAATGACATGTATTAAAAGCAAATAGGGAACAATTTGCTTCAGATTGGAAGAATGATTTTCCAGACCAGTGCACTTGCACACACCAAATGCATGCAAATTTTGTATAAGAGTTTGTCCTTTTGCTGGGAGTTTTTCTTTGAATAGACATGAAACAATCATGTATATTAGTATTTAATCTATCTTTTAATAAAGTCAATCTAACATTAATTTAGTTTCAGTTTCAGAGAAGTATACTAAAAATTGAGAAAAAATTTTTAAAAATTGAAATGTATGAGTTTTTAATAAATTAGATATCCTCAAACATTTTTTCTCTTTTAATTTGAATTCAGAAGCAGGGTCCATTTGTATTGTGAGTTACTCTAGTCAAAGTTTTAAAAGACACAAAATCTGGAGATGTTTCATGGGAAATATTTTGGGTGTGAATAAATGAATGGGTAATCTTATGGTGCTCAGGCTTTGATGAAAAGGGCCTAGGGATGAGAGTAGGATATTTCTGTGAACTAGCATGACCAAGTCCCACCATCTGCAAAGGAGTCTAAACCCTGCTTGGGCACATTTTAATTTAATGTATGCTTTCTGAGTAAAGTTCACAGAATCACCCCCAACCCCAAAATGTGTAAGAGGGCAACCGTTTAGAGGCAGATTATCTCTGAACCTTGACACATGTATGTCCGTGACAATTGACATTGACATAAATAACACATAGGGTTATTCATTCATTTACTTAGACTCATTGCATATAATGTGAAAAAGTAGTTGTTATTTAGCTCACGTCTCTCAGGAAAAACTTGCTTATGGTTGGAAGGAGTCATTTGAGGCAAGAGGTGAAACTCTGATAGAGAATGCCTCTATAACAGTAAGCTGCTTCTAAGGAGGAAGAGGTGCCCCATTAATCAGAGGGCTTTGGTATAGAATTTGCTCTGTTGTGGTAAGCTTTTTCTTGTGTTTCTCTCTGAAATCTTTGATAAATTCTTCATTATTCAGTATTGACTTTTGTGAGCGGATTTTATGGCGGATTTGTGAAGAACTGCATCAAGGCTAGCAATAAATAAAAACAGAATAAGATCAAAGATGTTGGGTATCTAGGTTATATGTGTGACGATTCTCTCAATAACAGAATCATTATCCACACAACTTATTTTAAACGTGTCATATTTTGGGGAGCATTTTTCCACCAGTGAGTCTATTTTGGGGGTCATGTCGATTGCTACTTATTCTTGCTCTGCGTGTGTATTATAACTCACATATAAAACCCACACATATTATACCTTGATCTTTTTCACACTTGACTAAGAACACCCATGTCTTATACAAGAAAATCACATATTTTATGTCCTTAAAATTTATGCCTTTGGGTGGGTAAAAGGGAGCACTAATATTGCTTCCCCCCCTCTCTATTTGTCATCTGAAGAAAAAAATATGACCATATGGAACCATTGTTTACATCTTAAGGGTTCCTGACTCCACTTACATACCTTTGGGTTTTATATTTAAAATCTGTTGCAATGTTGACTAGAACTGGATTGAATCTACAGATAAATCCAAGAACTGAGGTATTAAAAGCATTGCATCTTCTACCCCATAAACGAGGTATAAATCTCTTTACGTTTGGGATTTCCTTCAATTCAGTTTTCAGATCGTAGGGTTTTCATACATTTTGTCAGATTTTTCAGTAAGTGTATCATTTTTGATTGTATTATAATGTCATTTTTATTTTAATGTCTTATTATAGTATATAAAATAATCTTTCACATTATCTGTCTTGTATCTAGTAATTTTGTTTATTCTACCAGGATTTCTATGGAGATGAATGTGTTGTCTACGAAGAAAGACTCTTTTCAATCTGGATAACTTTTTGTTCTGTTTTTTCTTTCCTTTTTTCTTTTGTCTGAACATATTGGCTAGAACCTCCAGTACAATGTTAAATGGAAGTACTAAGAGCAGAAATTATTTTTTTGTGCCTAATCTTAGAGAGAAAACCATAAAATTTTGTAGAAATCCCCTTTCCGAGTTGAGAAAGTCATTTCCTAGTTTGCAAAGGATGTTTGTTTTCTTCTTTTTTTATTTTTTTATTTTTTTTTATTTTGGCCAGGGCTGGGTTTGAACCCACCACCTCCAGCATATGGGGCCAGCACCCCACTCTTTTGAGCCACAGGGGCTGCCCTTGTTCTTTGTTTTTAATCAGAAAAGGATTTTAGATTTATCAAATACTTTCTCCAAGCCTATAGAAATAACCGTGTTTTGTTTTTTAGTTTATTAAAAATGGAAATAATATTTTTAGACATTAAAGCGAATGTGAATTATAAATTATATTTATTTTCAGATGTTAAAATGCATGTGAATTTTTTTTTTTTTTTGCAGTTTTTGGCTGGAGCTGGGTTTGAACCCACCATCTCTGACATATGGGGCCAGCACCCTACTCCTTTGAGCCACAGACACCACCAGTGAATGTGAATTCTTGAGATAAATATCACTTGATCATGATATATTTTAGTTTTTGTATGTTGTTACATTCAAATTGCTAAAATTTTGTTTAGGATTTTCAAACTTATGTTAAGAAGGGATATTAATCTATAGTTTTATTTGTAATGTTTTTGATTTTTATATTAGGGCAATGCTGTCCTTAAAGAATATATTAGGAATTATTTTTTCTACTTCAGTTTTCCAGAAAACTTTGTATAGACTTGGTAATATTTTCTCATTAAATGGAAGAATATACAAGTAAAATCGTATTAGCCGGGAAATCTCTTTTTAGGAAAGTTTTCAAACTACAAAATGAATTTGCTTAAGAGATTTTGACCTATTCAGGTTATCTATTTCTCTTTGAGAACATTAGGAACTTGTGTCTCTCAAAACTGTGCCCATTTCAACTAAGTTGGGAAACATGGGCATAAAATTGTAAATAATAATACGTGTCATTTCAATCTCTTTGACTCTGAGTCAGTAGAACCTCGCTCATTCCTGATATTGATAATTTGCTTCCTCTCCCCTGCTGTTTATTTTCCTGATCAGTCTATATAGAGATTTATCAATGTTACTGCTGCTTAAATAACCAGCTTTTAACTTAATCAGTTTTTAACTGTTTTTCTATTTCCTGTTTCATCCATTTCCACTAGGATCTTTATCATTATCTTTTTTCTATTTTATTTGGGTATCATTTGTTATTTTTGTTCTACTTCTCCTAGTTTCTTACGATATAAAATGAGGTCATGGATCTGAGATCTTTCTTCATTAATACAGGAGTTTATTGCTATAAAGTTTCCTCTAAGCACAGCTGTAATGGTGTCCCACAAATTCTGATATACTGTATTTTATTTTCATTCAGTTCAAAATTTTTTCTGATTTTTCTTTTGATTGCTTTCGGGCCATTTTTTTAGAAGAACATTGTTCTCATGTATAAGGGAGTTTTCCAGATATCTTTGTGTTATTGATATCTAATTGTTCCATTTTGGTCAAAACATTTGCCTCATATGTTTTGGATTATTTAAAATACGTGGTGTTTTGCTTTAAGTTTCAGAGTATGTTGGTAAATGTTCCATGTCTTCTTGAAAGGAAGTTATAGTCTACTATTGTTGGGTAGAGAGTTTATTTGTATGTTGTTAATTAGGTCAAGGTTGGTTGGCAATATTGTTCTAGTTTACTATATCATTGTTAAATTTGTGTCTACTAATTCTATCCCGTATTGACCAAAGGCATTGAAATGTATGACTATAATTGTGAATTCATCGATTTCTTCTTACAGTTCAACCAATTTTGCTTTATGCATTTTGAAACTCTATTCTTAGGTATGTAAATATTCAGGATTACTATGGACTTTTGATGACTTGACCTTTAAATATCCCTAGTATTATAATCTTCTTTGCTCTAAAATCTATTTTGTCTGATATTAACATAACCATTCTAGCTTTCTTGTGACTAGTGTTAGCACAATGTTACAGATTTTATTTGTGTTTTTTTAAAATTATCATAAAGTCATTTCACCACTCTCTTCAGGCTCTTGTTTGCAGTGTTTCTGATGAGAAATCTGCTATCATCCTTGTCTTCTCTTCTCTGTATATACATTGTTTCACTTTGGCTGTGTTAAGCTTTCCTTTTTCTATCTTGTGTCATTTGATTATGGTATGCTGTTTTCATGTTTCTTGTGCTTGGGATTTATCCACCTCCTTAGATCTTCAAGTTGATGGTTTTTTTTCTTTTTGCAGTTTTTGGCCAGGGTCAGGTTTGAACCCAGCACCTCCAATATATGTGGCTGGTGCCCTACTCCTTGAGCCACAGGCACCACAGTTGATCATTTTAAATCAATTTTAGAAAATTTTCAGCCATATGTTTTCTCAAGTATTTTTGTCCTTCCTACTATAGCTTTGGAACTCTCTCATTGAAGTCATCTTGTTTCCCATTTCTCAGGGGTCACTGTCCTTTATTACCTGAGGTACAAAGTCTTGAAAATCATTACTTCATATATTTTATCTCAGTTGTTTTAAATGGGGGCATGAATCTAGTTCTTATTAATCCATATCTTTGTTGAAAATGGAGGTCATATATTTCAGATCTTTAATAGGGGTGAAGGTAATCCACAAAGTAGACCTTAGAGTATAGGTTAGATGACATGGGGCCATCTCACAGTAATGTGAGCTGAGAGTGATGACTTGGCCTATTAATCTTAAAAATATGAACTTTCTTCCCAGCCATGAACATGGTATGTTTTTCCACTTGTTAACATCTTCAGCTATTTCTTTTCTCAGAGTTTCATAGTAATGCAATCCCTATTAAAGCACCATTGTCATACTTCTAAGAACTTGAAAAAATAGTACTTCATTTTATATGGAATCAGAAAAAACCTCGAATAGCAAATACATCACTCAGAAATAAGAACAAATCGGGAGGTATCACATTACCAGACTTCAGGCTACACTGTAAATATATAGTGATCAAAACAGCGTGGTACTGGCACAAAAACAGAGTGGTAGATTTATGGAACATAATAGAGAACCAAGAGATGAACCCAGCTACTTATCATTTGATCTTCGACAAGCCTATCAGAAATGTTCAGTGGGTGAAAGACTCCCTATTTAACAAATGGTGCTGTGTGAACTGGCTTGTGACCTGTAGAAGATTGAAACTGGACCCACACCTTTCACCATTAACAAAAATTGATTCTCATTGAATAAAAGATTTAAACTTAAGACATGAAACTATAAAAATACTAGAATAGAGTGCAGGGAAAACATTTGGAGAAATCGGCCTGGGAGAATACTTTATGAGGAGGACCCCCCCCAAACCCGGGCAATTGAAGCAACATCAAAAATACATTACTGGGATCCGATTAAACTAAAAAGCTTTTGCATAGCCAAGAGCACAGTAAGTAAAGCAAATAGACAACCTTTAGAAAGGGAGAAGATTTTTGCACTTTACGCTTCTGACAAAGGTCTGATAACTAGAATCTACAGAGAACTCAAACTGATCAATAAGAATAAATAACCCCATTTCTATCCAGGCAAGAGACTTGAACAGAAACTTCTCTGATGAAGACAGGTGCATGGCCTACAAACACATGAAAAAATGCTTATCATCCTTAATTATCAGAGAAATGCAAATCAAAACCACTTTGAGATATTAACTCCAGTAAGATTAGCCCACATCACAAAATCCCAAAACTACAGATGTTGGTGTGGATGTGGAGAGAAGGGAACACTTCTACAGTGCTGGTGGGAATGCAAGCTAATACGGCCTTTTTGGAAAGAATTTTGGAGAACACTCAAGGAACTAAAAGTAGACCTACTGTTTGATCCTGCAGTTCCTCTACTAGGTATATATCCAGATGATCAAAAATTATTTTACCACAAAGACATTTGCACCAGAATGTTTATTGCAGTCCAATTCATAATAGCCAAGAAATGGAAACAGCCTAAGTGCCCATCGACCCATGAATGGATTAACAAATTGTGGTATATGTACACCATGGAATACTATGTAGCCATAAAAAAGACAGAGACTTCACATCTTTTATGTTTACCTGGATGGAGCTGGAATATATTCTTCTTAGTAAATTATCCCAAGAATGGAAAAAAAGTATCCAATGTGCTTGATACTACTATGAAATCAATATATAACCACCTACACGATCATACAATGGCAAAGCATAACTATAGTCCATAAAGTAGAAGGGAAGAGGAGAGAGAGGGGTGGGGAGAGGGGATCTGGGAGAAGGGGGGGTATTCGGGGGAACCTCATCTAATGTGCATGATGCAATGGTACATTTCAAAACTATTAAGAAATGAGTATAATTGTGATGGATATGTTACTTGGTTCAATGTAAACATTTCACATTGTATATTGAAGCAGTACCCTGAACACCATAAATGCATCAGTGTACAAAGTTATGATTTAATAAAAAATAAATAATGAAAAAAATATGAATTTTCAAAAAAATCATTTCACCATAAGGACATTTGCACTAGAATGTTTATGGCAGCTCAGTTCACAATTGCCAAGATGTGGAAGCAACTCAAGTGCCCATCGACCTATGAATGGATTAACAAACTATGGTATATGTATGCTGTGGAGTACTATTCAGCTATAAAATGATAGAGACTTTACATCTTTTGTGTTTACTGGGACAGAGCTAAAGCACCTTCTTCTTAGTAAAGTATCACGAGAATGGAAAAACAAGTATCCAATGTACTCAATACTAATATGAAACCAATATATAAATAACTACATCCCCACATGAAAGAAAAACACAAGTATATTCTAGTGAGGGGGAAGAAAGGAGAGAGATGATGGGAGAGTGGAGGGGAAGAAGAGAGGGTGGGTTCTCACCTACTGTGCACAATGTGAGGTTGTTCAATGCGCTCTTTGGGTAAAGGGCTCAACCACAACTTGAACTTTAGCTTAGAAATGAAAACAGTGTAACCTAAACATTTGTGTCCTCATATTAATCTGAAATTTAAAAAGTATACACTTTCCCTCTGAAATCGTTATTAGACAAGATTATACACAAACCCACCTGAGTTTGCTCATGGCATGGTTTGCTGAGATCATTGAAGGAATTGGATAGGAAGGTATTCTCTTTTTTAGTCTGTGACCTTGTAAAGGTAGTTCAACCTTTATTCTTGGATAAATTATCAGATACGTTGCATCTTAATAATTCAGAATATATAATGAGGAATCTTATTCAAATACATGTAAGAATGGCTGGCTTCTCCTCTCAGTTCTATTTATTTCATCTTTTTGGTAGGTTTATTTTTCCTGTAAACCATTGGCCTCTGGGAAAACAAGTATTAGGTTGTTGATCTTTCCTCTTTGGGTCGATATCCAAAGATACCATTCTAAGCATCCAGCCTTCAGCTGTTAATGAAATGATGAACACAAGTTTATTAAACTCTCATTGTAAAGTCAATGTCCTGATCTCTATTCCAGGTTTTGTTCTTCTCAATTAACTAACAAAAAACAAGAACAAACAACACTGTAGACTTTTATAAAAATATTTTAATCAATATTCTTTTGTAGCAGATCTTCAGTAATGGAATTTTACTGTTTTTTTTTTCCATTTCAACAATACATTTCCATTTCCATTCCCACTAAATACATGGACATGTACATTCCTAGGGAGTAGGACCACTTTCTATACCATCTGTCACCTAGTTTTCTACTGTGCTAGGAAGTGTATATTAGGGGATTTTCTGCTCCCAAAATATAAAAGCCTTCTAATTATATATTATACCTAACATTTTCAACCTAATTTTCATGAATATTTTAAGTTTCTATGTTTCCTATTAGTAATTCTTGATGTAGAAGATTTTATTATTTAGGGTATAAACTATCTGGGTTTGTATCTTAACTGTGTAATAGAAGTTCTTTGCACAGGTTTAGATTACACTTTATCAGCTATATATCTAATATACCAATCTCCAAAATTTTGTATTACATTAAACATACTGTATGTTAACATACATAGTCTTAAAATATACCATACCACATGTACTCTGAAAATAATTTTATATTTTTTCTGTTTTTTATGAGTATCTTATTTGCCTATTAATTTCATTATTAAATAAGTGTGATTAAGAAAGTATATGGAACGTTTTTCCTATAATTTTTATTAAATTTAAAACTTGATTTATCTTTAATATATTAATATTTGTTAATATTAATAATATATAATTTTTAATATATATTAATACTACACATCTTATATCAATAATAGATATCGAAAAACATCTGTTCTTTATTTCATCATAATTGCCTTTTCATTAGAGGTTTTTATTTCCTTCTACAAGATCAAGATTCTGTAATGACTACAGAAGACTTTTTAATGAGAGACAAGATTCAGATATTCTCAAGGGAAAGATGTAAAACTGTTTTAGCTATTAAAAGATAATATCAAAGACTGTATAAGAGCATAACCTAAAAAATGTATCAATTAGGAATCTATTGTATCCTTGGGACAAAGCACTTCAATTAAAAACTTTAGATCATGGGTATTAATATTACTAAATGAAGATAAAAGTTACAATACATTTTAATTTACTATTGTAATACACAAGGGCAGCTTCAGCCAGCATATGAAGTTAAAATGTTCTTTACCTCATGACCACAAGCATTCTCTAAAAGTGTCTTTGGTCACTAATGAACTTCATCTTTTTAAAGGAGTTTCTGGATTTGTTTAAAGCTATGGCCTCCCTCCTGTGTGCTTGGTAGAGAAGATTAGAACAGTCTCTTCTAAATATTATAATTAGCATATGATTTGGTATATCTATATATATTTTTGTATATTTTTTCAAATAACTTATTAGCTTATAACAACATATTGTGGCTACTTGACATCAGAAAATTCTGTTAACTCTATCTTCAAAGTAGATTGATAATCTGACACTTTTTATCACCTCTACTATTACCACAGCAGCCTCAGACTCACCACCCTCCATCCTGTGGACTGTCCCAGTAGCATCTAGCTGGGGTCCCTGCTTTGTCCTTGTCCCTTTATTGTCTCCTCTCAATGAAGAAGTCAGGGTGAACTTTTGAAAGCTATGTCCAGTAATGTCTCTCTCTGCTGAAACTTTCGGTAGCTCCCCATTTCATCCTGAATGAAAGTAAGTTACTCAGGATGCCATATGAGTCCTTATATGATCTAGCCTCCTCTGACCCCTCTGGTTTCTTCTAAAATCTCCTACCCATACTGATTCAGCGCTAACCACACTGGTCAACTTGTTCTTCTTTAATACATGGGCATGTTCCCATCTTAAGACCTGTACATTGGCATTTCCTTCTACCTGGAATACTCTTTCCCTAATTCCCTCATAGCTACCACCCTCACCTTCTACATTTGAATCTTTGTTCAGGTTACTACTAAAAAGAAGTATACCTTTAACACACTATTTAAAACTGCATTCCCCTTCCCCAACGGCACTTTATATCCTGTCTTCTGTATTGCCTCTCTTTTAAAAAAAATTGTCATAGCTAATAATAACTACTTAATTCATGTTTTTTTTAATTGTTGGGGATACATTGAGGGTACAAGAAACCAGGTTACACTGATTGCATTTGTTAGGTAAAGTCCCTCTTATAATTGTGTCTTGCCCCCAAAAGGTGTGTTACACACTGAGACCCCACTCCCCTCCCTCTTTCCCTCTCTCTGCTCTTCCCTTCTCCCACATCCTGCCCCTCTTCCCTCTCTCTGCTCTTTCTTTCCCCCATTCCATCCCTCTTTCTCTCTTTCTTTGCTCTCCCCTTCCCCTACCCCCCACCGTGTACTAGGTCATTAGATGTCCTCATATCAAAATTGAATACGTAGGATTCATGTTTCTCTATTCTTGTTATGCTTTACTAAGAATAATGTGTTCCACTTCCATCCAGGTTAATACAAAGGATGTAATGTCTTCATTTTTTTTAATGGCTAAATAGTATTCCATGGGATACATATACCACAACTTGTTAATCCATTCCTGGGTTGTCAGGCAGTTAGGCTATTTCCACATTTTGGAGATTGTAAATTGAGCTGCAATAAATAGTCTAGTGCAAGTGTCCTTGTGATAAAAGGTCTTTCTTCCTTCTGAGTAGATGCCCAATAATGGGATTGAAGGATCAAATGAGAAGTCTAGCTTGAGTTCTTTGAGGTTTCTCCATACTTCCTTTCAAAAGGGTTGTATTAGTTTGCAGTCTGACCAGCAGTGTAAATGTGTTCCTTTCTTTCCACATCTGCACCAGCATCTGCAGTTTTGAGATTTTGTGATGTGGGCCATTCTCACTGGTGTTAGATGATATCTCAGGGTGGTTTTGATTTGCCTTTCTCTAATAATTAGGGCCGATGAGCATTTTTTCATATGTTTGCTAGCCTTTCATCTGTATTCTTTAGAGAAGGTTCTATTCATATCTCTTGCCCATTGATATATGAGATTGTTGGCTTTTTTTCATGTGGATTAATTTTAGTTCTCTATAGATCATAGTTATTAAGCTTTTGTCTGATACAAAATATGCAAATGTCCTTTCTCATTGTGTAGGTTGTCTATTTGCTTTGATTGCTATCTCCTTAGCTGTACAGAAGCTTTTCAGTTTAATTAAGTCACATTTGTTTATCTTTGTTTTTGTTGCAATTGCCAGGGCAGTCTTCTTCATGAAGTCTTTCCCCAGGCTGATATCTTCCAGTGTTTTTCCTATCCTTTCTCTGAGGATTTTTATCATTTCATGCCTTAAAGTTAAGTCCTTTATCCATCTTGAATCAATTTTTGTGAGTGGTGAAAGGTGTGGGTCCAGTTTTAGTCTTTTACATGGAGATATCCAGTTCTCCCAGCACCATTTATTGAATAGGGAGTCTTTCCCCCAAGGTATGTTCTTGTTTGGTTTATTAAAGATTAGGTGGTTGTAAACTATTAGTTCCATTTCCTGGTTTTCTATTTGATTCCAAATGTCTATGTCTCTATTTTTTGTGCCAGTACCATGCTTTCTTGACCACAATGGCCTTGTAGTACAGCCTAAAATCTAGTATGGTGATGCCGCCAGCTTTGTTTTTATTACTAAGAACTGCCTTAGCTATGTGGTCTTTTTTTTTTTTTTTTTTTCTGGTTTCATACAAAATGAAGAATAATTTTTTTCCACGTCTTGAAAGTAGGATGTTGGTATTCTAATAGGAATGGCATTGAATCTGTAGACTGCTTTGGGAAATAAGTTCTAGCCCATACAAATAATTCATATTTCTTAAAGGTGCAAAGTAAATACATGAATTTGTTTATCTCAGTGCCATTTGAAACCAATGGTTATTTAGCCAGGACCAAAGATTTAATTTATGGTTATGGGACAGAAATTTCTTTTGGTAAATATAATATCTGTACAAAGAAACCTCTTTATTTTGGCTTCATTAGTACCATTTTAACTAAGTACATTTATAAATAATGAATGTTGTGTAACATAGATTAGATCATGCATATGTGTTATTTATACTATATAAGTAAACGTATATGATTTCATTAGGGTGAGTATAGAGTAGCTGATAACACATGTATTTACTGGTCATTGGGGTGGGCACCTGTGTTCCGAGCTACTTGGGAAGATGAGGCAAGAAAATTGCCTGAGCCCAAGAGATTGAGCTCTGTTGCTAAGAGCTATGATGCCACAGTACTATACCCAGGTACATAGAGTAGATTCTGCCTCAAATAAAGATTTTCAGATATATACATAAACACACAACATTATTTTCACATCTAGTTAAATGATTTGCCTACCCTTGGGTCATAGTGCAAATGCCATTTCAGCATGTATGAGTGAGATTTCCTTTCAGTCTAGATGAGCCATAGACATTCCAAATATCACTTTGTATAGAAATGCTGGATGCAGTATTTCCACAGGGGAGAGAAACAGGTGACATAGACTGTAGTACTTATGTGCCTTTTGTAGATTACTCATTTGTGTTCTAATGGGACTGGATATTAATACTAGGATTTCATATTTAGATCACACAGACAACTAGATATTAATTGTATTGATTTCTGTTGCTTAAGAGTAATTATTCCTAGAAATGCTCTTTAATATATAATAAAAAAAAATGACTTCCATAAAATAATGTTAGGATTATCAATCCTTATTCAAAATAATTTTTAAAATAAAACATTAGATTTGCTAACATAGAAAATATGAAGATACTTATCCTTTCATGGAAATGTTTCTTACTTGTTAAGACATCACTGGCATTGAAGGCGAGCGAATTCTTAAAGTTTATCTTATCAAGATCTTTAGTGCATGTTTATTCTTCAGTGTTCCTATGGGGACAGAAGAATAGAGGGCTTGAGATCCATTGTCAAGATGCTCAAGGACCCTAGCTTTAAATTTAAAAATTGCTTTATTTTTTTTACATAACCAAAATGTAATGGTGATTGCATTATGCTTTCATACACAGTAAAAGTTATTTTAAAGATTTCAATCTTTAAAAATATGTAGAATGTAGTGACATCTAATTCTAGGTATGGAAATAAGACTGCTTGTGAACAAATGTAATTTTACTCTCATATTAATTATTATTACCAGAGCATCTGGATGTCATTACAAATGCATTTGGAGCACCGTGGGCTTGTATAATACTTTAAGGGTCACCTTATCAGTAACACTTCAATGCCTCACACTTCTTGCTCCCATCTGTCTGATTAGTAGGAATTCTAGCATTTTTTATGTTTTACCCTCTATTTTTTATTTAGGATACACTCAATTTAGGTATTACTTAGAATGCCACATGTTTAACTTAAGTGTCCTCTAGGCAGTAGTTTTTTGTCCTAAGTGAGGTTACTTCTAGATGACTGCCACCCAACAGAACTTTCTATGATGATGGAAACATTCTATTTATGTTCCGTCCAATCTGGTGCCCACTACCCTCATGTTACTGCTAAGCAATTGATATGTGGCAGGTGTGAGAGAGGAACTGGAGTTTCAAATAACCTAAATATAAATAGCCATGCTATGAATAGTGGCTATCATAATTATTTAGGGCATTATTTTTTCTACAAGGTTAATGGACCCTACAAGAAATCTGGAGAAGAATGGCCATATTCTCTTTCCATCAGTTGTTACCTTCCACTAGATTTGGGCCATGATTTCCCTCCTTGTAAACTCCTAATCATTGTACTGACTGTGGACCATTGCCTGAATCTCCAGGACCACATACATACACAGATACTTATGCTCCTTTGGCCCCTTTGTAACCTTGGAAAATTTGGATTCTAAACTCCCTCCTGCCATGACTTATTATTTATTGCTGTCTCTTGTCTTCCCTAAGCTGTGTCACCTCTGGCCCATCTGGAGAACTCAGTCCCCTGCTGCTATGACAGATTCTGTGGAAATTTTTATAGGTAACCACAACAGAATGCTACTCCAGTACCATGTCTATAAAACTAATCCAGAAACCAGGTGGATGAGTCACATGCTCGTTTTTGTTACAAAATATATTAAAAGATTCATGGGGTGGTACTTGCATCTTGCTGCCCTCTTTGCCCTCTCCCTTAACTCCTGAATGCTGAATCATATCTCTTTACTTATACTCACTTGCTATGTATCCAGGTCCCTTTGTTCAAGCTATAGTTGGGTCTAGGTGGGAGGCCCATCTTGACACCAAATGTTTATCAAGTGATTCCTTCTTTTTTTTTTTTTTTTTTTTTAACT
>NW_003852397.1:39441619-39454010 GCF_000181295.1 Otolemur garnettii | reverse complement strand
CTTGCCGAACTTCTTTCTGGGCTCAGCTCCCCGTCTTTGACTTCATAGATTCTGATTCCAACCAGTTTTTCTTCCTTTGTTCAGGAGCCTCTGACCAGGGTTGCTACCAGTCAGCCATCTTCCCAGAATCCCCTCCAAGTGATTCCTTCTTGACTTCCTTTTTCCTGTGTCTTTCTGGTAGGGTAATAGATATTTGAAGGAATAGGGTCTGAGAATGTGGATTTGTGAGAAGAGACTCACCAGATGTTATGGTCCTGTGGTCTTTCACTGAGCTATCATGTGAGAGCTTTCCAGGAGAGAATCTGTCCAAGATGCTTACATGCTCACCTCCTTTTCTAACCAAAATTAAACAAACAAAAAATATGATAACTAAAGACTGTTTTCTTTCTTGTGTGTCCTGTCCCCTGAGAGGGTGGTATCACAGCACTGCTGCTTGTGCTCCTGAAGACACAGCTCTTCCTGTTCCTCCAAGGCTCTCCTTTCCAAGGGCGGGTAGGCATTGCAGCAGGCAATGCAGGTTTGAGGACTGGTCGCACACACACTCCGGCTGTTCTGGGAATCCCTTCCCTTAGAGATCCAACAGACTCCAGTTCATCCTGTCAGATTTCTTCCTCTCTTCCTGGGTTCTCATTTGGTTGCTGCCTTGGCAGTAGTACCTTCTACAGCCCTAATCACTGTGTTTATATTTATTTGAATCTAAATTGTGGATGAAGTTTAGGATCTTTCTCTTAGGATTTACAGGCTCCAGATAAGTCATTGTGTATTGGTAGAGGTTTAAAAGTCCCCAAATTAGTTACGGAGTCCTTTCCGCCTAAAGGCAGATTATAATTTTACTTAACTCTAACATGATGGGATAGCAGGGTCCTCTGAGTCTCAGATGTGGCTAAAGGAAGATACTGCACCCTACAAAGTTTTACAATGAAAAATACAAGTTGCACTGTTTTCATTAGCCCTCAAAAATTAAAGTTAAAAAAAGCAAATACATCTCTATCATAACATAAATCATAAATATTCTAGTAAGTAAAAGTATGATGGACCTGGACCACGACTGTGAACCCAATGTGATTATACTCCTCTTTTCATTGTAAAGAAATCCTCTCTGAGGAGCAGCTCAGTAAAAAATAAAGCAAGCAAAGCAAATACATTTGCAAGATGTTTTCACATACTTTCACTTAATTCAGATGGAAACCCATTGAAGTTCACAGGAATGAAAAGACTGGGATTCAGAGAATTCAAGCAATTCATTCAGTTAATCTGTATTAAAGATCAGTTTTCCTAGTGGAAAATGTTCAAAAACACTTAAAAGAAAAAATATAATTTTGTATTTTGGACCCCTTATTGCCTTTTTATCCTGAACTTTAACCTTTGTGTTGGGTTTTGTTTGCCATATTATTGTTTAATGAGTTTCTTAATTTGATTCTAACACCCCTTAAGACAGGTTCTGATAATCTTAGCCAAAAGGTCAAGAAATGGTAGGTTCTGATAATCTGGCTGAAGTCTCTTTCTTTACAATAATGTCTTTTTTTCTTTTTCTTTTTAAGTCAAGAATTAAAAATGAAGGTAACAAAACAGAGAACCCAATACAATGATGTTGTAAGTCAAATTCCTAGTGAAAAACAGCTGCCTGACAGTCCCTATTCTTATGACCTCAGAATATAATTCTCACTTTTGTTCTGCCACTTATTTTTTATTTTATTGAGAGATATTGGTTTATTAGAACTGCAAGAGGTAAATTCAAGTTTAGTTCTGTTGACTTGTCTTTGCTCATTTCCATTTATAGTTGTCATTCACACAATGTGAACATAAGCTTGAGATGAAGGCAGAGCTCTTGTTCACCATTCTTCTCTGTTGTCATCCTTATGGTTCTGGAGGACAGACTCCTTCCCCCCTTCTGCCCGTTTATGAACATGCTGGCTGATGGTGGTGAGCTATGTTGATTTGTTTTCTCAAGCTCTGAGGTGTATGTAATGGAGTGAAGAACGTAGGTAATGAAGAGTGTCTTAAAACTGGCAGAAGAATTCCTCTTTCCCCTCCCACCATCTCTACCACCCCGATCAATTGAGCATCATTTAATGCATACTTACCTCAGGAATATAGCTGCTGAAGTAGAAGAAATATGTACAGTAAAGGCAGGTGGTTTCTCCTGCCATAAAAAGAGAGTTTCAGAATAATGACATTCCTATCACTAAATGATGGTGGGTGTGTGGCTCATGTAGAGCATATAAAATTGCAACAGTATTGATGGGAGAAAGTCAGGGTAGGATAATGGAAAGGTGCCAGAATAGGCCAGGGTATGTAAAAACATGTTGTAAATATACAGCCTTGGAAAATCACTTCCTTTTTTTCTAAGTCACCATTTTTACATTATCAGATAAAGTCAGTAATACTGGGTCTGGCAGGCTCAGAGGAATTGTATGTGGAAACACTTTTAAAATGATACAATACCTTAGAAAACTATTATTAAGGTAATTATAGTCACATTTAGGTTATCTCATTTAGAGAACAAAGAGATATTGTGTGTACAACATCCTTTATTTTAAAATCTTTTAATTTGAAGGAACATAAATTTAGTAAGTTAGATTCTTCGAGGGAATAAATTACCTCTTGAGAATTAATTGGGCCTTTTGGAAGCTACATAAATTTGAACAGTAATTTTCTAGATGAGGTTCTGGTGTTCTACTCATCTTGATGCAGCTTATGAGTTGGTCAACTTCCGATAAAGTCATAATTTATGAGTGAGAATATCTGGTGCGTTAATTCAAACTCTTATGGTCAGCCAGCAAAATGAATTCAGTGCTTATTATGTGTTGAGGATTGTGTTGGAAAGTAACAGGGCACAAAAGAATAGAGTTTGCACCTAGGGAAGAAATGCATTCCCCCAAGGAAAAGGGTTGAATCATTTAGAAAGAATTAGGCAAGAAAAAGGCAATGAATTTAATACTGATGATATAAAAAGTGAAATAAAAATCAAGATGAATTAAGGCTTTGCAAAGAAAGCATTCTTTCTCTCATTATTTGATATATATGATATACATATGTATATTGCTCATATATGTATATATCACATATATGCATATGTAATATATACATTATGTATATATTATATATACATATGTGAGATGTATACATATATATATACTTTTAGCAAGCAATTTTATACAGGGAATGTTGCATTTTTCTCACAGATATATGTGTGTGTGTATATATATACACACATATTCATATACGTAAATACACATATATACATACACATATATATAGACATATACATACATACACATATATACATATATATACATATACATACACACATATATACATATACATACACACATATATACATATATATACATACACATATATATACATATATATATACACACATACACATATATATCAGTGAGAAAATGCAACATTCCCCTGGTAAAGTTACTTCCTAAGGTAAGTTGTCCACTTTTTAACTCTAGCATACTTTTATCACCACAGTTATACCTCTGCCCAGGGAGCTAGAGCCTCAACAGAAATGTTCTGTAGAAACTACCAAGAGCAGTGGAGTAGTCTGT
The DNA here is from genome assembly GCF_000181295.1 of Otolemur garnettii. Classification (NCBI taxonomy): domain Eukaryota; kingdom Metazoa; phylum Chordata; class Mammalia; order Primates; family Galagidae; genus Otolemur; species Otolemur garnettii. The sequence continues at coordinate 39,450,447 of NW_003852397.1, read as the reverse complement.
CCAATAGGCCTTGGGGAGTGTATACTACCCAAAGCATAAAGCACTGAAAGTTAAGATAGTGATCAGGGTGGCGGATCCCCTGTTTCATGATAGTTTATCCTCTTAGTGTCCTGTTTATGATGTTTTCTGAAACCAAATACAAAGCCTTACTTTCCTTTATGATTCCTATATTGTTAGAAAATTGTCAGGGCATGTGGTTTGTAAAATTATAGTTTCTATCTTATAACTAATTTTAATGTATGTTTATTTTCACTAACAAAGCCTTTCATTACATGCACATTATTGGTATGTTATGTCTTTTACATTTAAAAATTTTAATTGTTAAAGTATCCTTATGCTCAAAGTAATTTACAGATTCAGTGCAATTCCTATCAAAATACCAATTGTTTTTCACAGATCCAGAAAAAAATCCTAAACATACCAAACCAAAAAAAGGAACCCAAATAACCAAAGCAATCTTAAACAAGAAGAGCAGATCTTGAGGTATCATGTTACCTGATTTCAAATTATACTATAAAGCTATAGTAACTAAAACAGCCAAGTTTGGTTACTGATACAAAAGCACAGACATAGACCAAGGGAATAAGATAGAGAACCCAAAATAAAGCCGTATAGCTAGCCCCAACTGATTTTAGACACAGCAAAAACATACACAAGGGAAAGGATGAGTGCTCTAGTCAGTAACTGGTGCTAGGAAAATAGGATAGCCACACAAAGCAGAAGGAAATAAGACCCTTAACTCTTGCTATATATAGCACTTAACTCAGGATGGATTAAAGACATAAATATAAGACATGAGACCATAAAAATTCTGGAATAAACTGTAGGAAATACTCTAGTAGATATCAGCCAATGCAAAGAATTTATGACTTAAATTCCAAAAGCAAATATAGCAACCATGAAAATAAACAAATAGGACTTAATAATTTGTCTTGCTATGCAGAAATTTAATCAACAAAGTAAGTACATTATCTACAGAATAGGAGAAAATATCCATAAACTATACAACTGGCAATATCCCAAATCTACAAAGAATCCAAACAAACAAGGAAGAATAAAGCAAATAACCTTATGAAAAAGTGGACAATAGATATAAACAGAGCTTCCCTCCTCCCCCAAAAACTAGATATACAAATGGCCAACAGACATATAAAAGAAATTCTCAACATCTAAATGTGTGTGTGTATTTAGATAGCTTATAGTAATATTTATTGCTATAATTATAACCTCTTCATCAACAATCACAATACTGGTCATCTTTTAAAACAGAAAATTCGTAACAGCATAATTTAGATGCTGGAATTATGTCTGAAGGAAAATTATGAGTACTTAAAAATATATTACCATGAAAAGTAAAATGTACAAGGGGAGAAAAATGACTCATGTTTATGCATATGCTAATATGGGCTCACATTGTTAAAAGAATAACTCTGTGTCGGGGCTGCGCCTGTGGTTCAGTGAATAGGGCGCCGCCCCCATATACTGACGGTGGCAGGTTCAAACCCAGCCCTGGCCAAACTGCAAAAAAAAAAAAAAAAAAAAAAGCTGAGTATTTTGTGTGGCACCTGTAGTCCTAGCTACTCGGGAGGCTGAGGCAAGAAAAGCACTTAAGCCTGAGCGCTGGAGGTTGTTGTGAGCTGTGTTGCCACAGCACTCTACCCAGGGCGACAAAGTGAAACTGTGTCTTTAAAAAAAAAAAAAAAGAATAACTCGGTGTCATTCTAACTTGATCTAATCCATGATGTCAATAGGAAACTTTAATGTATCATTTCATTAATTGTTAAAACAGTTAATCTATTTTTATGAACTGTAGAGAAATCTTGGTGTCTGAAAAAATACATATTCCTTTTAATCACATAAAATATAACTGAAAATGAACTGAGACATTATGGTCAACTGTGAAAACAAGAAACACTAAATATTTCGATAAGAGGCAGGTGCTTATTCTCATATAAAAGTTCTGGGTGAGCCCAGTTACTGCACAATGCAGCAGGAGAATAAAGCCCCATCCAGTTGGTTTGGATAGCAGCATTGTAGCTGTCATGCTGATTCAAGAAAATGGTCACTGCCAGTAGGAACAAATGTCCTTGCAGTACAAATGACCACTTCTATGAATTCAATCAATAGACTAGGATTAGAACATGAGAGGATATTCCCACCCAAGATGGTCTACATTAGCTTTCTGGTAAAGACATTATAATGCCAGCAGAAAAACCAACTTCATATTGCTATTTTTTTCTCCTAGTCTTAAAAAAAAATGTTCTCATTCAATTCTCAATTTCCTTTCCACAACTGATGGATTTTTAGTGTGGAACTTTTAGGGAGATCTTTGGAAGCCTAATGAAAGTGAAGTGAACACTCTGGCAAACCAAGAATTCATAAAAACAAGCATGAAGAAGGGGTCCACACAGCCATGTGAATCTGGCACTCTCCCTATATGGTGCTCTAAAAAGTAACTAAAGCAATCTTCATTTCTGTCTTTGAAATCTTGTATAAGATAGGCTATTGGTGAATTTTATCATGGAATCATCCAACTCCAACTCTGGACTTTATTGTCCTCTTCCACACTCAAAATTTCATAGTCTTTCTCCACTCTAATGTGTGATCAGTAGGAACTGAGACAACTGAATGCTGTCCCAGGTCTACACATTAATGATTTCTCTCATATATTGGTGGTATGAGTTCTTTCATGTTTTTGGCAGGAACTAAGACAAAAGTCTTAGTCCAGGATGTTCATGCATTTGAAGGGTCTTTGGCAGACCTGAAGGCAATACTACATGACTTACATTTATAGGGTTTCTCTTTAGTGAGTCCTTTCATGTCTGTGAAATGGCCTAACACGTGGGTACACATTGCTTACACTCATAGGATTTTTTTCCTGTGTGAATTCTTTCATGTATTTGAAAGGAAGTGGAACTGATGACTTTCCCACATGGCTTCCATTTCCAGTGTTTCTCACTAGTGTGAGTCCTTTTATGATAAAGGAACTGTCATAATGGAAGGCTTTCCCACATTGCTTACATTCATAGGGTTTCTTGCCTGTGCAAGTCCTTTCATGTAGTTGAATGCCTTTGGCAGACCTGAACACTTTACTGCAATGGTTGCATTCATAGGATTTCTCTCCAGTATGAGGTCTACCATGTGTCTGAAAGGAAGTGGAACAAATGAAGGTTTTTACCACATTTTTTGGATTATAGAGTTTCTTGCCTATGTGAGTCTTTTCGTGTATTAGAATGAACTTGGCAGGCCTGAAGGCTTTCCAGTGTGTACCCTTTCATGATATTGCACGGAAGTGGAAGAATTTAAGGCTTTGCTGCATTACTTACATTCATAGGGTTTCTCTCCAGTGTTATGTCTTCCATACCTTTGAAATGAACCAGGAGAGTAAAAGGATTTCCCATATACCTTACATTTACAAGGCCTATCTCTGGTGTGCTTACGTGCCACTGATTCCTCCACTGAGCAAATGCTTTCCCACACTGCTTACATTGATAGAGTTTTTCTCCAGTGTGAGTCCTTTTGTGTATATGAAAGGAAAGAAACTGAAATGAATGAATGCTTTCCTGTACTCCTTACATTCATAAGTTTTCTCTCCTGTGTGAGTTATTTCGTGTGCTCATACATTTGAGGTCCATCTCCATTGTGTATTACCATGTGATTTTGAAAGCCAGTGAGAGAAATGAAAGTTTTTCCATATTCCTTATAATCATAGTTTCTTTCCAGTGGAAGACCTTTCATGTATTCCAAAGTAGTGGAGATAACTGAAAGTTTTCTCACGTTGCTTATATGTACATGGCTTTTGCCTACATTCCTCATATTCAGATGGTTTGTGTCTGGTGACAGGTTTAATGGGCATATAAATGATGAATATTCCACACACACTGCTTTCACATGGGTTTACTCCAGGAGAAGTTTTCTTGTTTGGATGTGTTCTGGAATTTCGCTGAAGGTTTCTCCAAACGGACTACCTTCTTTCCTTTCAAAGAGTCTCTCTCATAAGATTTCTATAGTGGCCAGGTTTCTAAAGGTTTCCTGCATCACATTTCTGTAGACACTCTTCCTTTTGTTGGGAAGGATCCAGCAAGCCCACTTGTCCAGGGTGAAGTTCACGGCCATATCCTCAAAGGTCACTGAATCCATTTCGTGGGCCCAAGCTCTCCTGGTGTCCTCCCTAAAGCTCCTTTAACCATTGCTGGTCACAGTGTAAGTGACATAGAGTGTGACAGAAACTGTGGTGGAGGAACCTGCTGACTGTTGGAGCCACCAACATGAGACCTCAAGTGGTGGGAGCAACTCACAGAGTCATGGACACAGGATAACCTAAATGTGTGTTCTAAATGGTCTTAGAGCTGTAATAACTATGTCTGTATTTCTAATAAATATTGTTTTAAGACACTATGTTTTGGGATCATTTGCTATGCAGATACTAAAGGATATGTCAAAATACCTTAATGCTAGTAAACTTTAGGATGAATTCTTGACTATTAGGTGCATTTCTTTTTTTATTATAAAATCATAGCTATGTACATTAATGCAGTCATGGGGTACAATGTGCTGGTTTTATATATAACTTGAAATATTTCATCCAACTGATTAACATAGCCTTCACGGCATTTTCTTAGTTATTGTATTAAGACATTTCTATTCTACACCTAGTAAATTTCACATGTACCATTGTAAGATGCATCATAGGTGTGGCCCCACCAATTACCCTCCCTCCACCCATCCTCCCCTTTATTTTCCCCTCCTTCTTACCTTTCCCCTTCTTCTTGGGCTATAATTGGGTTATAGCTTTCATAGGAAAGTTATAAATTGGTTTCATAGTAGGGCTGAGTACAATGGGTACTTTTTCTTCCATTCTTGAAATACTTTCTTAAGAGGAATATGTTACAGCTCCATCCATGTAAACATGTAAGAGGTAAAGTCTCCCCCTTTAAGGCTACATAATATTTCATGGTGTACATATATCACAATTTATTAATCCATTCATGAGTGGATGGGTACTTGGGCTTCTTCCATGATTAGGAATTATGAATTGGGCTGCAATAAACATTCTGGTACAGATATCTTTTAATAATGTATTTTTTTTGTCTTCTGGATATATACCTAGTAGAGGACTTGTAGATTGAATGGTAGGCCTATTTTTAGATCCCTAGGTGTTCTCCAAACATCTTTCCAAAAGGAACGTATTAGTTTGCATTCCTACCAGCAGTGTAGAAGTGTTCCCTTTTATCTAAGTCCATGCCAACATCTCTGGTTTGGGGATTTTGTGATGTGGGCTAATCTTACTGGAGTTAGATGATATCTCAAAGTAGTTTTGATTTGCATTTCTCTGATGATTAAGGATGATGAGCATGTTTTCATATGTCTGTAGGCCAAGCATCTGCCTTCTTCAGAGAAGTTTCTCTTCAAGTCCCTTGCCCACCCTAAGATGGGATCACTTGTTCTTTTCTTGCTAATACGTTTGAGTTCTCTGTGGATTCTGGTTATTAGATTTTTGTCGGAAACATACCTGCAAATATTTTCGACCATTCTGAGGGCTGTCTGCTTGCTTTACTTACCGTGTTCTTGGCTATGCAGAAGGTTTTTAGTTTGATCAGGCAACAGTAGTGTATTTTTGATGCTGCTTGCCCAGGGGATCTTCCTCATGAAATATTCTCCCAGGCCGGTTTCTTTGAGAGTTTTCCCTGTACTTTCTTCTAGTATTTTTATAGTTTCATGTCTTAAGTTTAAATCTTTAATCCAGTGAGAGTCTATCTTAGTTAATGGTGAGAGGTCTGGGGCCAGTTCCAGTCTACAGGTTGCCAGCCAGTTCACCCAGCACCATTTGTTAAATAGGGAATCTTTTCCTCACTGAATTTTTTTAATTGCCTTGTCAAAAATCAAATAATGGTAAGTAGCTGGGTTCATCTCTTGGTTCTCTATTCTGTTCCATACATCTACCTCTCTGTTTCTGTGCCAGTATCACTGTCGATTTATAGTATAGTCTGAGGTCCTGTAGTGTAATTCCTCCTGCTTTGTTTTTATTTCTGACTAATGTCTTGCTATTCGAGGTTTTTTCTGATTCCATATAAAATGAAGTATTATTTTTTCAAGATCTTTAAAGGATGACAGTGGAGCTTTAATAGGGGTTGCATTAAAATTGTATATTGCTTTGGGTAGTATGGACATTTTAACAATGTTGATTCTTTCCAGCCTTGAGCATGGTATGTTTTTCCATTTGTTAACATTTTCAGCTATTTTTTTCTTATAGTTTCATAGTTCTCTTTATAGAGATCTTTCACATCCTTTGTTAGGTAAACTCCCAACTATTTCATTTTCTTTGGCACTACTATGAACGAAATAGAGTCCTTTACTGTATTCTCAGCTTGACTATTGTTGGTATATATAAAGGCTACAGATTTATGAGTGTTGATTTTGTAACCTGAGATGCTGCTGTATTCCTTGATTACTTCTAAGAGTTTTGTAGTAGAATATCTGGTATTTTCCAGATATACAATCATGTCATATGCAAAGGGTGAAAGTTTGATCTCTTCTGACCCTATATGCATACCATTGATTGCCTTTTCTTCCCTAATTGCGATGGCTAAGACTTTCATTACAATGTTAAAAAGCAGTGGAGACAAGGGGCAACCTTGCTTGGTTCCTGATATGAGTGGAAATGATTTCAATTTAACTCCATTCAATATGATATTGGCTGTGGATTTGCTGTAGATGGCCTCTATCAGTTTAAGAAATGTCCCTTCTATAGAAATTTTCTTAAGTGTTCTGATCATGAAAGGATGCTGGATCTTATCAAAAATTTTTTCTGCATCAATTGAGAGAATCATATGGTCTTTGTTTTTTAATTTGTTTATGTGATGAATTATATTTATAGATTTAAGTATGTTGAACTAGCCTTGAGATCCTGGGATAAAACCCACTTGGTCATGGTGTATAATTTGTGTGATGTGTTGCTGTGTTGCTGGATTCTGTTTGTTAGGATCTTGTTGAATATTTTTGCATCAACATTTGTTAGTGATATTGGTCTATAATTTTCTTTTCTTGTTGGGTCTTTTCCTGGTTTAGGGATCAAGGTGATATTTGCTTCATAGAATGTGTTGGGTAGTATTCCTTTTTCTATATTTTGGAAAAGGTTGAGTAATACAGGTGCTTTGGTAGAATTCTGATGTGAAGCCATCTGGTCCCGAGATTTTCTGTTTAGGGAGATTTTGTATAGTTGATATTATTCAGAACTTGATATAGGCCTGGTCAACATTTCTACTTCATTCTGGCTAAGTCCTGGAAGGTGGTGTGCTTCCATGTATTGGTGGATTTCCTTCAGATTTTCATATTTCTGAGAATAAAATTTCTTACAATATTCATTAAATTTTTTGAATTTCTGATGAGTCTGTTGTTATTTCATCATTACCATTTCTGATTGATGAAATTAGAGATTTTATTCTTTTTTTTCCTGGTTAGTTTAGCCAAAGGTTTATCTATTTTATTGACCTTTTCGTAAAACCAACTTTTTGATTTATTGATCTTTTGTATAATCCTTTTGTTTTTAATGTCTTTAATTCTGCTCTAATTTTGGTTATTTCTTTTCTCCTGCTGGGTTTGACATTAGAATGTTCTTCCTTTTCCAGTTGCTTGAGATGTCCCATTAAGTTGTTAACTTCCTCTCTTTCCATTCTCTTTTAGTGCTATAAATTTCCCTCGTAAGACTGCCTTTGTCTTCTGGTATCCCAGAAGTTCTGATAATTCATTTATTCATTATCATTTTGTTCCAAAAATTTGGTAATTTTCCTCTTAATCTCGTCTGCGACCCAGCTATCATTCAGCAAAAGGTTATTTAGCTTCCATGTTTTTGTATGAGTCTGCAGATTCCTGTTGCTACTGAGTTCAATTTTTATTCCATGATGGTCCAAGAAGATGCAAGAAATAATTTCTATTATTTTAAATTTGCTGAGGTTAGACTTGTGACCTAAGATGTACTCAATTTTGGAGTATATTCTGTAGGCTGATGAGAAGAATGTGTATTCTGCTTTTTTAGGATGAAATGTTCTGTAGATGTCTGTTAAATCCAAATCTTGAATGGTTGAGTTTAAATCAAAAATTTCATTGCTTATCTTCTTATTGGAGGATCTATCCAACAGTGCTAAAGGAGGGTTAAAATCTCCAACAATTATGGTGCTGGTGGAAGTCAAGTTGCTCATGTTTGTTAGAGTCTCTCCTATAAATTGAGGCACATTCTGGTTGGGTGCATAAATATTGATAATTGAAATATCATATTAAGTATTACCCTTAACAAATAAGAAGTGACCATCTTTATCTTTCCTTTTTTTTTGGTTTAAAGTCTATTGTATCTGCAAATAAAATTGCAACACCTGCTTTTTTCTGATTTCCATTTGCCTGAAATAAAGATGACCATCCCTTCACCCTGAGTCTGTATTTATCTTTTAAGGTAAGATGAGATTCTTGTATGCAGTAGATATCTGGTCTGAGTTTTTGTATCCAGTTAGCCAACCTGTGCCTCTTTAGAGGACAATTTAAGCCATTCAGACTAATTGAGAATATTGATAAGCCTGGTAGAATTTTGGTTATTGAGGGTTTTTTTTGAAAGTCCAGTGGACATTTTTAATTCTTTTGCCACTGTGGAAGTTTGAATTTGATCAAAAGCTTCTTCTTCTAAAGTGAGTTTACTTTTGTGGTGGAGGATTGCATTGGTCATTATAAGAATAGGTCTGAGGGCTCAGCGCTTATAGCTCAACCGGCTAAGGCGCCAGCCACGTACACCTAAGGTGGCGGGTTCGAATCCCCAACCCGGACCCGCCAAACAACAATGA
>NW_003852397.1:39423949-39441476 GCF_000181295.1 Otolemur garnettii | reverse complement strand
AATGCCACGGCACTCTACCCAGGGGGACAGCTTGAGGCTCTGTCTCAAAAAAAAAAAAAAAAAAAAGAATAGGTCTGAGAATATCCTGGTTTTAGTTATGGCAAATTTCTTCAACATTTGAATATCATTAAAGTGTTTAATTTCTCCATCATAAATGAAACTTAGTTTAGCTGGTTTTGGAATCCTGGATTGAATGTTATTTTGTTTTAGAAGATTAAAAGTTGATGACCACCTTCTTCTAGCTTGAAAGTTTTCAGCAGAAAGATCTGCAGTCATTCTAATATTCTTCCTTTTGTAGGTTATTGTTTTCTTACATCTGGCTGCTTTCAAAATTTTCTTCTTCATATTGACTTTAGTGAAGTTAATTATGATGTACCTAGGAGATGTCTTATTTGGGTTGAGTCATGTTAACGTTCTGAAACGGTCTGCTCTCTGAATTTCAGAATTTCTTGGCATGTCTGGAAAGTTCTCTTTCATAATCTCATGAAGAAGAGCCTCTGTGCTTTGCGAAGCCACCTTGTCACCTTCAGGAATTCCTATAAGGCGAATATTAGTTTTCTTCAAATTATTCCAAAGCTCTCTGAGAGAATGATCTGTTCTCCATTTCTCTTCATCTTTGAGTGTTTGGGAGCGTTCAAAAACTTTGTCTTCAGTGTTAGAAATCCTTTCTTCTCCTTGCTCCATTCTGTTACTGAGGGATTCTACTGTATTTCTCAGATCTTTGAGGGCTGCAAGTTCTTGCCTCAATGTGTCAAAATCTTTGGTGATTTTGTCTTTGAATTCAATGAAGTCTTGAGACAACTTTTGAAATGCTCCTTGAATTTCTAATATCAACTTTACCTCCATTCTATTAATCTTATTTGCAATCCAAAGTCTGAATTTGATTTCTGACATCTCAATTATTTGTTTATGAATGGGATCTTTAGTTGTATTCACCATATTGTTCCTTGGGGGAGTTGATCTACTCTGGTTATTCATGTTATGGGAATTTTTCCACTGATTCCACAGTATGGTTATTTTATACCTTTTGTCTAAATAAGCAGATAAGGTGAAGTTGTGTTGACAGGCTCCTGGAGTAGTGATTAACCAGTCCTTTGCCCAAGAGCTGTGACTGGTGTCTGTACCTTTCCCCCTAGAGCTTTTCTATGGCCGTATATAGTGCTATGGCCAAAGACACTGGGGACTTACTTGGTGTGGTGGAGCTAAGTGGCTCTGTCTTGTTTTCAGTTGGTCTCTGTCCTGCCCTACTGAATCAGTTACTCTGTGTTGAAGTCTCAGTTGTGGAGAAATACCAAGAATTAAGTCACCCCACCCACGATGGGCAACAGCTGGAAAAGGAAAATAAAACCTTCCCACAACCACACACCCAGGATATCACTTTGGATAGTCCTTGGGTGATTGGTCCAGTCTGAGAGACCCAAATCCATTGTCCCAGTCAGCACCCAGTCTCAAGTGGGAGAGTTCAAAAGGTGTCTAGCAACTAGATGGCAGGGGGCTCCTGGCAGCTGGAGTATGACTCATTCTGGTGCTCTGTGGAGTCAGAAGGACTCCTCTAGCAAATAAATTAGTCTGGGAAGGTTGATGCCTCTTCCCCACCTTGCACCTCTGTCACACCGAGTCACTGGTAACCCCGCAGGGCTGTGACCCAGTTCTCTCCAATGAGCAGATGCTCCAGGGGGGTGTACCTGCCTAAGTAACAGGGAGATCTATGTCTCCTTGGCCAGGCCTCTGCACTCGGCCACATTCTGGCAGGGGGAGCTGAGGACTGACAACCTCAGGTGGTTAATAAAAGCTAGGGAGGTTCACTGAGTTCAGCTGTGCCCCTGATTGATGTTGTTGACACTTACATTTTTGCAGAATTTGTGATTCTATCCTGGCTATATTCCTCTGTGGACCAGGCACTGTTTGAGTTCGTAGAAACTGCAACTCAATTCTGGTCTGTGCCACTGCCTCTGTCTCCACTGCAGTCTGTGTTGGGGCAGGTGTGGTTAGAGCTCACACTTGGCTCTGAGTTCCAGTTTCAGCCCGCCTGCATTTGTCTCAGCTATGATCCCCTGAGGCTTGGGTACTCTTAGGCTCACCAAAGCAGTCCTTCTGGTCAGCCCCACCCTGGGAGTATGCTGTCTGTGCATGTGTCTGCTATTCTCCATCCCCTGCAGCACTCTGCCCAGGCAGCTACTGCCTCAACCATACCCTTTGCTCACGGGTCCTGTGTTACCAACCAAGATCTGTTCTGCCACTGTCCGCCACTGGAAAAGATGCCCAGTTGCTCAGAGAGACAGGGAGTGTCCTTCCAAAATATCCCCAGGGGTGTAAGCCCTATTGTTCCTGCTGTTGCTGCTGTGCTGGGAACACTGCCTCTCCATTTCCTGCACAGTTTCTTCAGTCCACCGTTTTTTCCTTACCCCTGTGTTGCAGAATCAACCCAGACCTGCAACAGCCCATGCTCTGTCCACACCTCTTGAGAAAATGCCCAAGAATCTGGACTCCATGGGGGACAGGCTTCCAGACCTTAGAGTGAGAGTGGAGGGGAGTGCTGGGAGTTCAGAATTGCAGGTAGAGAATATATACGCTTTTATACAGATTTATGCCTGGCAGGAGAGTGCCAGGGCACTCAAGTAGGGGAAGGAGTTCTGGTTTTTAGAGGGTCTCTCCCATTGGATAAAATAGAATGATGTTTGAACTCTGCTCACTTGTTTGTAGAAGGTATACTGTGAGCCTTTCTCATGGGGGGAAGGACTCCTGTCTGCTTGGTGATGGGTTTTGTAACTATTGTTTGTATCTTTGGGGTCGCAGCTTGCCTCAGCAGGGTTGATATGCATTCTTCAACCTTCTGTCTTGGCTCAGCTCCAAACCATCAGCTTACTTGCTAAACTTTTGTCCTTTAACTCTTTTTCTGAATGGAAGCCTCTGTGGAAGGCTTGCTGCAGTTGACCATCTTGCCTCCACTATTTTAGGTGCATTTCATAAATCCTGCCAAATTTACACATGTGTGCAGCACTTTTGATATTCTTTCCAGTATCCAAATCTGGTACAACAAAAGAGAATAATTTTACCTTAATTCTGGATATGCTCTACAGAGTATGGCTAAGGCACCATGATAAATGTTGCTGACACAACAACAAAGCTGGTAAGTGTCAGCTCCCTTGAAAAGCCTCTCAGTTTTTCTATCATGTTTCAAATGATAACTTATATTGGTTTACAAATAGTCTTAATTCTTTTTGTATTGTTCTGCTTGCATCTGTATATTATATCTTTTATTTGTTCCACCCATGCTACCAAACACTAGTAGCATGCTTACTCAGATGTATGAAAATGAAGTCCAGAGATGATTAAGTCTATTGTCAAACTCGCCCAATTAAAAAGTGTTAGTAGAGTAATATCTGAACCCCAAAATGAGCACTTCCAAAACTCATTAATCTATTTGTGCTGCTCTAGGATATTATATCTTGTGGACTTCATAAAGCCCACCTTGGAACAGCATCTAGGATGGAATATCTTTCAGGATGGAGAAAACTCTGGGGGCACATGCTGGTAAATTTCAGTGTGTAAGTGATTCAAGGTTCTCTCTCTTCCTTAGAGGATTAAAGTATTCCTCAGGTTCCTTCCTTCAAGCATTACATATGCTGCTAGAGTTCAACTGAATTAGCACAAGAGCTGGATCCAGATGGAATCATGCTGGATTCCTAATTTAAGTCCTCAGTTCTTCTGAGAGTAATTTAGGAAATCTATTGACAGTCTTCTTCAGCCAGGCTGTTTTAATGGTAAAATGCTCTGTACTCTGATTTTTTTCCTGGTGTGAACTAATTTTTTTTTCTCCCCAAGAGATTTTTTTTTATTCCCACTTGCTGTGGTGGGAAAAATCTTCCCTGTGAAAATGTTCTGCCTTACATTCACATAACAAAACCTGGGTATAGTATCTTTATCATGGATATGTTTAAGAACACCCACTGTATCCAATCACTTATAAAGGCATTTCTTGAGAAAACATAGAAGTCGTATTAAACATAATGTGGACCAATATCCATGTTATATATTCAGTGAGTCTTAGGTGTTCTGATTATCTTATACTTTCAGAATTTATAATATTATTAGCAATAGCAATAATAATAATCATACAATGAAACATAAAACTGATGCTTTATAAGAATTTTTATTGGTATTTGAAAGAGTCTGGTATTGGAGATTTTTCCTTCCTGTATATAGAATATACATTTTCCCTTTTAGAAATGGTAGAATAGGCATAAAGCTGTTGTATCTGATAAATAGCACTGTAGCAGGATATCTTTCTAATATTCTGATCTTCACTTTCCTTCCTTCAAGTGTAAGGCACGTTTTAGATTATCCATTCACAAGATTGTTTATTGCATCAGTGTAGTATAAGCCACTTTAAAAATTTATCTGGCATATAAAGATGCAGCCTTACAGCCTGGTGCTTTTTATGAGACATTATAAATGTTGCATTTATTTCAGTCAAGATGCATCACTGGGGAGCTACATTGTAAATTCCACTTGCAAGATGAACCTGCACTTCATCATTTACAGATCTCTGAAACTTCCAGGTTTAAACAGATGGTATGGATGAGGACTAGTAAATTAAGGTGAGAATTAAGGGTACAGAGCCCTAATATTAATCATGAGGAGATCTTCACATGAAACGGAAAACTGGAATAAACCCAAACCCAGGAATAAACCCAGGAAACTTGATTTACCCTGTCCCCTACTCTTTGCTATTTTCTAAAACTTACAGGTGAATTTTCCTTTCTTATTTTTGCCTGTAGGTAATCATGTTAGAATATATGTTATTAAAGTGACTGTATATCACTTCATGGGATGATGAGGACTCCAAAAGAGAAGAGGATTGATTCTTTGCACAATTTGAGCAAGGAGTTTTAAAAAACCCAAGTAGACAAGTTATAAATGTTTTTATTTTGAGAAAAAGTTTGAAAATTAGTTTTTTAAGAGTTAAATCAGAAATATCAATGATATCAATGCAAATTTATCACCATTTTCTAACTATGTTAGAAAAGTAGTAGATGATACTTATATAAGAATTGTCACTTTGTTAAAGCCACTATCAATCATGTGAAACAATTTGATTTGCTCACAAATTTTGGTGTCTAATACTGTCTTTTACCCCAAAGAAATCAGGCTTTCTTATGTCAAGGAATTCAGGATGAGCCAAGAAGTTTGTATTATTTCTGCAGATAAGCAATATTTTAAAAAGGAAAAAAAAAACAAAAACATAGGACAGGCATGGTGGCTCACACCTGTAATCCCACCACTCTGGGAGGCTGAGGTGGGTGGATTGCTTGAGCTCAGGAATTCAAGACCACCCTAAGCAAGAGCAAGCTACTAAAAATAGAAGAAAGTAGCTGGGCATTGGGTTAGGTACTGGTAGTCCAAGCTACTCAGGAGGCTTAGGCAAGTAGATTGCTGAAGCCCAAGAGTTTGAGGTTGCTGTGAGCTAGGATGCCATGGTGCTGTACCCAAGGTGACAGAGGGAGACTCTGTCTCAAAGAAAAAAAAAATAAAAGAAAGAAAAAGAAAAAAAAAACCACAAATACAAAACTTGGGAGACATTGTTAAAATCACAAAGAACCAAGTTAAAAAGGCTCCCACAGGGAAAGCTATTATATTTTGAACATCATAAAGAAAATAGTAATTCCTCAAAGCTATGTGTCCTTAATAATACTCAAATTAGGCAAATTATTGATATTTTTAAATGAAGGCACCTATAACTTTCCAATGTTATCATCTAAAGTATTCATAATTTGCAATTTGAATTGGATGTGTACTTCATTCAAGTTTTGCTAAATGTTTAAATTAGGATATCCTTGAAAAAATCCATAGCTTCCTATGGCTCCTCATTATTTTTAAAAGTATACCATCTCACATAAAATATCATCCAAGAGCAAAAGTAAGCTCCAGTACCCATGTTACCAGACGTGCATGTCCTTTCCATGTAATTTGGTTACACATGGCTTGGGCTTTCCTACAAGGCACAGCTTCCAGCGGTATCATGGAGGAGGATTTGCTTTCCTACAGTCTTCTTGGGACAACCATGGCCCTATGCTTACCTCTGGGACAGCAAGAACCGATTTAGATTTTTTAAAAAATGCTCCTGAATCTAAGAATGGAGAAGATTATTCCAATTACCTGGACTGCCTGAGAGCATGAATTCATGAACAAAAATAAGATTTTATCAGGAATAATAAAGAGTATAATGAATGGTTAATAGGTAACTAACTATGGTCACTTCAAACCATGAAGTGTGGTTCAGGTTTGGAGTCAAAAGGCTTGGGTTCTGACAGAGGTAAAGTTGTGAAAACTATCATACAGGACTCAGTAATAAATATATAAGATGATAACGTAAGAATATCCAGGGAATACGTAAAGCATGATTTGGAGGAAATGACATGACCTTGGAAAAGGCTTTTATGAGGACACTAGCCATAATACATGCCAGTTTGGCTCATATGATTCTGAAAGGTACCCAGTTTTCTCTGTCCCAGTTACAGCCTTCCTGTTTGACCACATTTGTAAATATTTCCTAGTCTTAAATTTTCTACTATTCAGACTTGGTTGAGTTTGAGACTATTAATTCTGTTCTCCATGAGTATTACATGACTCTACAAATCCCAGTGAAAGTGTGAAAGTAAAGATATAGATGATAAATAAATGTGTCAAACTCATTTATTTCAATTATAATTATATAAATAATTTATTAAGGTGTTGTATGATCTGTGTAGATTTTTTATACTTAGGGTGTTTTGAATCCCTAGAAAAATGATGACTTAAATTGGAGCTACTTTAATTTCTTATAAAAATTATGATTAACATTTATTTACCAGTATTTAATCAACTAAATTTGATAATGGTTACAAACATCTAGGGAACATTTAACTGTCAGATTTATAGGCTGATAAAAAAAAGTAAAAATGAGTATTTTGAATTTTAA
The DNA here is from genome assembly GCF_000181295.1 of Otolemur garnettii. Lineage (NCBI taxonomy): Eukaryota > Metazoa > Chordata > Mammalia > Primates > Galagidae > Otolemur > Otolemur garnettii. Next base: position 39,434,515 of record NW_003852397.1, on the reverse strand, counting down.
CCCTCAAATCATTAGATTTGTAAATAGCAAGATTTATAAGATGAGCTTAAGAGACTTAAGACAAAATTATTTACATAAAATATTAATTTATAATTTTAATAGGAATTAAACATAGAGATTATAAAGATTATTTTTCTCTTCAGATATTCCTCTCCCAGGCCGGTATTTTTAATACTATCTATGTAACTTAGGACTTTGTACTTCTTGCCGGAGGTGATGAGGAATTTGGCTATGAATTCCTTGGTGATGTAAATTACAGAAATTGAAAGACAAGATGAGGTCCCTGAGTAAGATAAATATCAGAAATATTACTTCTCTTCTTTATTATGTTTGTCATGACAGGGTCAGAAAGGAGGAATTGGGAGGGGGCTGAAGACTATTTTGCAAAAGAAGAGCATATGCAATCTTTAATGACTTCATTACTCATGCTTATCTATAGGCTTCCATGTCATTTCTCATGATATCCTCTTAACCTCAAACTCAGTCTTTTCTTCTTTTTCTATGACATATTATTTAACCAGTAAGTATTGTATTCCCCCTTTGTGGCAGGCAAACAAAAGCTATGTTTGATTTCATAGTATTAGTAGATAATGTGTACATGTGAGTCACCTGGTCTCTCCTTGATCTAAAGTTTCCTGAATCTTACAGAGTTTGAGCATTGAGCACAGGGGATACAATGGTAGGTCCTGATACCAGTTTTTAGTGGCATATTATCTCTTTATTATAACACCTTAGGCTCACACAGGGTCTTCCATATAGCAAATGCTGTTGGTGAAGAGATTATCTATCTTGTTTCTGAGGGAAATGTAGCAAGGACATGATACTGGTGTGACCCACCCACAGACATTTGAAGGATCTGACAAAGAATGTTTTTCTAAGCAACTCATGCACCTCTTGAGTTGGATGGGCCAAGCCCTTCGAAGTACTAATTTGAAATGTTTCTATCACAGAGTTGGAGAATGCTTTATACTGTGTCCCCTTTAGTTTTAACAGGATCCCTTCTCATTTGCAGTAGATGCAGATTATATTCTAACCAAATTAACAAGGGCAATTAAAACTTTCATCAAAATGGTGCTTTTTTGTCATAAAAACACCCTAAAATTAATTCCTTCCTATGCCCCTACCATTCAAGATAAGAAACTATTTTCTTTAAAAGAAAGACAAATTATCCCCAAGATGTCAAGATTCAGAGAAATTCAGTATGAGTCACACTGGTACTTGCATAAATCTGCCAATGAGAAGAATTAGGATGCTAAAAATAGGTAGAAGTGGAATTTGAGAAATAGACTACTTAGAGGGGTGCTTCTCAAACTTTAATGGGCATACACATCATCTGAAGGATCCTCTTGAAGACACCAGTTTAGTAGGTCTGGGAATCTGTATTTCTGACAAGTTCCTGGTAAATATACCATCCCAAGTATGTGGTAAATTAGAACTTGGATAAAGCAAGAAAGATAAATGAGTAAAGATTGCCTGGGAAGTGGATCACTGTAGAATGAGACTCTGTCTTGACATCAAATGGGCAAAAATGGGGTAGCAAATAGTTCAGGACTTGAAATCTGGCCCACACATGGAGTGGGCAGGTAGGTGTAGGCTAGCCATGGTGCTGGAGATCATCGTTGGACTCTAGACCAAAGCAGAACAGAAGAAATTTGGTTAACACAATTTGTTTTGTACCTAACCATGGGATGTGGCATGGGAGCCTGATGTCATCCTCTACAAGTATAATTTGGTCTTAGATGGTTTCTAAAGCCCTTCTCCAAATGCAGTACCACTAATTTTCAAGTCATTAATGAATAAGGCAGAGGATATTTCTTTATTATTTATCACTCTATCCAATTCATTCATCTGTCTATCCATCATCTGTTAAGAATTTTGCACATAGCTTTTTTCTTTGCTTAGAATGTTTTTTCTCTTTACTGTTTACATGGCAGTCTCTCATTTAGTTCTAAGACTAAATTCCATATTTTGAATAGAAATTTTCCTGTCCTCCCTCTATAGGATTCCATATGGTTGTTTCTCACAATATCCTCTTAGCCTCCATCTCCGTTCTTTGTTCCTTTTCCTGTTCCATATTATTTAACCAGTAAATATTAATTGTACTCCTAATATATGGCAGAAATTTACTCAGTGCCAAAAATACAGGAATGACAAAATAGAAAAATGTTTATTTTCAGTTCTAATGACTTGTTTTCCACATAATTTTAATTAAAATGTACAATTATTTGCTTTAATCGTTAACATATTAGATTGTAAACTTCATGACTCTAAAAACTACAAATGTTTTCCTTATTTACTCACGTATCTGCAACATTTATTGAATAATTTAATGTCGAAAGTGGGATGATAGCTAAAAATTTTCCATGGAAGACATGCCATTACACAAAGACAAATGAGAAAGGAAAGAGCTTTAGTAAGAGACTAGTGATGGAATAGGAATGAGATTTCTTATTCAAGGATAATGGATAGATAGTGAAAACCTTATTAAAGCAGATCCCTGAAAAATAAGATATTTCAAATGAAGAAGAAGGGGAAAAAGTGTGCTCCAGATGGACCAAAAAGAAAGCCTAGTTATTAGCCTAGTCACAAGGGCCTAGTGTGTGGTCTTAAGAAAACAAAACAAGTATAGTCTATGCTATATAGCCTGCATTTTTTTTTTTTTTTTGCAGTTTTTGGCCAGGGCTGGGTTTGAACCCACCACCTCCAGCATATGGGGCTGGCACCCTCCCCCTTTGAGCCACAGGTGCTGCACTGTAGCCTGAAATCTTTCAGAAATTGAAAAGCTTCTTACAAGGGCACATGTGAAATTTACTAGGTGTAGAATATAAATGTCTTAACACAATAACTAAGAAAATGCCATGAAGGCTTTGTTAAACAGTTTGATGAAGATATTTCAAATTGTATATAAAACCAGCACATTGTACCCCATGATTAGATTACTGTACACAGCTATGATTTAATTAAAAAAAAAAAAGATATTGAAAAGCTGATGTTAAAATTCCTACGGAAATTCAAAGGACTTAGACTAGTCAATCAACCTTAAGAAAAACAGAACAAATTTAGAGGACTCCCACTTTCTAATTTCACAACTTAATACAAAGCTACAATAATCAAAACTATGTGGAACTAGTTTTGGGATAGATATATAGATTGCCAGAATAGCATCGAGAGTCCAGAAATAACCACTATAGGGATAGATATATAGATTGCCAGAATAGCATCGAGAGTCCAGAAATAACCACCACATCCATGATCTATGGATTTTCAACAAGAATGCCAAGATAATTCAATGGAAGAAAGAGTAAACTTTTTAATAAATTGTGCTAGGATTGCTGGATGTCTATCTGCAAAAGAATGAAGTGGATACTTTCCTCACACTATATAAAGACTAAAATAAACACTAATGTAAGATTCAAACTATGAAACTCACAGAAGAAAATGTAGGAATAAATCTTTGTGACCTTGGATTAGTAGTTGTTTCTTAATATGACACTAAAAGCACAAGCAAGAGGAAACAATAAATAAATTACACTTTATCAAAATTTTAAACTTTTATGCTTCAAAGGACACTACCAAGAGAGTGAGAAAGGAATGCATTGAATGAAAGAAAATATTGCAAATCATATGCTTGATAAGTGACTAATATCTAGAATATATAGAGAGTACTGAAAACTCAGTAACATAAAAACACAAATTAAATATAAAAAAGTTCTGAATAGATATTTGTCCATAGAAGGTGGAGAAATGTCCAACATCAAAAGATACCCACCATCATAAACCATCAGAAAAATGTAAATCAAAATCACAATGAGAAATAACTCCATATCTATTAGGAAAGATATATAAAAAAGACTAGACACAGTGGCTCATGCCTGTAATTTTAGCATTCTTGAGAGGCTGAGGCAGGTGATTACTTGAGCTCATGAGTTTGAGACTAGCCTAAGCAAGAGTGAGATCCAGTCTCTAATAAAAATAGAAAAAAAAGGAAAAATAAAAACTAGTCAGGTATCAAGGTGGGCACCTTTAGTCCCAGCTACAAGGGAAGCTGAGGTGAGAAGATCGCTTGAGCCCAGGAGTTTGAAGTTGTTGTGAACTATGATACCATGGCACTCTGCCCCTAGTGACCGAGTGAGATCTGTCTCTCAGGAAAAAAAAAGTAACAATTGTTGCTTAAGATATGGAGAAATTAAAACATCACACATTGATGGTGTGAAGGTAAAATTATGATGCTTTATAGAAAACTTTTTCTCAAAAGGTTAAACATAGTTACCATATGATATAGTAATTCCACTCCTAGTTATATATTCAATAGCAAGGAAAATATATGTCCACTCAAAACTTGTATGTGACTATTCATAGCAAAATTATCCATAATAACCAAATATCTATTAATGCATGAATGGACAAATGAAATGTGGCATATCCATATGATGAAAGATTACACAGCAATAAAAAAGATGAAGTATTGAAACATGTTATGAGATATACGAACCTTGAAAACATTACACTAAATGAAAGAAGCCAATCATAACAGGCCGCATGATGTGTGATTCCATCTATGTGAAATACCCAGAACAGGCATATCTGGAGAGATAGAAAATAGATTAGTGGTGTCCAGGACTCAGATATTGGCAGGAAATAGGGAGTGACTACTATCTGACTGAGGTTTTATTGGGGGGTGGTGGGGAAGAAAATATTCTAAAACTGACTGTGGTGACAGTTGCACTATTCTGCAATATACTAAAAATCATTCAGTTGTAAAATTTAGGGGTGAATAATGTGATATGTGAATTATTTCTCAATAGAGTTGTTGTATTAAAAAAGAACTAGATAAAAGCTTTGGTGGCCTGGTCTATGGATATAGCATATTAATGGCAATGGTAATAAAGTCAGGGCATATTTAAGAAAAAGGATTCACTGGACTTGGTTTAGAAATGTTAAACAGTATTTCAGCCCACACACTTGGAGAAGAAGGAGCAAACATGAGCAAATGTGCAAGCATTTTATTAAGACAAGACCCTGTACTAGAGAATATAGGGAAGAAGCTGAGTAAGTTTGGGAGAGTTGGTGGATCACTATGCAAGTCTCACCAAAATGAAGAAGAGAAAGGAAAAGGTGGAAATAAACTAGATTGCTGTACACCCTACTCTCTCTCTCTCTCTCTCTTTTTTTTTTATTGTTTGGGATTCATTGAGGATACAAAGAATTAGGTTACACTGATTGTATTTGTTAGATAAAGTCCCCCATATAATTGTGTCCCATCCCCAAGAGGTGTGCCATACAGCATAACCCCTACCCCCTCCCTCTGCTCTACTGCTTCCTCACTCTCTTACCCCCTGCCTTGTATTAGACCATCTACTGCCTTCATATTACAATGGATTCTTGCTTCTCCATTCTTGTGATGTCTTACTAAGAAGAATGTGTTCCAACTCAGTCCAGGTTAATACAAAAGATTTAAAGTATCCATCTTCTTGTTTTTTTTTTTTTTTTCTCTTGCAGTTTTTGGCTGGAGCTGGGTTTGAACCCAACACCTCTGGCATATGGGGCTGGCGCCATCCTCCTTTGAGCCACAGGTGCCGCCCCAAAATCTCCATCTTTCTAATAGCTTCATAGTATTCCATGGTATACACATACTGCAGCTTGTTAATCCATTCCTGGGTTGGTAGGCATATTGAGCTGCAATAAACAGTCTAGTGCAAATGTCCTAATGATGAAATGATTTTTTTTGATTCTGGATAGATGCCTAGTAATGGGATTGCAGGATCAAATGGGAGGTCTAATTTGAGTTCTTGAGGATTCTTCATACTTCCTTCCAAAAAGGTTGTATTAGTTTGCAGTTCCAACAACAATATAAATGTGTTTTCTTCTCTCCACATCCATGCTAGTATGCCTCTTTGAAAATTTGTGATGTGGACCATTCTCCCTGGGGTTAGGTGATATCTCAAGGTGGTTTTGATTTGAATTTCCCTGATGATCAGGGAAGATGAGAATTTTTTCAAATGTTTGATAGCCATTTATCTTCATCAGAGAAGGTTCTGTTTATATCTCCTGCCCAATGGTAGATGAGGTTGTTTACCCTTTTTTGTTGATTAATTTGAATTCTTTATAGATTATAGTTATCAGTGCTTTGTCAGATTAATACCCTCAAAATATCCTTTCTCATTCTGAAGGTTGTCTTTTTGCTTTATCTATTGTATCCTTAGCTGTGCAGGAGCTTTTCAGCTTATGTTCCATTTGCTTGTTTTTGTTGTTTCAATGGCTGCTGAAGTCTTTGTCATAAAATCATTCCCCAGTCCAACATCATCAAGAGTTTTCCTTATACTTTCTTCAAACATTATTATCATTTCACATCTTAGATTTAAGTCTTTTATCCATTTTGCATCAATTTTTATAAGAGATGAGAGGCGTGAGTTGAGTTTCAGTCTTTTACATGTGGTTATCCAGTTCTGCTAGCACCATTTGTTGAATAGGGATTTTTTCCCCCCACTATCTGCTTTTGTTAGGTTTATCAAAGATCAGATGGAAGGTAGAGACTGGTTTCAACTCCTGGTTTTTTATTCTTTTCCATATGTCTATGTCTCTATTTTTGTGCCAATACCATGCTCTTTTGATTACTGTGGACTTGTAATATAGCCTGAAATATGGTAGGGTGATGCTTCTGGCTTTATTTTATTACTAAGAAAAGCCTTAGCTATATGGGGATTTTTTTTCTGGTTCTATACAAAACAAAGTATTTTTTCCAGTTCTTTAAAATATGCTATTGGTATGTAATGGGGATTTCATTGACTCTGTAGATTGCTTTGGGTAGAATAGACATTTTGACAATGTTGATTCTTCCCATCCAAGAGTATGGCATGATCTTAACACCATTTGTTAGTGTTTTCTGCAATTTTTTTTCTTAGACTTTTGTAATAATTCTCTTTGAAAAGATCCTTCACCTCTTTATTTAGGTATATTTCTAAGTATTTCATTTCATTTCATTTTCTTTGAAGCTACTGTGAGGAAATTGTGTCCTTGATTTGCTTCTCAACTTGGCTGTTATTGGTGAATATAAAGGCTACTGATTTGTGGACATGGATTTTATATCCTGAGATGTTACTGTATTTCCAGATGACTTCCAGGAGTTTTGTGGTTGAGTCTTTGGGGTTTTCTAAGTATAAGATCATATGTCAGCAAAGACCAGGGATTTGACCTTTTCTGTCCCCCACTTAGATGCTTTTTAATGCTTCCTCTTGCTTGATTTCAATGGCTAGAACTTCCAGAACTATGGTAAATAATAGTGGTGATAGTGTAAATCCTTGTCTGGTTCCAGTTTTAAGTGGAAAAGCTTTCAGTTTTATGCCATTCAGTATGTTGTTAGCTGTGAGTTCATCATAGATGGCTTCAATTGGCTTAAGAAATACACATCCTATGCCTATTTTCTTAAGTGTTCTTGTTAGAAAAGAATGCTGGATTTTGTGAAATGCTTTTCCTGCATCTATTGAGAAGATCATACATATGGACTTTGTTTTTGCTTCTATTGATATGATGGATTTGTTTATGTTAAGCCTGCCTTGCATCTGTTGGATGAAGCCTACTTGATTATCATTTATAGTTTTTTTTTTTAAATGTGTAGCTGCAATCTATCAAAAAAGATTTTGTTGAGTATTTTTGCATTGCTATTTATTAGTGAACTTGCTCTGTAGTTCTTTTTGTGTGGGTCCTTTCCTATGTTTGGAATCAAGGTCATGTTTGCTTCATAGAACATTTTGGGGAAGGTTCCTTCCATCTCGATGGTTTGGAATAGGTTCTGCAATATAGGTGCAAGCTCATCTTTGAAGGTTTGATAGAATTCTAATGTGAAAGAATTGGTCCCAGGCTTTTATTTTGTTGTTGTTGTAGCTTTGTTATTTTTTCTATAATCTCAGTGCTTAATATTGGTCTGTTCAATAAATCTATTTCTTCCTGGTTATGTGTAGGGATATGGTGTGATTCCAGGTATTGATCTATTTCCTCCATATTGTCAAATTACTGGGAGTAGAGTTTTTGGTAGTAGTCAGAAATAATCTCTTGTATCTCTGTGGTATCAGTTGTTATTTCTCCCTTTTTGTTTCTGATTAAGGTTACTGAAGATTCTGCTTTTCTATTTCTGGTTAATCTGGCCAATAGTTTATCAGTTTTATTTATCTTTTCAAAAAACCAAGTTTTTGCTTCATTAATTTTGTGAATGATTCTTTTATTCTTTATTTCTGATTTAATTTTGGTTATTTCCTTTCTTCTGCTAGATTGCTTCTTCCTTTCCCTTTCTTTAAGATGATTCATAAAGTTATTGATGTGCTCTCTTTCTGCTTTTTGGATGTAAGCATCTAATGTGATAAATTTTCTGCTTAGGACTGCTTTTTAAGTTTCCCACAGGTTTCGGTAGCTTGTGCCTTCATTGTTGTTATGCTCAAGGAAGTTAATGATTTCCTTTTTTATCCCATCCTTGACCCAACTGTCATTCAGCATAATTTCAGTTGTTTAGTTTCCATGGCTTTGTGTGGGGATGACAATTTTTATTGGACTTGAGTTCCACCTTTATTGTCTTATGGTCTAAGAAGATATAATTTCAATTCTCTTGATTTTGTTGAGGTTTTATTTGTGTCCTAGGATAGGATCTATTTTGGAGAATGTTCCATGGGCTAAAGAGAAGTACATATATTCTTTATCTTTGGGATGGAGTATTCTGTACATGTCTATTAAGCATAGTTGCTCTAGGGTCACATTTAGGTCCCTTGTATCTTTATTTAGTTTCTGTTTAGAGAATCTGTCCAGCCCTGTAAGAGCAGTATTAAAGTCCCATGCCATTGTGGTGTTATAGGATATCATATTGCTTGGAGTAATTAAAGTCTGTTTCAAAAATCTGAAAACATTTTAGTTGGATGCATAAAAATTTAGAATTGAAATGTCCTTTTGTTGTATTGTTCCCTTGACCAAATGAAGTATCCATGTTTGTCTTTTCCGACTTCAGTTGCTTTAAATCCACTTGTATGTAAAAATAAGATTACAACCTCTCTCTTCTTCTGATTCCCATTTGCCTGAAAAATTGTTTTCCATCCCTTAACCTTGAGATTTACTTTGTCTTTGGAGGATAGGTGTGTTTCTTGCAGGCTGCAAATGGATGGCTTGTGCTTTTTTTTATCCAATTGGCCAGCCAATACCCCTTCCTGGGGAATCCAAGCCATTAACATTTATTGAGAGAATTGTAAGTGTGATGGAGTTCTGTTCATCTTATTTTGTGAAAGTCTATTGCTTAGTATTATCTTTTCATCATTGTAGAGGCTAGGTTTTGTTCTTGTGTCCTTCCAAATGGATGTCCTTTGCATCCATTGTGGAAGCTTCTGGATGTGTAGTTTGCTGGTGGTCCATTGTGATGGTCAATGTGTAGATGAGGTCTAAGATGATGGTCAAGTTGTGGCAAACTTTCTCAATGTTTGCATATCAGTAAAAGATTTACTTTCTCCTTCAATTTTAAAGCTTAGTTTATTAGGACATTGAATTCTGGGCTATAAATTGTTTTGCTTAAGTAGGTTAAAGTTAGATGACAATTCTTTTCTGGCTTCAAAAGTTTCATTTGAGAAGTCTGCGGTCATCCTAATGGATTTGCCCTCATAGGTCAATTGGCTCTTACTCCTGGCTGCTTGCAGAATCCTCTTTTTTGTCTTAACTTTGAACAGTTTGATAATAATGAGTCTTGGAGAAGCTCTGTTTGCGTTGAGACAACTTAGGCTTCAATATCCCTCTGAAAGGAGTGTCAGAATCTTTGCTGATACTTGGGAAATTTTCACTTATGATATTCTCTAGTAGGGCTTCCATTCCTCTGGGATGTTCTTCCCCTTCTGGGATACCTATAATTCTTATGTTTGAATGCTTCATGAATTCCCATAATTCTCTCAGGGAACATTCTGCTTTCTCTTTTTGTCTGTCTCTTTCTAACTGCCTGTGTTAGCTTAAGAACTTTATTGTCTGGCTCTGAGATTCTTCTCCATGGTCTAATCTGTTATTGATACTTTCTACTGCATCTTTAAGTTCCCTAATTGATTGTTTCAGTTCCTTAAGCTCTGCTATATCCTTTCCATGTTCTCCATATTGGTCATCTCTTATTTGATTGTTTTGGATTTCCTTTGGTTATTTTCCACTTTCTCAGAAATTTCTTTCATTGTTTTTACCATTCATATTTTAAATTGCCTTTTTGTCATTTCTAACATTTATTTATATGTGGAATCCTCTGCCATAGCTACCTCATGATCCCTTGGGGGTTTGCTCTGTTCTGGTTTTTCATGATGCCAGAATTTCTCTGGTATTTTTTCCTCATGAGTGTTTTCATTTTCTCTGTTTCTTTGCCATACTTTTTCCTTTTACTTCCTTCTGCTCTTTAAGTTACTGTGCCTCTGACTGAAGGAATTAAAGTGTCCTTTTGGTAAAGGACTAAAAGGAAGAGAAGAGTGAAGAGCAAGAAGGGATGATAAAAGGTTAAAAAAAAAAAAAAAGAGGGTGGCACCTGTGGCTCAAAGGAGTAGGGCGCTGGCCCCATATGCTGGAAGTGGC
>NW_003852397.1:39360120-39423928 GCF_000181295.1 Otolemur garnettii | reverse complement strand
AAAAAAAAAAAAAAAAAATTGAAAAAAGAGAGAGAAAAGAGAAAAAAAGGTGGAGAAGTGAAAGGGAAGATTGACAGAAGAGAAGAACAGAAAAGGAGAGGAGTAATAGTGAAGTACAGCAGGGTACTTGACTCATACCAGAAATTCTGACCTCTGGGAGGCTGGTGTAGGTGGTTCCCTCAAGGCCTGTGGCTCTTTGCCAGCCTGAGCAGACATGAAATCTCACTTCCACCAGAATACTATAAATCAAAGTAAAATAAACAAACAATCTTATGGGATACAATTGGGGGAAAAGGAATAACAGGACAGAAAAACCTAGCAAAAATGTAGTAGGAAACAATGAAAAATTGTAATTACATGAAAAGAAAGGAAGAAAAAAACATCTAGGGGAAAAATTTTGAAAAAAAATTTGAAAAATAAAACAAATCTCTCTCTGTAGATATGTATCTTGCTGTATATTGCTTGTACAATAGGTGATCTTCTGGGGTATGAGATGCTAATCATCAGACTGATATAGGTGTATAAGATGGAGACTGGAAACCTCTGCCTTACTGAGGAGACCATGTCCTGTCTTCCTGACTTCTTTGCTCTCAAACCCCACAAGATTAGGGGCCTGAAGCTCTCCTCAGCCTGCTTAATAGACACACCTTGACCTTTCCAAACTGTGTCCCTTGGCTAGGCAGTCGCTTTCCCAGGAAAGCATGTATTGCTCAGATTTTCCTAGGAGTGGCTGCCCATTTATCAGGTAAGCTGTAATTTTCCTTGCACTAGGACCCTGAGGGCCCAGGCTGCAAGGCAGACTTCCCACAATGGCTGCACCTGGCCTGCAGCCAAACAATGAAAGCTGCACTCCACCTGGGTGGCTCAGTCCTGGCCTTTGGGCACTGTTCAAAATCACTTGCTTGCCCACACACCCAAGCTCTCCCAAGGTAACTCAACCAAGTGCCCAGGACAAAAAAAAAAAAAAAAAAAAAAAAAAAAAAAAAAAACCTGACAGGGCAGGCCTTCTCTGTCTGTAAATTGTCCCAGCCACAGCCACAGCTGCACTGGCAGGCCTCTGTTGGAATGCAAGTACTTGCAGCTTCTTCACTGCTTTCGTCCTTGTCATGGGGCCCTGAAGTTTCCCACTGTTCCCTTGTGCTCCTGAAAGTATATTTTTGGGCAAAGCCCACGAGGCAGAGGTGCCTGGAGTATTTTCTCCCCAATATCACCCACCATGGCTGTAAAGACATTGTCTCTAATCTGCCAGCTTGCTCTGCCTCCGCCGTCCTAAAAGATCATCTGCAACATTTTCATTAGGGAGTTTTCAAACTAAAGTTGGCCATCTGAGGAGTCCCTTATCTCCAGGACTGAGTCTACCACAGGATCCTGGTGCATTCTCTGAATGGCCCTAAGGAGTTATGGATTCAGTACAAATGTGGAGATGGATTTCAAAGTGAAGAGTAGATTAGGATACCTATAGCCCTGTTTTCTGGTAAACGCATGCTTATGGCCACCATGGATGGATGATTCTTAGGATTTTCACTTGAATATTGGGACATTTATTAAAATAGGGGATAGTTTGGGAAGAGCTTGTTCAGCTTCTGGGGAGATACTTGGGGCAGAAATTGAGGTTTGAATATGTACCTTTTGGAGGTACATCCAAAAGGATAATTTTGAAGTATGACATAGAAGTCAGAAATATGTATATGGGACTTACGTGGTGTACAAATGAATAATGTGAGTTAGAGATAAGTATTTGAGCATTATGATCAGCAGATGGTAACTGTCAATGAGATGACTGCTATGACACAGATTAGCACTAGACTGGGATTATGGAAAGATTCTTTGGGAGATAGTCCCTCAGCCTAAAGAATGTGAGGGAGTTAGTTAGGCAAATAGGGTAGAAAAAAGGTCCTCAAGACAGTAGGATCATCCTGTGCAAGGATGGGTAGCAAACAGAGCACTATGCTTTCAAAGTAATTTCTTTTGGTGGGCATGCATATGGAAAAGTGGCAGAAATTATACTAGAGAAGTAGGCAATGTTAGGCCAACAGAAGGCTTCTGATATATTGGTGTACTTTACATTTTGAGTGATAGTAGGTAGAAGAGTGGCAAAGAATATACATTTTAGAGAATCACACTGATGTTGGTGTGGTTATGAGAATAGTAAGCTGGAGAAGGTTACCCTCAGAGGCCCCAAATTGCAAAGAATATACATTTTAGAGGATCACACTGATGTTGGTGTGGTTTTGAGAATAGTAAGCTGGAGAAGGCTACCCTCAGAGGCCCCAAATTGCCAAGAATTATGATTTTTAAGGAAAAACTATAAAAACAGATTTTTATGTGAAATATCCCTTTATAAAATATGACAACTAATTCAAATTAAGTCACAGACTCATGCTTTATGGGTGGCCAATTCTATGTGCCTAGTTCAATATGTCTTCTGGCAGGCTGCAACCCACGCCTTCTACTTTGCAGCCTTTGGAAACACAGACCTGGGCATACTATTGCTCTGGTTGCTAGGGAACTTCACATTAGCTGGCTTTGCTTTTGACTCTATTTATGAATGAAGTTAATGTCACAGTGTAGGCTCCCTCCATCTTCTCATCTCACCTCCCAGCAATCCATGTCCCCCACCAACATTGATCACTTCAGGGCAAAAACAATTGACTTTTTCTGAATTTTTGTGTCTTATTTCTTTCTTTTTATTGCAACATTGGATATGCCTGTCCCTGCTGCTTCTAATCTTCCCTCCACCCTCATTCTCTCTGGGACTTCTGATTTTTCTTCTATTACCTTTGCTACTCCTAGTCCTAGCCATGCTTCATTCTGCTTCTCTAACTTCCTTCATCCTTTGCCTACATTTCTTTTTCTTTCTTCTTAATTGCTTAATTATCTGAATTTCTGTATTGACCACCTTGTGATGGGCAATATCAATCATTATAAACCTTCCAAAATTTCTGATTGGTGGACTAATCACCCACAGTACAAGAAGGGATAATCTTCATGGCTAAGCAATTTATTATTCTGCAAGGGATTAAGGCATGGTAATTAAGAGCACATACTCCTGTAGCAGTGGTTCTCAACCTTTCTAATGCCGTGGCCAGTTAATCCAGTTCCTGTGGGTCGTGACCCATAACTTGAGAAACACTTCTCCTGTAGCTAGATGGCTTGAGTTCAAATCTCATATCTATCTCTTTCTAGTTACTTGTGTATGTTTTTGTTTAAAGCTCTTCTTAATTTTTCCTATTTGCAGAAGTTGGGAATATTAGTAATAATGAACTTACGGTATCATTATGATGAGTAGTAAAAGAATTAAGTCTTTTTTTTTTTTTTTTTTTTTTGCAGTTTTTGGCCGTGGCTGGGTTTGAACCCATCACCTCTGGCATATGGGAACAGTATCTTACTCTTTTGAGCCAGAGGCACCACCCAAAGAATTAATTCTTATAAAGGAATTATCACAATGCTTGGAATGGAATTTGATTTCCTTATTAATGTATTTTTTTAATAAGGAATATTGATGGGATTAATTTTAATTTACATAATATCTAGATCTATGCAGTAGTGAGCTGTGTTATAAATGGATTTGTAGGTAAAACTAGAAGTAGACTCTACCTCCTGTAGTAGCCACAAATATTGATCTCTTAGGGAAGATAGAGAAATAGACTGGAAGTCAAGAAACAGAGATTATGTTTTAGACCTAGCATTGTATAGCTGCTTGCTTTAATCAAATACTATATACCTTACTTCGAACACTTTAGTGCACATTACCTATGAAGACTGGACAAATTTATGTTTTCTAATTAGGGATACTCATGCCACATAGGACTGTAAGACTTTAAGCAAGTTCATAGTATTAATGTGGGCCACACCTAATGGAGCACATTTAATCAAAGACTTTAGGAAAGATATATTTTCTGAATAATAATAGTAAGATAAATATATCATGAGATTTTAAAACAAAATATGTGATTTCAAAAAATTTGTAATTAATGTCTTTTCTCCTTTGGATTAGTTCTTCAGGTATTCTGAAGTATGTTCCAAATTTTTAGAGATACTTCAGTGGAGAAAATTTGAGAAGTTGCAAACTTGTAGGGCTAAAATTTCTTGATTGTTATCTGTCTTTATATGTCCTTTCATTTAAAGTCTCTATTCTCAACAAACAAGTAATTAGGTATTACCATTTATAAAACACACCCTTTTAAAATAAAATGATTTTGTATAAATTACATTTACAAAGGTTTAAAATAAGTATTTGTGATATATGTATTTTATATTTTAGGGCAGCAAACATATCTTAAACAGATCATTTAAAAAACTCATCCCTTTTTGCAAGATTAAAAAAATCTGATTCCACAAAATTTACCCATAAAAATATTAATTATCTCGATTATATGATTGTACTTTTTAATGATGAACTAGTATTCATTTTTCAGTCATACTTGAAGGAAATAGTAGTGTCATTTTTTTTTATTTAATTGCAGCTTGAATCGCTGAATTTTGCTTTAAGCTATTAAAAAGCCAGGAGAGGTGAACAATTATAATCTCCTTTTCAAAGAGTGTCTGAATGTTTGTAGTCAGTTCTCATGAAGTCTCATTCAGGTAGAATTCTAGACTCTGACCTTGTCCATCTACATTGTTTTAATTACTTTGGGAACAAAAGCATAGTTCTAACAGGCTCCATATAATCAGTATCAGTTTACTTTATATTGTCAATTGTCACACTGAATTGCATCTGTAGGCTCATAAATATGAGAGAAAATGTCTGTAGCAATGTTCGTCCTGAAAAATTTGCTTTCTTCTCAATTAGAAAATATGAGGATAGTGATGCTAGCATTAAAAACAACCACAAAACCTGGGAAGAAGTTTTGTAGGTGACGCTAAGACTTTTGTTTTCAAAAAGATGTCTTTTTTTGTTAATCTTTTTTTACAATTTTTAAATTTTTGAGATGGTCTCATTCTGTGCCCTGGATGGAATGCTGTGGTGTCTTAGCTCACAGCAACCTCAATCCCCTTGCTCCAGCCTCCCAAGTAGCTAGGAATATAGGCGTCCACAACAATTCCTGTCTAGTTTGGGGGCTTTTTTTTCTCTTTTTAGTAGAGATGAGAGTCTTAAGGCTGGTCTCAAGCTTCTGCCCTGAGGCAATCTACCCACTTTGGCCTCCCAGAGGGCTAAGATTCAGGCGTGAGCCACCACGCCCAGCAGAGATAAGTCTTTTAGCCTGACATATTTGTTTCATAAAAAATACACCAGCAGAGCAAAATGCTAAGTTCTCTGCTGGCAGATATTTACATGACAGTGGTCACTGTTTGTTTTGGAAGGACTATTTTCTGGCCACAAACTTATTTTTGACAGTCACGTAATTCTGGAACAGTCACTTTCTTTAAATATCCTCATTTGCACTCTGTATGAGACACTATACTTAGGTCTTTATCTTAGATAATTTTGGATATTTCAGTTCTAAGGAAATGTGTTCTGAACTGTGTAGATGAATTGCTACAAATTTTTGACTAGTTGTTCCCTAGCTTACCACTTACTAGAATATATATGTAAAAGAATGTGTAACCTTTTGAGTAAACATGTGGTTATCACAGCCTTAACTCCGCCCCAGGTCTGTACGTACCCACAGGCATGGAGACATACATGATCCTAGAAATATTACCTGGGAGGCACATCAACTTTATCTTCATGGGATATGTGCCTAATTGTTAAAGAAATAGTATATGACACAAAATGTTTTCACTAAGACAGTGCCTTTATGGTGAATAAAACCTTTCTTTTCTGGTTAATAAAGCATGCTTTAGAATATGGCTGATACATTTGCTTCCCAAAGATAAATTTTGTATGTGATCTGAACCATTGTAAATTGATTTTTCTATGTTGATATTTGAATGATTTCCCCATTTGTTTCAGAGCACTTTTTGATGGATACAGGGTTTCAAATATGCTTAGTCTCTTATATCTCTACCTGGGATTTTGATGATTAAAAATGCTAAAAGGTTTAGTTTCCAAATAGGAATTTATGGGAGAATATGTATGTGTGTCAAGCTTTTAATAATTATGTTGATTACTGATTGGCTATTGAATCAACTGTTTCAGTTTGAAAAATATTTGAAGGTAAGAAGATTAATTTTTACAAATAAGATAATATGCAGGCAGGCAGAACCTGATTGGAGATAAAGGTCAGTAGCCATCTGTTCCTCAGTCTTATTTAGAAGAGCAGAAGGTGTGGTATGTCATGCCCAAGCTGTTTTCAAATGCATGATAACAAAAAATGTGAAATCATTTGGAAGGTGAATTTTTTGAAATTTCACCTTGAAGCAAATTGCTTCCTATGAAAAATAATAGTTTAGTTTCTGCTCAAAATATTTTTCTATAGAATTTTGGAGAGATGTTCAGCTCCCTAACCAAGAGGAATGTACTGTAGACTTAGTTTTGTGAAACAAATTATAACAAAGACAAATATTAGAAGACAGAGAGGTATGAGCTCTGTACAGAAAACATTATGCGGATCTACCAATGACTGGCCAGTTTTCCACAAGGAAATTTTGTCTAGACATTCATTAAATGATTTAATCGTTTCTTGTTTAGTCTTATTACTATCACTTGCTGACTCTGGATATCTGAGCATCTTCCTGGGATGTTTGTGAGTACCGACTATAGCAACACTATTTGAGTTGTGTTATCAGCAGTCAAGGCAACCTCACAGAAGGTTCTAGGTGGGTGAGGGCCCTAAAGCAATAAAACACGTAAACATGACAATTCTTTTTAGCTGCATCAACTCTTTTTGGTATTCCCACAGCCGATCTCAATTTTCTCTTTTTATAACAACTCAGTAAGGGGTTTTACCAGAGCAGACAAGCATGAAATTAATTTTCCATAGAAGTTTACTGATGCTCGGAAACTTGCTGGTCAGTAATATTGGTATAAGTCCTGATGGTGGCTTGACTCTTTCATTTTCTTCTTTTTAATTGCAGTGAATTTTATCAGCAAAGTGTACGCTAGGCAGAAGCTTTAAAGAAAGAAGGGTTTTTTTTTTTTTTCATATTTAATCTCTTAACTTTTAGCAAGATTTATAGGAGCACAACACTCTGGTTCTTTTTGTTCATAGCAAGACAACTTATGATTTATCTTGGGACTTACCCTGCCTGACATATAGAACATTGGAAAAAAGAAGACGCCCAAAGGCTCCACAGAGTAACCGAAGGGCTGAGAGTCCCCTTAGACTTCAGCAATGACAAAATTCTTTTCTAGAACTAAGAGGCCTGCATGTGTTAACTCTGACTTTCTTTCCCCTGTGTTGTTAAGCCTGAAATACTTCCTGGGTCTTGGTGGCCTCCATTAAATGTAATTGTTGCCTCAAAGTCTTTAAGAATTCTATACTACCTATTTAAGGATGTGGGTTCATATGAATCAGAGTCTACATCCTTAGGTTAGGCTCATTTCTAATTTTATGAATTTAAGAATTTGTGGGTCTCAGCTCTTTTCATTTAAAAAGAAACTTGTAATATATTACACAATCCTAGAATAATGTGCTGAAAGAAATTTACTTTTCAGCAGACCTGATCCAGGTAGAAGGCTCAAGAAACTGCTCATTTTGACTGTTCTTACCCTGTCCTGCTCCTTAGTTGACCTCCCTGACATAGTTGCTGCCAAAGCATAACTGGCTTGTCTTAAAAGGCTCAGCTTGGGTTCCCCTTTACACCAGGGAGATGAGCTGCTGCTGATTTCTCACACCTTGCTGATAACATTTAAGGGGAAAAAAATCCTTCCCTTAGTTTCTGGGACTGGTGTGTGTTTTGCTAATGGTGTTCCTGTGTATCTTCTAGAGAGTGAAGATCTTGAAAAAGTAGCAAATCTCGGCTTGTCCACCTAACCTTGGAGAGGTAAATGCATGTATTATCTGATTGTTTGGGAGCTAAGACTGGGTGTGTAAGAATAGAAGTATACCCTCTGAAAGGGTGTAACAAGTGGGGACAGGGTGAAAGGGGACTGCTTCCTGACATCTAACCTCCTGGCCTTGCCCTACCTGAATATGTGTAGAACACATATTGGGTGCAAGGCAAAGTACTAAGTAAACAGAACAAGAACAAGAGAAGGCTGTAGCCTTTGTCCTGGAGGACCTCATATATATACTAAAAAAAAAAAAAAAAAACCCAAACAGGCCTTTAAACAAAAAAAAGTGAGACAGCATGAAGTTATAATCCTAGCTAGCCATATATTGAATGCTGACAGTCATACCATGCTGCATGTGCCATTACTTTCAATGTTCTATGGAGGACGCAGCTGAAGTGCAGGAAGGTAGAGTAACTTGCCCAAGGCTGTACGTTCCTAGCAGTAGAGCTGGGGTTCAAACCAAGCAAAACCTGCTCAGCATCAGTGTGTAAATTGCTAGTTACCCCTTCCCCTCCTCCTTGTATGCGTACAGAGGGCAACCCTTATGTGTTCTTAAAGAAGACTTGATTAATTCTGTCTGATTGCTGTGTAGAGAGCAATCAGACTCACTGACAGTGGAGTGAACAGAGTTTTAGAGTTCTTCTAAGATGATAAGAAAAACCAAAGGGGAGAGGTGGTAGGGAAGCCAAGAAATGATAAAAAGGAAAGGAAATGAAGTATGGCTTTCCTGTATCACAAGCGTTAAGGGCAAGAAGAAGCAAGAGATAACGTGGGAGAGGGAAACAGGGATGAATTATGCAGGGTCTTGTGAGCAGGAAGATAAGATTTTAGTGCAGATTATGGAGAGTATATCAGTCAGGGTCTAAACAAACATAAAAAACCCCAAAATAATACAAATATTTACATCAGGAGGAACTTAATCTGGTATTTGCCCGCATTGATAATGTAGAAATTGAGAGCAAGACACGTCATAGTGAGGCAATGCAGGTATTAATCACACCAGAAAGTGACGAGTCCCCCAGATTGGAGGCATGGGAAGGTAGTGGGTTTACCGGACCCCAGAGTCCAGCATGGCTGATGGAAGCTAGACTATTTGAGCACACCTGTTACCAGAGATGCTGCTGAACTATTAGGAAAGGGGATGAATATGAGGAGGCAAAAGATGTATGACCATTAAAGAAGGAAGGATTTCACCGTAGAATTGTAACAGGTTAGACATGCCATTGACGACGTTTGGAAGGTAGATGTTACCAGCAGAGAACAGTGGAATCACCAAGGTCAGCGGGAATGCTATTATACTTGGCAGGACTTTATAAGGACTAGAATTAAGTTAGGGACAAGAGAAATGGATCAACCGCTCTCCTTTGGACTCATTGCAGGGAAGAATTTCATAAACAAGACCCAAAAATCACTAACCATAAACGAAAAGATGATAAATATGATTGTGTTTAAATTGATCAACATTCCGTTGCTCAAAAGACAATGTAAAAAACTGAAGGTGTAATATATAATCTGAGAAAAGATGTTTGCAAAACATATAACCAACGAAGCATTAGTTTTGAGAATAACATTGTTACAAACCAATATGAAAGTGAAAACAACCAAATAGAAGATTGGACAAAAGGCATAAACTTGAATTTCACAGAAGAGAAGACCTGAATGGCTAATAAACACATAAAAACAAGGAAATGGAAATTAAAACCACACTGTGATACAATTCAGAGTAGCCAGATTGGAAAAAGTTAAGAGTCAGAAGGTACCAAGGAGGGTAAAGATACTGAGAAACAGGAACTCTTGCTCATTAGTTTGAGGAGTACATGGACAGAATCATGTAGGAAAGCATTGCAGTATTATTTTGCTCAGCTGAAGATATTCATTTTCTTTTACCCTGGCCAGTAACAAAATTGCTAGGCACATGTCCAAAATATATTCCCCTATATATGCAACAAGGTATCTATAAAATAGTGATCATAATGTTGTAACAGTGAGACAAAAAGAAGTAAAACAAGGCAAAAAATGAAGAAGCTACCTAAAAGCTCTTTTTCTTTTTTTATGAGAATGGAGTACTATGTTGTGTCCTATTTTAAAAAAAGCAAGTATTGTATACAACAGGGAAAATGAATGAGGTATATAGTTCACCTGCAAACATAGTTGAATCTGGAAAATATAAGGTCTTAGAAAAGTACTAACCATAGTTATATACATAGTCAACTATTCTTTAGAAAATCCATAATATATAAAACTTAGTATACTATATATCTGTGAGTATGTATTATAACTGCAACAAAAATTTGTATTCAAAATGCATTTGAAAAGGGACACAGAAGGGACTTGAGGCTTTTCTGTTTTTAAATGTTATGGCAGAAAAAGATGTCTGTTAGGAGGTTACTCATTCTGTGTTCTTTTGTATTTATATTTGTATTTCATTTAAAAAGGAAGGTAAAAAAAAAGGTTAAAGGTGGAGATCCAATGGAATCAATGTCACGGAAGGCTGGGAATGGGAAAGAAATGTATGCTATTTGGGGGGCATTCTATAGTGAAAAAGAATGTACAGTCCACAAGTGTCTAGTTTATAAGAAAGCAGTATTATCCTTTGGTGTTGTATACAGAAAACAAAGGCCGCTGAAATATAAACTCCTAGTTAACATTAAAAACATCTCAGAAAAGGTAAAAGGCACAATACTGCTCCTTATGTCCCCTTGTTCTAGCAAAGCTCCAGTGTGTGTGGATTAGAATGATGGTTGTCCTGAAGGGAAATTAATTAGCCCTTCTTCCCTCTTTCCATTATGTAATTGCGAGAAAGGGATTCCCCTGGTAGATAGGAAGAACAGAGGTGAAATTAAACTGCCTCTCATCCTAGCTTTGTCACTTAACGATGTGCATAACCTTAAATAATTCACTTGGCATCTATAGATAACCAGTTTTCTTAATTGCTGAATGAAGAGATGAAGTTCCTTCTAGTTTTAAAATTCTAAAGCTGATGATGGCATTGTAGAGATGGATTCATTATTTGCCGACCTTTCAGTTTTTATGCATGTAAATAGTCATTTCTGTGCATCGAGCCCCTAGTCACAGCCTGTCTTTTTTTTTTTTTTTTGCATAACTGATAGCAGAGAATTTCTATTCTATGAGAAATACTTATTTCTGATTGCTATACATCAACCTGATGGGTCTGCAATAATTTCTCAGCTGTCAAATTGAATGTTGAATTAGAACTTTGTGTGTGTCCTTGAGGACATACATTGTCTACCTTTTTGGTACTGTACACAGAGAACAGAGAACACTTGACCCTTGCTTGAGTGTCGCAGGGATCCTCAAACTATGGCCCGCCAAGGACATTTATCCAGCTTGCCGGGTGTTTTTGCCACTGCTGCCTGTCCTGCTTAGGAGCTGACTCATCCTGGGCCTGCAGTCTGGCCCTCCAACAGTCTGAGGGACAGTGAACTGGCCCCCTGTTTAAAAAGTTTGAGGACCCTCGGGGACACTTGATTTGGGTTCACATTTGAACAGTGACTATTAAATCATATTATTTATTTTTTTTAATACATTTTATTCAAATCCTGCAGAAATAACCCACAAATACAATTCGCTTTCTGTTTTTGACTAATAGTGGGACACAGAATGATCCAATAAATATATTTTTATAGGTTCATTTCTATGTAATACTATCCATAATTTTTACAGTACCTATTTAGGTATATCTATAAATCTTGGTATAAATCATTAGGACAAACTTCATCTTGCAAAACTATGTTTCTTTAAGAAATTTATTTTCAGAAATATTACAATTTAATACTTAAATACATGGTTTGAATGAGGATACCAGTGATATCAGTGTTAAAAGAGGGTTACCTTTAGCCCTGGTGAATTTATAAAAAATAGTGAATACCCATAGTGGAGACAAACTACATAACAGAATAAATGGATGATGTCAGTGAATTGTACCCTTACAAATGATGAAAATGATGAATACTCTGCTGTGTATGGTTTACCGTTATAAATAACAACAACAACAACTTTGGAAATTGTGTTTGGGATATTATTGAGCCAGTATCTGTGAGGTCATAAGTTCCCCCTCTTGTTTTTGCTTCATCAAGCTTTATCTGCAATTGCTTCAACTTCTGTTGCATTTTGAGACTGCTGGTTACCGATTCTTGCCCCTCTTTTTCTTATTAAGCTTCATTCTTTGATCCATTGCTTTCATTTTAATGTTTTCCTTTTATTTGAAAATGACATGTAGTCAATTATGTTCATTTCTCAAGTTCTGGAAATAGAGTCCCCTTAATGTTTGTGGTTGTGGTGTTATAAGATTTGGTTTAACCTTCAGGTTGGGGTCAGCTTTCAGGCATGTATTTTGATGTTATTAACATCTGTTTTGCTTACATAATCCAAACACAGTGATTGTTGGTGCAGATAACATTTTCTCTTGCTAACACAGTTAGCCCCATTGTAGGACAAAACGTATTTTAATTTTGTTTTGCTTTTGTCAAACACATGTACCGAGTGATCTCCCATTACTTCTAGGCTAATGGATAGCCACAGAAAGATGGTTAGAAAATGTACATGAGTAAAATTATATATTTCAAGAAAGCTACTGAGATTAAGGTCTAGGAATTATTTATTTCATTCATTAATTCATTCAACAAATATTCGGTCAAATCTGCCTTGTATCAACCCTTGTATGGGTGTGTGAAAACTGGGGATATGAATAGACCAGTTGCTGAAACTATTTTCAGATTTAGTCCAAAATTTGGAAATAAAGATGGATTGTTTTCTGAAAGTGTTAACAACAGTCAGAAGTTTTTACACTAAAGTTAAGTTTTCAAAAATGGCAAGGAACAGTCACCCTCATGGGACAATTTTCCAAAAGAAAAATCGAGAGAAGTCAAATTAACTCACCAGGACATAGTTCTCTAATCGTTTGAATTGGGTTCTGGAAGTGTGATGACCTAAGAGAAAGCTGTGAAAATACGTACATGGGCATATTAGCATTCCCTAAAAAGAATATTAGAAAACTTGGCTTTATACTATGATAACTATAGAGAAATGAGGTATGCAATTGAACTTACCTGTAAGTGAGGAAGTGGCCTTTTATTTAAGTGTTTAGAATTATAGAATCATAGAATAGATAGAATAGAATAGAATAGAAACCCAAGCTAAGATTGCAAGGATAAAGAGTTTGACTTCTTTTTTTTTTTTTTTTTGGTAGGGGCTGGGTTTCAATCCCGCCACCTCTGGTATATGGGGCTGGCGCCCTACCCTTTTGAGCTACAGGCACTGCCAAGAGTTTGACTTCTAACATCATAGTACCTGGGCTTGTGAGTTGGCTCTATGACCTTGACCAAAGTGTGTTACTTCTGTACCTCTCAATTTCTTCATAAGGGAATAATGGGAGTTCTTATCTCATAGTATTATAGTAGAAAATGAGATCATGCATGCAAAGGACTTGACACAGAGTCAGGATAGTGTAAACATGGACCACAGGTTAGTAATTATTTTCTATAACATATAGTACTTTAATGTATTAAATCACACAGTCTTGGACTTGAAAGGAATCCATTGCAGGAGTTCTCTCCACTGTATTTTTGAGAAATTGCACTATATTTATAGAGCAGTAGGGTGCTCACTACTCCATAAGTATCCTATTTCCTTTGAGTAGGTTTATTTATTTATTTATTTTTTGACTGAATCCAAACTTTGGAGAGGTTTAATCATTGGAAAATCTTTTCTTGTTAGGTCACCATCTGTGGTCTCTAAGTTCTACCTATTTCTTCATGGGGCTTCATGTAACATCTGAGCTTTCTTCCAAATGGCAGCCATCCAAATGCAGTATTTAAAGACAGATTTCTTGTTTTCCATATGTTTTTTAATTATCAGAATAAATCTTCTATATTGTTGGGTTTACATTATAATCCTCCTTTCATTTGAGAGTACCGTTGGCGGGCTAATCAAACATCCATTCTTAACTCCCTTTTCCCTTATGGGCCTTCAGAACTCAAGTTTGAGAGGTTTATTCATTTACATGGCAGCTAAGGATAGCCAAAGAGATGTCTGGAGAACTCAGACTGGAGATTTTGGGGGAAAGCATTTAATTTCCCAGTAAAAATGACAGCCCCAAATAGCATTGTCCTTTCTTTTATCTCCTTTTTTTCTATCTTGAGAACATGATCATTGGAACCGCAGCAGCCATATCACAGCCTTAAGTTGAAGAGTTTGAGGGCAAAATAGTCAGCAAGCTAAGGCCTCAGGAGTGGAATAATAGAGAGCCAAAGACTTACTGAACTAGTACTTGCAACCAATTATCTCCCCATTTTTTATAGACTAGATAATTATTGTATCATTTGTAAGGGCCAAGCTTTCCCTTAGCCCACTGAAGGTTCACTGTAAAATCACCAACAAGATGCAGAATAATTGGAGAAAAGGCAAATAAGTTTATTTAACATGTATATACACGAGCTTTCAGAATGAAGACCCAATGAGATTCAAAAAAGAATGGACAGCTGTGTGAATAGGATTAGGGAAAAGGGTATGACCTAATGCTAACAAGTTGAGCGAGGAACTCCAACAAGGTCTGTCTGTGGAGATTCTTCTTGATCTTTCTGAGCATGTGTCCCTTCTTTTTGAGTGTGGAGCAGTACCTTTTCTGGAATAGGGGTCTTATGACCTACAGTCAAACAGGTAGAGAAGATAACTTCTTTATGGCCTGTTTTTACACAAAATGTTTTGAAGTTTTATATCTGGCTTTTGGGAAAATAGGTTCTGGTTTCTACAACCTGCATGGGGAAAAAGGAACTCTAGTCTGGGGGAAAATAGGGCTGAGAAACAGGTGCAGAAGGAGGTCAGAGAAACGCTTTTGCTTCTCAGGCTGCTGCTGAGCACTTTATTTGGGGGTATTATTTTCTGAACCCCCAAACATTGAAAGCAATGATTCTCAGACTTTAGCATATGTCAGAATCACATAGGGGCTTTTTAAAACCCAAATTGCTGGGTCGCCACTCTAGTTTCTAATTCTGTAGGTCTAGAAAGGGGCTGGGGAACTTGCATTTCTAACAGGCTCCCGGGAGAAGCTGATGTAGAGTGGTGGTGGCGGTGGTGGGAGGGCACTTGAGAAATCCTGGTTTAAATCATTGTCAACGTGATTTTCTTTTCTTGGCAGCTTATGACCTTCCTTAAATAACATAAACAACATTCACTTTATTTGATTTTGAATTTCTCTCTTACAATGTTCAGCATTCAAAACAGGATTCAAACCAGGATGATTTCTAATCCTCTTCTCTGCCCTAGAGACCTCCTTCATCAGACTATCTATCCTTCCATGCCAGCAAGCATAGTTATCTGAACTGCACTTTAGCAAATCTGTCATCAGTTTATGGTATAGTTAGTGAAATGTTATTATGTGTAGAACATTGTGAGGATTCAAGGAAAGGTAAGATAATTGCCACTATTTCCAAGGAGCTTACATTTAGATAGGGGCTGGCACACAAACAAACAAGAGACCACTTTCCATCTGTATGAGAGCTTACCATTTCTAAACAGCTGTCAAATATATTAGCATGTTTAATACTCAAGATAATGAAAGGAGAAATATGTCACATTTATTCTATAGAAAAATCGAGGCCTAATTGGTTACCTAATGAATCTAAAGAAAGTCAAAGCTAGCAAGTAACAAAATCAGCTCTAGGAATTTCAATGCCTAATTCAATGCACATGCATTAGACAAATATTTATAATTAACATTTGTCCCCTCTATCTCCTCCCTCTTCAGGACAATGTAAATATAAAATTAGTTTTATTGATATTTCGAGGTCATAAATTGCTTCCCAGTCAACTTGAAAGACAACTGATTGAAAACTGTAAGAATCTATTTTTTAAAATACGGATTAATATAAGGTTATATAGGATTAGGTTACATTGTTTGCATTTGTTAGAAAAGTCTGAGTTGTTTATGAGTCCTTCACCCAGGAGATGAACCACCCCTGCATTATATCTGTTAGATGGGAGCTTCCTGAGCCCCTTCTCATCTTTCCCCCTCCCCATTCTTGAATTTAATTGTTTGTCCTCCCATGTAGGCCTATAGGTATTCATCTACTGGTATCAAATTAATATTAAGTATATGGGATGCTTGTTTTTCCATACTCGAAATACCTCACTAAGGAGACTGTTCTTCAACTAGATTCAGGTAAATAAGAAAGTTGTAAAGTCCTCATCTTTTTATGGCTGAATAGTATTCCATGGTATACATATACCACAGTTTATTAAACCATATGGGTTGGGATTTTTCTATGTCTTGATGATTCTGAATTGAGCTGCTATAAACATGAAGTGCAAATATCCTTTGGTAAAATGAATTTTTCTCTAGGTAATTACCTAGTAACAGGATTACAGGATCAAATGGAAAGTCTACTTTAAACTCTCAGAGGATTCTCCATACTTCTTTCCAAAAAAGCTGTATTAATTCGCAATCCTACAGTGCTTAAGTGTACCCTTCTCGTCACACCTACACCAACATCTGTAGCTTTGGGACTTTGTGATGTGGGACATTCTCACTGGGGTTAGGTGATTATCTGAAGGTGGTTTGGATTTGCATTTCTCTGACAATTAGGGATGGTGAGCAATTTTTCATGTGTTTGTTGGCTGTTCTTACATCTTTGTGGGAGAAGATTCTATTCATTTTTCTTGCTCAATGATTAATGAGGTTGTTTGCTCTTTTCTTGTTGATTTGCTTAAGTTCTCTATAGATTATGTTTATTAGCTCTTTGGTCAGATTCATAACATGCTAATATCTTCTCCCATTCTGAAGGTTACTTGTTTGCTTTGTTTATTGTGTCTGTAGCTGTGCAAAAGCTTTTAAGTTTGATGATGTTCCATTTATTTATTTTGATGTTGCTACAATTGCTAATGGGGTTGTCTTCATAAAATCATTTCCCAGTCCTATATCCTTAAGAGTTTTTCCCACTTTTTCCCACCAGGCACGGTGGTGGCTCACTGTAATCCCAGCATTTTGAGAGACTGAGGTAGGTGGATTGCATGAACTTGAGAGTTCAAGACTAGCCTGAACTAGAGTGAGACCCCGTCTCTAACAAAATAGCCAGGCATTGTGGTAAGCACCTGTAGTTCCAGACACTTGGGAGGCTGAGGCAAGAGAATTGCTTGAGCCCAAGAGTTAGAGGTTGCTGTGAGCTACTGGGGGCAACAGAGTGAGACTCTGTCTCAAACAACAACAACAAAAAAAAAATAAATAAATAAAAAACAAAAAAAGAATTTTTTCCACTTCTTCTTCTACAGTTTTTATGTTTTGTGTCTTAGATGTAGATCTTTTTCCTATGAGTGTCAATTTTTTAAGTGATGAGAAGTGTGGGTCCAGTTTCAGTCTTTTACTTGTGGCTAACCAGTTCTCATAGCACCAGTTAATAGGAATTCTTTCCCCCAGTGTATGCTTTTGTTTGGTTTATCAAAGATCAAATGGTGATATGAGGCTGATATTATCTCTAGGTTTTCTATTCTGTTCCATAATTCTGTGTCTCTATTTTTATGCTAATATCACTGTAGACAGGTAGTATAAACTGAAGAATCTCTTTTTAAAGGCAATTTTCTACTTTTGAGAGATGATTGGTATATACCACTGCAAATTTGCATAAACGTGGCCAGCGTATATGACATTTGTCCTTACATGGGATTACATCCATCCAGAGGAAGGGGGCATCATTCATCAGTGTTAAATTAGAGGTAGTTGGAACTCAATAACTGTTTTGCTCCTACCGTGCCATGAGAATACCTCTTTCATCTGGAATTGGATGCAATTTTGGAAGAATATGGAGCAGAGAAGTGTTTTGATAGGGGAAACAACCTTAAAGGAAATTTGAACATTGACTTGACTGCTTATTTTCTAGATACTAAAAGAGACTAAGTTAACCTTGAGTTTAAGTCTCTACCATCTTCTCTTCTGTCTACCTTCCATCAGCAAATATGAGGACTCGTGAGGAAATTATTGTTTTTCAGAGATGTAGACAAGCTACTTTTGTTTGTTTGTTTCTTGTTTGTTTTTATATGTCTTAATTGCTAGGTGTAAATTTCTACCACTCCGCATATATAAAATTTGCTACCTGTTACAAAGGGTAAGAATTAATTTTAATAGTAATAACTTATACATGATGTTATTCAGCACTTATGGCATAAAGTACAAGTTACAGGTGTTGCCCTGGAATTGCTTGAAGTCTAAAATAGAGGGAAGTGATATTGATATAAATTTTTCTGAATATAAGTAAAGCAATTCTGGGTTCATTACACAGTTCATGGATATTGTTTATTTGTACAATTTAATTATGTGCAATCTTTTCCTTAATTATCTTTTTCTATTTTAGACATTTTAAAATTCATGAGATATAGTAATGAACACAATAAAACTCTAGTTTTAAAGAATTTTAGTGTGCTATAAATAAATTTGGATTGAGAGCCATGCAGAGAAATAGATTTAAATAGAATAATTATCTCTTCTAAGCTGTGTTATTTTTGGGAAAAAATAAAAATGTAAACCTAATTTCTGTTCAGGGCTGGGATTCTAATTGAATTAGGCTATTACCTATATGGTATAATATGCATAGTAATATTTTTTTTCTCCTCCTTATGATTGAAATTCAACCATTAGTGATAGATTCTTTAGGTGTAAACATTGTGGTCTTTCTGTAGGTCTTTAAAAATGCAAATAAACATAGATAAAGTGCAACTGAATGAAGTTCCTTACAATTTAACATGCTTGCAAATAACAGGTTGATTCCTTTCTTAGCAAAGCAACATAAATGTTTTCAGGTGTTTGGAGTGAAGACTACAAAAAAGATGTTAAAGTTGAGAGAATGGCAAATTTTCAAGAAAGTCAAATGGAGAGATGTGCTAAAACCTAGGATCCCTTACTTTACAATTATGGCAATAGCTACTCTTGTTTTATTATTCTATGCATGTATAAGATGCTAACTGCTGAAATAACCATATGATCTCATAAGTTTAACAAACAGGGATTGTTCCTCTACTTTAAGGCTACAAATGGTAAGATGAGAGACAGGGAATTAGCAGGTGTTTGCATAACAGTCTCAGGAGAACTTTTGGGGCCAACATTTTGGGCCAATGTTTTCAGACAACATTTTCTTGGCCAGAACTAATCAGAAATCCTCTTCTACCTCCTAGGCTGCTGGAAAAAACTAGAGTTTTTTTTTTTTTTTCCACATTCTCAGGAGAGAGGGTAGATTGGTGAACATATAGCATTTTTTCTGCACTATTAGCTTTAAAAATTACTAATAGAAATAATGTTTTAAATGGTGAAAGTCTTAACATTTTCTTGACAGTAGACATGGTTTCCCAGGTAAGGGCAAGCCACTTAATAATCACATACAACTTTTCCTGTTGTTATCGTCTCTTCTTGACACCTATTTATAGCAAGTGAGTGAGTACTGGTTGCAATTGTGCCACATGTGCAGTTAACTGCTATTAATACCTATTGATTATACCCTATGTATGGGACCTTATGCTCCCTACTCTACAAAATACAGTTAAGTACTAACTATATTAGGAAATTTCTCATCTGTTGAGGTCAAGATCAGTAAGCCAGTAAAAGTCAGTGAAAACAAGGAATATATAAGGGAAGTATTTTAATTTAATACATATGAATGTATATTCATCAATTTTTGACATTTTTAAACACCCATTTGGTTACATAATATGCTTTTGTACACGTTAAAGGCAAAGTTATAAGCATGCTCTTCACCCAGAGTGTGTGCATTGTACTAGTTACTTGTGATTTACCCAACCCTTTGTCCCCTTTCCCACCTACTTGATTTCCATTGAGTTATACTTCCACGTGTGCATGTGTTGATTGACTAGTTCCAATTTAGTATTGAGTAAATGTGGTGTTTGTTTTTCCATTGTTATGATACTTCATTTAGAAGAACGGTCTCCAATTTCACCCAGATTGTTATAAAAAAAATACTACATCACAATTGTTGGGAGCTGAGTACTACTCCATGGTATACATATACCACATTTTATTAATCTACTCATGTATTGGTGGGAACTTGGGTTGTTTCAACATCTTTGCAATTGTGATTGTGCTGCTATAAACATTTAAGTGCAGATGTCTTTTTGATAAAATGTCTTCTTTTGTTTTGGGTAAATACCTAGTAGTGGGATTGCTGGATTTGATGGTAGGTCTATTTTTAGTTTTTTGAGGTGTCTCCTTATGACTTTCCTTAGAGGTTTATTAGTTTGCAGTCCCACCAATAGTGTATGAGTGTATGAGTGTGCCCCCCTGTCCACATCCATGCTAGGATTTCTCTGGGGGATTTTTGATGAGAGCCATTCTCACTGGAGTTGGATGATACCTCATTGTGGTTTTAACTTGCATTTCCTTGATGCTTAGAGATGTTGGACATTTTTTCTTGTATTTGTTGGCCATTAAACCATCTTTATCTAGAAAGTTTTTCACTTTTTTTGCCCAATTTTTAATGGGGTTGTTTGATTTTTTTCTTATTTTTTACCTTGAGTTGTTTGTAGATTCTGTTTATAAGCCCTTTATTGGATGTATAGCTTGCAAATATTTTCTCCCAGGGAGTCTGCTTACTCTATTGATTGTATCCTTAGCTGTGCAGAAACGTTCCCATCTATTTTTGTTGTTGCTGTGATTGCTTTTAGTGTCAATTGTAATGTTGGACGAGGACCTTCCTTGCAGTATGGTTATTTCTTATCACTTGTCTTGCATAATCCATGATGTACCATCTGTCTGGAGGACAGGATATTTATTAATTGTTCTTCCATGCCACTCCCCTTTTCTATGCTGCCAAAATTTCTTTTCTTCCTAGTGTCTTCCCATTTCCCAACTGAACTGGGTGATTTCCTACCTTACCAATGTATGGTATTAGGTATACTGTATGATCAGTTTCTAGCCAATAAAACACAAAATAAAGTTTGGGAAATTTACTGAAAGATGCCTTTGCTCTTAAAAAGAAATGCAGGTGTTGGGGAGAGGGATGCTAGGGTCTCTTTTTTTCTTTTGGTTATTGATTTATCAGGATGAATTTCCTTATGCTGCTGAGGCTAGTTTGATTTCATAAAGGGTGGTTGCCAATAAACTGTAAAAGTCTGGGCAGAAAGGTGGAAATGTCATGGGACTTGTCATGACTTGATTAAGCTGTTGTGTTTAACAGCCCTGGAATGTTTTTTCCTCAGGACTTCTGGCTAATAGGAATGATAATTCCATTATTCCTTTTAAGCCATTTCAAGTTGAATTTCTCTTACTTCTAGCCAAAGACATCTCAATTAAAATACCACAGTTCCTAGTTTGGGTTTCTTTAACTTGCTATGAGACATTAAAGACATTTATTAAGAGATTCCACATGAACAGTCCTTCCAGATTGTTATGATTTTCTCAATCATTTACAGCTGTCTCACCGGCATTTGATCCAACAGCAGTTATTTTTGTTTGTTTCTTTTCAAGCAACTAATATTTTGAAAATGTGAAAAGTATTAAATTTTGTTTTTGTAGATGCAGCTTATCTTTTTCACACTCATATTTCATTAGCTTATGTAATTTTTAACTAATGTGCATAACTATAATAATAAGTACAACACAACTGACTGAATCCTAGTAACTATATAACTCAGCTGGTAAGAACAGTAATTGCTGTCATACTAAAAATAGTCTTTGGCCATCTGAGAGCTTTCAGAGAAAGGGGCCTCTGACATAATTATGGGCCTGATGGCTTCTATCCCTGTTGAATGGTGTTCAGTTAAGACCTTTTTGTTGAACAATATGCATTGCCTGTTTTGTTTCTCAAAAATGATCAAATGTTAGCTATTTCATATGGTTCAATCTAAAAAATAACTCAACATATTCTCCAGTCTCCAGGAGTTTAAAATTCCATTAAAAAACTAAGATATACACCATGGAAAAAAATCACCAGTACATGCCAGTGTATATGTTCGTGTTCTGTCCACACTCTCTCTGATCTACTTTTATTGTGTTAATGTTTTCATATTCAAAGCCTTTATTTGTGGCTCACTTTATTTTTTTATTTCAAGTTCATATGAGGGTAAAATCAACTAGGTTACAATATTAGCATATGTTAAGCAGAGGCCTTGTTATAGTTGGGACTCAAAAGATGCACCAATACCCTTACTTATATCCATTAAGTAGGAGTACACCAATCCCATCTTCTCTTCCCTTCTCTCACCTCCCTCATTCCTCCTCCCCCCAACTTGAATTGAATTAAATTTTTCTATTATGTGTGCATGAATTAAATCATCTACTGGCTTCATATTAGTTGAATTGAATACTTGCTTTTCTATTCTCTCTTTTTTTTTTTAAAAGACAGAGTCTTACTTTGTCACCCTTGATAGAGTGCTATGGCATCACAGCTCATAGCAACCTCCAGCTCTTGGGCTTAGGTGATTCTCTTGCATCAGCCTCCTGAGTAGCTGGGACTACAGAAGCCTGCCACAATGCCCAGCTATTTTTTTTGTTGTTGTTGCAGTTTGACTGGGGCCAAATGGGGCTGACGTCCTACTCACTGAGTCACAGGTGCCACCCCTGCTTTCCCATTTTTATGATACTTTACTAAGAAGAATATATTTCAGCTCCATCCAGGTTAACACCAAAGATGTAAAGACTCCATATTTTATGGCTGCATAGTACTCCATGGTATACACATAACACAGTTTGTTAATCCATTCCTGGGTTGATGGGTATTTAGGTTGTTTCCACATCTTGATGATTGTAAATTGAACTGTGATAAACAATCTAGTGTAAATATCCTTATGATAAAAGGATTTTTTTTTCCTTCTGGGTAGATGCCTTATCATGAGATGGTGGATTCAAAATGAGAAGTCTAATTTGAGTTCTTCGAGGATTCTCCATACTTCTTTCCAAAGAGGATGTATTAGTTTGTTGTCCCACCAACAGTGTAAAAGTTCCCCTTTCTCCACATCCATGCCAGCATTTGAAACTTTGGGACTTTGTGATGGGGTTAGGTGATATCTCAAGGTGGTTTTGATCTGCATTTTAATGATGATTAGGGATGATGAGCAATTTTTTCATGTGTTTGCTAGCCATTTGTCAATCTTCTTCAGAGAAGGTTTTATTCATGTCTCTTGCCCAGTGATAGATGGGATTGTTTACTGGGTTTTTGTTGATTAACTTGAATTCTCTGTAGATTGTAGTTATCAAGCCTTTGTCACATTTGTAAAAGAAATATCTTTTCCCATTCTGAAGGTTGTCTTTTTGCTTTACTTGTTCTGGACTTAGCTGTGCAGAAGCTTTTCAGCTTAAGTCCATTTGTTTATTGTTGTTGTTGCAATTGCCATGGAAGTCTTCATAAAAGCTTTCCCCACCCTGACATCCTAAAGAGTTTTTCCCACATTTTCTTCTAGGATTTTTATTGTTTCATATCTTAAGTTTAAATCTTTATCCATCTTGAGTCAAGTTTTGTAAGTGGTGAAAGGTGTGGTTCTTCAGTTCTCCTAGCACCGTTAATTGAATAGGAGTTCTTTTTCTACCCACTGTATGCTTCTTTGGTTTGTCAAAGATTAGATGGCTATAAGAGACTGGTTTTATCTCTTGGTTTTCTATCTGGTTCCATATGTCTATGGCTCTATTTTTGTGCCTATGCCATGGTGTTTTGATAACTGTGGACTTGTAATATAGCCTGAAGCCTGACAGAGTGATGCTTCAAGCTTTGTTTTATTACTAAGAATTGCCTTGGCTATATGAGGTTTTTTCTGGTCCCATACAAAACAAAGTACTATTTTTTTTTCCATTTCTGCAAAGTATAATGTTGGTATTTTAATGGAAATTGCATCGAATCTGTAGATTGCTCTGGGTAGTATAGACATTTTAACCATGTTGATTCTTCCCAGCATGGTATGTTCTTCTATTTGTTAATGTCTTCTGCAATTTCTTTTCTTACAGTTTTATTATTCTCTTTACAGAGGTCCTTAACCTTTTTTGTTAGATATATTTCTAAGTATTCCATTTTCTTTGAAGCTACTGTTAGGGGGATTATGTCTTTGATTAGCTTCTCAATTTGGCTGTTACTGGTGCATACAAAGGCTACTTATTTGTGGACATTGATTTTATACCCTGAAATGTTACTGTATTACCTGATCACTTCTAGGAGCCTTATGATTGAGTCTCTGGGTCTCTAAGTAAAAATATCATTAGCAAAGAGCAAGAGATTGAACTCTTCTATTCCTATTTGGATGCCCTTTATATCCTTCACTTGGCTAATTAAATTGGCTAGCACCTCCAGCAGTATGTTAAATAGTAATGGTGATAGAGGATATCCCTTGTCCAGTTCCAGTTGTAAGTGGAAAAACTTTCAGTTTTACTCCATTCAGTGTGATATTAGCTGTGGATTTGTCATAGATGGTGTCAATCTGTTTAAGAAATTTATCACTTATGCTTATTTTTTTAAGCATTCTTTTTAGAAAATGATGCTGAATTTTATCAATTGCTTATTCTGCATCTGCTGAGAGGATCATATATATGGTCTTTGTTTTAGCTTCTATTGATATGGTGAATTACATTTATGGATTTGGGTATGTTAAAATAGCCTTGCATCCCTGGGATGGAGCCTACTTAGTCATGATGTATACTTTAAAAAAATGTATAGAAGTACATTTATACATTAATACTTATTAAAATGAGTATTTTTGCACCAATATTCATTAGTGAAATTGGTCTATAGAGTTCCTTTTTTGCTTGGGTCCTTTCCTGGTTTTGGTATTAGGGTGACATTTGCTTCATAGAATGTGTTGGGGGAAGAGTCCTTCCTTCTCAATGTTTTGGAACAGATACTGCAGTATAGGTACAAGGTCTTCCTCAAAGGTTTGATGGAGTTCTTGTGTGGAGCCATCTGATCCAGGGATCTTTCTTGTTGGAAGTTTTTGTTGTTGTTTCTTTGATCTCAGTGCTTGATATTAGTCTGTTCAAGGGACCTAGTTTTTCCTGGTTAAGTCTAGGGAGATGATGTGATTCTAGATATTAGTCTATTTCCTCCACATTGTCAAATTTCTTGTAGTAGTCAGAGATAATCTCTCATATATATGTGTATCAGTTGTTGTTTCCTGTTTTAAGTTTCTGGGTGAAGTTATTGAAGGCTTTACTTTTCTATTTCTAGTTTATCTGGCCAATAGTTTATTAATTTTATTTATCTTTTCAAAGAACCTAGTTTTGGTCACATTAATTTCTGAATGATTGTTTTGTTTTCAATTTTATTTATTTCTGATTTAATTTTGGTTATTTTCTCCTGCTGGGTTTGGGATTGGATTGCTCTTCCTTTTTTATTTCCTTCAGATGATTCATTATGTTGTTGATGTGCTCTTTCTTTCTGTATTTTGCATGTAGGCACCTACTACAATGTTTACCTCTTAGGACTGGTTTTGCAGTATCCCACAAGTTTTGCATGCTTCTTGAAGTCCCATAATTCTCTGAGTGACTTGTTATACTTTCTCTTTCTTCTTTTCTGCCTC
Source organism: Otolemur garnettii (assembly GCF_000181295.1). NCBI lineage: Eukaryota > Metazoa > Chordata > Mammalia > Primates > Galagidae > Otolemur > Otolemur garnettii. Next base: position 39,398,538 of record NW_003852397.1, on the reverse strand, counting down.
TTTAACTACTTGGATTGGCTCAAGAGCTTTATTGTCTGGTCTGAGATTCATTCTTCTCCATGGTCTAAAGTGTTATTGATACATTCTACTGCATCTTCAAGTGCCCTTTAATTTCTTAAAGTTCACCATATGCTTTCTATACTCTTCATATCTTTCATCCATTTTTTTGTTCTGTCTTTCCACTTTCTCATTAATTCCCTTTATTGTGTTTACTATCCATATTTTAAATTCCCTTTCTGTTATTTCCATTAAATCTCGATAAGTGGAATCCTCTGTGGTGACTACCTTTTAATCCTTTGGAGGGGTTACTCTGTTCTGGGTTTTCATATTGCAAATGTTTTTCTGCTGGTTTCTCATCATGTGTGTTTTGCTCTTGTTCACCTCCCTCCCCTACTTTTTTCCCCTACTGCTTCCTTTCCTTTCTCTCTGAGCTTAGGTATTGAAGCAGTCTTTAGGTATAAGGTCAAATGGAAGAGAAGGATGAAGAGTGAGAAGGGCAAAGGAAAAAAAATTACTAGAAATAATTAAAAAATTAAAAGAGTGAAAGGAAAGAGCTGAAGAAAAGGAGAGAAGGACAGAAAGAGGGAAAAAGAGACAGGAGATGTGGAGGTGTTTGGTTGGGTGCTTTGACCCACATCTATAACTCCAGGACTTTGGAAGGCTGGGCTGAATGGCTCCCTCAAGGTCCAACCTGAGTAAAAAAAGACCCAAATATAGAAAAAAATGAGCAGTATGTCACAGTGGAGACCTACCAGTATTGTCTTTCCAAAGGCCAAAGCTAGAAGGATACCTTAGACTATGAGCTCATGGCCTCCTTGAACCAGAGCAGTGACATGACCTCCATCCAGACCCATGCCATGATCCCCAGCTCTCAGAGAAAATACAAAAAAAAAAAAAAGAAAATTAAAATATACAATTATATAAACTGAAGAAGAAAAGGTATATATTACTTGTATGATAATTTTTTTGTGGATAAGATGAGAAAGGTAGAAAAAAATCTCTACCAAAAGATGGAGAAAATGAGAGAAATAAAAAAGAAATATAGAATCAGAATGGCTGAAATACCATAATTAAAATGGAGAAATCCTTGCTATTGAAGAAAGTAAAAATGAAAAAAAAAATACACACAAACCAAACAAAAAACAATAGCAAGAACCAAGAAGAAAGAAAAACCAATAGAAAAAAATCATTTAAAAGGAAAAAAAAAGAGAGAAAAAAATGTATGTGAGTAAACATACCGTGTTTCCCTGAAGATAGGACCTACCCCAAAAATATGCCCTAGCAGGATTTCTATGCATTTGTTAAATATAAGCCCTACCCTGATAATAAGATCTAATGATGGGCATGGCTATGCAGCGTATCTGCATAGCCACGCCATGCATTTCAAGGCAGAGAGGTAAGGAAGACTCCAATACCTTTTATCTGCCACAGCTCCTTTCTCTGAGCTGTTCACACTTGCATGGGTGGGTGTTTGGTAACTGCGCTCACAGGCATCCTATTGTGCACATGCGAACAGCTAGGGGAAAGGAGTTCATGCATCACTTGCGCCAGCCCCACCAACAAGGTTAGCTCTCCCTGTCAGGTTTCAGAAGAAGATGACTTATGTGTATTTGAATATATGTAGACTGTTGTATTATACTTAATAAAAATAACACATCCTCTGAAAATAAGCCCTAGTTTGTCTTCTTGAGAAAAAATAAATATAAGACAGTGTCTTATTTTCAGGGAAACATGGTAGTACACACACACACACGCATGCACACACATGTAAATTGCAATATATTGCCTGGACACCAGGTTGGCGCTGTTGTGTTAGGAGATGGAGAACACACTTGTATTTGCTGTATAATATTGGAGGCCAGAAGCCACTCTCTATTTTCAGAGGAAACCCAGACCTGTCCTCTTGACCTACTTGCCCCCAATCAGGGCCTACTCAGTTTACAAGCACTCAGTCACTGAGGGATTAGGATCCCAAAGCTCTTACCAGATCTTTCAGGTAGAATGTCTTATCTTTCAAACAGTGCCCCCTAATAACAAAGTGGTTTTCTTGGGACAGGGGTCACTCAACTCACCCCAAGGATAGCTGCCCGAGCTCAGCAGGTACGCCAGAGCTGGCTGTGTACCAGGACCCAGAAGATTGTTTCTCCCCCATGGCCTTCTCACAATGGCAGCCTGCCTATAGCCAAGCCAATGGGAGCTTCACCCTGCCCCACACTCAGCTGCCTGACACACTATTCAAGTTTCCTTGCTCATTCAAGCCCCTCTAAGGGAGTCTAGGGAACTGTTCAATCCAAAACCCAAAATAACCCTTTCTCACCTCCACTCTTCCATGGAGGGCTGCCAGCTGAACTCTGCCTGTACCCAGCACCCACCCTTTGTGCTGGTCCTGAGCTCCAAACCTCCTGCCAGCTCCTGGAGTCTCCTACTGCTTCACTGTGCCCCAGCACTGATGTTTCTGGTTAGGTTCTCCAGCCAGAGGTGGCCAAAATCCTCTGTCCCTTGTCTCACCAAGAGTGCTAGCAAGGATATGTCTCTAGTCCATCATTTTTCTCCCTTTTTCTTGTGGCTCACTTTAAATAACAAACTGCTCTGTGGCTACTGGAGCCACTTTGCCCACCTATGCAAAGAGCTGGAAGTGCCTGATAATGCACATCCCCCTGGGAAACCTTAACTGAGGATAAATGACAGATGTGGGGATAGGAAAGCTCAGCTTTGTTGCCCAGACCTCCCCTGTAGGGTTTGGCTGATGCCACCCTCTGTGGCACTTTACCCACATACCTGCTTGTCTTCCTCTTCTCTTTTCCTACTTCTCTTGCTCTCTTACTGGTTTCTCCTGGAGAATTCTCTAAATGAATCACTGGCACACAAATTTTCAACTCAAATGTGCCTTTGGAGAATAGGAGTGGTAAATATAGACTGAGAAATATACACAATATGTGTTAGGGGTGAAGGCTCTTATTGTCAATTGTGGTGATTAAGAAATGCTTTCAAATATAATGGAAACTGAGTTTCGTAGACATTTAACTATTCAACAAATGATTGTGGAGTGATTGCCATGTGTCAATGCTGATGGCAATAGTGAGATAGCTAGGCTAGTGCTTCTTAAATTATAATTTTTTGGAAGTGCACATTTTCAGAAACTCTGGGGCTGAGGACTAGAAGTCTCTTTTTCCGTCCCTCCAGGTGGTTCTGATGCACATTCAAGTTTGAAACCTCTGTACATGGCAAAGATCTGGTTATATCCTAGTTTGCCAATTAATAACTATGAGCTTAAAAAATTCATTTACTTACCAGGGGGAATGGGTGGAGGGAGGGGGTTTGGAGGGATTACTTCTGAGGTTTACCTTATAGGGGTACAGGTGAATCTTTCTAAGAGTAGAATGTGAATGTTTTAAAGCAATAACTGAGAAAATGACATGAAGGCTGTGTTGACCAGTTTGATGGAAGTATTTCAGATTGCATGTGAAAACCCCACACTGTACCCCAGAAGTGCATTAATGTACATAGTTACCATTCGATAAAAAAAAAAAAATTCATTTACTTTTCTGATATTTAGTATCTTCATCTGAGATTGGATAGGAGTGATGACACTTGCCTTTTGAGGGACAAATGGCATTTTTTTTTTTACCTTTATTTCTCTCTATATTGCCTTTATTTCCTCCTAAATTCCCTACCTCCTCTTCATTCTCTCCCTCTTGTTCTCCCTTCTTTTATTCCTCCCTTTCTTCCATTTCTTCCTTCTCTTTCTCCTCCCTGAATGACTCTTCTTCCTCCCTCTCTCCCTTCCTTTCTTCCTTCTGTTCCTTCTTTCTTTTCGACTTTTCTGCCTTATGCTTTTAGGCTGGTAGTAAAAGATGGATTGAATTGTACTAAGTGGAAAAAGATGACTAAACTTCCCAGGTAGCTTGTACTTAGAAACCCCTTTCCATCAACCACTGTCCCCTACTCAAAATCCAAAGTCTAATTATTTTAAAGAACTTTTATGGTGTTGTTTGAAATACATTTCCATCAGTTATTCTAGAGTTTTACTAAGGATGGGAAATGCTTTATTTATTTATTTTTTAGTTTAGTTTGTTTGTTTGTCAGGAAAACTATACTGATTAGTGGGCCCTTTTTGATTCCATGTGAAATTCTTTCTGAGAATTTTTGCTAGTATCTTATTTCTAGTATGATAGAATAGACACACTGGTGCGGTGGTATGTTCCATCCAAAACAAACAGAAGGAATGTACAAATTGTACTTTGGCATTAAAGATTTATCCTGAAAAACTGTTTAAAAACAACCTGATCCATAGATGTGCATAACTTAGTTTCAAATGTGCTGAGACATCTGGTCAGAGATAGTCTGGAAAGATAGTAGTAGACAGGATTCACACTCTCTCTCTTTAGAGAGGGAAGAGGGTTGCCTCAGGATAGTCCGGAAGGATATTTGCTACAGGAGAAAAATGTGTTATGGAAACATTGCAGCAGTGACTCTCAAACTTGAGCATGTGTCAGAATTACCTGGAGGTCTTATTAAAACAGACTGCTGTGACCCATACCCAGAGTTTCTGTTTCTGTAGGTCAGGCGTGGAACCTGAGAATATGCATTTCTAATTAGTTCTTAGATGCTGCTGCTGCTGCTTGTCAAGATCACTGCCTTAGAGAAAAGAACATCCTGTAGTCTAGAATTAAAGGTTAGAGTTAGGCAGGAATAAGAAATGGATTTTTGTTTTTATTTCTGATATATTTCAGTTTGAATTGTGCTGAGGTTAATTTTCAAAAAATACTATTTTACTCAGACTTCTCATTTGCTCACAATTTTTACTCTTCATTTTAAGTAAAGCCCTAATAATTAACCAAAACATGAAAATATTCAGCATTTCCAACCTTTCACTTATATCCCTAGGTAACTAGTCCCTTTGTTGGCCCTCAAAAAAATTCTAAGCCTTCATGCCCTCCACGGTAGTCCAGTTTGCTTGTTTTCCCTGGAATGCTCTCTTGTCTTCCCCCTGGTTTTTGGCTTTTAGAGTCCAACACACTTTTCAAGACTGAACTGAATTCCTTCTCCTTCACTAAGCTTTCTTTGATAAAATAGTCACTTCTTACTTTGAACTTATTGTGGACTTGTCTGGACTTTTAAAATTTCATTTTAGGGTTTTGAAAAAAATTTAAATGCCATCTATTATAGTTCGAAGAATACAAATACTTTTCTATCATTTGTTTTAGGGAAGACCTTTTAATCCTCATATCCACCCTATGAAGTAGATATTATCATCTCCATTTTACAGATAATTCACTTCTATATATTTCACTTTACTTCTATAAGTTGAGTTATAGAATATCAAACATGTGATTTTAAGTTCAGCTGTGTTCCCCCTTCTGCCCACTCCAATGACTTGCAGATAATATTTATTAAAATGATTGCCACATTCTAAATAGCCAGCTTTGGATTGCTATAAAGCAGTGATCATATGTTATTTAAATGCTCGAGCAGGTTAGTTCTGCAGGATACAACATGAACTTAATTCTGGTTATTAGGAATGATGGGTGGATCAATAGTACAAAGACCTGGCTCTCTGTCATCAGTTCAGGGTCTCTATGAAGGGCCAATGCAGCACAGGGCTGCTGTGGGATTGGTGGAGGCCTCTGTGGAGACAGCCTTGTACTTAAACTTCTCCTTTTCCTGGATCCTATGTTCTTAACTTTCTCATAGGTCTTGATCTCAGTGGTTCCCCTCAGTAAACTTCCTGATTTCATGAATTTCAGTGCCTTCAGAGTCTTTTTCCTAAAGAATCCAACCTAAGAGAAAAGAAAAGGTGCATGGATTGACCACATTTATTTACTTTATTTCATCAGAGACAGTGGTAATTGTACATGCTTTGTAATCAGAGAGATTGGAACTTATCAGAATATGATCTCAGGGAGTTATTTAATCTCTCTTAGGCTCAATTTTCTCATATCAGATGGGATATCGTATTTAGGATTCTCTCCTCCACTAAAACCTTGATCTTGATTTTTTCCCCATAATTTTCCTCATGCAAAGTATAAGATTCATCTTTCTGACCTTCAAATTTTCAACCTCTTCCAATGATCCTTGTCCTTTGTGCTTTATCTCACCTTTGTGCTTCATCTATATCCTTTTGAACTTGAACCCTATCTTCAGTTGTTATAGTATGTTCTGACTACCAACCCTAACCACTAGCTACCATATATTTGGTGCTTGCTATGTACAGGGTGTTAAGCTAAGCAATTTATAGCAGTGGTTCACCAAGTGTGGTTTCCCAACCAGAGGCAGCATCACCCAGGAATTGTTAGAAACATTTCTGAAGCTCTCTTCCAGATCTCGTATATTGGTAACTTAGGACTAGGGCCCAGCAACCTATGTTTTGACAAGTCCTTCAGGAGATCTGATGCATGCTTAAGTTTGAGAGCCACTGCTTTATCAAAATTATCTGATTTTCTCATAAGACCAAAGGATAAATAGTTCTACCGTGGTTTTATAGATGAGAAAACTAAGCTCAGAGAGGTTAAGTGTGCAAGGTTTCACAAATTGCAAATAGCAGCATGGGAAATCCGTCCTAAATCTGAACATTTCAAAAAGTCGTAATCTCACGTTCTACTCTATGAAATCTTGCACAAACTTAATGAACCATAATTTCTATACTCAGTTGAGTACTTATCTTAAGTAGACCATGTTGTAAGCTTTGCTCATTTCTGTGTGTCATTGATATTGCTGGGAGAGTTATAACCAAAAATGCTGATTGTCTTTATTATAATAAATGTGTATTTTGCCCTTGAGGCAGGTTCCTACATAGTGCTCTTTCTTCATCATTGGTTGATTCATTATTTCTTACAATTTGTTCCACACATTGTCCACATTTTTTAGCACACAATGCTATTTCTTATTTGTTGAGCAAAAGATATCAGTAGAAGGCCTCATCTCTGTTTTTCTGGAGATACTAGGGATAGTATAATACGAGCATTTCCCACTCCCTTTCATTACACTTTAGAAGCTCAGTATATCTTTTTTCTATTCCTTTGTTCTTGCTTCTAATCGGTGACCCTTTACTTTGCCAAGATTGATTGCTTACATCCTTGGTTCACTAGTTCTCTTTTCAGATATTGCTCAATCAATTCTCCCCTTATCTCACCTGGAACTTCTCTCCCACACTTGTGGCCTCTTAACCTCATCAACAAAGTGTGTTTGGACTTTCTCTTTACTGAAAGAGAAGCAACCTTTTCTTAAGTATCCTATTAACCATCTACCCCAAATCTCTCTTTCATATCTTCAGTTCATGTTCAAGTTTCTTTAAGGAATAATCTAGTGTTCTTCCTTGAATTCCTTTGTCCTTCAAAATTGTGACACTTCTCTAGTGCAACTGTTATCTCGAATATAATCAATTAACTCTTAAACCCCCCTCCAAATCAAAAGCAACAACTTTGTTAGTATGTATGTTTCCTCTTCAATCTCTGTGCCCCTCTGACCATCTTTGTAGCAGAAGGTTTCCTTGACTTAGTTTCCATGACAGTGAAATAACAGAACCCACTTAGCTATCTTTTCTCTTTTTTTTTGTTGTGCTTTGGTGTCTCTTCTTCCTTTTACTGAACAATTAAGTTATTAATTACTAAAGTATACAGGAATACTTTTGGAGTCTACTATGTGACAAGCACTGTGTCAGGGGTTGGGGCTACAATGTGATATACATGGTCTCTGCCCACTTGAGGCTGAACAAGTTAGTGCAAACTTTGAATGAGAAACCAGTGCATTATTTTTAAGGGTCATAATCACTTTATGTGAGGGTACTATTCTTAATGTTTTATAAACAAGGATACTTAGGAATAGGGAGTTCACGTAGCTCCAAGCTTTTGTTCCGAGAACATTTTGTGTTTTTCTATACTCTACTTCCCATTCTCCCAGCAACTGAACTCTGTATGTATTATACGTGCCCAGAGCTCTGAGACACAAGAGCTAATCCAAACTCTCACTCAGAACTCATTTCCTCAGAGCAAGGTTTGCTTTTCTAATCACATGAACATCTCCCTCCACTGGAATATCTCCCTCAAACCTCTGACTAAACATATCCACAGCGAATTCATTACCTCTTAGCCTTTCCCAAACATAAAAATAAAACCAACCAACTGTAAGTTCCCTTCTTGGCTTCTCTGTTCTTAATCATATCACCATTTTTCTAGTCCTCCAGGTATAGAATCTGAGAGACCTTGAACAAATCCATCTTCTCCATAGAATTTCTCTGTTGTTAATTGCATCTCAGCAATGTCTCTTTTTAAACATACTATATTTCTGTGTCCACAACTGCCACCATCATTCTTTGTGACTCCTTACCTAGCGCTTCCACAGTGACCTAAATTCTCCCTACAGAACCACTGTTTTCTGGTTCTAGGTTATTTTATCAACCTATTATTATAACAGATTAATATTCTTGGTATATTTCCGACCAGCATGGTCTCCCACTCAACACTTCTGAAGTCAAGTGCAAACTGCTTAGGTTAGCAATCATAGCCCACTTGACATGGCCACTGACAATCTTTCAAGGCATTTCTTTTACGTTCGTCCACATATTGCATGTTCTGGGCAAAAGGATACATTTCCCACCTTTGCCAGAAGAAATCATACACATTTTACGGCTTGAGTGACTTCCCTTCCATGAAGTTTCTCCAGTCTGTGACGCCTTCTGAACTCTGCTCTAATGTGTTGACATTCTCTTCTGACTCTGTAGTCTCCCTCATATTGTATTTATTGGTATACCGTCAAATTTCACTTCCCAAGCAGGAACAGGGCCAGATTTGTTCACCCCACTCCTATCCCCACCATAGGAAAGGCTTAGGAAGTGCTTGCTGAATTGAAACCAAAGGATGGCAGGTTTAAATGCAGATGAAAGCATGAGGAAAGAGAGAGGATCAGAGTAATTTAGCAGTTAATAAGTCAAAATGCAACAGATCTGGCAGCGCACTGACTTTATTTCTTTGTTCTTTTTGGCATTTGCTCTTCTTGATTTGTTTTATATATTAGCTTGATAAGTGATTTGACTATTTGAAAATCAACATTTGAACGGGGACGGTTCATGTTTGCTAAAGTCAACAGTGGGCTCTGAAGGGGAAAAGACTGCCCCTTAGAGGCTATTACTTACATTTTCTTTCTAAATGACAGTGTGCTCGTGGGATGGTCACTGTTGATTGTTCTTCAGAGCTTCTATTGAGAACATATAGACTAGTAAAGTACCAATATCTCTCCACCCTTTCATCGGCATTAGTATTCGCAATGATTTTATTAGGAGTAATTAATACTGACGATAATGAGAGGCTTGCCTGCAGGGTATTTTATCTTTTGGCACTGGTCTTTCAGTTTAAAGTTATTTGGCCTCCGTAGTTGCATCCTGAAGCCCTATAAAAACCAGTGCCTTAGTGAATTGTTATTTCAGATTATTTTACAAGTAGTGACTCAACCAGCATTAGCAAGTGGGTTTATTTTGTTTGTGTTTTGCAACTCACAGTGTGGTTCTTGGATCAGCAAACTCTGCCACATCATTAAAAGTGCAGACTATCAAGCCCCACTCAGACCTACCGAATCAGAATCTGAACTTTAACAAGATCCCAAGGTTATCCCCATGCACAGGAAAGTTTGAGTAACACCCCTTTAAGTTCTAGAAAAGAGCAACACAAGTTTTTTCATCCCTACGGTATTGTAGAGAGTGTGTGTGTGGGGGGAGGGGTCAGGTGAGGGGTCAGGTGAGGGGAAAGAAAGGCCAGAAGGGTGCGAATCCCTTCCGAGAGATGTGCTGGGCTTTAGCGGATGTGGGACTCCCCTCCCGTACGGATACTTGCCGTAGCTTCACTGATTTCTTGCATCTGCTGTCTGCAGTTGTTAACCATTAAAATAATTAAAAAACCGAGAGTGTGGGGGGAAGTTGTCAGGTACTACAACCAAGCCGGTAGGATCAAGGACCCAGCACAAAAGGAAAACCCCCTTTCTGAGCCTCCCTCAAAAAGCAGCTCCGTCACTTCCACTATCTCTAGTTTGCGGATGCAGTTCGCCTCCTCGTGTCTCCACTTAACACCCACGACCACTCACTCCACGAAGGCCAGTTCTTCGCCTCCGGTCTCCGGGCTTCCTTCTCCTGGCCACCATCTACCCTGTCTCAGCACCCCCGGGCCGCGGCCCCTCCCTCCGCGCCAGCTCGCACCTCTCCGAGCCCGGTGCACCTGGGGCTGACGCGGGCTCGGGACGCGTGCGGAGCGCCGCGAGCGCGGAGGAGGCAGAGACGCGCTGACTGCCACCTCCAGCCGGTGCCCGAGGGACAGCGCGCGCTGCGCAACAGAGACCATTCTCCTTGGCCGCCGTTCACGGCTCGCCACGACCACCGCCGCTGAAGCTGCGGGCGGGCAGCCGTGCGCTCCCGGGGACAGCCAGCCCGGGCGGCTGCTCCTCCCGGATGCCAGGGCCAGGGCGCCGGGCGGCCGCCAGCAGGAGGATGAAGAGCTCGGTGGGAGGAAGAAGAGAAAAGCTCCCCGGGGCGCCGAAAGCTCAGCCCAGCCACGGTAAGTTGAGCGCAAAAAGAGGTGTCTGGGCTTGGTCCGTGGAGTTGGTTGGGGGCCAGGCAGGGAGCTGGGGTGCACTCCTCGGGAGGCGAGGCGCCTGGGGCTGGGAAGCGCATGGGTAGCGCCGAAGGGGCATTTGCCGGTTCAGACCTTGGGCCACCTCCCATTGTATCCCACACCGTCGGTCCACACCTCGATCTCTTCTGCTGAGTGCCAAGAAGAAAGAGTAGTGGTGAGGTGGGGGGGCCGGAGTAGAGAGCGCGCAGATTTGAGGGTCTCCGGGTACAGCTCTGTGTCAAGGACCAAGGGAAAGAAGAGGCAGCGTGGGGGCGAAAGGGCCAGCTTTGCTCTGGCCAGAGTGGATGTCTCGGTCACCGGAGGGACGCCCTGCTGGCTGTCTCTCCTGGGTGTGTGCGGGGCGTGCTCCCTCCTCGGGAGACCTGCAGAAGTTGTTGGGATAAGGAAGCGCAGCGGGCCAGCTTCGTGTCATTTTTCCATTCTCTCTCTTCTTCTTTTTAAAAATAACAATAATAGTTAAAAGGCCTTTCAAGGTGCACACAATTTGAGGGCAAAGTGAAAAGCTGCTGAGTTGCAGGCAGTCTCCTTCCAGGTGAATCCGCTTTGACATTTAGGGTGGGGTTGGGAGGCTAGACCGGTGCCCTTGACTGCAATTGACTTTTTAGCCATCTAGTGCCCCTTTTAACCCCTCCCCCCCAGCTGGGACCCTAGGGGGCCAAATCAGAAGGGAGTAGACAGGGTTTGTAGACCTTTTGACTCCTTGCGGCTTGGGAGAAGTTTTATCGTGTGTCTGAATTTGGGTCAGAGGACTCCTGCAGCCTCCAAAATTGTGTCACCTTGTGTGATCTGCCCACCTTACAGTTCTGACTTGTCCCATCACGTGTCCTGGAGACTGTGTTAATGTATTCTTTAGCCTGAGCTGGTTTGAGATTTCAAATGAGAAATGCAAGCTTCTCTGCATTTGAACATCTTCAAATTTTGGAACCTTGGACTGGGAAAAACATTCTATACTCTGTGGATGTAACTAAGGAGCCTGGAGCTGACACGGCTCTGTGATATTCCTGTAGTGCTTTCAGGAGCCGTCATGGGGAGAATCGTCTGTTCTGATGTGGTGGTTTGCTAGTTGGTGTGCCTTTGAGGTGACCACTCATTTCTGGTTCATCATGTTTTCTAAAACCAGGCAGAAAGGTGCAACTCCCTCAGGGTTTTCATGCTACCCCATGGGCCTGTGCTGGGGAATTCGGTCACATTACACTGGTCTCTGGGCATGAAAGGCAAATATGGGTCATTTCAAATTATGTAGATTGATGCAGCACAGTACGTCTGGGGTTTTTGGCAATTTCTTCTATTTCTTTCCAGATGTTCCTCAGAAATTTAGCTTGAGCAGTCTATTCATGGAGCTAAAATATAGACTCGGGGAATGGCAAACATCTCAGTTAGCATATTATCTCAGATTCAAGGAAATGAAGTGTTGGAAGTTGTTTGTGTTGGGAGAAAGAGATTAGGAGACAGACTTCTATAGATAATTAAGACTTCTGGATGACTTTTACTCTTTGACAAAGTGGCTGAGGGACTTTTTGGTGATTTGATAACATTAACGCTGAACATTTAATTCCCATTCACTGCACACAAGACTTTACAACTCCTGTAAATGCTTAACAATCTCAAGAAGGTAGTAGTATCCTTACCATCTCCCTCTTGTAGATAAGGAAAGGAAGCCTGTGAAACGTTAAGCTGGGAAAACTCCCAGAGTTAGTGCTTTTGAAACCAAGATTGCTGTATTCCAAAGTCAGTTCCGTTAACCCCTATACAATCTCCGGGAGACTCATCTGAAAAATGAGAGGACCAAACCCTCTAAGTTCTAAATTCCTTGAAAAGTTAGTACAGTGATGACAATATCCTAGATCGATTCATCCACACCCATCTCAAATGTTAATGTAACAAAATGCAGAACCCGAGACTTCAAATGAAAATTGTGTGGCGTTTATATAATTCAGCCTGCCAGCTCTACGTGGGCAAAATGCCGAGAATTGGTGTTCATCTCGACGATGTTCCTTGAGTCCTGTTATTGTAAATCAATAGTACTATACTATGTCTTCCAGCCCTTAACGATGTATGATTTGTAATATCAAACATGTCTGGTGCTAACATCAGGTTGATAGGGCTCTATAGAGTTACCCTGAGATCTACACGAACATACTCATGTTTCAATCAGCTTATAATTAAAGCTCAGATCCTAAAACGATGTTGAATTTCTAAGAGGTACTAGCAGCTTGTTTTCAAATTTCCTTTTTATTTTCTGCAGTATTTTCAAAACAATTACTCCCCTTGCTGTGATCTGCTGTTTACCAGGTATATCAAAAAGTTCAATACTGAAACGTGTGCAATTCAACAAAACTGGAGTGTTTCATATATAGCAACAATGGTTAGATGATTCACATTTAACTTAAGAGGTTTTTTTTTTTTTTTTTTGGAGATTAAAGTGGTACAGTTTTCATTGCTAAGTGTATGTAGGTAGTTAAGTGCATGTCATTGGTTGTTTTCTCGTCGTCTCCAGGTTCATAAACTCATTACTCACGAATGCTTCAGCTAAGTTAGACTCTGTCTAAAGGTTTTCAAGTTTAAAGCCAGGAGTAATAACAAGGTATGTTTGTCATCTTTCTTTACAAGCTATAATTATACTTATTTTCAGAGTGGTGATATACTGTAAGTCATAGATCTGATTTGCCCTCCCACAAATAGAATTATCAAATAAAAGACTTACAAATCCATTGGGACTCTAGTACTCTATCAGTTCTGGATGTGGAAGCAGCTTTGGGAAATAGAAATTCTTTGAAAATTAAAGATATTTGACTATGTTTTGTTGTACTTTCATGTTATTAGTTTTCAAATAACATTGCGTTTCTCTGTCCCATTGAACTGATCATTATTGCTGTGATTTTTCTGTTGTTTTAGGATTAAATATTGTTTCTAGTAGCAACTCAGCATTCCATGAAATATACATTTTTATTTTTTTGGTAGTTAGAGTCTCAAGAAAGCTCACATTTTGCCTACTAGAAACAATATGTTTCTGAATATGTAAAGGTTTAACAAAAGCATAAAAATAGTATATACATATTTGCCTAGAGATTTTACTTTTGGCAGAAGATAATCAGGTTGTTGTAATAGCTAACATATTTTGTTTTAGGATATAGGCAGTCCCCGAGTTACAAACATCCGACTTACAAAAACTCGCACTTAGGAATGGAGACTAGTATATACAGGTAATAGGTAAATGTACCTGTTCAAATTTACATATAAATTCAAGTTAGGAATAAACCTCTATAACCTATCTTGTTTTTAACCTGGGAACTGCCTATAGTAGAAAAGTATTAAAGCTAATTATAAACTGGAATTGTCAAATTGCAAAATATCTAATCACATTGGGAATCTTGTAAATGGTTAACCTTATATCAGATATATTTTCTACTGTGTTTTAAAAATGTTTGTTTAATGTTTTCACAATAGGACTAATATTTTCTTTGCTATTATTTGATGATTTGAACAACCAGATCTCTGAAAGGCAATTTAAACTCTGTCAACATGAGTCACATCGACATCCAAATTGAAGAAACTAATATTGGAAAAGCATTTGTAATTTTAAACGTTTCAAGAGCTTGGAACTCAAGGTAGATGGCACTTCTTAGTTTTCTGACAAGGGCTCTAAAGTGAGAGATTGAATAAAATAAAGCTTGTGGGTTGAAAATCAAGCAAGTGCTTAAATTGCCACTTAGGAAGCTGAGATCAACTTATATAAGTACATACCCCAAATTTGTCACTGTAATTTGTATTTTAAATGAGTGAATAACACATTGGAGACCGTTTCGCATTAAAATGTTATCTATTTATATCTTCTAGGGGCTGCTAAAATTAATGATATCTCTCTTCTATGGACTAAATGTTTGTGTCCCCCTAAAATTTATATTTTAAAGACCTAACTCCCCATGTGATAGTATTAATACTTGGAAGTGAAACCTTTAAGAAGTAGGGTTAGATGAAGTCATAGGGTGGAGCCCCCATGATAGGATTAGTGCCCTCACAAAACGAGGAAGAGACTGAACCCTCTTTTTCTCTGTGCATGAGAGGATGCAGTCAGAAGCCAGCTATTTGCAAACCAGAAAGCAGGCCCTACCCACTCCCTCAATTTGCCAGCATCTTGATCTTGGACATTCTAGCCTCTAGAACTGTGAGAAATGTTTATTGTTTAGGTCATAAGATTTTGTAGCAGCAACTCATGTTGACTAATCACACCCCATTTTGGTATAACCCATTTTTAAATTAAAAAAAAATTGCTGTGAGAGGAAGTTGTAAAATTCCAGGATGCAGATGGGTCATATTCTTTTACAAAGTCCTTATTTTATTCTAAATGTGATTTTCAACGTATTTGGATAGTACTATACCAGTATTTTGCCTTGATTGGGGTTGTCTTTCAAAGAGTATCTTATTCCTCAACTTACTGATAAACCAGTAGAGAATACTAGAACACAGTTCTCAAGCAGGATAGGGAGATTTAGACCATTTAATACTCTATTACTTTACCTAGAGTGTCGTCCAAACATAAATTGATTTTTTGCCTTATGTGGAATACAAAGGGATAGTTCTCCCTAATTTATTTATACAATTAAATCTACCCAAAAGGCCAGCATGCAACATTTCTAAACAGGTCTTTTAAATGAGCAGTTCTTCCTTTCCTTCTGTGAACTTATATAGGAGACAATATTGATCTTGGGATGGCTTGATTACGGATTAGACCTATCTGTCCCCATGAGAAGAAGAAACATTACTATAGTGCTGTGTTAGGAAGCTCCATTTGAAGGCTTTCCTTAGGATCCCTCATGGCATGAGGTCAGATGTTCTCCTTTCATTTTTTTGTGATCTTATCATGTGTTTTGTTTTTATTACTAAAGTTTTATTCACTGAAATTTTCACACATTATTGTTAGAGATGATTAGAAGTTTCCTTCTCCTTTACTCCTCTTCCAATTTCTCACCTCTCTTAATTAAAACAAAAGAAAAGTGAATGAAACAGTCCCAGAGTATCTTTACTTTTAGGTGCTCCTTAGATAGAGAGGTAACACATGAAACTCCAGAAGGCATCCCCCAAATCTAGACTTTAAAACTAGATTTAGTTATATAGAACATCTGTGAGTTAGTCTCAGTTCCTCAAAGCCATCCAGATCACCTGGAATATAAAGAGTACTCCGGTAGACGTAAATTTCACATTCACAGTAAAATCTGACATGAAAGTCATAGAGATGAAATAGCTATATAACATGGTATAGCATTTAAAAGTATGAGACTAAGAACTGGAGGGCCTGGGTTTCAATCTTTGCTTTCTTAAATTTGAGAATTAAGTCAACTTACTGCACCTATTCTTGCCTCAGTGTCTTCATCTATAAAATGGTGATAATGAATTTCACAGGCTTCATTGAAGACTTAATAAGATGATCCATGTAAAGTTTTTCAAATAGTGTCTGGTACATAGTAAGCAAGCCATAGATGCTTTCTATTTTTATTATCAACATGTATTCATTTCCCGTGATCACTGTATTAAAATGATCACAGACTTGGTGGATTAAAGCAACAGACATTTATTCTCTCAAAGTTCTGGAAGCCAGATGTCTGAAATCTGAATCACTGGGCTGAAAGCTAGTATTGACAGGACTATACCTTAGGGAAGACATACATTAGGGAAGAATCTGTTTCTTCTTTCAGCTCCTGGTTGGCATTCCTTGGCTTGTGGTCACATCACTCCAGTCATTGCCTTTGTCTTCACTTTGTCTTCTCTTCTAGTGTCAAATCTCCCTCTGCTTCTTCCTCTTTTACAAGAACATTTGCATTTCCATTTAGGACCTACCTTGCTAGTCTAGGATTAATCTCCCTATCTTAAAATTCTTAATTTAACCACATCTGGAAAGACTTTTTTTCCAAACATGGTAACATTTACAGGTTCTAGAAATTAGGAACTGATGTATTGTCAGTGAGGGTAGGGAGAGTGTGTGTGTGTGTGTGTGTGTGTGTGGTGGTAGTGGTGGTTATTTTTATTTTGTCTTTTCTGTGCTTAGATGCATGAAAAGACAGCAGAACAATGTAACTAAATTGTGAAAAATGCAGAAAGGACCAGAAACTTAATTTACTTTTGAAGTGTATTGTTTTAACTTAACGTTTAAATTTTGGACGGATTTTTGGATCAAAGACTTACATGGAAATCAGCTATTTTCTATTCTCTTCATTCTAACATAATTCAATCAATAAATATTTGATGAGTGATTACTATGTACCTGTAGAATGTTGAAAGGAAAAGCAAGACCTTCTCCTCATGGTATTTATACATTTAGCATATAAATACTAGCATTATGCTAGACAACTGCTTCTTATTGAGTGCTTTTATTGAGCATAGTTGGCTACTTATGTTACACCTCAACATAGTAGGAGCAAGAACTTATTAAATTTAGAGATAAGAAACTGTTCCCAGGAATATACACACAGGAAGAGCCAACTTTTCAACTCTTCCTTTTGATTGATTGTACTATATATAGCTTGAAACAAAATGAAGAATTAGTGCAACCTTTAAAAATAAAACATATTTACAAAGATTAACCACATTTCATCTACCACATGATGTAAGTAACTACACATATCAACTAATGTGATGTTTTGTTTAATTTGATGTTGGCTCAACTGGAAAGTTGAGGGTTTTCTTGGAATTCTTGTTTGTTTCTGACATATTTTTCCTTACAAGATTAGGATTTTCTAGGCTTATTGAAACAGATGATCTTGTTTATACCTCACTTTTTTAAAATCAGTTTTTCATTCTTGTAAAATACACGTAACGATGTATCTTCTTAGCCATCTTTAAGTATGTGTGTGATAATCCCACATTTGTATTGCAATTATCACCACCATTCGTCTACAGAACTCTTTTCATCTTGCAAAACTGAAACTCTCTATGTATTAAACAACCACTCTCTATATTTCCCTTCCGTAAGTGCTGCCTGGCAACCA
Source organism: Otolemur garnettii (assembly GCF_000181295.1). Lineage (NCBI taxonomy): Eukaryota > Metazoa > Chordata > Mammalia > Primates > Galagidae > Otolemur > Otolemur garnettii. The sequence continues at coordinate 39,380,939 of NW_003852397.1, read as the reverse complement.
CCATTCTACTTTCTGTCTGTATGATTGATTTTGACTACTTTGAGTACCTCATAAGTGGAATCACAGAGTGTTTGTCTTTTTGTAATTGGCTTGTTTTACATAGCATAATGTCCTCACATTTCATCCATGTTGTAGCTTCTGTGAAAATTTCCTTCCTTTTTAAGGCAAAACAATATTGCATTATACATGTCATATACAACATTTTGTCATCTCTCTTTGGCTACTTGGATTACTTCTATGTTTTAGCTATTTTGAATAATGCTCCTATGAACATGAGTGTACAAATAATCTCTTCAAGATTCTGCCCTGAATCCTTTTGGTATATATCTAGAAGTGGAATTGTTGGATCATATAGTATTTTTGATTCTTTGAGAAACTGCAACTGTTTTCTGCAGTGTCTATGTATTGTATATTCTTTGCAACATTGTATGAGTTCCAGTTTCTCCATATACTCACCAATGTCACCAATCTTCTATATTTTGATAGTAGCCATTCTAAGTGGGATGCAGTACTATCTCACTGTGGTTTTCATCTTCATTTTCCTAATGATTAGTATTGTTGATATATTTTCATGTGCTTATTATTCATTTATATATTTTTGGAGCAATGGCTCTTCAAGTCCTTTGCTGATTTTAGAATCAGGTTGTTTTTGTTTTTGAATTTTGGGAGTTACCTAGGCATTCTAGATGTTAATGCCTTTATCCTAAATATGATTATAAAATATTTTATCCCATTTTGTGATTGGCTTTTACTCTGTTGATATGTCTTTTATTGCACAAAATTGTTAAATTTACATACAGATTGATTTGTCTATTTTTGTTGTTGCCTATTCCTTTGATATCATATTCAAGAAAAAACATTGCCTTTTAAAATGTTTTTTAATGTGTTGAAGATGTTTTTTAAATGGCGTGTAACATAAGGGACTAGAATAAGAATGAAAAAACAAAATTACAGATTAAGATACAAATAATACCATAAATGTTGAACAATATTAGCTGGAAAATGCAAAAAGACATAAGTTTTAAAATAGAAATCAGACCCAAAGAAGAAGACATAATTGAAGACTATTTTTCTGGGGGTGGGGGGGTGGGAGGAAAGGACCATTCCTGGTGCTGAAACTGTGAAACTGGAAAGAATTTTTCCCATGAGCCTTCATAAACAGGGAAATGAATGGCCCAGTGAGCAACATTCTTATTAATGAAGCCCAGGCATTCACAGGAATCATTCTTAACAGAGTATAGAGCAGCTTAGTTACTGGGATGCCATCTGGTTTGATTTGACTTTAAACATTGCAAAGTTTCTAGAAGGATTGAGGGAGCTACATACCCCTTAGACAATTCCCCAACAATTTTTCTCCTTTTAATACTGCTTTTGGCAAAAGTTGCAGGTCAGTGAGCTGGAGCTCACCTATTATGACAAATTCTAAGTGTTGATAGTCTTTGTAAAGTTTTAAAGGCTGGGGTCAGCTTGATTTTTGGTGGAACCTGAGAAAACATTAATAGATACCTTCCAGGAAAGATAGTATATCTCTGAGATGGCAGTAGTGGAAAAGGTCCAGACTCATCTTAAAAAGTTATTAAGAGGGTCTAGTGAAATAAGTTGAATTTCCTGTGGTAATTCAAGTTCTTTTCAGGTTTCCCTGAGCATCACATACTTTTGTATATTATTATTCTTTTACCTCTTGCAATACTTGTCAGTGCCTTAAAAAAATGCCTGAGAATGTGTAGAATGAAAGTCTAATTAAATCCTGCTATCAAGTAGACATAGCAGGCATAGATTAGCTATCAGAATCTAAAGACAGTTTGAAATTTGCCTTAAAAATAGTATAACATTCTATCATATTTTGATATACCTTGTCATTTATTCTCTCCTGAATAAAGTTAGACATGGCTCAATTACTGCTTAATTGATGGCTCTAGTAGACTGAGTAAAGAATTTTAGGACTTCAGAAAGTAAAGTCTGACATTAGGAAATTGCTTTTAAAATGCTATTTTTCAGTTGCAATGGAATTTGGTGAGCAGCATGGATTTATAATAATTTCTTATTAACTAGTGGTGTAATTCTTAATTATTTATCATAAGTTATATCTGGATGCAATGTATCCCTTTTTTGACTCTTCATAAATAAAAAATCAATAAAAGTTAATCTGAAGAGATTATACTTAGAAAATGAATATGATTTCTCCTTTTAGATCATAAGTTAGAACATGTGTTCTTAAATTTTCAAAAGTTGAAGAGGAACCAATCAGAACTCTAAAGAAAGCTAGGAGAAAGAATTGCTTTAAAATATTGCCCTCAACAAAAGTAAAAGTTTTTTCTAATTAGGACTTTTTACTATGCATGAGAAAATTTTGGGGAAAAATCCTAAATTCAACATATTAATAGCATAATGTTAAGTAATAACAAAAGTCTGTGCTTAGAAATAAGATTTATATTTCTACATCCATTTAGAGCAATAATTGTTTTACTTTTTCTACTATATATACTAAATCATATGTTGAAATATTATTTATAGAATACAAAAATTACAAGGGTAATGCTGTTAACTTCTCACAAATGGAGTAGGCATTACCATTAATTACCAATTATCATTCCCAGATATTCAGATAAGGAAATAAGAAAAGTCAAGTGATTTTCCAAGGTCAAGTAATTTGTGGATGGCAAAGTCAAATTATGAATTAACCATATCTGACTCAACGCCTGATATTCTTCCTGACACCCTGTTTAGTTTCCTTCTCTTTCCACATTACAGGGAAATAGCATCTGCTGAGTCTATCACACAGTGGAATGATTTACTGGGGAACAATGATAGTATATGAATGGAATGGAGATGAGAACAATCAATAAATGACAGTATTAAGGGAGCACTAATGAAACTTTAATTGGAAAATTGTTTGAAAATGTATTTCAAGATAGGATTTATAACGATACTCAGATTTGATGTGATGATAAACTAATTTTATGCGAATGTTGAAGTGACTTTAACAATTTCATACCTTGATGTGGTCCTTAAGGAAAATTGTCAGGACCATTAATAACTTTCTAAATTGATTAGGCTAATTTGGTACTCTAAAAAGACGTCTTCCTATAATTTAATGCTGCCTGTTACATTCTGATTACAGCAGATTGCTTACTTTCCGGGACCAAGTTCGACAGTTTCCCGTCCCTGTATTTTTGTACTTTCCTAGTTGTTGGCTTTCCATTTGGTCTTGCCACACCAGAACAATGAATCATCTTTTCCATTAACTGAGTTTGGAAATTCTGTGTTTCTCAATGAATTTTTTTTTTTAATCATCCTTTGATACTAGTAATTTGAAACCTGGCGACTTAACTGCTTTTCCAAATGTGTCTGTGATACAACATTGACTAGTTTTGTTTTGGGCAGCAAAAACATGAGGATTTTTTTTTATCCTTATAAATCAAGTGGGGTAATTTAATGATGGACATTGTATTTTAGAATGATAAAAGGTTTAAGGTAATAATAGTGAGTGGTCTCTGGGGGGCAGCATAATCAAATAATATTAGCAGGCTCTCAATTTTTATAACCTGAAGGAAACAGAAAGGTGTCAGCTGAGTGGTCACCCCAATTAACAACATCTCCTGGGAATACAGTTGTTCATTTCTGTTTTATGATTTTCCACTGAAGGAGAGTCAAAACATTAAATTTGAAGTGTTGTTTCTTTGTTTCTAACAGTTAAAGTGTGACCAGAGGGAGACGAGAGACAATGTGTACAAAGACAACGTGCCTTTCACACACACTACTGTGAACTGGGCACACCAAGGGCATTGATGTTTGTTCCATCTTGAAAGAGTTTTTAAGACTTGATATTAATGCTTTGTCAGTAAAATAAACATCCATGAGTCCTGGAAGTTAGCTCTTATGGCAGTGTCAATAAATAGAGTTTAATAAAGGAGAAGAATAATAAATTATTGACATTTTGTTGATGGTCATCATGTGTAGAGAGAATGCCGTGAAGCATGTCCTTTAAAGTACTGCCAAGGACAGTGCAGTCCCTCCTGCGTCTGGAACTAGAACTGACGTGTTGATTCCATGACGATATCTGTGTGTGGATGGGAGTATAATGCTGTGTATACAAACTAAAATAATTTGGAGGCCATTGAGAGGGAAGTTTGAAGATGATTTCACATACTTTTATGGAAAATCATAAAAGCAGTTTAGTCTAAAAGAATAAAACTACCAGGCACATATTTTGAGGAAAGAGGTCATGCTTATACAATAGGCTAGTGACAGTTTATGTAGCTTTCAGTTTATTAGTTCCTCAACTTTTTCAGTAAGGTGAAACATGTTGTAAGAATTCCATTGTGAGTAATTTCCAGGATAACATCAGGACCATCACCAGAGATGGTATTGTTGAAGCTAGTCAAGTAGCTTCAACTTTAATAATCATAGTGATCTCAATGCCATTTCTTGTTATTGGTAGCTTATCTTTGGCTTTCCGTCCATATTTAGAAAGTGTCACCATACACTATTTTAAGAACTCAATTCTACATTTAAAATGCCTCTTCATTGAGTATTATGCTGTTTTTAATGCAAATATCTAATTCTTTCTCTTAACCTAGGACATCCAATGGCCAGGCAACATTAATGATATCATATAACGTATTTGCTTATTTATATATGTTTCATAACCGGTTTTCTTAACAAAAAAAGATTTACTATATTTTTTAAAATTTCTTATAGCATAACTATGTACATTAATGCAATCATGGGGTACAGTGTGCTGTTTTCATATACATTTTGAAATACTCTCATCAAACTGGTTAACATAACCTTCATGTCATTCTCTTAGTCATTAAGACATTCATACTCTGCTATTCACTTGTACCCTTGTAAGATTTACTCTCTTGATAGGACATTATTTCCTCTTTTTTTCTTTTTTATCTTTCCCATTGTCTCAAACTGAGTTTATCATTTCACCCCTAAATTCAGTTCCACTTCTTATTGATGTGATTCTCTTTGAATACCAAGGCTGTTTTCTGAGAGTTTAATTATGTTGGTACATTTAAATAAGATACCAATCTGATTTATGAGTTAGAATGATTGCTTTGTTATCATCATATGTTACCATCATGAGGGACCTAAAAAGTCCTATCATTAGTGTCATTCCATTTCTTTCCCAGATTTCATGATTGATGAGAGCCATACTAGAGTCTATAAACATACCAAGGTAGTGGAGCCTGTGAAAATATTCAAGGGGGACTTAGCTTCATTTCTGAGCAAAATATAAAAGTGTTCTACTTTACTTTATCGTAGACTAATACCAGCTTGTTTTAAAGGAGCTATTGTATTTTTCAAGGCAGAAAAACCTCTTTTACATTGCATAAGCATATGTCCCTTTATATTTTATATCAGTTAAATCAACACCACCTTCCTTCCAGAATTCATCAATGATAGTAGATTTAAAATGGCCACTGAGAGAAGTTATACCACATTGCATTTTTATCAATTAAAAGGATCAAACATAGGCTTAGAGTTTTGTTTTTGGTACAAGTAATCATTACATTTTTTTCTTGGATGTCAGAAAGGGTCGTATGCATGCATTTTCTGGTTGCTGGTGTTACACATCTAGGACCAGCAGTCAGAAAATGGATTCAGACGCTATATTGTAGGGTCATTATATACAGTAACTAAATCATATAGACGATCACATGTGACATGAGTGTGACATGAGTATATATTTTTACCCTTCAAAATTTATTCTCCAACTTGGAAAGGGAACTCTCTTCAATTGGATGGCCATATATAGGAGAATTAAGCTGGACCAATATACATGTCTTTCCAATATACAACAGTCAACTCAAGATGGATAAAACCTTAACTGTAAGACCCTAAACTATAAAAACATTAGAAGAAAACCTAGGGAAAACTCTTCTAGACATTGGTTTAGGCAAAAAATTTATGACTAAGAATCCAAAAGCATAGGTAACAAAAACAAAAATAAACGCATGGGATTTAATTAAACTAAAAAGCTTCTGCACAGCAAAAGAAATAATCAACAGAGTTTAAAAAACCCACAGAATATTAGAAATCATTAGAAAACTCAACAATAACAACAAAGAGAAGATAATCCCATTGAAAGTGAGGAAAGGACACAAATGGACATCTTTTAAAAGAAGTTATACAAATGGTCAAAAAAATGTGAAATGTGAAAAAATGCTCAGCATCACTAATTATCAGAGAAAGGCAAATTTAAACCACAATGGGGTGTCTTATCCCAGTCAGATGGCTATTATTAAAAAGAAAAAAAAGTATCAGATGTTAATGAGGATGAGGAGAAAAGGTGAGAGTGTATAGACGTGTAGCCTCTATGGAAAACCCCATGGCGGGTTCTCCAAGAGATAAGAATGGAACTACCATTTGATACAGCACCCCACTACTGGGTATCTAGCCAAAAGAAAAGAAATCAAAAAGATACCTGTTTATTGTAGCACATTCAAATAGCAAAGATGTGGAATCAAGCCAAGTGTCCATCCGTGGATGAATGGATAAATAAAATGTGGTGTATATACACAGGGGAATACTATTCAGCCATGAAACGAATGAAATTCTATCTTTGGCAGCGACATGGGTGGAACTGGGTGCCATTATCTTACATGAAAAAAGCCGGGCACAAACGTGTCAAATATCACATGTCCTCACTCTTTAAGTGAGTGCTAAAAAAGTGTGTACAGATACACATGAGTGGAATGATAGATAATGAAGACTCAGAAGGGTGACGGAATGGAATGGGGGTATAAGATGAGAAATTAGCTAATGGCTATAACGTATGTTATTTGGGTGAGAGAGTCACTAAAATCTCCGACTTTACCACCATGCAATTTATGCATGTCACAAAATTGCATAGGTACCCCACAAATTTGTACAAATAAAAAACCACATATGTTAGAAAATTTAAGTCCCAGCTGCACAACCCCAGCTGCTCAGTCATTTTTCCTAATGCCCAGTAGCTCCTTTATTATTAACATAAAGGCCATTCTAAATTTTGTCCTCCTTTTTAAGTCCTCTGGCCAACGCTTGTTCTGTATTCAAAGCATTATCTGATTTCTGTTTCCCAAATGGAATAAAGACCATTAGTCAAGCACATTTCCAAAATCTCCCTCTTTCATTATGAGTTACAGCTTTATCTACAAACATCCTGATTCACGTCTTTATCTTAAAAAGATTGCGTTCCCAATGTCCATTTACCTATTTCGTGATTCCACTTCCTCCTGGTGCTGTCTAAACATTTTGTCTGGTATTCATCCTTTCTCTTAAAACTCTCACTCTCCTCCCATCTGCTCTCATTCTAAACCTGCTGTACTATTCTCTCTATATAGAATAACTTCCTTGACGCTGCTGTCCTAAATTGCTCCTGCTGTACTGTCCTCTCTATATAGAATAACTTTCTTCAAGCTGTCGTCCTAAATCTCTCTGGAATCATAGTCAAACTTTTGGAAAGGGAAGTCTCTATGCTTTGTCTTCTTTTCTTCAACTCATTTGTCATATTTCTGAGACACTTTTCCAGTGATTGCAAGTGAACTTTAGGTGTCACATCTAAAATCTCTCTTCAGTATTACTTCTTGAACACGCTGAAATATTCGATACTGCTGACTGAGCTTGTTAATCATTCAACAAATATTTATTGAGTTTCTTGTGCAGCATAAGATCCAAACTCTGGATATATGGATATCATTCATTTTCTTTCTGGGAGTTGGGTTATTTGAAAAGTTATGTTATTTGCTGTGGCAAACAGAGAGAGAGAGGGAGGGAAGAAAGGAAGGTGGGGGGAGAGAGGGAGAGAGAGAGAGGAGAGAAAGGGAGGGAGGGAGGGGGGAGGGAGAGAGGGAGAAAGAAAAGGAAGGAGAAAGAGAGGGAGAGAGAGAGAGAGAGAATATGTATTGCTTTTTTGCAGAAAACTTTAAAATCTGTTATGTAATTTGCTAAGATTCCTTACCCTTGGACAGAGACCAAAGCTGTTTCTGATGGTTAGGTCTTATAAGTGAATAACTCTGCGTGAGAATAACTTGAAATAGAAGATTTGCTGGCCTGTTGTGAATATGTTGCTAGAGTAAGAAATTACTCTTCATTTCCTTACATCACTAAAAATGTTCGGGTTTTGTTACTTTGGTATAACCTAGCATATCCTAACTGATGACAGTCTTATGATGGAGATGGAAATAAAGTGCTGTAAAGACATAACGGTGTGTGTTCCAGCATTTATATGCTTCCTAAGAAACTTTTCAAACCGGATATTTCAAAGTCACCTTTGATGTTACTTTGGCTGTCTTCCATCTAACTGGAATGTGGTAAAGGGACTATGAGAAAATCCGTTCACAGCCAACCATTAGATTTCTTAATGCACGTCTTATTGGGATTCAGGACTTTGCTGAAGTTTGTATTTTCTTCCCTACAAACTTCCAGAAACTTAAACACAATTCAAGTTCATTTAGAGATTTGGAGATAATGATATACTCTGGTCTATTTTTCTTCCTATCTGAAAGCTTCATTGTGTTAAGACGGGAGCAGTAAGTACTATGTAATTATGTGTGTGAACTTCTTGATAATCTTAATGATGGAATTTTCTTTTTATGTGCTAATGCTTATTCCTGCACTTTTCATATAATTAATATGCCCACAATAATGTACTTCCTATTATAACCTGCTATCTCATCTCCTATACTTACTAAAGATAGGACATTGGAGAGTAAATGTTTTGCTCACTTAATAGTAGATTTTGATTTTATTACCACTTTCCCCTCTCATTCTTCATATATGATATCATCTTTTCCTGTCTTTCAAATATTCCACCCATCATTTACTATGCATGATCTATATGAGGAGAAGGAGGAGGATGGAGGGAGAGAATAACTTTGAATTGACTAAACTCAGAGATATCCCATTTGAATGGTAATACCTTTTAATTGTCAAATATTTCTTTATCCCTATCTTTTAAGGAATGAAGCCGTAACATTCCCCACTTTATCTTTTGCTCAATCTACAGACTACTTATCTAATTTTTATACAGTTTTTACAACAATATCTTTAACATACCTTGAAATATCAGCCATAAAGAAGATCCATTGGGAAAATGGAATTCCTGTATAGAAGAGCAGCTAGACTCTCATGAAGACGAAGGTTTCTATAGCCGTGGACTCCACTGTGTTTGGTTTTTTCTCTTTGCCTTCTCTTTTTCACTTCCCTTGGGTCTGCCCTTGCTATCTGCTGCCCCACTTCAAATACCCAATGTAAAACTTGTCATCTTTTTTTTTTAAGAAATTGGGGTGATATGAATGGATGAATCACACAAAGATGCCTTTCTAGACAACTGTGTATGACAATTTTACCTGCTTAGCCATTGAGATAGAATCCTGTGCAGTCTGCTGTTTGATGTGTATACCACTTCACAAACGCTCAATAATAAGGCCAAACAGAGTACCGGTGATATATAAATATAGGCGTTTCGGTTCGTAGTATTTGTAAGTTTTGGTCTCTTTGTTTCTGCCCCCAGATTGTTCTTAGAGTCCAAGTAGTCTTAAGCTCAGGCTCATATATACACACAAATGTATACGAATTAAGAGTTTTTATTATTCCACATATGAGTTTTATATGCTTAAGGTATGGAAAGGAATAGGAAGTATTTTCAGCCCATATGCAGAGAAAGAATACTTGTAGGCTATCACATAGAATTTGCTGAACTGTATGCTATTTTTGGTGATATATCATAGTTTTTTTATGTGTGATAGCATCTATAACTTTACTAATTTGAAAATATATTCTTTGTCAACAGGTTTCTCTCATGTTAAATTTGTGATATGGTTGTATACTGTGTATGCCCAAAACTTGCTTTTAGTTGTTCCTTGGGTCCAGGGCAAATGGATACAAATGGATATTCTTTTCTTATATTCTGTAGACGATAGATGACTTAAGGTCATAAGACCCTTTAGTTTGTTTCACATATGGTTTTGATATGTACGGTTTTTATTTTTTTCCTGGAAGTTTTTTTTCCTTTCCTTTTCTCCCTCCCTCCCTCCTTTCTTTCCTTTCTTCCCCACCCGCACAGGATCTTTCTTTTTCTTCATTATCTTGCTAAAATTACCCAGCTTCTTCCTTAAATTCTTGGATCCCTCTTTAGTCCCTTCTTTATGTCACCATTAAGCTGACTGACTTCTTGGTCTCAGTTCTTTCTAGTCTTCTTAAACAACTGCCACTCTGAGACTGTATTTAATTTTTGTACACTGCTATTTTATCCTATTTTTTTCTCTCCCATGCCATCATTTTTCTTGGATCTGATTGTCATTTTACTGGAATGCATAAAAAGCAACTATACTAGATAGTATGTGTGTGATGTAAAAGTACAGACACAAAGACTCAGACGAGTCTTTGCAAAAGACACGAAAACATGTCCACAGCTTTAAAAATATGCATGTTATTTGATCCAACAAATGAACTCGCAGGACTCTTTTTTAAAAAACATTTTCTAATGCACATATTTCAATATCCAGAAAGATCTAATGATAAGTTCATAGTTGCAACTTTTTGACAAGATGATGACCACAAAAAGGAACTCAAAAAACATTCTAGAAACAGACACGAAGTGGCAGAAATACATCTTTTGACCTTAAAATAGACTTACTCTGTTATAAGTTAATACATATATGTCACAGATCTATAACAGATTTACATTTCTATCTAACGTTTTAATTAAATGCGTATAACAAAGGATATGGGGAGCGCTGTTCAACAGAACTTTCGACCGACAGGGCCGTGTTCCTTCTGGGTTTTCCAATATGTTAGCCACAGTGACATGTGGCTGCTGAGTATTTGCAGTGTGGTTGGTGTGATCGAGGAAGGGAATTCAAATTTTGCTTCATTTCAATTAAATACACGTGTTACCAGATTGAGCAGCACAGATATAGAGGACTATCATACTCTAAAGGTGTTAATTGTTTCTAGTCAGGAGTCATTGATTATAGGTTTTCCTGATGTTCGTGGTTGCTAATATTTTAAGAATAAAGTTTATGATGACAATAACAAAGCTTCATTTTAAGACACCATGCCTATGAGTATTGTTATCCTACCAAAAGCACAGTAGCTAAATTACCCATTAAGGTTTTCATAATGTATAAACAAGTAAACAAATTATTTTTTCCTTTCTAATCAACATTTTTCTCATATTGCAAAGATTCTTAACTTTTTATAAGGTATTTAACTGCTTTTTGATTTTTTGTTTTTAAAGAACAGAAAAATATTTTTAATAATAGCAACACTAACAGCCAGGACTTGCCAAGACCAAGTGCTAGACCCTGCTGTACACATGTATTCATCTAATGCTTACTGTCTCTGTTTGAAATACATGCTACTATTTGCTCTATCTTGAGATGAAGAACCTAAGGAAATTGGGGTACAGGGAATCTATGTAGCTTATCTAAGATTACTTAGCCAGAAAATAGGGGCAAGAAGGAGGGGACCCCAGGCAAAATCAAAGCCCAATAATCAGCATAACTGTGTTTCTCTTTCCACATTGAGCAGTAGGGGTGCTCGTGAGAAGCAGGTATAGCATGAGATTTAACAGACTTATGGTTTGTCTACTCAAAGGGTAAATCAAGGAACAAGTAACAGAATGGAGAATACATGTGTGTTTGTGATTGGGATGATTGGCCTGAAATTTATATTAGGTAAAATGGAAAATGAGGAACTGAGAGGGGTGGGGAGGGGCAGTTCAAAAATAATTTTGGTCCTCCTAGTGGAACATATGAGCAAGAAAAATAGGCTGGAAAGTGGGATGTTTGAGGTTTTGGACGGGATGCACTCATTGCTTAGTTTATAAGAAGGTGTAAAGTTGAGAGTGTACGGCTGAGGTTAAATGGATGATCAGATTGCTCTAGTTAAAGGAGTGAAAAAATAGGGCTTAAGAAAGGCCAAATAATAGCATATTGAAATCACCATGAATTATGACAGAAGTCGTTTTAGAAAAAGTGATCTTGAGACAGGATCTAAAATCTTGAGGTGGGTAGTGGGACTGCAGCCAAGGAGGGGGTGGGATGGTGCTGCAGTCTGATGCTACTTAATGACCCACATGTTGTTTGTTGTAATGCCAGGGTGTGGCACATGGGGAGCCATTAGGTCACTATGTCATGAGTTCAATTTGGGCACGTGTCCTGTAGGGCTAGTACAGAGATTGCAACAATCAATCAGGGAGAAGTGATTATATCTTTATGAAATTTTCTGAGCCGCTGACCTGGATGACCAGTTAATGTTGCTTGGGCATGGGTGTGGTCCAGGAGATGTGGTGGAATTCAGAGTGCCAAGGGCACCACCTCTGTGTCCCCTATTTGGCATGGAACAGACAAGTGAACAACCCCATTCCTCTGGTTGAGGACCTCCACCAGATGAAAAGATCCTAGTACAAAATGATACAGGAGAGCTAATGGGTTTAGGTAAGATCAGGCCTTCTACACTAGGAATTTGTTTGCTGTGGGAGGAGTGAGGTGTCACAAGTGCAACCCCCTTAGGTGCTGCCTTTACAGAACTCAATGTCTTTTCCCTCTTCTTCCTTCCTACTTAATCTTCATTGGAATAAGAAGCCACCTGGAAAAAAGCTGTGACATGAGATCAGGCCTCATGTTCTTCATGTAAAACTCCAGGGCTTAGAGGGAAGGAGAGCTTTTGATCAAGGGGGAAGCTAACGTTGTACAATAAGTCTGAGTTGCTTTTGATACTGTGAAAGGGACTGACAAATTACAGAATTAGACTGAAAAGGTAAAAGAACCTGTTGCCTAAGGGAAAGAGGGACTTCTGTTATGTCCGTCTGGCTTGTCCCGGGTCACCTGGCTCCCACTGTCAAGCAGGGGTGAGTGCTGGTGATAAGATGGGACGAGGACAGTGAACGCGGACACAAAGTGCTCCCACATAGTTTATTTCCGGAAAAAGAAAGAGGCTTTTCAAAGTGAAAGTGCAGAAGGAGGCTACGCAGAATGACACAAAGTGAAAATACATCCCAAAGAAAAGGGGTCGATTCAGTCTCTAGGAGGGAGAAAGATCCAGAGACAGAGCACCTCTGCCTTTTATGAGCTCACTGGTTTGTCCCGCCTTTCTCACGCAGGATTGGTTGTTGTTTCCTACCTTTGAGGTGATTGACAGGTTGGGGTTAAGAATAGATTGCATCACAGTTTTAATCAGGTGGTAAGGAGCTCCAAGTCAGTTGCTGGTCACTAGGAACTTTTTACTAGTATAGTCCTACGAGGGAACAGTTCCTAGCTGCAATTTGGTTCCTAGCTGCCATTCAGTTCCACTTTCTGCCCTTAGTCACCTCTTTGTCGCCTGTTTACGCTTTACTAGACCTAACACTTCAACAGAAAACATGCAGTACTAGTTTTTAGAAAACTGTGTATGCCTCCGAATTTTTAACTATTGGATATTTGTGGAGTGAATGAACAGCTTGGCCTGACAATTTGAGATTCCTCGCTTAAGATGAGAGGACATTTGTACATAAATCTTTATTGACAGGAAATTATAGTGACCTTGATGGTGGCTATGTTCTCATCAGGTCAGAATTAAGCCACTCTCTAAAAATGTCTTAAGGAATGATAATGGCACAGGAATCAAAGATCCAAAGAAATATCTTAAATTGAAATCCCAGGGTTTTAAGACAAATCTCCCATCTGGGCTGTGAATCACATTTCTCACCTTGGAAAATGCAAACCTCAGTCACACGGTGTCATGCACAGGAACAGTGATCACGTGGGATTGTGAAGATGAGGCTCTGTTAGCCTAAATGGATGTAAACACTTTGCAATGCTTTGGTGAACTCTACTCTGTACATAATTGAACATATTCATAAGCTTATTAAAGAAGTAATAAAAGGAAATCTTGTCAAGGATTTTTAGGCAGGAAAATGGGGAACTTCTGTCTGTTTTCTTCTTTGGTTTTACTTTAATATATGCCAGGAAAAGTAAGGACTGTAAACTTTGTAAACTACCGTCTATTTGGACTTATTACAGACTTCTGGCAGTTGGAAGAAAGTGTGTGATCGTCCTTGTAGTGGAATCATTTCTTTCTTGCCTCTGTGTAAAGGTTTGCGGCCGGCTTAGATCAGGAGATGTCAACATTTCCTTTTATGTTGGCCATATGAAAATATGAGGTAATGATACCAGAAATATATAAAAGAAAGCCCCACTTAAGGGTCAGGAAGAAGAGCAAAAGCAGTTCTTTTCTTTCTTTTCAGGTTGGCACCATTTTTATTCTATATTTGAAGGAAAACTAGCTTAAATCTCCCACTCATACTTAACCTGATTTTGGTAGGGGGGTTGAGAGGGAAGCAATTCAGAGCTGTGGACTTGGTATTCTGTGAAAGCCTTAATATTATTATTACTTGGAATCTATGTGGAAGATGTGAGAGTTAATCTTGAATGTGCTTTCTGCAGATGAATATTTATTTAGTGTTAAACTAGCACCGTCATTTTTGGCTTATTTGCATTGGATTTTCAACTTACTCTCATTATACAGAGTTCTTGAATGTATTTGTATTTGAAGCTACTTAGTTATGGCAAGCATATTGCTTACATGGTAGATTGGTGTGTAAAAATATGACTCAAATTTTGGGAATGGTAGTCTTTAGAAAATGACCCTAAAAAGTATTTTGCAGTCAGCTTGGCCAAATATTTAAGTAATTATTCTTGTTAATTTTTAGTAATTATATCTCTTATGTCTGAGTATACCTTATTTTTGTATAAACTCATTTCTGAATGATGAAATTCTCTGGAAAGTTCTAAGTAAAAGGGGATCATCTAAGGACTAAAGATAGAACATTATATTGCTATGACTTTTAGGGAAGGGCTTTGACAGAATCTCAGTGACTTTGAATGTAGTATATTCATTTAGCAAAATGACCATTACTGTTTTGTGGTGAACAGAAACAATTGTGGATACTTTACAAATCTATTTTATAACCTGAGTGATTATTTTGTCAGGCTAATTACTTTTTAAATTAACCTTTTTTATTTTGAGATCATTATAGATGCACCCATTGCAACGATACCAATTGCTTTTTGTTGATGTCAGTATAACATTGTGGTTAATAGTAAGTGTTGAGTTAGTAAGAAGTAGATCTATTGAATCTCTTATAATATGTCCTCAGTATGATATTTCAGGTAAATTGGTTTCTTGAAACGTGAAATATAATTTCAGTTTTCCAGCATGAGTGTAGATGCATCCTGGATTTTAGGTGTTGGGTGCTCTTGCCATGATATAAGTTGTGGTCATTAGCATATCATTAAAACATGTGATACATTCTAGTTTTGCTTTTATTACCACAGAACACATCTCCCTCATGTTGCAAAACACAATGAAAAATATTATCCAATGGTTATGCACTCAAGAACTCTTTCAAGAAATGGATTCATTTCAGAAAGGATTGCATATAATTGCATATGGAAATTTTTTGAATAGTTATAAGATATAGTATTCCTTCAGTATTGTTCCTTTAGTATATGCTTATTTTCCCCACTGAATTGTAATTCCTCAACAAATATTAATTGGATTAAGGTTTCATCAGGTTTTCCAATTCTAAGTCAATAGCTTACACAGATTTATCTTGGACTAGTGCTTTGAATGCTCATAGTTTGAATTTTGTTAATAATGGGGAGTAATTTTTATCAACATTTTATTAGGTTCGCGGATGATTGCTTATGGGTAATGCCAATCTAAAGGGCTAGCTGCACACATTTTTACTGAGATATTTTCCATCTTTTTTATTTTTAAAAATATTAAATTCTAATGTTATTGGAATAGACATAACATAAGGCAAAGTAGAGACACAATTACAAACAACTAATATAATAGGTTAAAATAGTTCTGTTTTTTTGTAGCCTAAACCATGACTAAGGTAACCTAATTTGCCTATAAACAGCTTGCTCCCCTGAATCATGGATAAGAAGTAAGGATGTATTAGACATCCAGACCATGGGCATTGTAAATTAACAGGCAGGAGAAAACTGTAAAGTTCTACCAAACAGTTTGTGGTTATATTCTCAGCAATTGAGCTAAATGCAAGTGTATAAAATGTTTACTTATAACATAGCTGAGCTTTATTTCATATTTTACACAATTGCATTGTTGTTTTTAACTCATGTATAGTAGTAACCTTCTACTGGGTCCCAGTTTTGCCTTTTACTTGCCTTTTACAATTTCATGTGTACTTATGTCTTACATTATTAACTGGTTAGTATTATACTGAACAATTCTGAAAATTAAAAATAACAGCAATGCCTATACATTTATAGAAGTTAGCATTTCTAAATATACTTTTGAATCTTTTTTCATTCTCATACCATGTGAGGTTGGATCCAGACCACCTGAGAATTCAGGTGAACTCTTGATTTATGGTCCAGAGCATGTATTAACTACTACATATTCTTGATTGTATACAATGAGGGATTTCCAGAAACAGTAAAATATTGGGTTGGTTCAAGAAGTATCAAATTCCATCAAAGATGTTTTACAAAATACATTCAACTGCATCATCTTATTTATCTCTCTCCTTGGAGAGTAAATATTCTGTTCATAAGAGATGGGAGAGGCGACCACCAGTATATGCTGAAGTCAACTGGGAAGCAAAATTATTTCTTAGAGCATGGCCTTGCCATTAGGGCTCATGACGATCTTCCTACTAAATCACATTTTTTATAAACAGGCCCTCAGGATCACATTGTGATGGTGAATAAGGTGGATGAGTAACTCATATTGTAATTATCTAGCTTCAACTTGAGATTCTTTGTCTGCTGCTGCTATTCAGACAAAATGGCATTTACTCATTTACTGCTCCAAGGGCTCATTCCATTTCTTAAAGCATTTAGTGAGTGCCAGACTCTGTTTTCAGCATTCTTGTGTACAAAGATTAATAAATGTTTTTTCTTGCTCTTGACAAATGTACAACCTAGAAGAGGAGACACAGAGTCATAAATTGGAACCAAAGTATTAGTAAATGCTAACTAAATGAAGACTAATTAGATAAATAAATATAGTAGAATTGATTGCTTAGGTCATTGCTATAACAATAGCATTTTCTCTGACTGTAATAATTTGTTCTCAGACAGCTACCAGAATGAGCAACTTTATGACAATTAATAGCTCGCATTGTCTACATGCTTCTATTAGTTTGCTAGGGCTTTCATAACAAAGTTACCACAGACTGGTGGCTTAAACAACAGAAATTTATTTTCTCACAATGCTGGCACCAAAAGTCTGCTATCAAGAAGCTGGCAGGGTCAATTTCTTTGAAGCCCGTCTTTGGCTTGTAGATGGCCATGGTCTCCCTGGGTCTCCGCATGGTCTTCCCTCTGTTTCTGTGTCCTAATTTCCTCCTCTTACAAGGACAACAGTCACATAGGATTAGGGCCCACCCTGAAGACTCATTTTTCATTTAATCACCTTTATAAAGATTCTTTTAAAAATACAATCACTTCCTCATGGCTTTAGGATTTCATATACATTTTTTTTTGGGGGGGACATAATCCATAAGGCCTTTCAAGCAATGGACTTTTGTTACTATTAAAAAAAATAAATTAGAACAGGGTGGCGCCTGTGGCTCAGAGGAATAGGGCACCAGCCCGATATGCC
Organism: Otolemur garnettii; assembly: GCF_000181295.1. Taxonomy (NCBI): domain Eukaryota; kingdom Metazoa; phylum Chordata; class Mammalia; order Primates; family Galagidae; genus Otolemur; species Otolemur garnettii. The sequence goes on along the minus strand of NW_003852397.1, from coordinate 39,363,323 downwards.
AGAGGTGGTGGGTTCAAACCTGCCCTGGCCAAAACCTGCAAAAAAAAAAAAAAATAGAGCAGCTAGTTGTCTATTATTTCCTATTAATGTAGGTTCCGTGAAAGACATCCACTAGGCAGAAGCCATAGTATTATTTATGCTGTAAGTGTAGACTTCATTTAGATTTCAAGTGTGGCAATTGTCACAGAATTCCAGAAGCTGAAGTAGTACAGTTTCCTCTGGAATTTGTTTATATTTCATGAGAAACAAAACAAAGCAATTACACTGAAGGAAAACCTTATCAGGGGGCCGGTTCACTGTCCTTCAGACCATTGGAGGGCCGGACTGCGGGCCCCAGGATGAGTTGGCTGCTAAGCAGGACAGGCAGTGGCGGCAAAAACACCCAGTGGGCCGGGTAAATGTCCTCAAAACACGCAGTGGGCCATAGTTTGAGGACGCCTGCCTAGGTACTCGTGCTTTCCGTTTTATTCACATCAGCTCTCTATATAGGACATTCTATTTTATATAATCTAATTACTTAGGGGATGGGTATGTTTTTTAAACTAAGAAACTTAGAATTTCCTTCATTTATATGCAAAATTGAAGTTTATTATTTGAAAGAGTAGTCTGGTATAAATATGTTTTTAGAAATGTTATTCTCGGATTTTATGCCTGAGTTATTCTTTTGTTAATCCTGTATTATTATGACACACATAAAATTAAATAGTAATATCCTTGTTTAATCTTACCAACAATTTATTTCACCCTTTCTAATGATAACTATCAAGCTGGAGAACGTGTTTTCATAGTGCTTCCAAATCAGATTTTGACTTTGTTGAGCGGTAAACAGCCTAATCGTCTATTGCTGTGTATGACCATTTTGAAGCTGGAGTTTTTTTGATGTTCGCTAGCCTTTCCTAAAATTGACGCAGCATCAACTTTTCTTTCACTTCCTTGGGGGCTGTGGATCAAGTACAGTTTACTATTATGATTCTAGAAGCGATGTTTTGATTTCAGTTCAGAACTCTGTAGATCAAAACTCAAAGAGAAAAATCTTTCTTCCCTACAGTGGTTTGACCTGAAATAACTATGTCCCAATGCTACCCGAAATGTTTTTTTGGTAATTCACAGTTTTTTAAAAAGCTATTTAAAAAATATCCATGATAAACTTAATTAAATGTATTTAAAGATGAATAAAGATGTTAGGACCAAACAAGATTTTGTTCAGAAGCCCACCCTGAAATACATTTTTAGGAAAGGGTAATGAAAAAATCTAATATGGTACAAAATACACTATGTCTCTCTGCTTAATGTTACTTTCTTTTTGGCAGTGTCTTACCTCAATACTTACAATTTTACTCCTGTTTCAAAATTATATGAATTGGCAGTTATGCTTGGTGGGATTTAAAAGTCTCAAATGGTCCACTTTTCATGCAAATACTTGGCTTTGTATCATCCCACTAGCATGTTAAAGCAACCGGAAGAGAATGAGAGAGAGCATTGGGATAGTGTAGCAACCACTCAAGAACCAAAGAGAATTCTTTTCTTGTTTTAAAAATAGGCAAAAGGAGCAGGTTGTATTTGAAATTCACATGTTTGAAAACTACCCAGTTGTCTTTATTTTATCTTCTATTTTATTTAGTGTAAAATGTACTTAGTTCCTTTTGGGATGAGCAAAGGGAATAGGATTATTTTTTAATGACTATAGAATGGGACCTAACTCTTTGAAGAATTCCTAAATGATTTAAAGGTGGTTAAAAGTCAGATATCCACAGCCTCAGATTAAATGAAAATTTCATTGTCTACTGGATTTAGGTCATTGGATACATTTATTTATACACATTAAACCTCCATTTTCTTCTTGGATAATGAGATGATCATAATTTGTAAACTCATAAAATTGTTCTTGGGACAAAATAAGATAGTAAATATAAAAGCACTTCACATAATACTTAATGCATAGCACATGCTCTGTAAATGGAACTTGCTATGGTGGTTCTTAAAAGATTTCAGAAGAGAGTGAAGAGAGATTTACAGTGCCTCAAATAACAAGGTTTTTTTTTTTTTTTTTCCCCAATAGGTATATCATTGTTCGTATTTTAGACAAATACTCTTAGAGAAAAGAAGTGAATATCCTTTGAGCCAAAAGGTCTATTTCTTTCTTTAAGCTGAACAAGTGGATGAAATGAATTTACAATTAAGTCATTTTAGAAGCATAAAGGCTAATGAGAGTAGGAAATATGGAATTAATTCTTGTATGCCAGGAAATGCCAAGGGAGTCAAGTGTTCAGTGTTCATTTCCAGCCCTTTGTAGTTGGATTCCAGAGAAAGCCAACTCAGGGAGGAGATTAGCATGGAAGGAGTTTACTAGGGCAGACATGTATGGAAGAAGGGAAGAAGGAAGGATCAGGACAAGGGAAAAGCTAGATTATGATGCATTCACAAAAAGGGTTCAGTCAAACTGTGGGGAGATCTATCATGGGGATAGTCCTGCAGAGATGTCCCATGCTGGGACAAGAGTCCAGGCTTTATATCTTCATGTTGAGGAGTCATTGGATGCAGGCTGCCCTGTGAAAGGGAAATGATCTTGGGCTAGGAAGCTCTCTGCCCGCTAGTGAAAGAGAGATCATCCAGTAGCCATTCCAGAAGCTGAGAAATGAAGTCATTTAGGCCTGAAGGAGGATCTGGGTGGTGCAGCCCAACACCTCTCTTGCACTGCACAGCCATTCTCTTGCACATAATTGCTTTATTTTCTCTATACCTAAGTTTCATTAAGTATTTCTTTATTTACTTTGTTATTATTTTTCCTTCTACCAGAAAACTCCATTGACAGAAGGTGACATGCCTGTCTTGTGTGTCTCCATTGTGTTAAATAATGCTTGAGACATTGTGGTCACTTAATGTCAAAAATCAAGATTTTTGCTTCTTATATAAAGGCATGAGTACTTATAGCTTTTAATCTTATGTATATTTATTTTTAAAGTTTTAAAGACATTGTCAGGCAAATTGAGGAATTGGAAAACTTCTGTTCCATGTCTATTATATTAATAGTGAGATTCACTCATGGAATTACCAGGAAAGTAAAATAATTGAGTTAGAGAACTACTATAAATGCAATTCAGAATAAAGACAATAATGTTATTAAAATTATCAGTGTGGTTTGTATTGATTACTATTTTATTTTTTATTATATTTTTACTTTATTTTTTATTAAATTATAGCTT